>NC_136884.1:17850860-19055860 GCF_949152265.1 Phoxinus phoxinus
TTTAAATTTGGCATTAGTTTTAATGGGCGCACTAGCATGCATAAAACATCAATTTTGACATTTCACACAAGGGTCTTCTTCATTTAAGGGGACGTGCACGCCGCTAACAATCTGGCTTCATTCTTGGTTGATGTAACGACGAGGGTGTGAATTTTAATGATCAGCTGTAACCTCAAACACACACGCGCTGCTTGAGGGGCGGAGAAAGACAGGGAAGACTAACATACTTGCGGCGGGGCTGTTAAAACGACTCCACTTCTTTATAGGGAACCAATCACTTGAAAGAAAATGCCACCCTGGCGTTTTTGAATTCCTGGAGGGCTCCATCAACATGGGGTCGCTCACGGGCTGTGACAGGAAATGTCTGGGGTGGAAACACTCTTGAGAAGTGAATGAAGGATACGAAAGAAGGACGAGAGAGAAGCAGACAATGAGACTGAGAAAGATGGATAAAAATGCGCCGCCCCGCTATAAACAGACGTGTGTTTCCAAATGGCGCACACTCTGGTGTCCATTACTTTTGCAAAGCTTTAGAGGCATTCCTATCCGAAAATTTTAATCATACAATGTCATAGTTTTTTACAGTAAAAAAATATTATTAATTATTGACTCAACCCTTTTTTAATTAGTAACACAACCTGTATTACCACATGATTTTGGAAAATGACAATTTAATATAAAAAAAAGTAATTAAGCTTCATTTGAAACCTTTACAGCACAGGAAGGAAATAACCTCATTATATGTTATCAGTTTTCACAAACATGTGTGTTGTGTTGAGTGTGTTGAGTGCGTTCATAAGTACCACTCAGCTCTTTTGCCAAAATTATTATTCTTTTTTTTGTAAGTTAATTAACAACTACAAACATTTGGTCCCATAACAAGAACCAAATATGAATATTTATAATAAATTCAACCCACGTGTTTTTTATTAATGTTTTTAAATTATTTTATAATTATTTATAATTATATTATTTTTTATAATTAACTGTTACCTCTATTGCTAGAAAAGAACAAAATAAAATTAAAAAAATTAATAAAACACACTCGTATAATGTACATAACCATTTGTTAAAAAACAAAAACAAAAAACAACTAAAGGCCCGTTCACACAAAGGACTTTAACAATAGCAATAACGATAAAGACATAGTTCTAAAATCCGTTGTAAAGTTCACACCACAAGTGTAAGAGTGTAATAATAATCATTCGAATCACTTACAGAATAAGTCCCCCCCCCCCCCCCCCCCCAGCTTATGAACGATTAAACATTGACAGCCAATCAGAACATAACAGACATAAAACACAGCGTGTACTTCGAATAAACAGAACAACATTGTCTGCCGTTGTGAACGCTAATATACACTGAAGAAAATGATAAACGCAACACTTTGCTGCACATTTTAGAGTGGCCTTTTATTGTGGCTAGCCTAAGGCACACCTGTGCACTTTTTTTTTTTTTAATCAGCTGTCTAATCAGCATCTTGATATGCACACCTGTGAGGTGGATGGATTATCTCGGCAAAGGAGAAGTGCTCACTAAACAGATTTGTGAACAATATTTGAGAGAAATAGGCCTTTTGTGTACATAGAAAAAGTCTTAGATCTTTGAGTTCAGCTCATGAAAAATGGGGGCAAAAACAAGCGCGTTTATAATTTTGTTCAGTGTAGTTATCATTCTCGGTGTGAATGGGCCTTTACGCACTCAGAAAAGATTCCCACAGACAAATGTTACTTCATAAAAAGACAGCTGCATTTATCGCGAAGCCGTAGAGGTAGTTACTCGTCGGAGGAAAAGATCGGGTTCGCTCAACAAATGCATGTTAGAGAAGAGGTTGTGTGGAAGTCAGCTGTATTCAATCATGCAGATGTGTCTTTTGCAAAATAAAAACTTAACAGGATGCCAGACTGTAATGCATGGTTGAGCCTGACAAGACATCTCAGAAACATGATTCAAAAGCTTTCCTGCCTTGGTGGATCACGGAATGCAACTGTATATAAATGGGAGAGCTAGTGTTTCAACATTTCTGATATTCAGTCAAATCAAATCTTTGAAAATCAGAAACAAGAACATGCACTTCACAGCAGTTGGAGATATAATAAAAATTGCAATGATGTTGCATTTTTTTGTCTAATTAATAAACTGACACATGTGACCTCATTTTACAATTCTATATTATCGTGCAAAGTATTGTGCATTAATGGCCTACGGTTATGCTAATGAAGGACTATTTGGCAGAAAGATATAATGATGATAGACAATGATAAAAGACACTAATGTTTAACAGTATTAATATAGTACTGATCAGATCAAGTACATTTTATTTGTATAGCAGCTTTATTAAAAAAATCCCTTAATGAGCTCAAACCATTCATTTCTCTTATTCTCATTTTAAAATGTGATCTGATTGATTGCAAGCAGCATTTGTGTGTGGATTTCTAAAACCGTGCATTAGTGTGCAGCACGTCTCAGTGGAGAATTGTGTTCATTGATCATTACTCGATGTATTCACTGATTACTAATTGGCAACATCTGTTTACATACCGCAAACAACACGATTATACATTCAAAGCCCATCTTCGTCAGAGTTGCGGCTCGTGTTTGTTGCTTTCATGTTACCTTTTTTAAAATCCTTTATCACATTAACTTCACAACAAACAACAGCCTGATGAACTGTATACCGGCGCTGTCTGAGAACTGACTGCATCTGTTCAACAGCTCATCTAGCAAGCACTGACTCAAACACACACACACACGCGCGCGCCGCACGCACACACACAGTAGGTAAGTACATGTTCCTAATTAATATTACTCACTACTTAAATATATAATCACACTGTAACAATGACACCTTAAAATAAAGTGTAACCATTTATTTTAAAGTGTCGCTGTTACAGTGTAATTACATTAATTAGTACTAGTAATATTAATTAATAACATGTACTCAGGGTATTGGTTTAGGGTTAGCTGCTTAAGTAACTATGCATACGTTACTGATATTACTGTTAAGAACATGAAAGATGTAAGGACAGTGTAAAAAAAAAAGCATTACCCAATAATAATATGTAACGCTTTACAGTAAAATTCAATCTGTGAACTAACATTTTACAGCAATATAATTTATAGTTCATTTATAAATATATTGCTAATAATTTATTTGCATATTTATTAAAACATTGTTTATTGCTTGACTTTAACTGGCTCATCATAATATCACTGTATGTTACTAATTGGCTGTTTTATCTTGTGTTGGTAAAAAGGACTCCACTAAGGCCCTGTCCCAAAAGGCACACTCGATATGAATTTGTGGTCTCGTGGCCTTCACTTGTGCGCATCCGTGAAGTCCTTAAGATCATGTGGTGTCCAATTTGTAATTTCAGGCTTCAGTAGTGTACCCAAGATTGCCTCCATTGTGGGGCACCATGCACCCTTAATGAACCCTTTTTCCAAAGCTTTCACTGAAGACTTCACAGCAGACTAATAACCAGTCTAGCAGTCGATGTGGAAAAAAGTGTAGACTCGGAGAAGGACTGAGAAGGAGTCTGACACTCACAGTTGTTTCCAAATAGAGTTTGACTGCAGCATGTTTCTGAGCTAATAACACGACTCTTCAATAAGCACATGAACACACAGCACAAGCAATTATTTGGCAAAATGTTTTCAATTAGATTTGACTTCGGTATCACTTTATTTTAATGGTCACTTTGACACATTCTGCTGACTATAAGTAACGTTGCAACTGCATGTCAACTAACTCTCATTGGAGAATTAGTAGACTGTCTGCTTAAAGGGATAGTTCACCCAAAAATTAAAATTAGCCCATGATTTACCCTCAAGTCATCCTAGGTGTATATGAGTTATATTAAAACATATCCTGGCTCTTCCAAGCTTTATGATGGCAGTGGATGGCTAGTTTCTGTTTTAGTCCATAAAAGTGCATCTATCCATCATAAAAGTGCATCTATCCATCATAAAAGTGCATCTATCCATTATAAAAGTGCACATGGCTGCGGGGGGTTAATAAAGGCCTTCTGACGTGAAGCAATGCATATTTAAAACTTTATAATGTAAAATAACTAGCTTCCGGCAAAACAAACATACAGATTCAACAGATTCATCTAAGCGCAACTTCCATATGTTCGTCTGGCCGGATGATGGATGGATGCACTTTTATGATGGATAGATACAATTTTATGGAGGATGGATGCACTTTTATGATGGATGGATGCACTTTTATGATGTATAGATGCACTTTTATGATGGATAGATGCAATTTTATGGTGGATAGATGCAATTTTATGGTGGATAGATGCAATTTTATGGTGGATAGATGCAATTTTATGATGGAGAGATGCACTTGACTTGACTTTTATGGTGGATAGATGCACTTTTATGATGGATGATGCACTTTTATGATGGATGATGCACTTTTATGATGGAAAGATGCACTTTTATGATGGATGATGCACTTTTATGATGGATGGAGGCACTTTCATGATGGATAGATTAACTTTTATGGTGGAGAGATGCACTTGACTTTGCACTTGCACTTGAGATGCACTTGACTTGACTTGACTTTTATCGTGGATAGATGCACTTTTATGATGGATGGATGCACTTTTATGGTGGATAGATGCACTTTTATGATGGATAGATACACTTTTATGATGGATAGATGCACTTTTATGGTGGATAGATGCACTTTTATGATGGATAGATGCACTTTTATGATGGATATATGCACTTTTATGATGGATAGATGCACTTTTATGATAGATAGATGCACTTTTTATGATGGATAGATGCACTTTTATGATGGATGGAGGCACTTTCATGATGGATAGATGCACTTTTATGGTGGATAGATGCACTTTTATGGTGGATAGATGCACTTTTATGGTGGATAGATGCACTTTTATGATGGATAGATGCACTTTTATGATGGATAGATGCACTTTTATGATAGATAGATGCACTTTTATGGTGGATAGATACACTTTTATGGACTTCAAACAGAAACGGCCATTCGCTGCCATCATAAAGCTTGGAAGAGTCAGGACATTGTTGAATAAAACTCTGATTGGATTCGTCTGAAAGAATAATGTCATATACATCTGACTTTAGGGTGAGTAAATTATGGGCTAATTTTCATTTTTGGGTAAACTATTTAATATCTGCTAACTCTTTATTTTGATGCTCCTTCAACAGACAATAAGTAACTTTGGAACTACATGTAAACTTATTCTAACCCTAACCCTATCAGTCTACTGATACTCTACTAGCACTCTAATGAGAGTAAGTAGACATGCAGATGCAACGTTACTTAAAGTCAACAGAATGTGTTAAAGGGACCATCAAAATAAAGTGAAACCTTGACTTCTTCTAGAATTATATGGCACGAGTAGTTGTCAATGCACTCTGGATTTGCCTGGGCCACATTTTGGTCACTTTGATAAAGCTTACTAGGGTTTGTAACTCTGTATATCTGTAATCTGTATATCTTTGCTACAGATCAGACGCAAGGTCAACGTCTAAAGGAGAGTGATGGAAGTGTGTGTGATGCTGATGGAATATGCTCACACTAGGCTGTGATGCCATCAGACTACAATCACCTACATAGATAGGAGATGGACCTGATCAGACCAAGAGATGTATTGACGACAGAATAAAGAGAGGAGAGAGAGCATACAAATGCTATTTGAAGAGCTCATTGTCAGAGCAGACGCCAGAGTTGCCAACTTGTGCTCACTCACTGGCACATTACTTTATTGCTATCCGTATCTGTGGTAAAATAAAGGCATTTTAAGATTCAATTAAACTAAATAACACTGCAGAATTGGGACTGTACATACCTTATTTTAAGACGAACAGACTGCAGGTCAAGTTATTTGTGTTGTTGTTGTTGTTTTAATTAAAATAGCAACGAATCCTGTAAAAATGTGCATCGAAACTGACTGAAAGTGGACTGGTTAAATGCTGGCATGAATGTTCCAACATGAACTGCATGCGTTTTTGTCTGTTCAGACCATTGCATAAAAAACAGCAGACGTGCTGAATATAGTCTCAGTCTCAGACGTCAGGCCCACGGACTGCCCACGCTCCGTTCGCTGAACATCTGATGCATATGGCACACTAAACTGGAAACACTCTGACTGGCTGGTTTCTGCAGGTTTTCCAGGAGCATAGTTTCTCTCCTTGACTAAAGTGGGCGGTCCAGTCCAACTTCCAGCGGTAAACAAGCCAGACCTTATACGGTCAGTCAAAGATCTGGCTATGTGGGACTAAGCTTGAATGAAAATAAAAATTCATTCTTCAACAGTTGGTGGTACTTAGAAAAGCAGGAATACCCTAGTTACCCTGGTACACAAAGTAACTTTTCCTTTTCAACCCGATCTCCTGAGAAAACATTGTTGATCATGTAACAAAATAAACATGAGGTGCCGATTCAGGTGCTGAAACCCTATGATATTTCCATTTAATATTTCCATCCCTAATATTTGCGGTGAGAGAGGTTTGTTTGCGCAACAATAATAACAAACTCTTGATATACAGTACGACTCCTGTATGTCATTGTAATCGTATTTACCTTGATTTCAATCGTCATCCCCTTGTGAAAAAGAAGTGTGCTTAATTGTATTGAAAGCGTACTTTTTGTGTGCTTAATATCATAAAAGTATACTTTTTGAAAAGTGCACTTGCAGATAATATAATATAGTTCAAATTAAATACCACTTAAGTGTACTTAAAGGGAATGCACTTTAATGACAATATTTCTTAACACACTTAAGTGCACTTTTTACAAATGCACTTTGTAATAATGTCTAATTAAGTTGAACTTAAAGTAAGTACACTTTCATCACAATATTTCTTAACACGCTTAAGTGCACTTTTTACAAATGTACTTTGTAATAATGTCTAATTAAGTTTAACTTAAAGTAAGTACACTTTCATCACAATATTTCTTAACACACTTAAGTGCACTTTTTACAAATGCACTTTGTAATAATGTCTAATTAAGTTGAACTTAAAGTAAGTACACTTTCATCACAATATTTCTTAACACACTTAAGTGCACTTTTTACAAATACACTTTGTAATAATGTCTAATTAAGTTAAACTTAAAGTAAGTACACTTTCATCACAATATTTCTTAACACACTTAAGTGCACTTTTTACAAATACACTTTGTAATAATGTCTAATTAAGTTGAACTTAAAGTAAGTACACTTTTATCACAATATTTCTTAACACACTTAAGTGCACTTTTTACAAATGCACTTTGTAATAATGTCTACTTAAGTTGAACTTAAAGTAAGTACACTTTCATCACAATATTTCTTAACACACTTAAGTGCACTTTTTACAAATGCACTTTGTAATAATGTCTAATTAAGTTTAACTTAAAGTAAGTACACTTTCATCACAATATTTCTTAACACACTTAAGTGCACTTTTTACAAATACACTTTGTAATAATGTCTAATTAAGTTTAACTTAAAGTAAGTACACTTTCATCACAATATTTCTAAACACACTTAAGTGCACTTTTTACAAATGCACTTTGTTATAATGTCTAATTAAGTTTAACTTAAAGTAAGTACACTTTCATCACAATATTTCTAAACACACGTAAGTGCATGTTTTAAAAAGGCACTTTGTAATAATGTCTACTTAAGATTTACTTAAACAGTTATTTTGATGTATTGACTAATATACTAAATAAAATAATAATTTTAATGGAAAATATGGAAAATAATTGTTTTTAATTTCAACTCAAGTGTGTTGTCCAAAATTATTTTGTTGATGTATTATAAATGTGTTTAGTCTATAATATATTGTGTGCATTAATGCACTTGAAATGTATTTTTCCTCTAAACTGCAATACATTTGTTTATACAGTATACTCCAGTACAACTTATTGTTGACATTTTTATCACCAGCTTCTGCTCTATGAACTCAATTAAAAGTGTCAGTTTTCTACATAATATTTGACAATAAAATGTCATTTATGAGAGGAGTTCTTAATGTAATATTAACGTATTGTACTTTACATCTGTGTAGAGAATACTTTTAATATCATTATGTTGATCTAATTAAATTAAACACATTTAATTGTGAGCAAAGTTAAACAAATCTAAACAAAATTAAACTGCATTTAAATGCAGTTAAAATACATTTAATTTAAATTAGACTACACTACACTATAAAAATGATTGACTTTTAGTTAGGTGAATGAATCAAGTTTTGTGAACTTACAGAGTCTAACAACACAATGAGTTTGAACAGAAATTAAAAAGCTGAAATATAACCATGCATGACATATATTAGCTTTATTTAATGCGCATGCGCCAGATATACTACGTCACGATGACGCACTACTTCACTAGAGTTTGAAAAATGCACTGTTATGTTTCTGTAATCGCGATTCGTGAGGAAAGGAAACTGAAGCTGCGCAATCAGGAAGAGAACGCCACGTTTGATTACAGATGAGACGTTATACTGCAATAATGAGTCAAGTAAGTATATCTTGATGCTTTCTTTATTTTAACATTTTCACCGTAACATGGCAGTTGTTATTGCGATTAAGACTGTGTAACACATTACATTATTTTAATCGCAGACAGACGCAATAGACTCGGGAGGTGAATTAATCAGGTTTTCAATAATTTATCTATGATTGCATTCTAATAATTTCTTACATCATAATATGTTCGCGTGTGGGTGTGTTCGACGAATTTGGCTGCTGAAAATATATATAATTTAATTAAACCGACTTTTTAAATCATTTAAAAATTACTAAATGACTTAGTCAAATTTGCTAAATACAGATCCAATATTGTAACACTCGAAGACATTTATATACATTTAATACATATAATCAATGTTATAACCACCATAAAAATGTAATATATCACTCTAGAAATAATGCTTGTAATGTAGCATTATTTTTTTATTTTTGCATTTGAAGAGTGAGTTGTTCAGTTACTATTTGTTTTGGAATATGTCATTTTTTTGTGCTTATCTGGAGTTACACGTTCATTTTGCAGGATCAGTTCATATGTGATTGGAGATACAGTGCAAGCGGTGTGGAATCACAGGCCTTTATTGATGAGGTGATGTTAACGTTACATAATTTGTCATGAATTGTTGCACAGACAGCACACCCTGATCAAGCTGAAACACTGCTATCAAGTCACTTACTATCCCTATAGCTTTTAAATACTTTGAATCTTCTCCATTTGCAAGTAATAAATTCCCACCTGTGCATTTACAGATGCCCCTATAATCATCATATATTTTACAGGTATCAAACCAAAGGAAGAGGGCCGCAGAATTGCTGTGTCAACCGTGGTACCAGTAAATACAGGAACATCCTTCATGAAGATGTGCGCGGTAAGCTGAAACTTACCATCCAAGATGAGGAAACATGTGCATGGGTCTTGGGTATGGAAGTAAAATAATGGCAAATGTTTTTGAAACAAAAAAGCCTGTTGAATTGCACTACTTGAACAAAAAAAAAAATGCATTGCATTAACTATGCTTGCATTTTAATGCATTGTATTTTTAGGGCTTGCATTTTGGGTTGAAATTTAAGCTGTGAATATTTCGATTAAAAACATTTCAAACCCATTTTCATTATTAAAAATCCAATAATCCATATTCACCTTTAATATTTTACTTAAAAAATATTCAAATGGTTTAAAAATACAACCTATAATATTTAACAGGTGATTTTTGGTCAAAAACAATTTTCCGCTTCGCAAATTCAGTGGTTCGAATTGGACAGTAAATTCAACTTTAACATCCAGGAACTGCTAGCCTGGAAATCCAGACCCAAATCCGAAAGATTAAGGGTCTGGCATTGAGTAATATAAATCACCCAACTCGAGGGGCGGCACCAAGCATGTATTTGAAAATCTCACTGCACGCAATTGGATAATACTAGTACGACCAATCACAACTAAGCCCCAAACGCCTAGCTACCAGCGGAGCTAACTGGTAGATTAGACTCTTGCCGGCAAAACAGTAAAAACATCCTTCTTACAAAGGAACGTTTCGAGCACCGTCTTCGGTTCCTCTTTTAGATAAAAGTCTAACTCGTTCATTGTAGCGGCCAAAGCTGTTTCAAACAACTGGTGTTCATCCACAGCCATCTTGCAATGTTACTAATGACGAATAATTTGTATCATTATTTTCGTCACCAACATTTTTTCACAGACGAAAACGAGACGATAACTAAATAAAAACCAGTTTTAAATGACGACAACTATGACGAAAATGTATTGACATTTGATTGGGGAATGAATAAACTGCTTCATCAGGGCAGTACTAAATAAAAAGAGAACAACATTTTTTGTTATCCCTCTTATTACTATAATTATTAACATTTTGCAGATACTGCAAGGTGTATATAAACTTTAAAGCGCAACTGTATGTCTATCACTTTCATTCAATTGAGCCAAATATAATAATGGACTGGATCTGTTTTTATAAACAATTGTTTTCCTTCTGTTTTTGTTTTCTTTCTTCAAGGTATTTTTTCTGACTTTCCTGCTTCTCTGGAACATTTCCATTCACATATACTCTGGAGAGCTTCTGGGACATAGACATAAACAGCACTTTCCAACAACTTCAAAACATTTGGTGACAAAAGATTTTGGTTTTCTTGTTTTTATGCCGTTGGAGTTCTTCAGATTTTGTTTTGTTTTTTGTTTTTAGACAAACTTACATTCACTTTAATTGAGTAAGATTTTAGAAGAAACCATTTGGTTCTGTTGGTGCTAGTAAAGGTTTAAGAGCTTTAATATTTTTACTTTAATATTAAGTCTCATTTGCTAACATTAGTTTATACATTAGCCAAAATGAACTAACAATGAACAATTTATTTACTGTATTTATTCATCTTTGTTAATATTAGGTGTGTGTGCGTGCGTGTGTGTGTGTGTGTGTGTGTGTGTGTGTGTGTGTGTGTGTGTGTGTGTGTGTGTGTGTGTGTGTGTGTGTGTGTGTGTGTGTGTGTGTGTGTGTATGTGTATGTGTTTTTTTTTATGGGGACCAAATTCCAAATTACCCCAAAAGTAGTAGTACCAGTAAATTACATGGAAACAAAAACAATATTATATATCATACAGAATGTTTTCTGAAAATGTAAAAATGCATAATGTTTTCTGTGATGTTTAGGGTATTTGAGGAAGAAAATGATTGTGCATATAAGCTTCATTGTCCTCCAGACTCTTTCTAAAGGAGTTAAAGTGTTGTAACTGTTTGTGTTTATGTATAGTGTTTCTTTTGATTGTAACTAGGTTATTAAGAGATTTTTTTTTATTAAAATTTGAAATGTACTAAATTACAAATTTATTATAATTTTTTTAAATTATAAATGTATTTAATTATATAACGAACGATGTACATGTATATTACATTAAAGTATATTTTAGTTCACATTAATTGCATGTCAGTATATTGTGTAGTGCACTTAAAGTATATTTTAAAGACACTAGAAGCTGTAATGAAAGTAGATATAAAGTTGTATTAAAGTCCCACTTAAGTTGTTCCAAAAAATCACTCTTAATGGCAACTTATTGCATTTTATTTCAACTTAATATGTGATACATTTGAAATTAATTACACTTAATGTGCATTGAGTGCGCCCAAAACAATACATTTAATTCACACTTAAGTGTATTTTTAACTGACATTAAAGTATATTTTAGTTCACATTAATTGCGTGTCAGTATATTGTGTAGTGCACTTAAAGTATATTTTAAAGACACTAGAAGCTGTAATGAAAGTAGATATAAAGTTGTATTAAAGTCCCACTTAAGTTGTTCCAAAAAATCACTCTTAATGGCAACTTATTGCATTTTATTTAAACTTAATATGTGATACATTTGAAATTAATTACGCTTAATGTGCATTGAGTGCGCCCAAAACAATACATTTAATTCACACTTAAGTGTATTTTTAACTGACATTAAAGTATATTTTAGTTCACATTAATTGCGTGTCAGTATATTGTGTAGTGCACTTAAAGTATATTTTAAAGACATTAGAAGCAGTAATGAAAGTAGATATAAAGTTGTATTAAAGTCCCACTTAAGTTGTTCCAAAAAATCACTCTTAATGGCAACTTATTGCATTTTATTTCAACTTAATATGTGATACATTTGAAATTAATTACGCTTAATGTGCATTGAGTGCGCCCAAAACAATACATTTAATTCACACTTAAGTGTATTTTTAACTGACATTAAAGTATATTTTAGTTCACATTAATTGCGTGTCAGTATATTGTGTAGTGCACTTTAAGTATATTTTAAGGACACTAGAAGCAATTATGAAAGTAGATATAAAGTTGTATTAAAGTCCCACTTAAGTTGTTCCAAAAAATCACTCTTAATGGCAACTTATTGCATTTTATTTCAACTTAATATGTAATAAATTTGAAATTAATTATACTTAATGTGCATTAAGTGCGCCCAAAAGATTGCATTTAATTCACACTTAAGTGTATACTTTTAAAGTATATTATTTGTGTAATAAGTACACTTTATAAAAGTACACTAAAGTGCACTTTTTTTCCACAAGGGTCCATCACAACTTTACTGTCGCAATACTGGTTTGCTGCTTAACCGTGCTGAGATGTAAGATGTAAGATGTAGTTGAGAGTCAAATGCTCATGCAGCAGTTCGGCCAAAAACCTGATTCTTATTTACGCTGTAATGTATTGATTGGAAAACTATGGAAGCTTGTTTCCGCCACAGATTAAAAAATTTGTAAAGATAATTGCAACTTTTTATCTCACAATTGCGAGCTTACATCTTGCAATTCTGACTTTATTTCTCAGAATTGCGAGATATAAAGATAGAAATTCACATTTGCGTGTTATAAAGTCAGAATTGCGAGTTTCTGTAACAAACTCGCAATTTAAAGTTTTTGTTCTCGCAATTTAAACTTTTTCTCGCAATTGCGAGTTTATATCTCACAATTCAGAATTTTTTTCTTCGAATTGTGAGATACAGGGCCCTATTTTAACGATCTGAAACGCAAGTATCAAACGCGAAACGCAAAGTAACTTTGTGGGCGGATCCCGGCGCTGTTGCTATTATACCGGCGGGATAAATAACTCTTGCGCCCGACGCAAATCTAAAATCGGTTGGTCTGAAGTAGCTTCATTATTCATAGGTGTGGTTGTAACGTGAAATAAACCAATCAGAGCGTCCTCTCACAAGTTCATTCCCTAATTTACCGACGTGCGTCTGTGGAGGGAAAAGTCCGCTGTGCGCGGGTGCAAAATAGGAATGATACATGCGTCGCTGTACAAAGTCAATTGCGCTGGGTGCAAGATAGGGCCCATAACGTTAAAATTGTGAGTTATAAAGTCCACTTCTATGGAAAAAAAGACTGACTTTTTTCCCTCAGAATTGCGAGTTTATATCTCTTTATATCATGCAATTGTGACTTTATGACTTTCATGTAACGAAGTTCATTGTTATGGGAAGAAGAAGGATGCGGGAACCGGCGAACATTCAAAGATTTGAATAAATAAATAAACAAATACAAAAACGAAAGTAAAGATGGCAGACCCTCACGGTCGACTGCCGCCACACATGATAAAACAAAACAAAACTGTTCCTCTCTATCTCCACTGTCGTCGCTCCTCCTTTTATGCTTCCGCTCCTCTGTGAGAGATACGAGACCGGTGTGTCACTCATCAGTAATCACGCCACCGGCCTCGGGCCGTCCTCCCACGCCCCTCGACCTCGTCCTGCTCGCCACAATAGCCCCATCGCCCCTCGCAGGCCCTTCGCCCCTCGTGGGTACCCACGAGACTGAAATTAATATGTGCATTTATTTAAATGGGATGAAAGACATCGAATGTAATGAATTTTAGCTTGCATTTTTTTAAATGCTTGAGAGTTTGCTGCCCTTGTCTTCATCTTACTTGATCCTGCTGTCAAAAGTAGTATCCATTTTTTGCTGCAATAGAATAGATACAGTAGTCTAGATTCCAGATCCATCTTATGCAAGCTGCTTTCCATTATAATGTGTGATTTTGTTATATATTGTTTTACACTTTGCAAATCTACTTCAAATGCACCTACTGAAGCTTTCTCGGTGTGTAAGGCTAGATTTAAAGAGAACGCAATTCTGTTTTCTTAAATATGGGATGACTCCGTATTATACGAGGGCTGGCAACCCCTGGCAGCAGTGGAAATGAACCCTAGAGATATTTGTTCAACTGAAGCTGTGTAATTCCACCATACATTCACGCTCACGAAACATGACTTTGTTAAGCCTCATTTCCAGCTTCCCGAGGCTAAGACTGTCTCTTTCCAACCGTCCTCCGAGCGCTGACGCGTAAAAGATCCTATTGTATCACTGACATGCATGTGAATTACACGAGGGGCACTTGGGGGTTGCGATATTCATTACATTACAACAACTGTGATCTTGTTAAAACATGTTATACGACACTGGCAGGGAAATTAATGCGCTCTATAATACATTCTGTTTCAAAGACTCTGCCTCGCCATTGTGCTACAACTTTCAAAAGTCCCAAAACTTCAAATGGTTGTAAAAAAGTGAAGTCAATGTTTTAAAATCCATTCACCGAGTGATAACCGTCAGTCCAGCTGCTTACCTCTTCTCAACAATTCACACAATTTGAGCTATAATTCATGCCTGCAAGACAGCTGAATTTACTTTGCAATAAACCACCTCATATTGATTTTATCTCATACACTCTTGGTTATGCTAAACAAAACTAAGCTTCTCACCACTTTAAACAATGTGCATATTTTCCTTCATAGAAGCGATTCCAATTGCTTGACACCCAAGTGCGCATTGATATCTACTGTTATCTTAATTTAAATATGCATATGGTGCGACTGTGATTTGTCAGTTCAGAAGCAATCTAATATCTCAACTAGCCTGCTCCAGAGTTTGTGCATTCACTGGCAGCATTCAAAGGCTAACCGAGCACAAAGATTGCATAAATTTAATTACTTAATTTGTCAATGTCAGTAGTCAGACACTGGTTGGATTTCATAGAGCTCTAGCACAGGACTGGGGGGAGCAATGCTTTACTTGTGACTGCTTATTTAAAATCTCTTCAGCCTTTGAATATTTCAGTGCTCTGTAACTTAACATTGTAGCACTGTTTGGGTGACTAAGTCACCCTTTTACTACATGTAACTTTGGACATCTCTACTATTATGGTACTGGGAACTTGTGTATTGTAAGTAAATGTTTTTGGACATACTATGTTATAAAATTCCATCCGGAATTCCACCTTGTTCCATAAGAACTCACACAATTTTCTTCATTGGTGAAATAGTATTATATTATATCATAACATTTTTAGGAGAGATAGTATACAAATACTGGGATACAGGGAAATAATGTATTTTAACAAAATTATATCCACATGATAATCCAACAAATAATTGTTCGACCATTTATTTTAGAGCATACTTTTCAGAAGTTGACTTGTGTTGTGGCATGGTCCATATAAAACAATTTCAAACTATTAAAGCTTTTTGGTAATTATTGTATATTTATTAAAGGCCTGACGTCCCTTGGAACGTGCAGCTTTGTACGATGCGTTGACGTCATTTCCGCTGAAACGCGAAGCTAAGGCGGGACATATTGAATGGCTCCTCCCCTTTTTAAATAGCCAATAGCGTTCAGTTTACCTCATAGACTGCAATTCGTACTTGACAGCACCATGGAAGCGAATCCGAGCGCTGATGATACGTTGGATTCAATTGTAGAGGTGTGAATAAATTCAATCTTAACCAACGTACGGTTGGAAAACGGAATAAAATTGAGTGTTTGAGCAACAGAACACACATCTCCAACCCGTATTGCTCCGGTACGTGTCATCAGTCATTTTGGGCAGGTGGTATTTAGCGTAGTGGGCGGGATGCTTTAGATTCTAGAGAGCATTTGATTGGACAGAAGATGGGATGGGAAGCTGAAGTCTGGTACAGTCCATTTTAGCGGACTAAGTTTTGAATGCATATATCTCCTAATTGCGAATTTTGTCATTGTTTTGTCACCAGCTTAAAGGAGAACTCCGGTCAATTTTAACATTGAGCTCATTTTTTTGTAAATTTGGAGTGCTGTCAATACAGAGAACAACGACAAAAATCGGCACTTTTGCACCATTGCACAGTGTTGACTTCAATGGGGCAAGTTTTAAACCTGCTTTTAGTCTCTTAACATCCTTGATAAAAATGATGTTATTTCAGCCAGCGCAAATACATGTATTTACTTCCTGTTTTCGGTCGAAGTCCAAGTTGTCGATTGTCGAGTTCACGTGCATAAGTTTAGTTACCTATGATCATGTGCGTGAACTCGACAAACTCTTTGACTACTTTGGACTTCGACCGAAAACAGGATGTAAATACAGGTATTTGCGCTGGCTGAAATAACATCATTTTTATTCATATCTTTCACATCTACTGCAGTCAGATTCACTCGTGTTGAATGTTAAAATTGACCGGAGTTCTCCTTTAATTATAACCTTAAGGCTCACATATTCTTACTAAAAGCTAAAAAAAAAAGCATGCAGCTTTTGAGCTCTTCTATTAGCTCACATTAATTGAGAGACATAGAATACAGTATTTGTACTTAAAAATATATTGTAAACATTCCTTTTAAAATGAATTAGTAAATGCAAAATGGTAACTAAGATAAATATATTAATGTACATTTTAAATTATTTGTGTTAATTAAAGTCCAAGGACATGTTAAACCACTAACTACCCAACTACATTGTTCAGTTTGACCTGGCGTTCATTAATATTAATGGGGCTGTTTTGATGTCTGTCATAATTGTCACAAGTCGGGCGGCGATCAAAATATGGCTGTTATTACTTGCTAATCCCTCCCACACAGAAGACAGATGTCAAAGTGGTAATTTACAAATCCATCGGCGCTGTTCTTGAAATCGCATGAGCAGAACGGTAGAGCGATGTGATCAGTGTGATAAGTTAAGTCATGTCGGCAGAATCCAGAAAAATAATGATAGAATTTCAGGGGTTGATAACTGTCACTGAATGATATTAGTATGTAATGACCATAATATGTTGAGGCACGCCAACCACACATTTGCAAACAAAGCCATTTGCAGGAGAACAAATGCTGCTATGCTTGAAGGAAGCAGAGATAAGTGTTGTCCACTCTTGACCTAAGACAATATCGTTCGTCATGCAATAAAAAAAAACGCATCCAGACTTAAACTAGAAGGCAGGGCAAACCCTCACTTATGCAGTGCGGGGGTGCATTTTACATGCCGATATTCATGCGTGTTGTGAATCGAATGCATTATCTGATGCAGAAGAAATGAAATAAACAATTTGGCCAGGAGCTCAGCGGGGGCATGAAGACGGTGTCCGCTGGGAGAGGTGGCCCTAATCATTGTAAAGCATTTCCTCTCACACACAACGCTGGGCCGGTAATCTAATGCACGCATTATTCAGCCTGCATCTATTAAAAGAAAGCTGCGTGAGATTTATCACCCAGGTTTAACTGTATGGTAAAATAGCGCATTAGGCAGATGATATCACGGTGTATGAAATGATTATGCATGCTTGCAGAAAAGTGGAAGAGGCCAGCTTAATTAAATGCAAGGTCTTGGTTATACATCACTGGCTCTCTGCTCAGCCCTTTTAACCAAAATGGCTGTTATTTTTAAAAGCAAAGAGCTGAGATGAAGCTTTTTTCCACTTTGCCTGTTCTACATACCCTTCTGTTTTGTTAAAGGGGGTGGAGGACAGGGGGTGTGGCGCACGGGCCAAAATTTAGCTTCTATTTTCTGCTCTACTGCTCACACGCACGCCAAAGCAAGGCAATTATTTTTCAGTCAGTTTAAGTCTAAGTTTTGCAGATCTGTCAATCTGTCTAAACGGACAAATGGGAATTGTAATTGCGTCACCTTGGGAAAATACGTCCTTTGCGTTTAACTCAAAAATGGAGCATATTTAGTAAGTGGCTTGACAGTTAAAAAGCTATTTTGTTTTCTTAGGGCTGGAGAAATTGTTCATCCAACAAATGGAAATTTTGTCGTCATTTACTCATGTTATCCCAAACGTGTATGACTTTCTCACCTCAGCACGTAAGAAGACATTAGGCACAGGCAGAATATCCAATCCAAACTTTCCCATAAAAAGAAATGGAATGGGAAAAATAAGTCTATCTGAATCACATAAGTCTAAAGTAACATAAAAGTAGTCCATTACTAAAAGTAATTCATAAAAGTAGCCTAGACTTCTTAACTCTTTCCAGTGTTTTTTTTTTTTTTTTAAGTTGCCAGCCACCGCCAGCATTTTTTTACCATTTTCTTAAAATTTGCATGCCCCTCCCGAATATTTGTTGTATGAATATCTGAACAGGCAATATATCAAAGAAAAGAACACCCCTACAAACAACAACACATTTTATTTATATAAACTCTTGAATAGTTCTGTCGCATTAGCTGACATATAATCTGTAATCTGATCTGATATCTGTTTCACGATTGTCTTCAGCATACAGTAAATCTCATTGTTATCATCCTTCCTCGTGTATTTTGGCTTGTTACAACTCATGTGAAATTTGTGTAATTATGTATGCATGATTACTGGATCTTTTCTGTTACCCCGGGGGGTTTCGACTTGCTGCTCTCCCTGCTCGGTCCAGGCATGGCTGCATGGAGAACGCACAGAACACAACAATACCGCCAACACTAACTGTATGCATTATCATAATAATAAATATACATTTGACGAAAGCGGCCCTGACTGAAAAAGCTACATTTTTAGTTAAAAGCTGGTAAAAATGGTTTTGTGAAAGACTACATCCAGATTGGATTCAGAACGATGACCAAAACACAGATGGAGCATATCGAGTCCATCAACACCCCCAAATCTTGACAGTCCTATAGCTCGCCCTAGGTCGACATTTCATCACTGCAAAAAATGCTTTTCTTACTTAGTATTTTTGTTTTGTTTCCAGTCCAAATATCTAAAAATTATTAAATCAAGAAGCATTTACTAGAGAAGTAAAATGACATAAGAAATTCTATTTTGTTTTAAGATAAAAAGAAAGTAATTTAAGTAATTTTTGCTTAAAACAAGCAAAATTATCTGCCAATGGGGTAAGAAAAAAAATCTGAATTCGAATGGAAAACAAGAAAAAAAATCTTAATTCAAATGGAAACCAAGATTTTTTTTCTTACCCCATTGGCAGATAATTTTGCTTGTTTTAAGCTAAAATTACTTTCTTTTTATCTTAAAACAAAATAGAATTTCTTATGTCATTTTACTTCTCTAGTAAACGCTTCTTGTTTTAAGAATTTTTAGATATTTGGACTGGAAACAAAACAAAAATACTAATTAAGAAAGTATTTTTTGCAGAAATCCAAACTGCAGTGTATAATAATTTTGTATATAATTTTGCAGTGTATAACTAACCATATAAACAGCATATAAATCCAAACTGCAGTTTGGATTTATATGCTGTTTATATGGTTAGTTCTCCCAAAAATGAAAATTAGCCCATGGTTTACTCACCCTCAAGTAATCTTAAGCAGCCCGGTCTCACCCCAAAACGTCATATACTGACGGGTCTTGACCATACGTCAACATACGACGAAAAGGGTACCCCTATAACGTCAATATGAGACGCAGAAATAAGCGCACCAGCAGCGCCTCCTAGCGGTACCCTAACGCATACCTAAACCCAACCATACCCGAATCGTCACACATGGACGTTAACCCTTTTCGTCGTATGTTGCCGTATGGTCAAGACCCGTCAGTATGTGACGTTTTGGGGTGAGACTGTGTTATCTTAAGTATACATGAAATTCTTCTTTCAGACGAATACAATTGGAGTTATATTCAAAAAAATGTCCTGGCTCTTCCAAGCTTTATAATGGCAGTGAATGGCCGTTTCTGTTTTGAAGTCCATAAAAGTGCATTTTACCACTCACTGATTACCATACTAGTTCTGTCTCCGATTGTTTTGTATAATGACTGTCATTTGTATAAAGGCACTGTCAGTAAACTGAAAGGATATGCATTAAACAAAGGGGCCAGTTTAATTTTCACCTAAAAACTAAAACTTTTGGTCATTCATTTAAACAACTGTGGCGTTTGGGGGGTCATGAAAACGCGAACTTTTGAAAACAGGTTCCAAAGTGAACGTTTTTTAAAAACAGTACCTGTATCATCTCCGTGTAATCTACGAAAACGTGAATTTGTGAAAACTGTGTCGTCATACAGTACGCATGCCATATTACTGTACGTGTTCAGGCGTTTCTTTACATCGCCAACTGCTGGTCTGGCATGAATAATACAACGGTTTTAGTTACTTTCTTGGATCCGTGTTGTCGTCTCGACACGAAAATCGCAAAGAAAAGAGAAAAATTAGTACATCATCGTCATGCAAATGACACAATAACAAAAACCCAATGAATCAAGACAGAACCCGAACAATATGACTCTGATTATTTTTCCTTTTGTAAATTAGAATAAATCACTTACACTGGATTTTTTAATCTAAAATCAATGCTTATATATGTGTATATATATATATATATATATATATATATATATATATACTTTTTTTTTTTTTTTTTTTTTTTTTTTTACTTATCCGGCCTGTTTTACAAAAACATCCTATCTAAGAATCCTATTCTATCTGTTTAGTAACCATGGTAATTTTACATGGGAAAATGGAACCTCTTTAAATCTTAAGTCAAAAGCTAAGATAGGAAGTTTCTGTAATACAGCACAACGAGTTAGGGATTGTGATAACAGTTTAAGCTTCAGATACTGAAAATTGTATGTGTCCATTTGTGCCTCTATGTATTATATTTTAGGGTATTTATTGATCTATTCACTTTTGAATAAACTCAAGCCTGTGTTTGACAGAAGAGGTGAAGGCCTGTATACATTCAATCTGGATTTTTACTGCGAGTATCTCTGCTAGTCACTTCACTTCAGCCTGCAGTCATAGAAGCACGCAGTGCAGCTAGTCTATTGTGTCTCACTCTCTCTTAGCCTGGCATAATTGAGTTAAATTTTGAGGCATGCCAAAGTGGAGTCTTGCAGCCTCTGAATAATGTAACGAAACTGCTCCTTTGGCATGTAGCAGAAATCTGGCAGTGCCCGAACAAATACAAAAACCGCACCACCCCCCTTACTTCTTATGTAATCTCAAAAAAGCGTAAAGATGGTGAGTTTGCATGCTTTTCTAATCCCATTAAACTCACAGTAAACTTAAGAGCGCGGGAGACCTGACCCTTTCGAAAACTTCCATTCAAGGATGCAATAGATAGGTTTTTCCAGGCAATTTGCATTCTGGGATTACCTGCCTGCCCGATCCTTCACTGGCAGCCTCAAACCCAATTTGAGCAGAACAAAGACGGCAAACTTCAGGCTGTGTGAATGCACTTTGCTAGCATGGGATTTATATTTTAAATCAATATAAGTCTTTTAATGCAGATATGTCAGGGTTTTATTCTAGAATGTATAATGCAGTGCCATTTCTTGGCCTTCCGACAGGAAGTCCTGAACATTTAGGGTATTTCAGACTAATGTGCAGAGACAATTACCAATACGTAAGCCCAATGGAAGATGTAGGAGTGTTTGGGAAAGCTAGGAAAATCATTATTCGTAGAAATGGGTCATGGTGGATCAGGGTTGGGTGGTAAGATGGTTTACTGTATACTGTACATGTGATGGTGGAAATAAGTCAGATGATAAAGGTTTTTTCTTTGCCATTTATTTTTCAGAAGATATAGTTGCATGACTAATGTTGGTTAGGATGTTACTTAAAAATTACAGCATCATAGAAACACATGCGAGTGCATAGAGGATGTTTAGAGATCCAAAGCTTTAAAAAAAAAAAAAGATTATTCTGCAAAATGATTTAGCTGTTTATGGTTGCCGCATGAATATAGAATTCAACTGATGTGTGGTCACAACTATAGGTGGAGTTCTGCTCATCCAATCAGAATTAAGTCAGAACTATTCATATATTATTAGAGTGCAACAGTGAACAGTGAACGTCCTGCTTGCGTATGCAACCCACCGTTACCTAAAGGAGGGAAAGGAGGACGTAGTCGACGTCGACTGAAATGGGATCACGCTAGGGAGCCAATTGTCTTCGAGTATCTTAGAACGAGCCATTACACATTGGCGTGTGAGATCTGCATCTCACACTCTGCCCCGCGCGCGGGTATAAAACGGATTTAGATGCACGCACCATTTGCTTTTCGCTGAGGAGCCGAGCAATAGTGGCGAAGGAACTATGTCCTCCGTTCCCTTCTTCAGCATACGCAACCAGGACGTTCCCTTTCAGTCGAGAACGTCAGACGTAGTCGACATCGACTGAAATGGGATCCCCCATTGAAAGCGCCACTAAAGCTGCCACCTTCCAGTGCCTAGACAAAATCCTCCCGATCCTCCGTTACATTTTTAGTGGAATAGGACAGGGCTACGGTGGGGCGTTCCACTCAAGCCCGACAGCCTTGACTGCCAATTTCAGCATAGCGGACAATTCTGGATCCGGCTCGGGCAACGTTATGCTCCCAGAGGGAGACAAAGCAGTCGAGTCATCATTTCCAGAGGCCAGCTCACCCTCCGAAGCTGCAATAGGCGTCCTCTGGGGGAGCCCCGGGTGAAATGGCTGGCCCACCCATCACAGATGGACCAGCACGCTCCACGGGGGACTCCACCGGCTGCGGTGGAAGGGAGGAGTGAGGAGCCCACATGGAATGGTTACTGGGCTAGACATCCAACACTATCCTCCTATCACCCATCCCAGGCGGCACCCGAGGGCGGGGCGTGGTAAAGAAGGCGAGTCTCGATCTCAACACCGCGACAGTCATATTCCCGCAATGAAAACATGAACTGTCCACAAAAGCTGCTTCAGTGTGCTGTAAGCCCAAACACGTGATGCAACAATTGTGCCTGTCGAGAGAGACGGAATGACCGCATCCAGAAACACACGGGCGTAATGACATCTTGAAAAAGACGCAAACGTGTTGCTCTTTCAGGAAGTGAAAAACTCTCACCAGTGCCGGAGCACAAAAGGAAATGACCACGGCAACACTGATACAGGGATGGTGCAGCCCATATCAGTGAAGCACTCACTTTCTCGCCCTGAACCAACTGTCAGACAAACAAACACAAACAGAAATTTGGGTGCTGTGAGAATAGCAGTTGAGAGCTCGAAAGCTTGCGATCACTGCTGCACTCGCGCTGTAACCACCAACACCGGGAGAGACTTCCAGAAGAAGCGCCGACATACTCGCTCATTGTATAACAACACTCTTCAGAAGACCAAAACATGAAGCTTGCTCCGAAGCGAAAGGCAAATGGTGCGTGCATCTACTTCCATTTTATACCCGCGCGCGGGCGGAGTGTGAGATGCAGATCTCGCACACCAATGTGTATTGGCTTGTTCTAAGATACTCGAAGACGATTGGCTCCCTGGCGTGATCCCATTTCAGTCGACGTCGAATACGTCTGACGTTCTCGACTGAAAGGGAACTGTTTTTCATTAATTTCTCCCACAGTGAAAAAAAAAAAGTATTTTTTTAATTATTATAAGGTATGAACCAAGCCAACCAGCTACGGGGTGAATCATAACATTACAAACTTTGATTTGGAGCAAAAAAATATTTGAAAATCAGACAAAAAGAAGTTAAAAGACTGAGAAAATTATGGCTTTAGTGATGGAAAGACCTACATGGAGCATTGCGAACAGCGTAATCAAATAAAAAATGATGGAGAAATATAAACCTACTCATTTAAAAACGTTGAATATATAAAAAACTTTGATTATATTTTAATTGAATATATATATATATATATATATATATATATATATATATATATATATATATATATATATATATATATATATACAGTATACAGTATATACAAACACACACATATATATCACTAAAGCCAAGACATTACAACCACTTCTTTAATTGTAACAGTGTGAGAATCCACACATGGACTAATTCTACTACAGCCTTTAGTCAATGGTATTAACAAAGGGATTCTATTGAGAAAGTGGCAGTGACTTAGGCAGGCGGCTCTATTTGGCACCACATTCAATCCACTCCTCACCGTTTTAGTCTTTTCATAATGATTTATCAGCCACCACAAACCTTCCCCATTTCAATGTAGCAAACAAGCCCAGGTCTAATATGCTTAGTTCAGTAGCTTAAACGGTCACGATAATTGCCATCACAGAAATCACCTGCTGTCGAAAGACTGGAATACTGAGTGCAGTAGAATGGAAAATGGCCGCCAAGGCCCAATTATTATCTTCCCTTTCATTTACAGACCCAGCGGCAGACTTCTGTCTCCACTGAGATGGTTTCCTACTTTGGCGGTGTCACTTGTGCCTCTATTTTATGGCTTGCCTTGAGAACAGACTTGTGTGCTTTGCATATTGATGAAAACGAGACAGGTTTGGTTGAGTCAGAGGAGAGAATGTGCACATTTGATCCTTCAGGCGATAAAGTCCTTTTTTGTGTAGTTCCTCCGACTTCATTTTGCCCGTTACACTGTTGATTGTTACAGAAACTGTTGCTATTCTGCATTTTCTTTGTGGATTTATTACATTTTCCTCAGCATGTGAGTTTTAAAATCAGTCAAAAACATTTCCAGGTCACATTTCACACCAAAATGAAGGATTTTTTTATTTTATTATAATATAATATGAATAATTATAATTTTATATATCATTACATTTATTATATTAATATTTATATAAAAGTTATATAATGATATATTGTGCATGAATAATTAAGCATATTTATCATTGATTCCCATTACTATTATACTTTTTTTTGTGATTGTCCTTCTTCTCAGTGATTCTGGCTAAACTATCGTTACTGTAATGCTCCGGTTTTAACAGTATTACCAACCCGATCTCACGGCAATTCGTACGAATTTTACGAGGTGGTTAATTCGTACCAATTCATACGACCTCACTCGTACGAATTTGTACGTTTTTTGCTAAAACGTACATATTTTACGATTTGCCAAAATCGTATGAATTCATTCGAATGACCTACCCCTGACCCCGCCCCTAAACCCAACCGTCACGTGGGTTTAGACAAATCGTACAAATTCGTACGAGTGAGGTCGTACAAATTCGTACGAATTAGCCACCTTTTAATCACTCGTACAAATTCGTACGAATTGGTCGTGAGATAGCGTTGGTATTACAGTAAAAATAACACAGATGCTAGTATCACTATATTGGTAACACTTTATTTGAAGGTCACATAATTACACATTAATACATGTGCTTACTATAGTAGTAACAGTACATTATGCATAAGTAACTAACCTAAGCCAAACCCTAACCCTTACTGTAACTCTAGAGTAAGTACATGAAGTTAATTAATAGTACTCAGTACTTGTTTGAGTAAGTACGATGTAACCATGTCACCTTAAAATGAAGTGCAACCTTGATATTAGTGATTTCATTAAGAATGAACCATACTTCTACGCATTTATAATATTAATTTCAGCATTTACTACTTCATTATTAAAATCAAAGGTTGGATTTGTTAATATTAGTTAATGCACAGTGAACTGTCATGAAAAAATAATGAACAGCTGTATTTTTATTAAGAAAGATTATTAAATACTGTAACAAATGTATTGTTCATTGTTAGTTCATGTTAGTTCACTCTTAAAAGAAATGGTTCTATTTAGAACCAGAAATGGTTCTATCACCGCTTCATATATGGAACTCCAAAATGGTTGTATATAGAACCATGGGTTCCATAAAAAGAACACCAAATGGTTCTTTGAATCCAAGTTAGATGGTTCTATATAGAACCATTTAAGGGTACTTTATTATTAAACAAGTTAATTATTATTGAATAAGAAAATATAACCAATCCAGAAAATTCTAAAAATACATTTATTCAATTGATTATACAAAAATATTAGTGTCATATTTAAAATTGCACCTCTGTATACTCTGTATTAGACAGCAAACTTTTTTTTACATTAAAGATGTTTAATTACATTAAACCATTTACTTTGAATTATTTAATTTAAGCATTTTCACTTTGCAATAAACATACATAAGCTTGTTTATGTACTGTATGTACATGTACAGTAACTTTTACATGTATCTCTGAAATTAGGAAAAACAAATCATTTTTGATATTTGACAATGCAGATAAAAAAAACAATACATGAACAATTAAAACATCTAATAAATAAATGTACACTATTTGTCAAAAAGGCAAACTATAATGTATTAGGAAATATAAGTTTCATGCTAATGTATAAACGTGCATAAAGAAAGCTCAAATCATACATTGACTAGATATTAATATTGACTTGTGTTTGACTACAGCAGTCATTCAAAAAGCTTTGTGAATGTGTTGTGTAGGCCTATTAATATTGTGTAATGTTTTGTTTACACTTCAGTCATAAAACATGAATTATAGAACCATTTTAATAAAAAAGGTTCTTTGCTCTCCAAGGGTTCTACATAGAACCATTTTGTTAAAGGTTCTATTGGCCAAGTACAGAACACCAGGGTTCTATATAGAACCTCGAGGAACCTTTTTTTAAGAGTGATATACATTAACTAATGTTAACTAATTAACCTTATTGTAAAGTGTTACCGTTAATACTTTACCGTTTACAGAACATACAATGTTGCCCCAAAGTCTGAAAAGTCTGTTACCGTTAATATTTTACCGTTTACAGATCATAAAATGTTGCCCCAAAGTCTGAAAACACTACTTGTTTTTCATTGTTCTATTATTTTTCAGTTCAATTGACTTTTCGACTGTGGTAAATGCACTTGTAAAAGTAGTCACAATGATAAAAACAACAAAACAAAAAATCATAATGCTCCATTTGCTTTATGTAAAATAATGTTGTTTCTGTCATTTCAATGATTTCTTTCTTATTTTCCTTTGATGGATATCATTAGGACTAAAAAATGACCTAGACCTGTTTTTGAATTTGTTTTGTTTATTGGTTTCTATTACTGCTAGCAATTCTTGCTAGAATTGACACTAATGAATACCTTTTACCACTGACAACAATAATATCATTATAGTCATGCTGCTCGTTCAGAAAATGTCTGCGCTTCGGCCACAAGCCATGCTGGAATGGACTTGGGACATTAGAGTTTTTCTCTTGACAAGATTTGATATTTCCAGCCCAGCACCTTTTGGCTCCACAGACCTTTGATGTGGCAGACTGCAGCGTCCCCATAGATGCCTCTGCCTAGGTCCCTTCACTGGGGCATCTCTGATCCTCCAGCTTTGGTTGCCACCTCCCTGGCTGTGATAAAGGCCTGGCTTGAATCTCCCAGGATGCACCTGGCCTTGTGTTGATAATGGCCCAAGCAGGATTTCCCAGCATGCAGCATGATCACAGCCGGAAAAGGGGGCGGGCAGAGCTGAGTAAACACATCTGGTCTGTCTGGCCAGGACGCAGCCTTGATGTGTCCCATCAACTTTGTCCCCTGCTTTAAAGGATGGGTCTCGGCTAACCCCCCTGTGTTTGGCTCCAAAATTAGATGGGGATGATTGATTACATGCTCTTTTGAGTCCAACCAGGAGGAGAGGGGCCGAGACTTATCGAATCCTTCAAGCTCATCCTTCGAACTGTCACGGATGTTTCATCAAAGTCGGTCGCCGAGCCCCTTGGTCTGTTTCATCAACTTAGCTCTCCAATGCCGCGGTAGAAACGATATTGCAGGAGTTACCTCTCATCGATTCCCTTTTAATCCTCTCTACCTGTTTTTATCCTCCAATTGCGCTGTAGCTTTAAAGCTAAACTGTGTAATTTTTTAAGTTGATTCTTAGCAAAAAACTGTTCTTTCAAAATGATATGTGCTCTTTAATGTATAATTACTTCTACCTACTAATCAAGTATTCTCGTAAGTGTAGAATCTGCCATTTATAATACATACGAGTGAGTCGCTCGAATGGCGGCAGCAATGTTGTGCCTCCATCTTGAAAATACATTAGCCAAAGAGGGACATACCTGGAAATTCAAGCTTCGCCTTTCGCGTTTTTAGATTCAGTGGCACCGTGACGAATGCGAGGGGGAGATTACTCGAGACTGCCGGCAGATTTGAAATAATAAGGCCACCGTTAAAAAGCCTTCGGAATGGGAGGGGCTAGAAAGTTATATTCAGTTGGTAGTCATATCAAATTTCACCGCTAGATGGGAGTAATTCCTACACAGTGTAGCTTTATGTAGACCTCATGTAGATATGGCAGTGAGAATGCTTCAGAGATTTTAGATGGGCCGCCATGTTGGCTTTTACCCTATCCAATGTTTAACACGTTTACTGTGTTTATTAAGAAATAAATTATTTTACATGTGAATTGTCTTTGGGAAGTAACAACAAACCATCAATGAGTATACAGTACACTGCTTTTCAAGAGTGGGGAAGACCAGATCACTCATCAAATAGCTGTGTTCACATGGACCCTAATCATCAATTTGTAAGCGAAGTAGTAGCAAAGTCCAACTAAAAATGTCCCATGTAACCATATCAATCAGAATAAATTTGCCATATTCGTTTGAAATGTAATTTGGATTGAAAGGGGTGGTTTAAATCTTTTCTAATCCGTTTGATGGGACATGCAAACACTTGATCGGATTGAAAACCGAAACTGGAAAGTTATGCAATGTGCAATGACGTAGAGATGGCATAATGACGTATGACGCATAGAAAGAGCTCTCGTTATTGTTTATAGAGTCATAAATGACTGTCGTGTGATTCTAAAAGTTTCTTTCCACTCATCGTCTGTGAAAGGGATTGTTCACCCAAAAATGTATATTCTGTCATTCATTTCTCACCTTCATGTCATTCCAAACCGTAAGACTTTTGTTCATCTTCGGAACACAAATGAAGATCTTTTTTCTGAAGATGTTTGCTGACAACGTCTCGGACTTTCATCCACAGGGATGGCGTGTTTTACTGCTTGATAAATATAAGAAGCATGCCACAAAGCTTCATATGATGTTTTATTAACAAGGTTCAGGTGGAACACGTTCAAATAGCCCATCTAATCAGTACGAGAGAAGGGCTATACGTATACATAGCTGACTCACCTATGTTCTTCCACCACCCCGTCTACTCACGCTCACCTAGTTACTTTCCTAACCAGAGATGTGGGCCAAATTCCGAGCTCACGGTAAGGTTTGTATGTGCAAACAGTGATGTTCTGTTCAAACAGTGACAAACTCTGTATGTCCACGCAGCGTACGCATGTCAAAAGATCAATTCCGATTTGAAGCTTGTGACGACAAATAAACGTGCACATCTACCTGATCACTTCATTTAGCATTCAAGCAAACACTTAGGATTCATCGATCGTAATGATTTCATTCCGAATGGAAGTAAAGGTGTCCATGTAAACACAGCTAATGAAATATGTAGATACTCAATGCATTGTTGCATCTAAAAGCTGCCTTTTAAATTGACACAAACTGTGAAATTACACAAATTATTAGCCAAATGCTTTTTTATATATATATTTATAAATGGCAATAGCCAACAAACTAGATGATTCATGTTTAACTAAATGCTTTTAAACACGCCATAATTAATAGAATCCATCTCCAAGCACTTTGTGTACAGCAGTGTTTTGAAATTATAAACGTGGTCACTCATGTATCACTATTTCAATTAGCCGTTTGTTTCCAACCCAAGTGCGAAATTTGCCAGTCATTATATAAAGAAGTGCCATGAAGAACATGGAATAAAAATGCATTGATTGAAAGTTTCCCCAATGTAAAAAAAAACTCTCATAGACTTCCAGTAAAGCATGGCAGTATGCAGCACTCTTATCAAATACGTCTTGAAAGTTAAACTTCTTCAATATGAGTAACATTACTGCAAATTTATTGTAAATAAAGCTTTTCTTCAACAAATCGAACCGTTCTTACCAGAATTTTTTTTTATTTTTTCTGGATTTTTGCCTGTAGGCTACTGCTTTAAAAGTGTAGTGTAAAATGGACACAAATCCATTCTATTAAAACTCGTGCATTGTCCTGAATTGGTTCTCAGTTGGTTTTACTAAGCTCATGACACATCTACTATTTTGCCCTGGGAAAATGTAGCCAAAGAGATCATTATTTTATACCATGCTGGGAGTCTTATTGCCCAGGCATTAAATTCACTTCACAGCATTAGGAAGGTGTAGACTGCAGATATAGTACACAACTTTGACTGTGCAGTGCTTCCCAGACAACAGGAACAACAATCATGTCCTTGACCCACTAAGAAATGATTATCAGAAAAAGCATTACAGGCATCGCGGAGTAAATATGACATATGTGTTTCGACTTGCACTGGTACGGCAAGAAAACTGTTGCATTTAAATGACAATTTTGGCCCATTTCCTATTCTCAACATGTGTAAGATACATAATGTAAACTTGTGTTGTAAATCCAGTGATAATCTACTTGCCAGAGGCACTTGGATGAATTTAGATTCTCAAAAGGACAAACAAGATCTGATATTTTTCCTCCTGCACACTTCAAAGAAAAATACAGCAAATGTCCTGACGCAATTTGGCCATGAGTAATAACAGTTTGGTCTCATTATTTTCCTTGTTCGCGAATTAGGATCCGCAAACAAGCTCAGCTGTGGGCAGCATAGATGCGAAATTCCCTCTTGGAATGTATTTGTGTGTGTGAATGAATTTCGTTCACCGGGGCCCATCGGGGCTCACGTCTGCGAGAGGATGTCTTATCAGAGGCACTCCAGCGAGGGCCTGACAACTTAAACTGAGGGCCACATGTTTATTGAGTAATTGAAACTGAGCAATGCGGGTATGAATTCAGCGTGCCTGTCAATCAGTTGGCTCAGGGGATGGAGTCGCTGACAGCCTGTGGCCTGACTAATGTCATACCGAAAATTACAAAATCAACAGCATGTTATCCACCGCATATGAACAGCATGCCGTGCACATCTTTCCAATGAAGCAGCCAGCGTTCTTTTATTCTTCTGTTTGACTCCATTATCATCCCACCAAACATTCTGCAAATGTTCAAGGGCAGTTTTACCTAATTGTAACTTTTCAGTCTTGTTGCTTGAAAATGTTCATTTTACACTTTAGCACATATTTCTAGGTAATTTCAGTCGAATTTGGAATCTGTGCCTTAAACTGAAAGCTCTAGATCCCACAAGGCAAGACATATCTAGTGATTGACGTTAAAAGCACGTTCCTAGAACTATTGGCGGAAGTACCCAGATTTTGGCATGTTCGCACCGCAGGAACTAGGAACTAATTTGGCTCATACTTCAGAGTAGGGTCTAAATCAGCACTATAGGAACTACCAGTGACGTTAGTGTTCGCTGATTGGCCGAACGCACGTGAAACCCCAGCACCCGCCATTTTTAAACACACAGATTATAGCCAATATATTTACTCCATAAACTAACGTAATGTTCTACGAACATGTAAAACAGTGATAGATGAGCCTCTTAACCTTTACGCTGAAGAGAAAATCCAACGCAACTTTGAGGGGACTAAGAGAAACATGATTATGTATTTCTGCTCAGCTAGCAACACTGGACATCAACCACACGGCATACGCTAATAACTTTTCATATACTGTCTACTTTCCATGTATAACAGCTCTATCTAATAACGTATTATGCAGGGCTGTTAGACAGATCGTAAACTAATGAACACGGAGAATGCGAGCGCTGTGAGCTCAGGCTCTGCCGTTCTCAGCGCCGTCAAAATAAAAGTCACAACAAGAAGTCACTTCAGAGTTCCTACTGACGGTGCGAACGCAACCAGGAAAATGTTTCTAAGGGAACCATACGTTTTTGGGGAACCACCCTGGTGACTAGTTCCTAGAACTACCCGGTGCGAAAGCCCCTATAGTTTCAGGTAGTTCAACCTTGAGTACTCCCTCCATCCCAGGTTGGGAAAGGAATAGTTAGAAGTGTGGAGATGGGGTGGTGGAAGGATGCTGGAGCAGAGGTTAGTCTGCTGTATATACAGTATACTTCTTATCTTGTTACTTGAGTTGATTAACTGAACGTGCTCCTAACGTATTAATTAGGTTAATTATCTGAACGTGCTCCTCCCGAACTGTTAAGTCCGTTGAGGTCGGACATCCCTTAGTGAAAACATGAACATGCTGGAGAGCTGCTTTATAGTAGAACATATAGTTGTAATTCTAATCGAAAGTGACACTGTCCCTGGTATTTCATGTTTAATACTGTAATGCTGCTGCTTCAAAGTAACCTATTGTATAATGTGCTACATGAATAAACATGAAGTGACTTGACTGGAGCGTTGAACTGCAGAGCTGGTGCAAACATATCCACATCACTATGATGAGATGCTTTCGCTAGTTTCTCAACGCTATCATTTTTGTTTTGTGTTTATTTTGTTAAGCGTGCAGCGCATATTTGCATATTCGCTCTCATCAGCGTGAGCAGCTTTTTAATCCATTTGGATCATTATTGCTGTGATTATTATGTTTCTAGCATGTTATACGAATTGGCTCCTCTGAATCCAGACCTTAAAATCATTGAAAGTCTTTGGGATGTGCTGGAGTAGGCTTTACAGAGGTGACTTTACAACACACTTGGATTGTCAATACAAGATCTTGACCATCTTTGGGTGGAAATAACATCACAACATTTATTTCCATACATTTTTGGACAATATCTTGTATTTCACAATTTGAGCCTGCTGAATCTTGACATTGTCATCCTGGAATATGGCCATGATGTGTCTTCATGGTTGTTTAAGAAATGAATTTATTGCTACTCAATTAGGGTTAGAAAAACTGTTGCCAAATATATACCATGCTAGAAACATAATAATCACTGATGTAATTGTAACCCCTCCACCCGGGTCCTTCTCATCCTGCTCCATGCGGGTCTCGAACCCGGGTCTCCGGCGTGAGAGTCAGGCGTTCTAACAAGGAGGCTAAAGATTGCAGCCTCTAGCGCTAGAGCGCCTATTGAGATCAGTGGCGTGAGGTTTACTCACACAGCGACTACTAGCTGGCCTCCGTTAAACTCACCCCCCTAAACCTCACTCCCATCCGGGTCACGGCACCAATTTAACCCCTCCACCCGGGTCCTTCTCACCCTGCTCCATGCGGGTCTCGAACCCGGGTCCCCGGCATGTAAGTCAGGCATTCTAACAAGGAGGCTAAAGACTGCAGCCTCTAGTGTCTGTCGCTAGAGCGCCTATTGAGATCAGAGGAGTGAGGTTTACTCACACAGCGACTACTAGCTGGCCTCCGTTACATAATGACCAAATCATAGACTCTTAAGCATATACCTATTTAAATACAAACAGCATTTTTTTTTTTTTTGGCCAGGCAGTTGTTCTATTACTACATATTACTGTAAAGAATGATTATGTAACTTAAAAACTTATAAATAATTAATTTAATTATTTCAGCTTTCCTGTGTGCGATTTGTGTTTGGCAGGCTTTCAAAAGCGTGACTTGAAATGGACTTGACTTAACTTTCTGCAGCTCTAGAGTGATTACTGGAAAGACATTTATAGTGAAGATAATTGTAAAAAAAAAAAAAAAAACTTTAGGTTGAACCTTTTCACCCATGAGGACCCATGAGCAAACAATGGCAGATTTGAAATCACATGCTGGCGGATCCTGCGCCAGTCAAGCAACCGACAATGAGATGAATTGGAATGCGAACATATCTTTCTCCTGGTATTATCCTCTATGGATTTATCTCACACTGCCATCAATTAAACATTTATTTGGTCTCATCTTTTTGCATGTGTTGCTATATTTATATACCGTTCTTGAGGTAAACAATCTGTGCCATCTGTAGAGGAGATAAGGGCATGTTATCATGCATATCAATGCATTTTCTTGTTTTTCTGTATTCAGATATTGTGATTTAGTCTACATGGTGATATTGTAGCTCTTTGTCCTCAATAAATGCACCCTCATTGCTCTGTCCTTTTATTCTGTGCAGTGTTAACAGTATAGAGTATACATTTCCTCAGATTTGCCTGCCTCAGTGTTTTTTGTCCAGGGTTGTTGACATGCACTGGAATTCAGTTTTGAGAGACCTAGATTGGCCTTTGAATGCACGATAACACAACCTGAGACATATGGGACATAGATGCACCAACTATTCAAACAATATGCGTTTAAACACTTGCGGGATAATTTACAAGCATAATTTAATAATAACATACTTCAATATAAATAATATATAGTCGTGTTAGGATGAAACTTAACTTCTTAACACGGTTATAAGGCCGTACAGAGTAAGTGCTTTGTGCGTGTGTGTGTGTGTGTGTGTGTGTGTGTGTGTGTGTGTGTGTGTGTGTGTGTGTGTGTGTGTGTGTGTGTGTGTGTGTGTGTGTGTGTGTCTAAAAGTCTATTATCATGGGTAATTAATTGTTTTAATGAAAAATGTATAAACGTTTAACAAATTTACAGGTCTGCCATTAGAAATTAATTGTAATTTGAATCCATCTACCATGGGTTCAAATATTAAAACCAAAAAAAAAAAAATACCGGGACTCTGCTAGTGAGAGAGCAGATCAGGCAGAAACTTTTTTTCTTTAATTAGACACACAGAGCTCACTGCATTGTTAATGAATGTTGCTTTGGTTTTGGTTTAAATTGGGACAAGCAGTAAGTGAAGTTATGGAATAAAATCCCCAGACTGTAGAAATGCAAATCTAAGAGTATTTGCACTTGTATTAGATGCATTGAGTTAACAGCTTCAAAAGTTGAAGAATGATGCAACAACAAGGCCGCACAAAGAAAGAAAAGCGTATTTCTGTCGCAACAACTGCTAACCTTGAATAATAAATTTAGATACTGGGACAATTATATCTACATCTGATTTACAGGAATTGTTCAAATATGTGACAGAAAATGACAACTCTTGTTTTGTTACAGGTGTATTTTTTCATTATGTCTTATAATGAATTTATTAGTTTTCATTTTGTCTGTGTTGGTATATTATGGCGCTTACATGTTTTCAAAAATGTTCTCTCTCCACACTATATCTCATTATTTATTTCCTCATAACTATCGCAGAAAACAAGCGTTTAAAGTTTTAATGGCCTTCTGTCATGCTTTGCTTTTCCCTCTAATTTAGTAGAAAAGATAAACAGCCCTTCTCTAACTAACTTTTTATTGCTCAAAGCAAGACATACAAATAAAAAAAAAAGTATTTATAACATTGTAGCTGGATTTCAGTTCATTTTAAGAACACAAATGTAATTTCGGTACGTTTTGATAACTATGATGTAGTCAAAAGTCGATCACGATGGCACTTCGCCAGATACAACTTCTACATTTCTCCACATAATTAGGTTTTCTAGTGTTTTGGATTGTGTTGTACAGTATATCACCTTCGTGTTTGATGAGGAGTTTGTCTTTCATCAGAGCTTGATTGAACAACGTCAGTCTTCTTTGTCTATTTTTAAGCCAGGCAATTCGGTCTTTACACAGAAGTTATTTGAGCAGTTAATGAGCTGTCGACAGACTGAGCGTTTAAGAGGCTAATGAATATTCATCAGGCAGTGTGCAGAAGCGTGGAACACAAACACTGATTCACTCATGTATGACAGCATGAAAACTGGTGACAAATGGGATGAGAACAGGTGAGATCTTTGTCTCGCCGGCGAAATGGAAATGATGGATGCGACCAGAGGTTTGTTCTATTGGGAATCACGCGCCTCACACGACTCTTAACCTGCTAAACGGTTTAGCAACCGCAAGTTTTTCAGTGTATTGCTTTTTATTATTATTATCATGCCGCTTTTTTCCTTTTTCCTTCTAATTAAGCAACAGCCAATTGACCCTTCGCAGGGAGCTTGATTGACAGGTGATCTGACCAATCATACTTCGCCATCCGCCATTTTGTCTGACAAAGCAGTCAGGAGAGTTAGTAGATTAACATGGGAGGATTTGAACTTGAGAAGCGGAGTGTACTGATGTCTTTCCGCGGTTAAAACAACATTCCTTCTTATGTTCATTCATGTTTATTTGATGCTATAAATGAACTAGAAGGAAGAGATGATCGTTCACGAGCAGCTTTAACTGATGCTCTACAGCGATCTGTCCGACACATTAAAGAGCCACAAAACGGTATTTATTGTTTACTTCTTTTTTTTATGACCAAATTTGAAAGGTGAGACTTTGTTTAATAAAAAAAATCGCATAGACAGTATGATTTTTCACTGCGTGAGAACATGGTGTGGCGTGAGAGCGGCGTAGCTTGTCGGACATAGCGACAGTAACTAAGGGGGGGCAGGTCTTTGCGAAGGGTCAATTACAGTTTGTTAGGTGTTGAATCGAGCTATTAAAACCTGTCTGCGCACACGTCACACACCAGGATGCGCTCTTGCCCTCAGATCACTTGGTCGTGGCTGTGTTACAAGAGGTAAAAACTATATAAATACCGTTCGTTTTCTCACACAAACCGCTTGTTTCGTGTCTTAGGCCATCAATGTGTACTTACGATGGGGAATTGTTTAATTTGGACGATGGGGAATTGTTTTAATTTGGACTCTGTGTATGCTCTTTGAGACAGTGACCATAGACCTGCATGATATGACTGTCAGACAAGAACGGTTTGACCTAAAAATATCAAAATTGAAACTACTGCGGAAAAAAAGACACCTACATCTTGGATGCCCTTGAGGTAAGCTAAAACATGCCAAAATTTAATTTCAAAGTGAACTATCCCTTTAAGGATGTATAAGAGAAGCTATATACTTAATTTGTTTGAGTTAAAAGCACTATATGACGTCTACATAACCCATTAGAACCGGAGCTGCTTAAAGCTGATTAAAAAGCTAAAAACTGAGTTGAAAACATAGCTGAGCCGGATAAATGTGAGGAAATAAATCTGCAGGAAGCAGTTCTATTCAGGGAGAATAACATTTCTTGACTGAACATGTTTATGTTTCTGGGTTATCCTATGAAATAACATGCACAAAACCGCTTGTAAAGCAGCAAGCTGTTTTCATTCAAATCAGTGCCGTTCCCTTGTTTCCATAGTTGAGCTTAGTTTGGGAATTGAGTGGCTTTATAGACTATTCTGTTTTCTTGGTGGTGTGTTCACACACATACACACACACACACACACACACACACACACACACACAGTGATTGCCTTCCCCTTGGAGTATGTCACAAGCACACTCAATTGTTGAAAAATAGAGCTGAAGTTGGTTCAGCTTTTGGTCGTTGATCAGAACTGACTGATAATCATCTCCCAGACTCAGCTATTTCTCAGCTTAGCTGATCACATAAACCTATTTCAAGACTTCAGCATCAGTCTTATGTCATCATCGGTGTGATCATTTCAAAAGTGTCAAGACACAATGAAAAATGTGTGCTTTAAAGCAAAACCAGCATGGGGAACATTTGCCAAACTAATGTTAACAAGATTTTCATAAAGTATTAGTACATGTTGAAATTAAAATTAACAAAGATTAACACATGCTGTATACGTGCAGTTCATTATGTTACGTAATGTAGTTAACTAATGTTAAGTAACGAAGCTTACTAACGAAGTGTTACCGGATAATTGGTATTGGAAGATACCAAAGTAAATGGTTTTTGCAGTTGTCACATTTCGAGAATGATACGTACGTTGTTTGAAACAAGCCATTTTAATTTATGTGGTTAGTTCAGTGACAAGCATTGCAAGTTCAACGATAAGCACCAATATAACTCTAAATATTAAGTAAATACTAGGGGTGTAACAATATATAGTGTCACTATATATCACAATGCAAAAATATACAATAATATGTATCATGGATAGTGACAATATGTGTATAATCATGAATATGTTTATTCTGGTGTCACCGTTGTCCTGTGAATTGGGTTATCAGACCCAAGTCACCTTGTTAACCTTTTCCCATATGTCTTGGAGTATCGCAATAGTATCGTATCGTCAGTTCATTATCGTGATATGAATCGAATCGTGACATGAGGGTATCGTTACACTATTTTTTCTGAATTTGCCAATGTAGTCCTAATTCTATCCCTACCACTAAACCTAACCTTACCCATTAGTTATCCATAAAATCAGAGGGAAATGATTGGTTAATAACACTGATGTAGAAGCTCCTCGCCCTGGTTGTAAGCATAAACTGTACACTTGTCCCTCAAATCTGATTGGTTGATTGGAATATTGTTCCAGGATCAACAAAGACATTGATTTAGGAACATGGTGTACTCAAGAGGAGCACTAGCAACTGTCATGCTGGAAACACCTCCCATGCTGGAAACGCTGGTTTAAATCCTGCTTGGAGCAGTGTAGAACCGGAGGGGATACATACACATTTATAAATACTAATGAATAATGCCAACAATAATACAATTGATTCATACCCAATTCAACTGTCGCTATATGTCGCTTCTAGGCAACAAACTTGTTTTGCAATTGCTTATAACATACTGTCGAAATAAATTATATTTACTTTTGAAGGGCCCTATCATACACCCGGTGCAATGCAGTGCCAGGCGCGTGACGCAAGTGTTTTTTGCTAATTTCAGCCCGACGCAGTTATCATTTTCATGTCATGCGCCATTTTGTTTAAATAGCTAATGCTTTTGCGCCCATCTGTTCGCCCATGGGTGTGCTGGTCTGAAAACGAGGTGTGTTCAGGCACATTGTTGGAGCGTTGCTATTTTGAGGACACGAAAAAAAAAAAATATTTAAAAGGGCCCATTAGTTATATGCGCCTATAGGCGGGTGCACAATGCGCATAAACTCTGCTTATTACACACACAGGGATGCGCACCAGCACACAAACATGCCAAATATCACAATAAAAAAAATAATCCGCCATGGCGCGAGCGCAACTGGCTTTTAAAGGGAATGGGAGATGAGACTCTGATTGGTTTATTTCACGTTACGCCCAAAACACACCAATTACTCATTAAGAGAATAGAGACAACGCTTTTAGACCATACGCCGGGAGCGCCAACCATTATTTCCGTCGTTAAACTAGCAAAAGTCGATTCGGACATGCCATAAGTGCACTTGCGGCGTGCACTTTAGACCATACGCTTAGATCCTTAAAATATGGCCCTATACACTCTTTACAATGTATGTTGCAAGTTTACTCGCTAACAAATTTTAATGGATAAAACCTGTTTTTCTGAGGGCAGTTCTACAGAGAAACACACAGTGCACCATGCCAGAAAGAGATTTTTAAAAGTGCCAGCTTTGTGAGTAAACAACCTCTTAAATTCAGCTCTCATCTTTGTGGACATCTCAGACCCTTTGACCACTATCAAGTAGTTCCCAAAGGCACGCTTGTGCTGAAACAGCAGGAGCGTGTCAATATAAGTGACAGGTGCTCTTTGAGTAACGCGACCAAGGACTGTGCATTGGCAATGTGTATGTCATCATCATCCTTAAGGTGATGCACCTGCTCTGCTCGCCTCGTGCAGCCGTTCGCGGACAGATCTCCTTTAATTGCCATCGCGCTGATTGATGGATCACAATGGGAGAGTGTGTTACAGGCGCCGCGGAGAAATTAAAAACGGACGCCCCCATTGTATATACACTGGCGAATGCTGATAATTGGCTTCAAATTAGCCACGCGGACAGCAGTATTGACAGCACTGAGATTTTGATGCATCAGTGTTGTGAAAAAAAATCCCAGAATGCAACTCTATCTAACTTTTTTTTTCTTTCTTACTTCTCACTCTATATTTTTAGTTTAGGTTTCCCATTTATGTTGTAAATCACAACTATAAAGTTGAGTTCATGCTGAGTTCCACTTCGTTTCCTAAAAGTATGCCATTTTTTTGTGAAGAAAAAGCAGGCCTTCGTAATTTTGAGTGTGAAGAGAAGAGTTGGCGAGTTTTGGTGTAAACTACCATGTCCTAATCGTGTCTTGCGTAATGGACCAGGACTGCGTTTCCCAAAAGCATTGTATTCAAAAATTCAATTCTTGAATTTGAATTGAATTGAATTTATATCAAAAACAGGATCTAGAAGTAAAATTTGAATTTGAATTAAAGGAAGCAGAATTGCAATTCAATCAAAATTCAAAGAAATTCATATACATATTTTAAGTGAAGTGTTTAACAATGAAGCTTTACAGTATATGTCAGATATGATTGCATTATGCACTTTGTGTTATTTGATTACTTTGAAATTAAAATAATATTGGAACAAAACTAATTAAACAACATTGAGGGGGTCATTTATTTCAATAATTTGATCATTATCTATATTTTAGAACAAAATGTATGCAGGGTTGAGGAGTGACTAGTTACGTGCAATGAAATTATGTTATTAAATTACTAAATTAATGTGATTGTGTTTAGTGTATTACTGAGGTAAAATGTGTAATCCAATTACTTACTAATCAAATTAAAAGGAAATGACTTTGCATTGATAAAGTAATCAAAATAAAGTAATCCAAACCATATTTACAATGGGTAACTTATAACAGTAAGCAATTACATTTCCAAAGTAACCTTTGTAACACTGAATGCATGTGAGATTCAACACATTCTCTCTGTTGTGTGACTGTGTGGAATTTATTTGAATTGCCATGAATTTAATTCCACTTCCTGTCATTCAAATTCAACTTCCTGTGGGGCGGAGACAGTTCAATTCAAATTCCAATTCATGAATTGAATGGAGTCCAATTCTGAAATTTTTGATAGAAAGCCTGATGCACATATGGAGACAAATTTTAGAACGCCTTTTTTTCTCCTAATTTTTCTCATCTGAAATAATCAAACTGCATTAATATCGTTAAGTGTTTCTTTGTGTTTGAGAAATTGTGAAAGCAATGAGAAAGATCTGTTTAGACTGCAAACCATTGACTTGTGAGTGATCCAAGACTCTTGATAATGTATGAGTGTTTTTTACTGTATGTACACCTCAATAGTGATTATTTGTTATTTGGGAAGTGTTGATACTTTTCGTGTCTAACATTCTGCTTATACACACACACACACACACACACACACACACACACACACACACACACACACACACACACACACACACACACACACACACACACACACACACACACACACACACACACACACACACACACACAAACATATGAGCTGTTGGCCTAAAAAACACCAGACTGCTGGACAGTCTGTCACAGGGCTAATAGAAAAAGGAAGACACATACACTTGCATTTATGGGCAGTTTTTAAAAATCTCTAATTCACCTGACCAGCATGTATAGGCTGTGGGTGAAACCAAAGTAGGCTGGAGGAAAACATGGCAAGCACATTTCAAACGCCACTGAAAGGCTTCCAGAGTCAGCTAAAAATCGAGTCATGGACTACAGTATATATATAATTTTCTTTTAGCTGTGATGCTTATTGCAAATTATTCGGAGGAAATGTCTTAAAATATAATTTGTAGCCTATTGCACACTAAATAGAGCCAAAATCTGTAGGTTATATTACATGTATCATTTTTATTAGTAACTGTATATACAGTATAGCAGGTAAATGTATGTCTGACCTCAGTGTCTTTCTCTACTGTCCACCACAGTGACCCTCAGTAGTGTGTGTGTGTGTGTGTGTGTGTGTGTGTGTGTGTGTGTGTGTGTGTGTGTGTGTGTGTGTGTGTGTGTGTGTGCGTGCGCGCGCGTGCGTGCGTGCGTGCGTGCGTGCGTGCGTGTGTGTGTGTGTGTGTGTGTGTGTGTGTGTGTGTGTGTGTATAAGCAGAATGTTAGACACGAAAAGTATCAACACTTCCCAAATAACAAATAATCACTATTAAGGTGTACATACAGTAAAAAACACTCATAAATTATCAAGAGTCTTGGATCACTCACAAGTCAATTGTTTGCAGTCTGTGTGTATGGAAATGCCAATTATTCAGATGGTAAAAAAAATATTTAAAATATATTGTCTTAAAAGATAATTGGCATTATACAATAAATTAGCCAAATGTATGTGCCGGTTATACTAAGAATAATACAAATTTTACAATGGCAACAATGCGAGGTGTATCCTGCTAAATATTATTAGCAAGTCATGGACACACAGTAGCCTACACGAACGGGACATTTGTCCGAGATTGACCCACTATGTCCTCAAAAGACTCTATAAGCCATACAACTTCAAGATTGATTTCATGGTGTCTTTAAACAGTGCAGTGCACAACATTTCTGAAAGCTTAACACACAAAGGACACAATCAGAAAGAATGAACTTAAGACTTAAACTCTGACGTCAGACTACAGGAACATGCGCTGTGACGCATCCACCGGCGAGCGCTTCTCAAACGCGAGTGTGTGTGTGTGTGAGTGAGGAGGCGATGTATGCGTCAGAGCGGAGAGAAAGTGCGCTCGTTAAGAGAAGAATCAAACCTCAGTAACTGCACAGACGGAAGAGGAGATACACACTCGGCATATCACCAAACACCACACATGCGTCGCGTTTGGGACATTTTAAAACGATCGTTCGAATGAATGCCGGAATTTTAAAAAAAAGCTGACTTGAATCTCCTGATACACAGACAAGGACCAGTCGACGAGAAGAGAAGAGTGACAGTTAGCGATCAGCGCAGTTCTCCAAGTGCGTAAAATAGAGACGTTGGAGAGGACGGACGCGCAACACTCGATTTAGATCCACGCAACAGCTACAGATGAACTGGGAAATTCTAAATTTTTTGCAATGGGCGGTGAAAGCTCCAAGTTATCAAATATATTATTTTCCTAAAGTTGGCATCTATTGAAAAAAGAACGGATTCCTTTTTTTTCTGACTCTGTGAGAGAAAAGCGCGGCAAAGGTGTCGGTTGTTGTATGGCAATAGAATGGAGATGTGGTGTGGATGCTGAAGGCAGTCAGGATGCTGATGCTGAGAGTTGCGTGGGCTCTAGCGGGAGCGGCGATCTGCTGTTTTCTCATCATCCTCATCCACTCTCGCTTCATACGAGACGGTAAACGCGTGTTCATTATTAATATGCCGCATGTTTTATTTACCTATACTCGTAAACCCGTACCTGTAGGCTCACTTTAGAATGGTTGCATGGTGATTTTGTAAGAGGAATATTTGCAGGATTCATTTCTGTATTTGTTGTTGTGACAGTGCGCAGTCATATCCATATGGATATAGTGGATGCGTTTACTGAAGAAGAAGAAAATAACAGCAAAAATATTGCGTTCTGTTTTGGACCCATTGTCTAATATTTGCGAGATGATATTAATGCAAAACTGACTCTTATTTTATTTGATTGATGTTTTTTTTTATGATCTCATCTTCAGAAGTGCTAGAATGTGATAAGGATCATCATGGTGCTGTTTTATGAGTTAAGTGATGTATAGTTATGTTTTTCAATAGATGGCACTACAGTCTATCTTAAGGGTAAAGCTGAGATCAAGAAGTGAATATTTTCTCCCACTAAGTTCATCTGAGATATATCTTCTGCGGATCTAAATGAAACTTGTGGCTTGCATATAAAGTTCATTATAAAGTATCACAATGCCACAAAGTAATGCTTCATATTGTGCCACAAACAAGTAGCAATGCAGTACTGTATGTTTTCATGCTTACATCTAGTATTTAAACACACGACAGCACATGGAATTGGGTGTTAACTTTGTTTTAATGAATTTTTTTTAAAAAAATCTGTGGTAACATTTCAGTTCACATTTAAAAAAATGATGTAATATGATTTAATTGGCCTGTTTACATTAGGTTGCACCAACAAAAGTCATTTACAACATTCAGACTGAAATAGCTTCTTAATATAGCATAATATAATATAATATACGCAATTTCTCCCTTTTGATATGCCTTATAATACATGAAGATGTAAATAATATTGTAAAGTAGGCCCAAATATATTAGAAATTCTAAAGTATTAAAGTATTATAACGGTTACAGTTACTCACAAGAACTGATCATTAGATGAAATATGAGACATTTTGAAAGCATAAATGATTTAAGAGTACTTTTATATAAAGAGGCTTGGAGTAAAGTGTTAAAATGAAGAAGTTTCTCGATGTACTAGATCTAGGTTTAAAGTAAACAACATGCCATTTATTACCCTTGCATTATTGACATTTTTGATGGCCCGATACAAAGCAGAGCAGTTTAAAATCACACTGCTTTATACTGCATGCAGAAGGGGTAACGTGTCAACACGAATGCTGAAAGGTGAGAAATGGGAGCCACACAGACAAGTCAGCGAGATACTGCTGCTTCACCTTTTCCACCCTGACACAATAGATATAGGATGTCCTTTTCAAGAGACATCTATCCTGGCTTCTGCATGTGCCTTAAGGGAAGACAAGAGCGGTTTGTTTATAGATGAGACAGAAGGTCAGCTGGTTTCTCTTGCTTAGCTGTGGGGATTGGAGCGTGTTTTCAACCTGTCCTTGTGTTCCTGATGTAAATATAAAGATCAGTCTGAGAGGAGAGACGCGTTTTTGGTGAAGCGAAAGTAAACCGTCCTTATAATAATAACAAAAGAGATAAAGACATTACTTTAAAAAAAAAAAATCTAAAAAAAAATGTAATTTTTGAAAACTTTACAAATGTTTTATTTATTTTTTATTTTGGTTTTGACATCAGCAGGAACACACATACACACACCAAATACGCTGCCTTAATGCTGTGCTTCTATACTTTGAAGGGTACATGCCGATCGAATTTTGCTGAAACCGCTTATGACCTCAACCCAATTCAAGAACAGTTATGACCTTGCAGTGAACGGTGTACTATTGTGCATGAAACCACACATGATGGCATATATGAAGAAATCAAACTCTGCCATTTTCTGGTATCGCTGCTGTTTTGTGAAATAAGAACTTACGTATTCTTAAAGGAATAGTCGCATTCCAGAACCAATGGCAAATTTGGTGAAAATGACGTCCAAAGTGACGATACAATTTAAGATTTTAGAGATAAACATTATCAGTGAATAATGATTTTAATTTATTTGTGCATTATAAAGATTTAGAACAACATCTAAAATAAAATATATCTAAAATAAATGTGAATAATGATATAAATGTAGGCTTGTTCCTTGAATGTAGGGTTTGAGTTTTTGGAGTTTAACGGAAGTGGTTACTATAACTGTCATCTTATGGAGATTCAAAAAAGTTATTCAAAATGTCTCCTTTTATGTTCCACAATCAATCAATCAATCAATCAATCAATCAATCAATCAATCAATCAATTAACCAGTCAATCAACCAACCAATCAATCAATGAATCAATCGATAAGTCAGCCAATCAATCAGTCAGCCAATCAATCAATCAATCCAATCCAATCCAATCCCATCCAATCAATATTTAGAAAAACATGGCAGACTTTGTATTTGTGGCTGAACCATTCCTTTAAGATTTCCACTCCAGACAAGCATTCAGACCTTCGTGTCTGGTTCTTTTCCCTTCAGTTAACAGACAAAGATGTCTGGGAACAGAAATCATGACCCATGATTGGACCCAGTCCATTATGTTTTAACATTAAGATACAATATGCCAGCATGTGTCTGATAGCATTTTACATTTAAGCCTTTTCGTCCATTCATTGCAAGAGAATATTTTGATCTGAGGAGGGGGAAACTCTGTTAAGGAGACACAGAGTTGAGAGTGCATTTGCTTCGTCTGCAAGGTTGTTGTTCAGACTAGAAGGAGAGGTCATTTATATTAAGAGGCACTGAATAAACTCCACTGACCACAGAAATAATGCAGATGAGCTCAGGGAGTCGTTTACTGGACAGTCCTTTGAAATAACGTTGAAGTGGTCCTCAAAGGCACTATTTAAAAAAAATTTGTAGAGAAAATACTTGAAATTAGCGTCAATAGCATCAGTGTCAATGTTGTATTGTGTATCACAGTGGTGGACAGGAATTTGTGGTATGTCTTGTGAGAAATATGATAATTATAGACATAACATGTACAATTGTCCTTGGATTGATAACTCACTCATCTAGTTAATCAGCTATACTTTTATAGTCACTATTGTAAATTTTATGCAATATCATTACTGTAATCGTGCTTGATTCTTGATTCTGATTGGTCGTTCACAACGTTGAGCAGTCAGATGGTTCATATGATGTTCAACGTTGTACTTGAGGCCAAACTTGCACACTGCAGACTTGTCCTCTCTCTTGCATCTCAGTTATCGAATTTATGTTGTATTGTTAGAGTTTTCACCTTGTTGATTGTTATTACACCATGTTGTTGTTTCTTTGTTCAAGCTTCGAGATAATATACAAAGTTATACAATAATTTAAGCTCAAATCAATGTTTCGTGTCCACGTATTTATTTATTTGGCAAGTAGCTGGGTAATAAGCAAGATAATGCACATTCAGCCTATTATTATCGCATAATAAAACCAAACAGGATGATCCGAATGTTGCTGATTCAAGTCCCACAAGGAACTGTAAAACATTGTCCATGAACGTAGCACTTACAGCTCCAGTATGACTGTTTCTTGTGCAAGTTATTCAAAATGAGTTGCTTTGAATAAAACATTTTGTAGCACAGCAGTCCTGTTCCATATAGACGTATAAATACAATAACTGGGTAATAGGTACTAAACCTGAACCTAAACTGTATTACCCAGTACTTTCTTAGGTACGGTAAGAACATGCAAGTGCACGTAATGTAAAACAAAGTGCAACTTATATTTTTGCTAAATGGCTGCATGCTTAAAATGTATTTAACTACAAAGTTCAGCTACAAAGATACCAATGCCTTGAGCCCTAACTTTAAAAAATACACCCTCAAGATCTTCCCTTCATTCATGGTATATTGCAAATTCAAATCCAGAACTTAAACCCAGGATAACATTCCGCTTATCCAACCAAGCCTGGCAGCAGGATTCCCTAAAAGCAGCAGTTTGGGAGGATTTGGTGATCTGAAATCTCCAGTGCTGTTTGTTTGCTGTGATGATGCACTGATTGCATAATTGTAGTGAACATACTGGTGAACAGTAGTGCAATTAGCAAGTGTCGGTTGTCTGGCTGGCAGATGGCAGGCTTATTCATCTAGCGGCCTTTTTTCGAAGGTGCTTAAAACTGATAGTGTGGAAAGATTTGGCAATTTTGCCCTGGAGTGGCACGTCAGTCTGAAGTGGCACTTCAGTACTACTCAACACTTAACATGCTGGAAAATACCCTGCAGTGAGAACTTATGAATAGAGTCTTCGTCATTGTGGGGTGTAAATCCTCTCTTTTGTCAAACCCCAAACAAGCTGAGAGGCAGGATCTCTTTCTCAAGGACTGCCAGAACATAGCTAAGAAGTGGTGCCACAGAAATGTGTCAAACACGAGAGATTTAACACATTTATTAAGGGGACAACCTGGAAGATTCAATGGCCAATGGCTGGCTATAATTAAAGAAAATGTAGCCTCTCACAAATGTTCTTTTTAAGCACTTGCTGTATACCTTAATTCAATACAAATCTGCATTAGTAGGCTTGCCAAAGCAGGCTTAGCGCTGTCTTCAATGTCAGAATTATAGTTAAAGGGATAGTTCACCCAAAAATGAAAATTAGCCCATGATTTACTCACCCTTAATTCATCCTAGGTGTATATATGACATTTTTCTTTCAGAAAAATACAAACTGAGTTATATTAAAAAATTGCCTGGCTCTTCCAAGCTTTATAATGGCAGTGAATGGATGTTTCTTTTTTGAAGTCCATAAAAGTGCATCTATCCATCATAAAAGTGCATCCATCCATCATAAAAGTGCATCTATCCATCATAAAAGTGCACCCATCCATCATAAAAGTGCATCTATCCATCATAAAAGTGCATCCATATATCATAAAAGTGCTTCTATCCATCATAAAAGTGCATCCATCCATCATAAAAGTGCATCTATCCATCATAAAATTGCATCTATCCATCAGAAAAGTGCATCCATCCATCATAAGTGCATCTATACATCATAAAAGTGCATCCATCCATCATAAAAGTGCATCCATCCATCATAAAAGTGCATCCATCCATCATAAAAGTGCATCTATCCATCATAAAAGTGCATCTATCCATCATAAAAAAGGCATTCTGAAGTGAAGTGAAGCGATGCGTTTGTGTATTAAAAATATCCATATTTAAAACTTTATAAAGTAAAACAACTAGCTTCCTGCCAAAAGAAACATACAGATTACACTCTGACTTGAGTGATAGATGCACTTTTATGATGGATAGACGCACTTTTATGATGGATAGATGCACTTTATGATGGATAGATGCACTTTTATGGACTTCAAAACAGAAACAGCCATTCACTGCCATTATAAAGCTTGGAAGAGCCAGGACATTTTTATATATATAAATCCGATTGTATTCGTCTGAAAGAAGAATGTCAAGTACACCTAGGATGACTTGAGGGTGAGTAAATCATGGGCTAATTTTCATTTTTGGGCGAACTATCCCTTAAAGAAGTTAGTACACTTAAACGCAACCAATTAGTTACGGTTTAGTCTGTACAGTACTGTTGATAAAAACTACAAATATGTAAACATTAAAAATACTACTCATTTAGTCAGTGTATGAGGTAATAAGCATGTGACAAAACTACATTTCCCATGATTCTCTGTGCCAGAACCTCCATCACTTGACCAAAATCACTGTCGCCTTTTTCCACCTTTGTTGCCATTGGCTTGGCTTGCTTAGTTGGGGACATTAAATCTAACATTTAATTTAATATTCAACAATATCTTCCTGCTTTGACACTATTATACAAGAACTGAACTGAGCTGGACGATGGCATCACGGTTTACTACAGAGTGGCTATATATATATATATATTTATATACTGAACTTTCTTAAGCTGGGCTGTGAAGCTATTTTCTCCTGGAAACAAACTTGTTTGCATTATTTTCCTGTTATCTCTGTAAAGCTGCTTTGAAACAACCTAATTAGTAAAAAGCGCTATATAAATAAATGTGACTTGACTTAACTTGACTTGAATACATATTACATCGTGATAACGATTCCGGAAATTGCACGTAGGAGTTTCCAGAAGGGCTGATAGGCAGCATAACCTCTGCCTCATCCTACTGACTGCTGAAGTCCCATTACAGTGGGGACGTGGGTGCTTGAGTGCCTCTAGTCTCAGCCTCAGATGCTGACCGCCCGCACTCCATTCACTGAGCGTCTGATGCATATGGCTCACAAAAACACTCCCAATTTCAAAAATGTCTCACTCCCAACTCGTCACATATGGATGCTTGGTGAGCAACCCTTGGGGTCACTTGGTACCACTTTAGCATAATATTTCAACGTGAAGGGTACTCCATTGCTTTCATTAGTTTGCCTTATGCGACAGATCAAGACGCATTTAATTATTTGCATGCATTTGTACTTATTATTTTATAAACCATATGCTTTCATGACTATTTTAAAGCACCTAAGCCCACCCTTACTCTAAACCCACTTCTCAACAATATCAAACACGTAATTGGCAAATAAAAGTACATTCATAGGTATTTATTGTATAAAGGTATTACAAACAACTCGTCTTGCATTCCAAGTTTACTGAAGTCGGTATTTCTATATAAAGAAAGAATCTCAAGGTTTCAATGGCTGGAAATGGTGGCGCTCCATGAACGCACACAGTCATGTCTCATTCAAAAGATGTGACTGTTGTATCTGCCTGCCTGTTTCATATTATATAATATACAAATGGTTAGATTTAGGGATACATGCTCAAAAATGTCTAAATCGTGTAATGTAAATATTATAGTGGATGTCCATGTATTGACGCTAAAGGGTTCTCTTTGAAAGTAATGGAGTTCCCTGCAAGTCGCTAAAGGGGTCCTGACCAAGCGTCCATATGTGACGAGTTGGGAGTGAGAATGTTTTGCATTATCTGATTGGGTGACTTCTACTGGTTTTCCAGGTTTGCCTACTGCGATCTTTGATGGTCAGCCAGGAAACAAAGCCGTGTTTAAAAGTTCCAATACTGCAGCCATGAACTCTTCAGAGGAGCAACTGGATTTAAAAGTTTGCGAAGTGGCATTGAAACTTCAAGATATCAAACGTTTTGTTTGAGGCACTCGGATGAATTTTAAAGAGATTCGTGCACATGTTTACCGACAGGATATGTGAAAAGTATTATTTTCTGAGCTTGGCCAACCCTTTAATTTCCCTAGTGAGTCCCATGTCCTCTTACATCTATATTGGAAGATCAGGTGAAGTACTTTAATGAGAAGAAGAGCGTATCTGTGGCATATGCAGGTAAACATTCAAATAATCAATAGTCTATAGCATGGCAGTCTTTTATTTTAGCGACATGTCCATCAAAATGATTTTGAACAAAACTGTGACTGGTCACTTTACACTCTTCCTGACTAAGCGGGCGGTCCTTGACCAAACACAGTTGCTATAGACCCCTGACCTTCTGGTGCTAAGAAAAGGTCTGGCTGAGTGACCTCAGTTGGGACTGTAATGGCATTCATTGACAGAGTAGATTTCGGATTGTATCCCAGCCAACACACGCACAAAATCCCCAATCAACACTAGTAATTGAGCATGATCTTGCAAATCAGTCTATTAATTCACATGAATTATTAGTATTCTCCTTTCATGCATCTAACATACGCATAGCTTTTTGATTTATGACCTCAATCTACTTCTGCTACTGACTCCTATTGCGGCATTGGCATAAAGCTGGCCAGTCTCCCATAGCTAAATGTTAACCTTAACTATTAGTGGAATATGAAAAGCTGACTCAAGATAAGAAGCTGAACGACTTCTTCAGTACAATGCTTGCTTTCGCCTTTGGCTTTTGGCTTGCTTAGTTGGGGACACTTAATATTCAACAATATTATTGAAACCAGCCAATCAAGGAAATTGAAGGAGGTTTTACGCATGTTTATGACAACTGTCATTAAGTGTTATTCACTCAATTATTAAATTTTTAATGCAAATATGACATTGTTTGAGATGTCTTTGTTATGACAACTTGACATTACCAAGAAAACATAAATTGTCATAAATATGTCATAAACATGACATAGCAGAATAATTATCAAACTTAAGAAACCACTTCGCTTTATGGGTTAACATTACATTAAACTGTCATGTGGTTCGGTTTTGACATCGGCTGTCATGAGGCCATTAAGATAATATCTCTTTAAAAATACATTGCAAATCGGTCCCTCCAGTTCATTCCACATGAAGGCTTTGCCATTATTTCCCTTGAGAATCCAAAATCTATAAGTTCATGCCCCAACTGTCGAGTTAACATATTTGTTACACATAAAGTTGTTTGTGCAAGCAGTATCTGATGAGGCGCTTCCTACTGAGTCATTGATTGATGGATGGATGGACACGTTTCAGTTTCATATATGTACATATTGGTGTACATTGGAAATATAACCTTTCTATTCATGCTACATGTATATTCTATTCATAATATGTTCTATTCATGCTATGTTCTATTCATGCAATAGAAACATTCATGCTATGTTCTATTCATATGTACTGTAGCTCAAACAGCAGCGTTGGCGCTTGCAACGCCAAGGTCATGGGTTCGATTCCCAGGGAAAGCAAGAACTGATAAGAATGTAAATGTGTACCTTGAAATGCAATGTAAGTCACTTTGGATAAAAGCGTCTGCCAAATGGATACATGCAATGTTCATATATGTCTATAAGTGCCATGAAGGTTTTATTATTATTATTATTATTATTTTCTCTGCTTTTCCCCCCTCTCAGTATAATAATAGAGGCATTATTCATTGTAACTTCGACTGTCTTTGTCATTGTCGTCGTGGGCAGTTTGTGTCGAAAAGCAATCATGGAGTTATTACTATCACCCGACTCGTAGCAAAACAACATCCACTTTGTCTTCCATCGCATCATGATTGGTATTCTTATTTTCAATTGAAAATGGAATTAAAGGCATTGCCGTTTAATGAATACCTTATAATGCAGGGTGTCACATTCCTTTAGCCTTGCATCCTTGAATAAATTGCATGAAACTAACAACACCGTGGCAAATTATTATTTTTTTGTGAGGCATTAATAAAAAGAAGGAAAAGCAATAATGCTTTCTCGGGAGAATGTATTCATTTACACTTATATTTATTTGCAAATAATCATGGTCTCGGATGCTGTTGTCCTACAAATCTTAGTCATAGAGGACGGCAGTAAAGGTTCATTGCATGATCAAACACTGGAATGAGACGTAATCAGTATCCTTCTAGCAAATATGAGCAAACTTAAGTGAGATTATGTGGGTTTTTATGTGTGCAAGAGATAATCATGTTCCTTGTCATCTGCTCACTAGAGAACTATCTTGGTCCTCACTCGACTATAAAGGCTCTTGGTTACTGGTAGACTGTGAAGGCTATTTCTTTTTTTCTTTCCAGTTCAGTTTCTCAATTTGACCCTTCGCAAAGACCCGCCCTCTTTAGTTACTGTTGCTATGTCCGACAAGCTACGCCACTCTCACACACACCATGTTCTCACGCAGTGAAAAATACATCGCGGAACAGAGAGGACACTGACAACAAGCTGACAGACAGGACAGACCAGCTTACTTTTTAAATGAAACAAAGTCTCAACTTTCACATTTTATTTTTTATTTTTTATGAAATTTAAACAATAAATACCATTTTGTGGCTCTTTAATGTGTCTGACAGATCGCTCGTGAACCGATCATCTCTTCCTTCTAGTTCATTTATAGCATCAAATAAACATGAATTAACATAAGAAGTTGTTTTAACTGCGGAAAGACGTCGATACACTCCGTTTTTCAAGTTAAAATCCTCCCATGTTAATCTACTAATTCTCCTGACTGCTTTGTCAGACAAAAATGGTGGATTCGGCGGATGACGGATTATGATTGGTCAGATCGCCTGTCAATCAAACTCCCTGCGAAGGGTCAATTCATATTGGATTTAAAATGAGGTAGCAAACAAGAAGCTTTTTTTAGCTTTTTTTTTCAGCTAAAGGGTACTAATTAAATAATACATATAAATGAATAAAAATCAATATAATATTTGTTTTGATAGGTTTTAGGAAGTTGGACATTTTTAGGAAGTCAACCAAAGCATGGCTTTCCTTTGTTTCCACACATTAAACTATAGGCTAAAATTACACATTTGAGCTTTAATTAAGAGGACTGTAATGCATAATAATTATATAAGCTAAGGCATTTTTGAATGTCAATGCCAAGTGACAGGTAATGTAGGATACCACAATTAAAGCTATAGCTTACAGGTAAATGCCTTTTTATTGCAAATTCATCCTTCAATATAAATCAAGCTCATCAACAGATGATAAACATAAAATTGCCCTTTACCTAAATCTCATTCAGGAAATAAGTGGGTGAAGCCTCCATAAAACTAGCTTGCTGCTGGCAAGCATTCAGTGATTTGACACCGGTATACTTCCTCACTGCTAGATCTGGAGGAAGAGGAGGACAGACTTTCCAATGGCACAAGGCCAATTAATCTTTCTCTCAAACAGCTTTTGTTTATAGGAGCACTTCATAACTCCCTTTGTAATCAGTTACATATCATTTTATGTTACTGTTTATGACTGTCAATTGCGGACAAATCCATAAATGCTTGATATAAATGAGCTAGGATTTACTACAGATCTGAGAATGTTTCTCAAAGGTCAGGGGACACTTTATTTCAATGGACACACGTGGAGAGCTGTCAAACTATTTAGCAATGTTAGCTCATTTTAGATGTGTAACTTTAGAATGGAATATTACTATAATGCATACAGCACAGTAAAGGGCATATACTTTATTTACTAAGTATTTTATACTTGTATCATACTTGTAACTTGTATTTTATCCAGTTTGTATGGTAGTCTGATCAAATTATTATTCATAAAGAAGCTAATAACAACTGTGGGGTTGATAGTTTTTTTCTCACACTTGAAATGGAAGGTGAAGTCAAGCATGTTGCATTGTGGGATACTTCTGTGCAGTATGCATTGATTGGATGTGACATGGATGTTATATATACATAATACATACAAATATAGCTAATGCAGACGCAGTGTTGTAATATGGTAATGTGTGATTCTGAAAACACAGTAGCATATGAACGTGGACACTTAGAAAGAGGTGATAAATGTAGCCGGCCAGGAGTTTGGCTTTTTATGGCCCACCTGCTGTTTCAGAGATTTTTTTTGTAAAATATTAAGTGTTCATTTATTTTGCATGGGCCCACATTAGAAAGTTCCTAAAATAACATTATATTTAATTCGATTCAGTCCCTTAGTCCACTTATTCACAGTGCATAGATTTTTAATGATAATGAAACGATATTTCGCACACTATCGCAACTGGGATATGAATCACAGAAATATGTTATAGCAGAAAGAGAAATGGAAAGATGTAATAATGTTATTTATTCAGCAAACGAATTTGCCGGGTTTGCAAAAATTTTGCCTGCTGAACAGACAATAAATTATACCTTTGGTGGCTTCATAAGCCCGAGGATAATATTACGACCGATGAGATGTGAGAAAATGCTAGAGTTACGCGGCCGAATCGCTCATGTTTGCATTAGAATGGGAGCTGGGTAGGAGAGATACATGGAGGTCCTGTCAGGAAACTGTGATTTAAACATACATTACACAACACACACGCACACACACACACACGCACCTGTATCTCAGCATTCCTATGTATCAGGGTTGGTTTCCACATCTTACATTCATAGATGGATAGATACTGCAGTGATGCCCAGAGGAAAATTCCGGCAATTTATCTGTACTAGGCTGACACACACATTTATTTGACTCAGACATATGCACATTTGTACGAACTATGACACAGGGGTCTGTCAAGCAATGTGAGATACTCTATCACCCCACATTTAAAGATTACATTAGCAAAGGCAATGAGTTACAGACAATATTTCGTCCCAAAAAAAAAAAATATATATATACATTATAATAATGGGATTTTTGAATTACGATGATGAGAGTTTAGGGTCATGAAAATGTGTGTGTGTGTGTGTGTGTGTGTGTGTGTGTGTGTGTTTCATCCCAATGAAAATTCACCCCAAACTTTTCTCTTCAAAAATCTCATTACTGTCATGTAAAAACAATGATGTATTATTTAAACAATGATGTATATAGGCACTATGGCTGCATTTGTTTAAATTATAGATATTAGTGAGTAATTATTAAATACATTAGTGAGAATCTCATTATTGGAATCATATTTGTGGATAATGAGAATCTCATTATCCAGACACATATGGATAATACTAGGGGCTTTCGCATCGGATAGTTCCAGGGTGTTTCCCCGAGAACTAATGGTTCCCCAAGGAATGTTTTCTGGTTGCGTTCGCACCGCCAGTAGGAACTCTGAAGTGACGTGAGCCACGCTTGTTGTTATGACTTTTATTTTGACGCCGCTGAGAATGCCAGTGCTCGCATTCTTCGATTTCATTAGTTTACGCTCTGTCTAACAGATAGAAATAGAATAAGTAAGTAGACATAGAAATAGAAAGTAGACAGTAATGAAAAGTTAGTAGCGTGTGCCGTGTGGATGATGTCCAGTGTTGCTAGCTGAGCTGAAATACACAATCATGTTTCTCTTGGTCCCCTCAAAGTTGCGTTGGATTTTCTCCTCAGCGTAAATGTTAAGAGGACCATCTATCAGTTTTCCATGTTCGTAGAGTTAGTTTGTGGAATAAATATAAAGGCTATAATCTGTGTTTTTACACAGCTTTTTAAAAAATGGCGGGTGCTGGGGTTTCACGTGCGTTTGGCCAATCAACATACACTAACGTCACTGGTAGTTTCTATAGTGCTGGTTTAGACCCTACTCTGAAGTATGAGCTAAATTAGTTCCTCCAAAAGAGTTCCTCGAACTAAAATCGTTCCTAGTTCCTTCGGTGCGAACACGCCAAAATCCGGGTACTTCCGCCAATAGTTCTAGGAACCGTGAAAAGGTTCAACTGCGAAAGCCCCTTATGAGAATGTTTGTACGTTTATTTATTTATTTGTTTGGCTGTTTTGTCTGCAATATACATTGCATGTCGTAACTAGAGGTTCAACAAGTGACACGCTATTTGTCTATGTGTGACACGCTATTTGTCTATGTATTGTGATCGTGAAACACAGTATATTAAAAATAATAGGATTACAATGTAAAAGATTATTATTGTGTACATAAAGATATGGAGGAATCCGCCTTGTCCAGTAGATGGTCTGCTTGCGCGCTTTAACCTCGCGCACGAGCAGATCCGTTTCCTCGCTAGAGAAGCGTTCAGTTTTTCCGCTTGCAAATAAATAGCGAATCCGCCATGGCGCGAGCTCAACTGGCTTTTAAAGGGAATGAGACTCTGATTGGTTTATTGCACGTTACGCCCAAAACACACCCGTTACTCATTAAGAGAATAGAGACAACCCTTTTAGACCATGCGCCGGGAGCGCCAATACTTTTTTCCGTCGTTAAACTACCAAAAGTGGATTCGGACACGACCTAAGTGCACTTGCCCCGTGCGCTTTAGACCATACGCTTAGATCGTTAAATTAGGGCCCATAGTGTGTAACGTGACACAATCACAACCAATCAGAATATATATTTGAAGTTTAATGTAGTTATGGAATTAAATCACAAAGTTGGTGGAAAATGTGCTTAATTTTTGTGAAAATAATAATATGATGTGCAAAAAAAACCATCTAAACAAATAAACTTTTACTTGATTTAGAGGTGAAATACGAACCGGACATGTTCTTTGTGAGATGGGAAAAGCACAAGCTTGTAGTGGGCACATTAACCGTGGTGACTAATTGATGAAACAAAAAGCCATCACTGTGCGCTGCAGCGTGTAAAACCGTGAGGGCTGCGGCGGGTGACGAGCTGTCCAGATCCTAATGAAATAATTGGCACTATTGGATACACATGGCTTGAATACATTGAGAAGCTTCACTCTCTCATCAGTACTATAACTGCTGGCTGAACAGACAAACCGAGGCAAAAATGAACAACTCTAAGTATGTGTGCAGTGGAGCTCTGGTGCTAGAAGCGTAACAAGAACATATGGATATGTCTTCAGCTGTTGCATTTTATAGAAAATAAACTCCCTTCCTTCATGCATCATTGGAGATTTTTTTTTTACTGAATCAAGTAAATATCATTTCCACCATATCAAAATGTCATTTTAAACACGTTTCAAATAAAATGGCAGCCTTTCTTTTGCCTAAGGAAATTGTAATGTCTAGCATTTTATGTATCATAAATACACAATTGAATATTATTCTTGCACATTAACCTTACATTTTCATTGTTTTCTTTCCTTTATTGGTGGCACTTTATTTGAGTCAAAATTGTGCTATAAATATTTTCCGCATTATAATAATATTTTGTTAGGTATTAATCAACTCATGCAATATTAAAAGTGCATATCCTTCAAAAAAACATAATTTGAATAATGTTAAAAAAAAAGAAAAAAAAAAGATGGATATTGCTGCTGTGTTTTTTTTTTTGGGGGGGGGGGGTCGCCATGGAGACAGTAACCAATGAAAAGGTAATTGAAGGAAAGCATGGGTCGTGCTCTACCCTGTGTGAAAAGGGCAACAGAGAGAGAGGGAGAGAGAGAGGGATACAGTGACAGAGAGAGAGACAGAGAAAGATTTAAGACTAGACAAAGGAAAAGGGAAAAAAGGGAAGTTGAGGTTTTCTCATGGGTTTCTCCGTCGCTCTCAGAGGGAATGTTGGGTAGTTTCATGTGAAAACAGTCTTTAATTACTGACCGAACAGTGTCATTACTAACAGCGGGGGACCAGTAGCCAGTTATTTGTGGATGTGAGTTTCGAAATAATTAACTGTCTTCCTGTTTACTAAGGGCCAATGCTAGTCAAACAGACAAGCTTCTGGGAGCACGGCACAATGGAGAGACTGTTAATTATGGAGCAGACATGATCTGGGTGTAGCAGACCAGTATGAATTTTAGTACTGCAAAACCTGACAAAGCGTCTGGTGGGATGTCCCTATACACTGTATATATATGAGCAATATCACACAAGTAGAAGTGCGAAATGGCTAGGTCCTTTCTCGATACCAAATACGGCATATTTTTCATATAAAATACAATATTATTTATGGAAAGAATAATATTTAAATGAACAATAATAGCTATTGTATAAGCAATTGACTAGCAATTCAGTCAAGAGTAGAAAGGAAGCATTCTTGTTTGTACAGGGTTTAAGTCAAATACAAATATTATGTTATGAAACTTAACTTTGCCTGTAGCCAAATCGATTTGCTAGATTAATAAGACCAAAGATTGCCCAATGATTGCCCAGTGGCACATTTCAGAAGGACTGGCCGAGATAAAGCTATTCTTGGCGGGCACATGAGCACTGAAATGCCACCAGTATCTCACCACTAATTCGTACGAATTCGTACGATTTGTCTAAACCGCAGTGATGGGTAGGTTTAGGGGCGGGGTCAGGGGTAGGTCATTTGTATGAATTCATAAGAATTTGGCAACTCGATTTTGCAAAAAAAAAAAAAAAGTGAGGTCGTATGAATTCGTACGAATTAGCCACCTAGTAAAATACGCATGAATTGCCGTGAGACTGGGTTGGAAATGCCCCTGACGGCCTGGAGCTAGCATCTCCAAAAACGTTTAAACAAATGTTCACATAGGCGCTATTGTATATAAATTGCATATTTGAGGTCTAAACAACCTACATTCTTGTCTAAAAAATACTTAAAACTACATTTCGTGACACAACAAGAGTAGAATTTGTAAAATTATACTGGGTTAGCTTCTCCACCATGGACGTTTGCTGTGAGAAATACATCCAGTATATATATAGTATAGTACTGCATTTGTAATTTGCCTGTATTAAGACAAATTGATAGGAATGTGGTGATAGAGTCAGGGGAAACATGGAGAGAAAGTGTTATTATGCTAAAAATTCCATATAGACAGGAAGAGAGAGATAGATGAGAAGGATTGATAGGCTGAGCTTCATTTATTACTTTATAAATACATACATGTTTCCGTTGTTTGTCTCATTGTAACATCTGAGTTATATATGGCACCATATTGATAGCTGATCGAGTCATTTAAACTTCCTGTCGTGTAAAAAAATTCTGCACATTTAATATGTACACTTAATTTATTGTATTTTTGTATTGTTCAGTTCAGTTATCATACAACAGCATCGGGACAGTCAGTTCAATAATTTTGTTGAATATTAAGTGTCCCATATTAAGTAAAATTCTGTAAATAATAACCTTATTGCAGATATGAACCATATTCCAAAGTGTTACCAACCCAATAGTACACATTCAAAATATAATTTATTATAAACATGAGCATGAATTAACAATGAACAAGAACCTAGACTAATAAATGCTGAAAAAAGGTTGTTCATTTGTTTAGCTCATGAAACCTAATGAATTAACTAATGTTAACTCATTATTGCAAAGAAAGCTGAACCTTATAAAGTGTTAACGGTGTACTTGTTTACCAAAGGGACAGCAGTGTCAGTTAAGAGCATGCTTGAGATGCTTTCAATGCTAAGACAGCTGCCTTGCCGCATCACTGCCCGGTCAGTCAGTGACAGACAGTGTTTTTGCATACAGGTACGTCCTAAGGACTTACAAGACACCATAACATCATGTCTGGTCACCTAGAACAAATTCAAGCTTTGGTAAATAACTAACAAAAACAACAGCACACACAATGCATAAAGCGTTGCATAAGCATCTATTGATAGATACATACATACATGCATACATAAATATTCTTCTTTCCAGTAATAACTGCCAAACAGCATACACAGAATTGTGGAATATCATAGGCAGTGAAGGATATACAGTGCTATGCATAAGTTTAGACACCCGTGCTAAAGTTGCCTAAAAAGAAGAATAAAAAAACATCTTTTGGAAATTGATCTTAATGCCTTAATTTAAAAAAAAATAGGAAAATCCAACCTTTAAGGCCTATGTTAAATTCCCATAGAGGCAGGCAGATTTTTATTTTTAATGGCCAGTTATTTCATGGATCCAGAATACTATGCATCCTGATAAAGTTCCCTTGGCCTTTGGTTAGTAATCCAGTTTTTTATATCAGCTTTGCATTACATTTATTTTGTGAATTGGTTAGGTTCTTCAGGGCGTGAAGAAAGTGAACAGTGAAAACTAATAAACAGTGAAAACTAATGTCATGCTTCCTAATGATATCTCCCAAGGGTAGCATATACAGAGTGAACAGCAAAGGTCCTAGTACTGAGCCTTGTAGTACTCCTTACTGAACTTGTGATCGATATGACATCTCTTCGTTTACTGCTACAAACTAATAACGGTCAGATAAGTATGATTAGAACTATGCCATTGCAATTCCACTAATGCTAACGTAATTTTCGAGTCTATTCAAAAGAATTGTGTGGTCGATGGTATCAAATGCAGCAGTAACACTAATAGAGAGAGACAACCATGATCGGATGATAAGAGCAAATCATTTGTAACTTTAATGAGAGCTGTCTCGGTACTATGATGCGGTCTAAATCCAGTTTTGAAAACTAACCTAATTCACACTATCTATTTCTATACCCATTTTTTCTCACATGCAGTATCGGCACAGACAACTACACAACAATCAGTCTCTAAATGTTAGTCTCAGTCACTCTTGACTGACATACCGAAGATAACAGGTGATAAAGTGTTGATGTAGTGTTTCGAAGTCTATTTTCCGCATTTTGGTGAGAGAATAGAAGGTGTGGGGGTGTGGGGGTAACAAGCCATCAAACTCCACAAAGCCTAAGTGAAGTAGAGAAAGTTAAAGCGTTAGTGTTGTACTCATCTGAAGGAGACAAACAATGTCATGCGGTATGCGTTTTTGAGGAGTATGACAGGCCTGTTCGAACCTTGGAGTACAAAAGAGATTCATTGAAATCACAGGCAATGTGCTTTAAGCTTTATAGGATTTACCTATTGATCTTATGTTGTTATTTTTCGATTTAATTATATTAACATAATTGCCTTCTTGTAAAAGCCAACTTCATTATTTGCAGGTTGTGAATCAATGATCAATGATCTTTATACAAGAGTAAAGAGCTTTGCATCATAATGTCTGATGAATAAAACTGTTTTATGCTTTGGTTATTTTAGCAAACTCAATTTTTTTTTTTTTATCAAGAAATTGTGAGTGGTGCTGGGCACAATGCTAGGGGTGTTGTGAGTGGTTGCCAGTGAACTGAGGTGCTGAGTGCATTTTTATGTGGATCCTATGGAGTTCTGGGTGTTTGCTAAGTGGTTCCTTTCTGGCCCAAGTCAAAAGAGTCTTCCCCAAGTAATAGCACACTTCTCCTCAATGTGCCGCACGTTGATGCATCATTCGTCTATGTATCACAAACAGTGTGAGACATGTTACACACCAAAATGTAATACCATGGGGGGATTCACTAAACAGCTGTGCCACCTCTGTGCAAATTTTTTTCTTATTCATTTTAGCAGCCGCAGTGCAGAAAATTCCAGTGCTGAAACTGCACTGCGTCTTCAATGAAGTAATCAACTTCACTCTTTTACACAAACGCACCTTCTTTCTATGTAAATTAGGTTTGTTACAGATTGCATTTCTGTCACAAAAATTGCCAGCTGCAATTTACATCAATCTGCATCATGCTAAATTAAACCAAACAGTAAATAAACCTAGCATTGGCTATAAAAATAAATGTTTGAGTGCACATAGCAATCATATTAGTGTTAGTTGTATCCCTGGTTGGGATAGGAACCCGCCAATAGTGAGAAGTCCTGACAGCAAAACCAGCCCTTAGTAAATCTGTTAGGAATGGTGTTAGGAATTTGTTCAACTTTAACTATGAGCAAGCACCACAAGCACCACAATTCTATTACAGTCCCATGAGGTTTTTACATGTTCCTTGGCCGTGGTATTTTTTTCAGCATGTACCTTGGATTACACATATGGTATACTGTATCAGCATTAGTCCGTGTCACATGTTAAGATGCTGCTGTTTTCTTTCATAGGGACATTATATAAGTGTACATGTCTAGTTGAATCACTCCTTTCAGACATAAATAAATTAACTGACACAGTTAATCAGCATAATCCATCATTTGCTAGCATGCTTTTGATGAACTTGTTTCAAAGTAGACAACCCAGTCCACCTGAGGTCTAGAACATTGTGTGTAGCTTGTTTTCATGATTCTGGCAGCTTGTATTCTACCTTTTAATTATGTCCCATGCACAACCATAAATCTACATCAACAGAGCCACTTCATCAACTCAATGCATATTCATGATGAGGGCTAAATATTCATGAGCAAATGGCTGTCTGAACCTGTGCATAACCATAATTATGAAATACAAGCCAAAGTAATACAGAAATATGGTGGCTAATGGATTACATGACTCCACCCCATTGCTGTCTTACTTTTCACAAAAATGCAATCACTATAGAATGTGCTGTCTTTCAATAATGTGGTTGTATTTCATGGGTGCTTTCATGCATAACTACTTAATGTACAATAGCTTCTATTTAGTATACTTATCCATTAATATATTTGAGGTGGAATATAACTGACTTTGCTATTCTCTTGGTGGTCCTGTGTAGAATCTAGCAGAACAGTCACTTCAAAATATCCATAGAACCAGTGTCATAGAACAGAACAGAGTGCCGTTCAAGCAGTCGTGGTAGCAAATCCTGCATGTGTCAAGTCAAGTCAAGTCATCTTTATTTATATAACGCTTTTTACAATACAGTTTGTATCAAAGCAGCTTCACAGTGATAACATGAAAATAATACAAAAAATTATTTCATCATCGTCCACCTTTAAGGCAGATCTATAATATTGTTGAATATTAAATGTCCCCAACTAAGCAAGCCAGAAGGTAATATCTGGAATATCATATACTCCAATGTGCAATGTGCTTCTGGAATATCATATACTCCATGACCCACAGTGCAGTCATGGTTATTAAAGTTTCCATGTATTGGCTTGACCAGCACTATTTTTTTTCTTGATGTGCCGACAGACATCCATTTGCTTGAAAAAATGTCTTCTGTTTTGATCTAAATAGTTGAACAGAAAGCACACGTGAGGTGCTAATTATAAATACATATGATAGTGTCTGGCTGAGCAGACTACCTATGAAGCTTCTGGAAACCATCCTAGACAAGCGCATTGTGAGCCTCATAATGGAGATGCTGAGTAACTGCAGCTTTCGGCTACACACCAGCAATTGCCAAAGCAGTAGGGTGAGAAAGCTCAAGAACGGTGTCCCACAAGGCTTAGTGCTGGCACCTATGCTGTTCAACATCTACATCCACGATCTACCTGCTACACAATCGAGGAACTACGGCTATGCAGATGACCTGGCCATCTTTCTGAGCAAGCCATCCTGGGAAGCAGTAGTGTAGGGCCTCTCTGTAGACATGAACATCCTGTCTTCATACCTGATGAACTGGCACCTCAAGCTTAGCGCTGACAAGACTGTAGTCCCGGCGACCTTTTGCCACACATGCCCAATAACTGCTCCACACTACACCAGCCGACATCTGCAAGGCTGCCTGGGTCAAGGCGAAATGGAGGTACCAGTGGAAGTTAGCGGAACCATATCGGCTACACCTCTACTTTGAAGACCCCATGGACGTTGCTGGCCAGCACCTGCCCAGAAAGCAGTGGACAATCCTCAACCGCCTGAGAACAGGTGTGGGACGCTTCGGGGCAGCAATGATGAAGTAGGGCATCGCAGATAGTCCTCAATGCGAGTGCGGAGACCCACTACAAACTGTGGAACACATTTTAACTAGCTGCCCCATATATCGGCCCCCGAACGGCAAATGTGGTTTAATGTACCTTGATCATAGGACGCTGGACTGGCTCGTCTCAACAGAACTGAAAGTCTAAGGACATAAGCCAGAGAGAGTGTTGTTTGGACACAATCCTTCTTGGTGTCATTCATTCACTTTTGGTTTTTGCCCTCTGTTCTTCTTTGCTTGTGCTGAGTCTTGCTTCTGTACACAGTCATAATCATCAAGTTGATGAACAATTAGGTGGTTAATGTTACAGATGCTCTTTTTAAACGGGCTCCTATAATTTGCCCTTCTTGGACGTCTGACAAGTGGCTTATTTCCCACACTGCTTGTACTAAACACTACTGACTTATTCTGCGCTGATATACAAACAAGAGACTATAAACAACAAAAATATAATCACAATGTTTGTTATAATAATAGGTGTTCACAATTATTTTGTCTATACTATTTACACTTAGTGCAAAGAAAAATACTGCTATTTCCACTTAATGCAAATAGCTGCTGCCTTTAAAGTTTATATATTTTAATTGTATTAAACTGAAGCTTCATCATTACAAATGTGTAAATGTATTTGAAGACATGACATACAAGTTTCAACAGAAATAACATTAACGTATATTTAATTTGACCATGACTGCTTGTCAGTACATTCGGCAGTAAACTTTAACCATATTTCCAAAACAAAAGGAGAAATTGTGAAATTATATAAGATTTACTTAAGTAAAAAAAAAAAAACACTCTTAAGTTTAACTAATTGCATGTAATAAATGTATTTGCTATAATACATTTAATTTAATTCTAAATAATATGCAATTAAGAGTCCACTTAATTAAGTCTTCATTTTTAAAAGTATGCTAAAGTGTTTGGTATATATGAACATAAAGCTAATCAGCTTTTCAAAATCAGCAGCTGCTGAAATATGAGAAATAGGTCTTTGGTGGTTGGCTTACGTAGTAATTACACCATAAAAGAGAATTTTGAAATAGCTTCCTTCTCACTGTTTTGAACAAGTGCTGGGAGGCCATTTTTGTTTGTTTGAGCTCTGAATAAACAGATTGGGGGAACAGAAATGGGACAGCACAGATGGGAAGAGTTTGCAGATATTGCTGAAGTATGAGATGACTTGTGTCTTCAGCTCATTGTTATTTCAGTCAGAATCGTTGATGAGGGCTGCTTTGAGAAACCGATTGCTGTAGCCAAGAAGATCTGGGGTCAGTTAAGGAAATGTGGTGATTCTATAAAATAGAACACATACTTTTTTTATTAATAAAATAGTTCACCCTGAAATTTAAATGTATTTACTCACCCTCATGTCATCACAAACCTATTACTTTCTTTCTGCATGAAACACACACAAACATTTTATTTTGTATTGAATTTGAAATTATTTTAATCATAAGTATCCCTTTATGGAAAATTAATGCATGGTAGGATCAGCTTTGATAACAGTTACATCTGTTAGTATTTTTATCTGCCAAATGTAAATGCAAATCTTTAGCCATTCTTTCTGGCAAAATCACTTAAGCTGCATCAAGTTGGATGGGAACCATATTTCGAATGGCCATTTTAAGTCATTCTGCAGATGCTCAATTGGATTAGGGTCTGGGCTGTAACTCGACCACTCCAGGAAATGTACTTTGTTGGTTTTATAAGCCACTGTATTGCGGGTTTTGCGGTATATTCCAAGTCACTGTTGAAGATAAATTGTCATTCAGTTGACTTCCAATTCCCATTGCTCTTGTGAATTCCGGCATATTTTCCTCCAGGATTTTCTGTCCTCGTCCGTTTTTGTTCCTATGTTAGATTTGTGCCAAACAAAGAGCTTACAAATGATAGCCATTTGTTTTTATTGCACTGAGAGCTTTCCTCCATATAAGTCAGATAAATGTAGCCTGCTGTATGTGTCTGTGCAACCTTTTTTTTCAAGCACTGTTTCTCCAGTTATCATACGTGTATATTTCGGTAAAGGATTTTAAATTGTAGCATAGTAAATGAAAAGACTGGGAAAACCACTACAAAACCCAGAAGGACTGAACCATTGGATATCACCGGTTTGTGCCTTTGGGCAAGATACTTAACCTCGGGTTACTTAAGGGGGACTTAACCTGCAATTTTTGAACTACAAGTCATTTATTAACATGAGGATTAATGATAAATCGGTATGTGGCCCTATAATAAATGTGGAGTTGCCAGCAGATTTTTTTTTTCTTTCTTTCACTTTGACCTTTGTCACTTTGAGTGTATTTGTGTGAATGGCAACAACAAAACAAAATAAGGTGGTGCAGTTTGCACTACATGACAAACAAACATTTAATTTCTGTCCGATTGCATGAGCTTTCGATTCTACGTGTTGTTGATCAGCTATGATGATTCTGTTTTTCCAGGGTGAGGTGTGTACATTTGAACAAACCATTTGAGATATTGCTGCCCATACTGCGGTCTTAAGGGCTGGGATGGGAAGCTCAGTATAAGATAGGATAATGGAGTTTATGTAGGGATTTAAAGGAATGAAAATTCTTTCACCATTTACTCACCCTCAAGTTGTTTCAAACCTGTATGAATTTATCTCTACTGCTGAACACAAAGGAAGATATTTTGAAGAATTTCAGTAACCAAGCAGTTGATGGACCCCATTGACTTCCATAGTAGGGAAAAAAATACAATGGAATTCAATGGGGTCCATCATACCAACATTCTTCAAAATATCCTCTTTTGTGTTCAGCATAAGAAAACAATTAATAGAGGTTTGAAACAACTTGAGGGTGAGTAAATTATAATTTTAATGTTTAAGTGAACTATTCCTTTAAGGGGCAATGATATGATTACACAATTAGCAATTTTATGACATGGCAAAGTTTAGTCCGGTTTAAAAAACATCCTGTAAGGATCAGAACTCAAAACTTCCGAGTTAGTCCAAATACAGCTTTTATTGAAACCAAGATCTAAAAAATATGTAGTTTATGACATATTTGTCTACCTATGAAAAGAAAGAAAATGAATACCTACTTCTAAATAATTGCTTCTTTGGCCCCGCCCAAGTCAGTCGCATGCAGGCTTTGCAAACAGTAATGGACCCGACAGTAATGGCACAACATGTAAATAACCATGTTAATTCTAATACCTGATCTGTGATCAGTGGTTTCTGATAATGATTCATGTACAGTCAGACGTTCTTTGTCTCATAATGATGTATTGCTGTTTATATGTCAGTAAATCAAGCCAGTGACTAAACGATCAACTTCAAGTTGTTTCTCTTAGTAGCATGAAATAATCTTTTGTTTAAATTGTGATTAAATTATATACAGAAAGCGATCAAAGAACGCTCCCTTTATTATAATGAGCGATTATATCAGTGACTGTCGCCAAAACTCCCGTTATAAACAGTTGTAATGCTGTTTACATAATGTTTGAACTGTTAGTTATGATAGAGATAATTCGTGAGAGTGTAGAAATCGAGATGCAATGATGAGATCACTGCATTCATGCGCTCAACAGAAATGTCTGTCATCGGCTGCAATGCTCATCATTGCAACTTTATGCTACAGGAACTGAAAATGAACTGCCATGTTTTGTAGTCTTAAAATTTAAACAGGCATTGTAAGATCATTGTTTTTTGTCTTGCTTGGTTTCACAAAATTGACTAAACAGCTATATAGCTCCGTGCTTCTCACCCAACAACCCCCCAAAATACTCACACACTCCTTAGTCGAACATACCAGTCACATTAGGATCATGAGGGATTTAAACACAGCAATAGTTGGTTCGATGAGAATGAAGAGGTAGTGAGATAGAGGGAAGTCTAGAGAGGACCTGGAGGAAGTGGCGGATGAGAGGATGTGTGGTGTCTTTATCCTGCATCAGACCCCGCCAGCTGAGATTAAAGACAGACCATCTCAAGGCGGCATTCACGCTCTGAAGGCGAAATGTCCTCCTCACTGCATGCTGATGAAGCACAATGAATGGCCTCATGGACCCCGAACCTGCTCACAGATTATAGCCCCTGTGATCCCACACTATCTCATGCAAAACCCTCACAAGTCCCTGAGGGTTGAGGCCGGGTTGTGTGATTGTTAAACCATAAAAGCACAGCAAAAAGCACCATAAAACATTCTATACGATTTGATCAATTTATGGCAGTTTATTTAATGTCAATATTCTTCAGTAAAAAATCAAGCACATTCAAACAAGAGCGATAAGTATTGTGTTAAATCTTTTTTTTTTTTTTAAATTTTTTATTAAAGACACAAATACCTAAAATTAGATAGTTTTCAATTCAATAACATAAATTATCCTAGTAAATTAAACAGGGAAGGTGATCATATAAGAAAATTGGTCAAATTGTCAGGGCAATTTCCAATATGGGATTATGATTTCATTGAAGTTGGTCTGCAATGCATCTAAACTTAAAGGCGAATGATACATTTGCTCACAAAGCAAAACTTAGACACTCATCCAGAATCATAACTGTGAGTTGTAACAAGCTTGCAGTCCAGTAAAAGCACACCAAATTGACACATTTTACGGATATTTTTCATGGGAACTCGTGTTGTAGCTAGCAAATTATCTAAGGATTCTCTATGTTGTATAAGAACTGAACTGATCTGGATGAAGACATTGTTTTTTGCAGAACTACTTTATAGATTAAATGAACTAATTGAATAATTGATGAGCTTTACAACAGAACCGAATCAACAACTGACTTCAGCTGAACACTACGTTGCTGCTGGTAGAGGTGTTAGTGAGGCCAACTGGGGGCGCTCACCCTGTGGTCTGTGTGGGTTCTGACACCCCAGTATAATGGGGACACTATACTGTCAAAAACCACCATCCGTCGGATGAGACGTTAAACCGAGGTCCTGACCATAAAGAGTAGGTCCATAAAGAGTAGGGGTGTGGGCATGGTGTCCTGGCCAAATTCCCTCCATTGGCCTTTATCAATCATGGCCTCCTAATAATCCCCATCAACTGAATTGGCTCTATTACACTCTCTTCTCTCCACCTATAGCTGGTGTGTGGTGAGCGCACTGGCGCAGTTGTTCTGTGGCTGCAGTCACATCATCCAAGTGGATGCTCACACTGGTGGTGGTTGAAGACCCCCTGATATGATTGTAAAGCACTTTGGGTGTACAGTAGTACACAGTCAAGCGCTATATGAATGTTTCATTTAATTTAATTTCAAAGCCCCGTATAAATAAAGGTGACTTGACTTGTAACATCGTATAATTGTGTGTGGTTTCAAGGGATATTTGTCTAAATGAGTCTCAATTTCAAGAGTTTTTAACTTTACAGGATGATGTTGTGAAGCGGACATTTTCTATTGCTTGTGCTTTGGTGTAAATAACACTTGTTGGATTTGTACTGGTCAGACGAAGTCTGAGAATTGATAATTACGCAACTAAGATTATTCAATACTCTGACTCTGCTCTTCCCTGGCTTCCTCGGTCAAACTCTGAGGCTTATAGAAGATAGTTAATTGAGTTTTGGGTACCAGGAGGGTTTTACTAGTTTTGGACACCAGACAAAATGGATATCTATTGACAGGAGCCAGCAGCATCCAGGGTCGGGTTTGATATTTATAATGCAGAGATCCATCCGAACTATCACTAGGGTGTTCTAACTTTAACGCATTACTTTGAAGTTGCAAATGTGTTAATTAAGATGTTGTGGTCTCTAGATCTGTTTTGAACCCCTTCTTTAATGTAAGCCTATTTTTTTATTCTGTATGTTTGTCTGTTTAATTATTATTTATTTATTGTCAAATCTTGGCTTAATTTTTTAAGCAATAGCAATCAATCATCTCCTAGGTTTCAGATGTCTTTAGCACATATATAAGCATTAGCAATAACTAATCACTGATCATTAATGCAGACAATACTTATTCCACATACCAAACACATGAGAATGCAGGGAGAAAGGAATTTGTAATTGATATACTGCATGCTTTCTGCAGCAGATGCAACATTTCCTACAGCAAGAGCCCCAAAGAGAAACTGGATCCGACAAGCGATTGGCAGCAGTCGGATGTCGCTGAAATGAGGTGATGTGCTGTGCTGGGGCTCGCCACTGATTACACTTGTTAAGGGCATCGTTTAAAACTACCCTGCTGGCTAGAAGTAAGACAAGACCTTCAAAGATCCACACGTAGAGTTTGTGAAGGCTATTTGGAACCCCAGCTTGCTTAATTGAGTGGCTTTACATTGATTTTAGTTCACATTAAGGTTCCGAACGATCGCAGTCACTAAAACATTGAGGAAGTTGGAACTCAAGCACCAGTATTAACTTTATTTCGATGGTCCACTTCAGACATTCTATTAACTATAAGTAACTTTGCAACTAGATGTCAACTAACTCTCATTAGAGTATTAGTAGACTGTCTGCCTAATATCTGCTAACACTTTATTTTGATGCTCCCTAAATAGACATTCTACTGACTATAATTAACATTGCAACTACATGTCAACTAACACCTAACCCTAACCTAACAGTCTACTAATATTCTAGTAAGAGTTAGCAGACATGTAGTTGCAAAATTATAGCTAGTAGAATGTTTCCATTGAAACCATTGAAATAACAGGTATCCAACTTATTTAGCAACACAACATTCTGAAGTCAATGGCATCAAATAGGTGTTGTTAGAGGTTATGTCATAATTAATCAATAGTTTTGTTGGAAATTAATGTGTGATCAAGTAGTAGTGTCATTGGAGATTGTCATAATCAACAGGTGTTGTAGATTATACCAGAATTGATTCAATATTGTTGTTTGAGAAGATGTACAGTAAGTCAATAAAAAGTGTTTTATTGTAATAATACTGAAGGTTGGCTTGTGAAACATAGTAATAATGAATACAAAATATTCACTGCAAAATATATTCAAAGTAGGTACAAAGGTATTAAAGTACAACATGAGTTATGTTGTCATTTTAATGATGTGCTGATGGCCCAAGACTCTATAATAATGCTTGGATTTCAAGAGACACATTTGGAAATTGAGAAGAACATACAGCATATATCCTCAGTACCAGATTTTCCTTGTGGGCAACAGATTGTTTAATACCAAGGTTTTAAGGGGCCATCTACAAAATGTACTTGGATGATCAAACATTTGTTTACCAATGTAGATCAAAAATATAAGCTGAAAGTAAGTGTGTACTAAGAATGGTGATGAATGCTGTTCTTGCTATTCTGTTGTGTTGACTTGGCAGATGAGTTGAGAAGGTCATAGAGAAAAAAAATCCATATTCAACGGATATCTCTAGCTATAAAAGGCTGTGCCGAGATCTTGTGATTTAACTAAGGCTATCACTACACTCATATTTAGAGTGCCTTTTGATAAATAAATCCTAAATGGGAAATTAAAAATTCTTTCATAATTTCCTCACCCTCATGTTGTCCCAAACCTGACTATTCTTTTTTTTTCTGTAGAACATAAAAGATTATGTTGATCATAACTAACGTGTATTGCTATTTTTACAGTGTAAATATAATCTATTGTTATTTTCACTCAGTGTAAATAGCATCTATTGCTATTTGGCCGCTGACTTTTTTTTCTACCTTACACTAAAAAAAATGTAAAATTCTAGTTTACTTCTTGTATTTTTTAGAAGAAAAGCAATGACACTTTATACTGTATTTACAAGGTAAGGAACATAATTCAGAAAGAAGAAAGAAGGCATGGAAGATATCCAGTTGTTGATTTTGATATGGACCCAAATGCAAATTTAGGGTAGCTTTTTATTATTGTCTGCGACTAACAATCGTATTTTCAGAGAATCCCTGCTGTGTGAATGGGATTGTACTGGACAACTAGTTATTTGTCACAAAATACAGTGTGAGAGAGCCACTCTGCATTGCGCATTAGCATGTCTAGTGTGTGTTGCAGGTAAAACAGACATTTGGTTTGGCTCAGTCCACCCCTGCTCATACCTAGATTTGTCCCAGTATACGAATTTAAAAACATACCTACCAGCCGTGAGATTTTAAAATGTCACACCCTTGCGTTTTATCCATTTCTCCCTGCTCCCTTTTTCTAGTAAATGGATGAATACTTTTTTTTTTCTAAATGACTCAGCAATTATAGAGGCATCCGCATTAGTGACTTCCAGCAATCCAGCATTTCACTTTTTTTTTTAAACACTGAAGCACTCAAGTTATAAATAGAGCTCAGCTTAAGCAAATGTCTGCCATTAATATGAGCTTTTTAGATGTTTAAGTATGTCAAGGACTGAAGGAACTACGTACATGCATTGACACTGACACCTGTATCGTCACTAATCACTATAGCCTTCAGGCCTTGCAAAAAAAAAAAAAAAAAAAAATCAATTACAGTTTTACTTCAGCTGTTCAAACTGCGGTTGAACATTTGTTTATTGATAATGCACAAATAAAGTTTTCTAATAACTTGGGGAAAGAGATGTTTAATAAGTAACTTTTTTTTTCTTAATTGATTGCTAACATGCATTGGTCAAAACTGAAGTCGCATTGTCAGTGAAATAGAAATCTTTGTACACCAAACTGTGCTTCATTTTTCATTGCTTTCACGCAGAATGCATTTACAATTGTTCTCAATCAATTTGACACTTCTCCAAACTCAGATCTTCTCTCAGAACAATTAAAACATTGATCTGAACACTTGTCCTAAACAGATTATGCAGATTACAAATATGTTTACAACAGCTCTTTTTATAGACTTTGTTCACCCTCATTATACGATAAGAATATATTCTGTAATGCAATTCTCTGGCCAGATTTGATATAGAGGCATGATCAATAAAGTTCAGTGATTGCAGGATTATACAATAGTTAACATTTGCTCCATGTTTGTGCTTATATAACAAAAATCCTCATTGAAAAAAAAACTTTACAATAAATAACATTAAAAGCCTGGAGAGTAGCTTTTGAAAGGGAACTTGTTAATTGACTGTAACCCTGTTCCCTGAAAAAGCAGGAACAAGATGCTGCGCTGACAGTGCTATGGGAACGAGGCCAGCTTCTCAGGTCTCAGGTCCAGCTTCTTTGTTGATGGAGCATGGCACGCAGGTCACCAGTCTTTGCCAGGGGGAGCATGACTCACCATGCTCTGTTTCTGAACTTCTCATTTCTGAGGAACTGGACCTGGTTGGGGCTGGGTGGCCAACAGCCTTGGGCATGGCGGGGAAGGAACTTGTCAAGTGCCTCCTTGTGCCTTTTAGCCCCCCGGAACCTACTGACGACAGTATTGACAGAGTCGCCAAATAGTCTGGAAGGCGACATGGGGGCATCAAGAAGAAATACTATATCCCTATATATATAGGATTTTTGAGTGAGAGGGATGGAGAGATAGCCCGTGAGCATATCTTCATATTTTGTTGTCTTGGCTTTTGGCTTGCTTAGTTGGAGACATTTAACATTCAACAATATTATTGATCTGCCTTACTTAAGATGGACGATGACGCATTTTTCTTCTAGAAACACACTTTGTTGTATTATTTTCATGTATCACTGTGAAGCTGCTTTTGTACAATCTGTATTGTAAAAAGCACTGTATAAATACAAGGTGACTTGACTTGACTTGACTTGACTTGACTTGACTTGACTTGACTCATCATATAACCCTGATCCTGTGCAACAACGATAGTCAAATAGAGCACATAGACATGGGAAGAACACTGTTTATTCCATGATTTATATAATTCATCATGGAGATCATGAAAGAAGGGGAGGGGCCATCTCTCTGATGTCTCCCCTTGGACACCCCGACAGAAATCTGTCGTCTAACTTTGGTTGTCTGGGGGTCTCTTGTTCCTGTGGCCAGTCTCGCTGAAGACTGTTCACAGCGCGAGTGACTACCTCGACTCATCGTAAGATCTATCGTCATGAGAGGAGCGCTCGGAGGCAGTGCACTCAAAATCTCCCCAAGAGAGCTAGTGTCCTCAGAACGGTCTGAAGAAGGGCCGCAGAGCTCCAGAAGTGGGCTTTTGAGGGCCTCACGATCTGGTAAGAGAACAAGAGAAAGGGAAGGACCAGTTCCCTGACCTTCAGCCAGATCGCGAGCCCCATGATATTGTCATCAAGGACACACAAAGCTCACTCTTCTCAAAAGATTTCGAGCCTGGAACGGAGCACTTTGATGGAGAATATATCGCGGTGCTCACACTCTGCGTCCTTGTGATTTTCCCCCAAACACAAGATACAGAAATCATGTGGATCCTCCTCTGAGATGGGCTGTGAGCAGGGCGGCATTGATTCTCTTATTTTTAACTAATTTATTTTCGTTTAGAGAGAAAGAGAGTGAGAAAAGGTTTTATTCCTGCCTGACAAAACTAACTCCTAACAAAGGGTATAGTTTGAGAGAGAACGTTTTCTGCACACAATGCGGTTCTGAAGACAAAGGAACCTGAAAGCGTCTATTTATAGCCTCTGACGTGCGCCTTCCAATGACATCATCAGAGGTTATTTAAGCCAGATTCTTGGCGTGTTTGCCACACGTGTTCACAACCAGTCAAATATGTTTTCCCATAGCGCTGTTAGCGCAGCATTGAGAGTAACTTTTGAAAGGGAACTTGTATTTCCATTTGTGTATTTGTGTGTCCGTAGCAGAATGTTTAAAATCAATAGAGAACATAGCATTTACTTCTAATTAATGCATTACCAGAAAGAAAATAGTACTTCATTATGCAGTAAAGTTGAAATTTTTGGTTGGGGTAAAGAGTGTGTGTTAGTTGGCTGTGTTAATTGGGTAACTTTTTGACGGTCCCCTTAAGACATTCTGTTGACTATAAGTAAAATTGCAGCCACATGTCAACTTACTCTCATTAGAGTATTAATAAACTGTTTGCTTAATATAAAACTTCATTTTGATGCTTCCCATTAGATATTCTTCTGACGAGAAGTCATTTTGCAAGTACATGTAAACTTTTTCCACTAATCCGAACCCTACCACAAACCTAACAGTCTGTCTGTACTCAACTAATATTCTAATGAGAGTCATTGACATGTAGGTGCAGCATTACTTATAGTCAACTGAAAGTCTTAAAGGGATAGTTCACTTTGAAATTAAATGTTGGTATGTTTTAGCTTACCTCAAGGGCATCCAAGATGTAGGTGTCTGTGTTTCCGCAGTAGTTTCAATTTTGATATTTTTAGGTCAAACCGTTCTTGTCTGACAGTCATATCATGCAGGTCTATGGTCACTGTCTCAAAGAGCATGCACAGAGTCCAAATTAAAACAATTCCTCATCGTAAGTACACATTTATGGCCTAAGACACGAAACGAGCGGTTTGTGTGAGAAAACGAACAGTATTTATATCGTTTTTACCTCTTGTAACACAGCCACATCCAAGTGATCTGAGGCCGCGGGCGCTTCCATTTGTGTGACGTGTACACAGACTGGTGCATAGATATATATATATACTAGATGTCGCATTGAATACATTCGTTCCAATGAACTGCCGTAGCCAAGGCGACATCTAGTGTATACATCTATGCACCAGTCTGCGCACACGTCACACATCAGGATGCGCTCGCGCCCTCAGATCACTTGGATGTGGCTGTGTTACAAGAGGTAAAAACTATATAAATACCGTTCGTTTTCTCACACAAACCGCTCGTTTCATGTCTTAGGCCATCAATGTGTACTTACGATGGGGATTTGGACGATGGGGAATTGTTTTAATTTGGACTCTGTGCATGCTCTTTGAGACAGTGACCACAGACCTGCATGATATGACTGTCAGACAAGAACGGTTTGATCTAAAAATATCAAAATTGAAACTACTGCGGAAAAAAAGACACCTACATCTTGGATGCCCTTGAGGTAAGCTAAAACATACCAAAATTTTATTTCAAAGTGAACTATCCCTTTAAAGGGACCATTAAAATAAAGTTAAACTGTTAATTGTTTTGAGAGCAGTGACCTGAGTTTCATATCGTAAATACCACATCTTCCAAAAATCCCTGAACTCTTTTGTCATTCATACTCCATTACCTGTAATACACTATTTGCAGCCCATTTTTCAAATGCTAATATGCTGCTTTCAAAACTGTTAAAACAATTATTATAATAATTGCACATTTTGTGCATTTCTACAGAAAACATAGGCTATAAACAATCATAGCAGGACATTTACAGTAAAATGAAATAATAGTAAAGTCAATCATTTTTCCATAATATTTACTGATTAGGTTATGGGGGTTTTTCTCACCAAAAGAAAGTTTTTTTTCTTCATTTCTACCGTCTCTCTGCCTCATAGAAGCCTTGAATAGATATCAGGCTCATTCCTTCAGAAGGAAATGCAGAGCAATGAATACTGCAGAGTCCGGAGCTTCAAAATATTTTACAGTCTTGACCACATTTTATGCTTATCATTAGTATCTATCCTGTAATTGGGGAAGCCATGGTTCTGAACACATAATAAGTGTCTTAGATCTGTACATGTGTGTAGCATTGATATTAATCAAGATTAATACCTTTTAAATCTGATATGTGCACCAGTAAAAGGTCCACATTAATAATTGTATCTTTCCTTAGTTATTGCTAGGCTGGCCCTATAAGAAAAAGGATGTCTTAGAAGCATCATAACTACATTTCAATTATAGGAATTGCAGCTAATAAAAGCTACAGTATGTCAACTCAAGTCAAGTCATCTTCATTTATATATCGCTTTAAACAATGTAGATTGTTTCCAGAGCCATATAACTCTTTCACAAATGTTCGAGAAAGATGTGAGCCATTTAAAGATACATGGAAGAGCAGCTCTAAAAGAATGATAATGTTCAAGTAATATGTTAATTCAATACCAGCGGAGCACTGAATAACAAAATGTAGTTTAAACTAGGACAAAAAGCAGAGGAATGTTATTCAATGCATGAATTGCTGACAAAAAGGAGATTTTCAAAAGGGCTTCATCTCAACTCTTCGTGTCTTACTATGCTTATAGCAATGTAAGGGAAGTTTTTTTTTTTTTTTTATTCAGTTCCTGTTGGGGATTTTCAGATCTGGCAGACAAATGCAATCTCTGCAGAAATGAGTGTTAAAGAGAAAGATGGATTTCCCGCTGCTACGCACATATGACATGTCATTATCCGACATCATCCAGAAGCTTGGAGGAGGGGGAGAATATAAATGAAATGAGTTGATGTAAAGAGAAATAATGTAATAGCTTTAGAGTGAGAGACAATCTAGAAAGGAGAGAACATTTTCTTTTTATCATGGGTCATGTTTATTCTGGAGATTTTGGTTTCAAAGTGTTTTTTCATGCTTTTTTAATGGTTTGAGGGGAATGGAACTCAGCGGAAGGAAGGAAACTTACACAACGGCAAATTGGAGTTTCACACAGTTCACTTGCTTCCAGAAGGGTTTCAATTAACAGAGGAAATAAATAAATAACATTGATGTTTGTTCAAAGTTCAAGTTTTAGGCTTCTAATTTGCTCTATTTGTTTTAATTTCCATGGGCCCATCATGGTAAATGGACTGCATTTATATAGCGCTTTAACAGACCCATGGCCACCAAAGCACTTTACATACTGCCTCACATTCACCCATTCACACCGACGGTGGTGTCAGCCATGCAAGGCGCCATCCAGCTCGTCGGGAGCAGCTGGGTTAGGTGTCTTGCTCATGGACACCTCGACACTTGGTCAAGTGGAACCGGGGATAGAACCACCAACCTTCCAGTTTGTAGACAACCTGCATGAACCATTTTTGCTAGTTTCAGCCTGACGCAGTTATCATTTTCACGTCCTGCGCCACAAGGTTTAAATAGCAAATGCATTTGCGCCCATTTGTGCACCCATGCTGTTCTGAAAAGGAGGTCTGTTCAGGCGCATTGTTGGCGCGTTGCTATTTTGACGCAACTGAAATAGACTGCGCCATTGACCAACTAAAATCTGGTCTAAAGTCAATGGCGCAATATTTGTTTTGTTATTTAAAGAGTGCGTTAGTAATATGCGCCTATACGGGTCCACAACGCGCATAGACTTTGTCCCGTAGATGGTCTGCTTGCTCGCTTTAACCTTGTGCAGGAGCAGATCTGTTTCCTCTATGTTCCGTTCCATTTTTCCGCTTGCAAATTTGGCCATGTAAATAGCGAATCCACCATGGCGTGAGCACAACTGGCTTTTGAAGGGAATGAGACACTCTGAGATTGTTTTTAGAGATTTTCAGATACCCTTTTTCCCTTCCCGATACGATTCCTGGACTCAGGGTATCGGATATACCTGGGTGTGTATCTATACAGCTGCAATTCATAGTTGCCCTGTATGAATTGATATAATTATTTTATGGTGTGCTTCAGACTTATCCCTTAATAAAACATGAACAAATACACACAGTGAACTAGAATATTTTTTATTATCTGACATACATTTCACAGTAGTATCTTATTTATTTTTAAGTGAAAAATAACTTCAAATGCAGCCACAAATCTAATACTGTAAACTGAAAAAGGTATTTTAGTTTTACAATATAACTGTATAAAAAAACAGTACAACAAATAAATCTAGGAATCCAAAAAATTATATATGAATAATTTAAGAAAATAATCTCTTTAAAACTTAAAGATGACGGCGTCGCTGTGCCCACACCCAGTGTGCTTGTCAAACTCAGTAAAGACAGCGGGGTCGCGTCGCATAGCTCGAATAGCTTAGGGAGCGCTGTTTCAGAGATGTATTTGCGACCAGGCGAACTGTACCGGGACTCCAAATGTTCAATTAAGCTGCAAAATCCAACGTTTTTGACGACTGACAGTGGGTGGTCATCCAGAACAATAAACTCGATAATTCTGTCGGTTATATTGCCAAACAGTGGACATACTGCTCGCGCAAGCATTTTAATTTCATCTTCACTGCTCTAAACGGTGGTTGCTTGTGGCGTCACAGCACAACTTCCTGTGTTGCCGCAGGCAACCACTGTTTAAAGCAGCGAAGAAGGCTTGATCTCCGATTTGCAGCGTTTAGCAAAGCTAGCGTGCAATAACTAGGTATTGTTTATGAAAATGGTATCGGATCGGTACATGGGTACAAGTACTCGCCGATACCGATGCCAGAATTTTTATTGGTATAGGTGGCATTTCCGATACTAGTATCGGAATCGGAACATCTCTAATTGTTTTTTTGCACGTTACGCCCAAAACACACCCATTACTCATTAAGAGAATAGGGACAACCCTTTTAGACCATGCGCCGGGAGCGCCGACCATTATTTCCGTCGTTAAACTAGCAAAAGTGGATTCGGACACACCCTAAGTGCACTTGCACCATGCACTTTAGACCACATGCTTAGATCCTTAAAATAGGGCCCATCATGTGTACTTGAATTTTAAAGCAATAATCTGAAATAAAAAAATGGGGGAATTATTATTAAATAAGTTGTGAAACCCACCTATCAGAATGTATGGCTTTGTGAACAGACACAGCAGCCAAATTATGAAATATCAGGAAGTTGTTTTTCTTATCACCTGCAGAGCTTAAGAAGTCTCATCTAGACAGCAAACACACTGACAAATGGATTTTTACATAATCCAACTCACACACTCTGCAATCTTTAGGCTAAAGGTTGAATAAATTCCATGAAAACACAAACATCTTGTTAAGCTTGATGTTGTTTAACCTTTGACCACACATTTGGTGCGGCAGTGCAGCTGTGTATCTTAAGATCCTCCATTAGCCTGAATGCGACCTGTGCGTTAAGTTAATTAACCCTGTTTTACCTCAGCACGCTGACTCTGGGTCAGTTTAAATCACAGCTCTGACTCACTGCCAATCAGAACCCTCAGGTCTGGAGCAGGAAGCAGATTCCCTGTAGACCAGCTTCACATATAGACAGGTTAATCTGAGGGCTTCACAGAGGGCCAGAGGGGGCCCTTACTGAAGCTTAGAAATGCTTTAAAGTTGTGTTTTTTATTTATATTATTTTACTTATGGGCAATCATTCATTTATTTTTTGATGCAGGGTTTACTTTTTAAATTTGTTTAGGTTTGCTTGAAATTGCTTAAATTACTCAAACTATATCTATCTATCTATCTATCTATCTATCTATAATATAACTGATAGATTATCTATCTATCTATCTATTTATCTATCTATGTCTAGAGTTTCTATGTATCCATCCATCCATCCATCTATCTATCTGTCTATCTATGTCTAGAGTTTCTATCTATCTATCTATCTATCTATCTATCTATCTATCTATCTATCTATCTATCTATCTATCTATATATCTATCGATCGATCTATCTATCTATCTATGTCTAGAGTTTCTATCTATCTATATATCCATCCATCCACATATCCATTCATCCATCTATCTATCTATCTATCTATCTATCTATCTATCTATCTATCTATCTATCTATCTATCTATCTATCTATCTATCTATCTATCTATCTATCTATCTATCTATCTATCTATCTATCTATATATCTGTCTGTCTGTCTGTCTGTCTGTCTACAGTATCTATATATCCATCCATCCATCCATCCATCCATCCATCCATCCATCCATCCATCCATCCACATATCCATTCATCCATCTATCCATCTATCCATCTATCTATCTATCTATCTATCTATCTATCTATCTATCTATCTATCTATCTATCTATCCTACCTGAATATGTCATTGCTAAAGCTGCTTTGCACTGCAATCAAATTTTCGTCAGCACACACTGACAAAGAAAGGGAAGGTCACTAAAAAATTATCGATTGTTGCTTTTTACTTCACTCTCCTCTTTCTCGTGTTTTTACATAATTATGCATAAAAGTTGATACCTAAGCATAACTGAGAACCCCATTGTAAACTAAAAAAAATCTGTAAAAATAGGGCACAACGGTCGGCACTGATATAGCCCCGTGGGGAGCACCGACATATAGCGACATTGCGCTTCGGGTGACCCGAGTTCGAATCCCGGTTTGTGGACCTTTCCCGATCCCGTCCCCCCTCGCTTCCTGTCCTCTTTATACTATCCTATCCCAATAAAGGCAAAAATCACCAAAAATAAATCTTTAAAATAGGGCACAATGTTCCGTATTAATACTTTACAGGTGTATTACCTTGTAATTTAGAGTTTTGAACTTCATTGTGTTGTTTTAGGGTTAATGGAAATGTCCGTAAAATTACTGGATAATGTCCGGGTAATAAGTTGCCAGTACTTTTTCTGTTGTTGTTGTGTGTGTTTTTTTTTACAGTGTATGAAAAAACAACCTGAATAAATCTGAAAAATTATGATGTTTCGCAACGTTCCCCTCTGAACCCCTCTTCTATCTCTGGTTGTGTCCTGCAGGTCAACTGGCAGCAGGCACCTGTGAGATTGTTACTCTAGACAGAGACAGCAGTCAGCCACGCAGAACTATTGCCAGACAGACGGCCCGCTGTGCATGTAAGAAAGGACAGATTGCTGGGACAACGAGAGCCAGGCCGGCCTGCGTAGACGGTAAGATCATATCTGGGGATCTATTATTCAAAGCACTGTACTACCCTTGAAAACTATTACATACCAGTCTTGTTTTTTTGCCAAACCTCTAAAAAAAAAAAAAATAACCATGATGTGTATGGTAGGCTATAATTGCTGCCAGATATTCTCTTATGTATTATAATCATATACAATATTAGATCAGATGATTGTGTAATAAATGCTTCTAACAAGTTTCTTGTAAAAGACCAAGAGCATAAATGCAAAGCCATCCCACTGCAGATGAAACAGCCTCAGATATAAAGGCTTTGGACAAAACCGCCTTAGGCATCAAAGATTCGGATGAAACGGCATCAGACAAAACTTAAGAAATGTGTCATTCATTATCCATCCAGTGTGTTTCCCTGCCTGCAGCCTGAAATGCTGGGATAAGCTCCAGCCTTCCTGTGACGCTACATAGGACAAGAGGTTTGGAAAAATAAGTTTCATTTAAAATTATGCTTTTACAGAGTTTACAAGAAAAAGGCTCTGCAAAATACGGTATGCTGCTATAAACACCACTGGTGCCTGAAGCAGTGTATTTAATTATTACCAAATGATAGAAGGATTTTAGAGGTGGGAGTGTTTTTTTTTTTTTTTTGTGATATTACTATTAACAATAATATAAGAAAAAGAAGAGGCATTCAAAAATTAAATTAATAAATGAAAATGACATGCTGTTGTTGGCATAAGAAGCACTGCACATGTAACTTTTAATGAACCGAGAAAAATTGCTACTTTATAATATCTGTGGATTTATATCAGAAAATGAGGCACATTTGTTTGCATTTTATATGGTTATTATTCTGCTACTCTTCACACAGTTCTCCTAACCAAAAACATTAGAGAGTGTCATTATTGCTTTGTAAATAAACTTTACAAAAGCAACCATTGAATGATTGTATAAATTAACTGCTGTGCCAAGCTGAAAATTGGTTAGGAGAACTGTGTGAAGAGTAGCATTATATATATATATATATATATATATATATATATATATATATATATATATATATATATATATATATATATATATATATATATATGCTTCTCTTCACACAGTTCTCACACAATACCAATATATATATATATTAAAGGGAACCTATTATGACATTTAAAATGTTCCTAATGTTGTTTAGGGAGTCCCCAACAACAGTTTTACGTGCATGCAATGACAAAAAACACTTTTGTTTTCGTATAATATGCATTTATTTTTACCTGATTTGCTCACCGACTCCCAAATGATTCGTTCAACGACTCGTTTTTCCAAACCCCTCCTTTGCGCGACGCTAATCTGCGTTGATTGGTCAGATGACCCAGCAGTGTTTACAGAGATAATACTTATTGTTTAACACGGAGTACAATGATGCTTTTATCAATTAAATCGTGTTATAATAATGATTATAGTCCACTGCTTTGTAGTTTGTAGTAAAAAACTAAAAATAAGATAAAGAATTTAATGTTATGTTAGCGAGCATAGCCCAGAGTTCATATTGTAAAAGCACAATCAGTCTTTGTTTGCGTTAGCCCGATGCATAAACATAACGTTTACAAAAAAAAAAAAATGCAGTTACGTTACTACGAGGTATTATTCTATTCTTTAAGTCGACAACTCCGAAAACAACGACAAACACTTAACATATCTCAATATACAATTGTCATTGAAGACCTAGAAGCTAAACGGTGCTTACACAACAAACAAAATAATTATTAAGCATGCTACATAAAACATAAAAGCAACAATTATTAATAACACTTACAGGTTGTGATACAGAGGAGGAAGCTGATGCAAATACACTTGGAACTGAACCTTCCTTCAATATCAGCCGGCTCGCCAATCCAAGTTTGATTGCATTTAAGTTAAGCAATCGTCTTCAAAATGGCGCGAACAAAGCACAAGGCTCGGACTATATACTTCTGTGGTATAGTTGTATATATGAATTGTAGCCACTTAGTCTTCAAATGCTCCTCCCTGGGCAGATGAAAAAAGTTTGCTTTTGAGCCGCACTTCAGAACACAGCGTCTCGTCGCCATGATGTTTTCCCTGGCCTTGAAGCGCAATAAGTGGGCGTATCGTATTCAAATAACTTGACAAGTTGACGTCATCTAGTCAGAGAAAAAGCTTCGGTCTTCTAACGATTCATAAAAATGACTCAGAGTCGACTTTCACTTTTGAAAGACAATAACTTTATATACGGTGCACTTTCATATTTCAAACTCTGCAGGATGTTTTTGTTCACTTAGATCTATGTTACACACTTTATGAAAGGTAAATTTCAAAATTCCATAATAGGTGCCCTTTAATATTCTCTACTTCATTTGTCACCTGTGTTGGTACAAAACATTTAAAATTGCAATTAAATATGGCAATAATATATTTAACAATTTGTCCACCTCAATGTCTGTGGTGGTCAAGGCCCTGGATTTTAGCAGTGTATTTTGTGACACCTTTTTCTTGTAAACTGTGTAAAAACATCCTTTTAAATGGATCTCGATATGAATTAAATATTTCTGGTTCAACAGATACCTCTGACACCTGACATTTTTCCTGTGACCTGAAGCCTTTTATAAAGTCAAAGGAAGTCCTAATATTTACACCATACGTGTGGTTTGTTGGGAAGACGTGCTATCACTTTTCAAAGCGATCAGATGTATGGTTTTTGATAAAACAAACAAACAAACAAACAATTTCATAGAATACGCCCAGAAGACCCTAGTTGCATCCAAGTCAAGTTCGTTATAATGTTGTAGTACCGTACTTATCACAAAATACAGTATATTGTTTCAAAGCAGCTGTACAGTATATGGAGCTAATATTCTGACAAAATGATTTGAATTTGAATTGTGTAAATTGGAATTATTTGCAAGTGTAATCTAACAAAATTGAATTTTAGGTGGTAGTTTAAATAGTTCTGAATTTCAATTTTTTTAAACGAATATTGAACATTTGAAATTTAACAAATTGAAATGTTTTTATGGCTGAATTTTATAGACATGTATTTTCAAACAGTAATATTCAGTTTAAAAAAATTCAGATTCAAGTTTTCAAGATGAAGAAATTCAGAACTTTAAATTCAGTTTTCTAAAATTCAATGTCAAAAATTCAAGTTCAAAAATTCAGATCTGACAGAAAGTAGGTCACAGGTCATCCACAGGGAAGAGTAGATGATCTCAGAAAAGTCGAACAGAGCATTTTGGCCAATTGGGGACTGCGGAAGTTTTCCAGCGCGAACGTGGTGGTGGTTCAAGAGGTTGCCACTCTCTGACTCTAGTCATGAATCGCCCGGAGGTAAGTGATTCTTAAACATGAATGATTTAGTGTTTATATGTTAGGTTAGCGTTCTCAGCACGTGGGACATTTGTCTAAGCGGTCTCTGGTGTTTGTTTTAAAGTATATGTGTAAAATTGATTAGAACGCCACCTTGTCTACTAGACCTCAGTTACACAGACAGGACGTGAGCGGCGCGACGCAACGCAGTGCTTGAAGCGACTGTTGCAAAGAGCTGGGACTAGATCAGAAATAGGATGGGGAATCCGTGTGCTGTTGGGGATTTCACGGGTCGCGTCCGGTCTCTGCGTCGTAGGCTACATGTAAGCATAAGGTAGCCTACGAGAGGGTGTGCTGTATCGTGAATACGATGCAAACCGGAGTGCTTGCAAACCCTTCAGACGCACAAATTCCCCATCCTATTTCTGATCTAGTCCCAGCTCTTTGCAACAGTCGCTTCAAGCACTGTGTTGCGTCGCGCCGCTCGCGTCCTGTCTGTGTAACTTAGGTCTAGTAGACACGGTGGCGTTCTAATCAATTTTACACAAAATATACTTTAAAACAAACACCAGAGACCGCTTAGACAAATGTCCCACGTGCTGAGAACGCTAAACACAAAATCATTCATGTTTAAGAATCACTTACCTCTGGGCGATTCATGACAAGAGTGGACATTCTAAAACGCTTAACGTAAAAAACGCTTAACGTGGCTCACTGTACGAAGACAGTGATATTAAAGGACCAAACTCAGTACAAATCATATTAATAAACCATACTTTGTGTAAAAAATAAGAATATGAACGCAATGCGTTTCCGCGTTAAGCATGTTCACCATAGAAAACCGGTATAAGAAAACGCTTAACGTGGCTTACTGTACAAAGACAGTGATATTAAAGGACCAAACTAAGTAGGCCTACACATCATATTAATAAACCATACTATGTATAAAAAATCAGATGAGCCCAGAATATGAACGCAACGTGTTAAGCATTTCCTTACCATAGAAAACCGTTATAAAAAAAACGCTTAACGTGGCTTACTGTACAAAGACAGTGATATTAAAGGACCATACTCAGTAAAAATCATATTAATAAACCTATAAAAAATCAGATGAGCCCAGAATATGAACGCAACGCGTTTAATTAAGCATGTTAAAACCTTAAATGGTCCTTAATAAACCATACTAAGGACCATTTAAGGTTTATTAAGCCACGTTAAGCGTTTTCTTATAACGGTTTTCTATGGTAAGAACATGCTTAACGCGTAATTAAACGCATTGTGTTAATATTCTGGGCTCATCTGATTTTTTATACAAAGTATGGTTTATTAATATGATTTGTACTGGGTTTGGTCCTTTAATATCACTGTCTTTGTACAGTGAGCCACGTTAAGCGTTTTAGAATGTCCCTCAGAGAGTGGCAACCTCTTGAACTATCACCACGTTTGCGCTGGAAAACTTCCGCAGTCCCCAATTGGCCAAAATGATCTGTTCGACTTTTCTGAGATCATCTACTCTTCCCTGTGGATGACCTGTGACCTACTTTCTATCAGATCTGAATTTTTGAACTTGAATTTTTGACATTGAATTTTAGAAAACTGAATTTAAAGTTCTGAATTTCTTCATCTTGAAAACTTGAATCTGAATTTTTTTAAACTGAATATTACTGTTTGAAAATACATGTCTATAAAATTCAGCCATAAAAACATTTCAATTTGTTAAATTTCAAATGTTCAATATTCGTTTAAAGAAATTCAAATTCAGAACTATTTAAACTACCACCTAAAATTCAATTTTGTTAGATTACACTTGCAAATAATTCAAATTTACACAATTCAAATTCAAATCATTTTGTCAGAATATTAGCTCCATATACAGTATGCATGTGCCTTACAAGCTCGATATTGTTCCAGATATAAGTGCACAAAAGCAGGACACAGTCCACCAGAGGGGAAGAGAAAGAGAGAGGTAGAAAAGAGACAAATGAAATTTCAATCAGTTTAATCTGCTGGAGTCCTCAAGGTCTCAGCACAATTGTCATATGTGATGAGACATGCTGTGTCCTTCAGTCTGTGGAGGTCAGTTCACCCACAGGATAATCCACAGAGCAAAGACCCCAAATGCTTTACTCCTAGGGTTGGAAATTGAGGACCATTTCCTAAGGTCTATTCATATACAATCTCAGTATTTGGCACCAACTTTCTGTGCAAAGGAAACGTCCCGGTTACGCATGTAACCCTCGTTCCCTGAGTAGGGAACGTTACGTCGTGACGACGAATGGGGTTTCGCTTAGAAAGCCTCTCAACTTTGAGAAATAAAACGAGCCAATGGCAAGGAAAGTGCCATTGGCATGGGTCTGCGTGAATTGGCATGGCATGTAGCATTCTGTCAACATCATTGGTCAACATCAGACAGCGCACGTGAACCGATCATCTCTACTATAGTAAAAAAAACACAAACACTGTTGAAAGATACAGTAGGCTACAAATGACCTGTTCGCGCCACAAATTGTTCTCCGTCCTTAGCGACCGAGTCATTGAATGTGAAACAGCCGGCTGCTGTCGTCAGCAAGCAGCAATATTCAGACAACCTCTTGATACCTCCGTTTCAGTTTCTCGAACCCGCACAGTGCGGCGGTCAGAACACGGAGACCATTCTGCCCCTAGCTATGCGTGCGAAAGCATGGGAAGTGATCCCGGGCGTGTCAGAATGGGTGCTGAACGTTGTAAAACAGGGCTATGCGCTCCAGTTCGCTCGCCGCCCCCCCCGCGCTTTCGAGCCCGGACCGTGACGAGCGGCCCTTTTCTTATCTGATTTGATTTGTGCTTCAGAGTGCGTTTTTTTTCCGTGCAGCGGGTGGTGGTGGTAGGGGTCTCTTGCCAAGGGCTTCAGCCATCCTTCCGCTCTCTTCCCTGAATTGAAATGAAGTAGTGGGCTGTACTTTCCACACGATTGACATCAGGTTCAAGTACGCCCACAAGCTGTGCGAGTTATTCGTGTATTGCAGGTTGGCTGGTGGTTATGTTGCCCGCATACCACCTCCCATGGCCGAAACTGGTATTACGACACCTGTCGGGCCGTGGCTAGTAATGCTAATGCTAATTAAGGTTGATATCTCTGCAGCACTATAACTTGACATTTGTCCGAAGGGGGGCGGAGGGGGGTATGGGGACGACGACTTAAAAAATACACATATGACCCGGAGGGGGACTGCATATGGAAAAGCACTGGGGTGTCCAGCCCGCAGGGTGGAATGTTTCAACCCCAGGGGTGGCAGGGTGGCTTGCCGAGGGAAAGACACATGCTCAGAGAGGCTTACAGTGGAAATACACGTGGGGGTCGCCCAGAGGGGGAACCATGCACATGACGGCACCTAGCTAACGCGAAAGCTGCCGGTGGCATAACTCTGCCGTTGACTTCAGCAGTGCTGGAGGAACTCAGGGCTTCTCGGGGAGGCTCACCTGAGGAGAATATTGCATGTATCCAGTCCGCGGAGTGGAATGGCGAGCAAGCGAAGACACCTGAGCAGATCCTAGTACCGGCTGGTTGAAGCGAGTACATGAGAGGACACTGACTCCACTTGGAGATTGTAGAATCTCGTGAACGTGTTGGGTGTCACCCAGCCTGCAGCTCTGCTGATGTCTGTTAGCGAGGCGCCCTGCGCTAGAGCCCAAGAGGAAGCCACACTCCGGGTGGAGTGAGCCTTCACCCAAGGGGGCACGGTCGACCTTGCTGCTGGTATGCCAGGGTATGCCTTGCATTCCAATGCCAGGGTCCACTATCCAGTGAGACAACCTTTGCTTAGAGAGAGCCTTTCCCTTCAGCTTCCCACCATATCATACAAAATGGCTGGTCTGAGGTTCTGGAACACTGCGTTCTGTCTATGTAAGCACAGAGGACACGTACTGAATGGAGCAGTGCCAAGGCTGGGTCTGCCTCCTCCAGGGGCAGCACTTACAGGTTCACCACCTGATCTCGAAGGGGAGTGGTGGGAACCTTGGGCACGTATCCAGGCCGGGTCTCAGGATCAAGTGAGAGCAGGCCGGCCCGAATTACAGGCACGCTTCATCAACCGAAAATGCCTGCAGGTCCCCTAACCTCTTGATGGAGGCCAATGCAACCAGGAGCGCCAACTTAATTGACAGGAACTTAAGCTCCACTGATTGCAGAGGCTCAAGGGAACACTCTGCAGGGCAGTTAAAACCACTGAGAGGTCCCAAGAGGCAACAAGAGGAGGGCAAGGAGGATTCAGTCTCCTCGCACCTCTCAGGAACCTGATGATCAGGTCGTGCTTTCCCACAGACTTACCTTCTACTGCAGCGTGATGTGCGGCGATAGCGGCAGCACTTCCGGGGAGAAAGGAATTGGAGGCGGGTGCCGACGGGTGTCAGCACGTGCGTCCCCAAAGACCAATCATCAAGCCTTGAGCGCTCGGGACATGGCGGAGGGTTCCACACAAGCCCGATGCTCACGGCTGCCCGGGAAAGCATGGCAGTCAACTCTGGATCAGACTCGATCAATGCTTGCACCCCCGAAGGAGGCAGCACAGCCGAGTCTTCATCTCCAGATGACTCGAGCCCGCCTTGTGATGGGGCGATAGACATGATTTCATCTGCCCGGGCGACCTCTGGCCGGGACTGGTCAGTGATCTCACTCGGAAACCCCACGGATTGCAATGTGGAAGAGGGTGTGTGGACCGAGGAGAAATTGTCGGGTTGTTCCACAGCAACTGCCTCAGGTCACCCTGGCCACCAGCCAAAGTACCCCCTCACGTGGAGGAAATAAATTGGGGTGTGGATGAGGGGACCCTCACTTTTATGAGGTCATTGAGTCTCGACCGCAACATTGCGATGGTCATGTTCCCACAATGAAAACATGTCGGATCCACGAACGCTGTCCGCGCGTGAGCACAAAGACGCGAGGCAGCGCTCGTGCCCATCAGCAGATTTAATCTGCACCCAGAAATACACGGGCTAGACGTCTTTAAAAAGACGTGCCATGTGCAAGCTCTTTTGTGAGAGGAAAAAACTTGGGGAGAAACATACACGCGGGGCAGACCACTGCACAGATCAGCAGGCAGGAATGTGAAACTTGCTGGAACGCGCCATCACACCAACACAGACTGGAGAGCTGCTCGTCTAGAAGAGTGAAGAGAGATGATCTCAGGATGGCTTGTGGAGTAAAGTGATACACTTGGCTCCGAAGCGAAAACATATCTGCATGTTGCCAGCATACTTCCTTATGTACCCACAAGGTGGGGCAGAATTACGCTATGCAAATTCCGCAGACCCATGGCATTTCCTTGCCATTGGCTCGTTTTATTTCTCGAAGATGAGAGCTTTTCTAAGCGAAACCCCATTCGTCGTCACAACGTAACTCGTAGTAACTACGAAAGGGAACCTTGTCCAATTCACACACTCTAAAACATTATGTATTGGCTCAACAACAAAAACAAAAAAATATGCAAAAATGTTCATACTTTTTTTTTAGTTATTACAGTGAGTCATTTTGAATTTGATTGAATTTACATTAAACCAACAAGAAACATTGAGATAGAGGAACTTAATAATTTGTAGCATACACATTTTTAAGTTGATTACTCAAAAAATACCAGGTGTGGTCTGGTAAACCCTTATGGGGACAAAATGTCCCCACAAGGATGCAATATCCAAAATGTTTGGTCCTCATGAGAAAACAGCTTATAATCTTTTTTTATTATTATTCTGCATTTAATTGATTTTACTAGCCATCTCTCCCCTTGTGTTTGTTGTTTTGTGCTGAATTGTGAGCAGTCCAAAAAAAGTAACATGTCAAATTACATGTCAAATATTCTGTAATCGACTCGGTGGTTTATTCAGTTAGAGGACACTGTCGCCATTGTTGACTTTCGTGTTGCATTAATGTGTACACCGTTATCAGTAATTTCACGCCTTCTGCTTCGTCTTCATGTGGAACAATGTGTCATTCTGGAAATATTGACCTGTATTAATATGGAGAGAAAAGGAAAAAGGAAAAAACGCTTTTGTTACCTTGAGCAGTGTGAAATGACATCACTCATTCAACTCTCGTAGTGTCATATATTTGTGCAGATCAAAGCTCTAACAAGAAGTGTGATGGTGTGGAGGATTCTGGGAATTAGTGTTGTTTGTTGGAATGGAGACATGAAGTAATTTGGTTCTGAAATCACAATAACACAAATAAAAGCTAATGCTACATTATACATGATCCCTGTATGCTTTCAGTAGACTGAGCACATTAAAGCTGAAACACTGAAAGCATTACATGCAATTAGAAAGCTGATTACAGAATTAACCAGAGACATCAGATGAATGGAGGTGAAGAGAAATGCATTCTGGGATTGTCTTGTTGTTGAAAAATGCTGCAAATAACACAAAGCTTACAGAACAGCAAACAGCACAAAGCCCTACCCCCACCCCCCAAAAAAGGAACCTTACTGTAAACCTTAGACATTAGACATTATAAATAAAATAAAGTCCAATTCAACACATTTGAACGTAAACAATAGATTCCTCAATATTTGTACCTACAAAGTGCAAACCTCAAGAGTTCACTTTTCAGAAATTGCCCATGTCTACATTAATATTGTGTATCTCAAAAAAAAAAGTAGAACAGCATACAAATACTTACAAGTACTCAAGTCTTGTACTACTTGTACTACAAGTACTGGTAACACTTTATTTTGATGGTCCCCCAACAGACATTTTACTAACTGGAAGTAACTGTAAGTACGTCAACTAATTCTATAATCCAAGCCCCTTATTCTACTCACCCTAACTACTCAACTAATACACTCTAATGATAGTTAGTTGACATGTAGGTGTAACGTAACTTATAGTCAACAGAATGTCTGATGGGGACCATCAAAATAAAGTGTAACCCAAGTACTTGTACTACAAGTACAAGTCCCTTACAATGAGATCTCACTGAGGTAATACTACTCCCTGCCATATTATAAACTGAATATAGTTATCTCCAGTGCTTAATTTGTAAATTAACAATTGCAGGAACAAAAACTTAAATTTAAAGGCTCTGTGACCAACACTGAATATACAACTAGTTTTCCTGGAACAAACAATGACGTCACTAAATGGTGATGGCACAAATACTGTATAAGAGCATCATTCACAAGTTTCTGCACGGCCTGGTGCATTATTCTGTCTTCCGCTATCCTGATTAGTGTTAGCGGAATTGTCCAGGTATGCAGTTTCATCTTCTCTGGATCCCTTTTAATCAGAAACACCATCAGCTTTACTCAGGAAAATAAATGGGAAAATGTGCTTGACTGTCTTTTTGCCATTTTTGTGATATTAACATATTTTTAATAGAAGTTTTTTCTCCTGGCTGCGTGCAAAACAATAAGCAGTAAGCAGTGCACCAACCAATGAAAGTGATTTTGAACTTAAGAAAACTGACTGGTCAAAAATATATATTTGTTGAGGGCCAATAGCAAAACATAACCTACAAATAGATTGGCATACACACAATCTCGCTCTGTCTCATGTCTCACAGACATGCATGCAGTGTCACCATGTAATGCACTTGTTAATGTCAAATCGTTTAAAAACAAATACTGGGATGCAAAAATCCAAAATCGGACATTTTCCGGAACAGGATGCAGTCCGGTTCAAAGTAAGCACTTTTTTATATCCATTTTATTCGTTGGTAGATATCTCTCTCCATTAGGAAATAGCAGATGATTTTTCTGATATTAAAACTCTGGCATGTTCTCCTCTAATAGCCAAAATGCAGAGGTCGGAGAATTGTAAGTGACAGGAGTCGAAGTGATGCTTGAAAACCTAGCGGATTTATTGAATAAGCGTCATTTCATCATTGTAAAAGCTGATTTCATTCGTAAAGTAGTATTACCCTGTAGCCCGAGACTAGCTGCCCACTGAAGCTAAGCAGGGTTGATACCTGGCTGGATGTAGGGCCACCCGTCCCGTAAAATATGTAATCGTCCCGTATTTACAGGTAAAATTATGCGTTTCGTATCAAATCAGTATGGGACGCGATTTGTCCTGTATTTTACATAAGCCCGCACATAGTTGAATAAACACATAAGGATTTTGCAGTGTGAAGAATACTAATAGCAAATAAAAAGAAGTTAATTTCACAATAAGTATGTAGAATATATGTAGAAAGCTGATTTCACAGAAAGCAACATAGTGTCGGCCATATGACATACCAGATCCGGGCCACATCTGGTATATGTGGATTCATTTAGCGATTGCATTTTAGTTTCTATAGCGACGGATTATTGTGCACATGCGCTGTAAACCTTCTTGTTTTTGTTTTTTTAAACATGTTGAGCTCACATCCGCCCTTTAAACGCAAGAGGTACCTCAATTAATACCTTTTAAAGGTATTAATTGCTCTGTCCAGTAACTAATGATGAAACAAAGGCAAACTACACTCTTTGCATTACAGTTCACCACAAATCCTGACTCTTTATGTGTGTCCTTATTTTTGTTTTGGGGGGGGGGTTTGGGTTTTTTGGTCCGTAAATGGGTGTCCTTTGTTTTGACACACTGAAGGTGGCAAAAAAGATAGAAAAACTGAACTTTGACTATTCGACTGAAAATATAGAGCATAGCATAGAGCCCTGGGACATTGTGAAAGCACCGCATTGACTGCAAAATGGAAAATGAACTGTCAAACCTCACTAGTCACTAAGCATCCAAACTCTACAAGCTCTTCTGTTGAGCGAATATGTTAATGTAGTGTTGTTAATGTTAATTGTAGTGTTATTATTTTTTCTAATTTATTTTTTTAAGGACTGCTTATCAGTAAGTAATGTGGATTTGGATGGCTTTTTATAAATCATGCATCGAATAGTGCTCTCCAAAACAGACATGCGGCACAAACATTAGCATAGAAATTACAAGATTAGCATGGAAGCATTCATTTTAAAAGACTCTTGCCACCAACTACCATTCACTTACACTTTTGTTACAAGTAATTTTTATTAGCATGAATATATGCAGTTTCAGCATTCAGATTGTGTTGAGTGATGAATGCGAATTGATGAGCATTCGTATGAAAAAGGCTCACAACTAAGACGAGACTAAGATGAGTAGTTGAATAATGTAAATGTTTTACATTGTAATGGTCCTGTGTGGAATTTTCTAAAGACTCATGAAAGTATTCTAAATGATAATAAGCAACACTTAAAAGACATGGTGTGGTGGCTACTTTCTATATTATAAGTGCATCTCTTTTTTTATACCAGTCCGGTCCTGTCCAACCTTTAATGTTAAAGGTTTATTGCTGAATTAAGTGTATATTTTACACTTTTTTTTTTTTCTGCAAATAAATTCACCATGTTGTAGAGAAATTATAGTAGAGTGAGCTGGAGCTGTGGGTTTGTGTGCTGTTTTCTAGCAAATGAGTGTGACAAAAGAAGGTACTTGTAGATGTATGGCAGCACTGGCCCAATGATTTCCTCTTTAATAAATGCCATACCCACACAGTAGGTACAATCTAAACCCCTCGTCTTCACGCCGCAGCAAACCAGGCCATTCTCATGATAAAGTGCTGCCAGGTGTACGGACGGTACCAAGCTGTTGATTACATCAATTGTTATTGATGTTCCATTAAGTACCATTTCTTTTGTTTCTCTCTTGTAATCAATCATTAACTGCCGTTTTTCCACTTACCGTAGTTTTAGCGTACACCGCCAGCATGGTGCCTGGACTTATGGACCTTACCTCTATACTTTGATGACTGAAACAAAAATATAAAAAGGCATTAAAAGAATTCTTAGGAAACTGTTATTGTGAGAAAAGGAGCGAAGGGGCAGAGATCTTTTGTTATTGAATGTAAATTAACTATATATAAACAGTGCAGGTCAGGATTATTTGCCCCCTTGGTAAATATGATCAAAGAAATCCTTTTGATATTTTATTTTATTTTAAATTCAAAAATCTAACCTTTTATTGAAGTAAAATAATTGCAAGTGGGGGGGAAATCACATTATGAAATAAATGTTTTTCTCCAAAACATGTTGGGAACAATTTGCCCCCTTATATTAAATGCTGTTTGCAATCTCCTTTTTCCAAGATAACCGAGTTTTCTCCTATAATGCCTGATGAGTTTGGAGAACACCTGACCAAAGATCAGAGAGCATTCCTCCTTACAGAATCTCTCCAGATCCTTCAGATTCCCAGATCCATGTTGGTGCTTCTTCTCTTCAGGTCAGCCCACTCATTTTCTATAGGGTTCAGGTCAGGGACTGGGATGGCCATTGCAGATGCTTGGTTTTGTACTCAGTGACCAATTTTTGTTTTGATTTTGGATCACTGTCCTGTTGGAAGATCCAAACATGGCCCATTATAACATTTCTAGCAGAGGTTGTCAGGTTTTGATTTTTTTAATCTGTTGGTATTTGATCGAATCCATGATGCCATCTGAACAAGATGTCCAGGACCTCTGCTTTATCTTTAATGCTGTGGGCCTAATTTTCTGCCAGAGGTCCTGGACATCTTGTTCAAAAGCAAAACAAAAATGGGTAACTGAGCACAAAACCAAGCATCTGCAATGGCCATCCCAGTCCCTGACCTGAACCCTATAGAAAATGAGTGGGCTGACCTGAAGAGAAGAAGCGCCAACATGGATCTGGGAATGTGAGGGATCTGGAGAGATTCTGTCTGGAGGAATGGTCTCTGATCTCTTGTCAGGTGTTCTCCAAACTCATCAGGCATTACAGGACAAAACTCGGAGCTGTTATCTTGGAAAAAGGAGGTTGCAAAAAAGTATTTAACCTCTTTTATATCTATATTAATAAGGGGGCAAATAATTGTTCCCAACGTGTTTTGGAGAAAAAAACACCCACTCTCAATTATTTTACTTCAATGAAAGGTTAGATTTGTGCTATTTTTTTAAAATAAAATATCAAAAGGATTACCAATTTTTTACAGCTTTGATCATATTTACCAAGGGGGCAAATAATTCTGACCAGCACTGTACAGTAAATAAATGTACAGTATATAAAGGGCTGTCGATTTAATGCGTTAATTAAAAAAAATTGCTATGGAGAATTTTGTTTCGTTTTTTAATTATTTTAATTACATAGGTCATCTTACATTTCATGCAGTTGATTGATGATGAACATGAAGCAGAGCAACAACTCACTGCATGATTTAATGGTGCATTCATAAAGAGAGCCATTTACTTAATTCCTGAATGAATCAGCCCTCTTGAAGTTTCTTTCTAAAGCTTTTTGTAATGTCTATTTGATGATTTTCTCATTTCACAAGGGCACCTATTATGCAAAGTTTACTTTTATATTGTGTTTGGACATACATTTCCATTGGCAGTGTGTGAGCACAGTCACCTTACAATGATACAAATCCACCCACTCCTTTTAGGTAATCCTCAGTAAACCAAAACCATTAAACATGCCGTTTTGATTCTCTGAGCAGTGTGACATCATAATGCTAAGGCCCCGCCCACGGTCGCTGACTGACAGTCCAGCATTACCATAGTTTCCGCCCTCTCACTATCCGAGAGAGAGAGAGAGAGAAAGAGAGAGAGAGAGAGAGAGAGAGAGAGAGACATTTTGACATTTAAAAATCCCTTTATTAATTCAATAACATTTGGGATTTATCTGCATAAATATTTTTAAAACAAACAAATGTTTTTTTTTGTTTTTTGTTTGGTGTATTCTTTTTTTTTTTTTTTTTTTTTTTTTTTTAAACAATTCCACATATATTTTTCTTCATTAACACATTAGAAAATGTTTAGATTAAAGCTTCCACTCCCATCAGGTTCACACAAAAAATTATTATAACCCCAGAGATGAAAAAACAACTGAACATTGTGCGTAAGGCTATAAAAAGCATACTCTACCGTTAACCTTTTTTTTACAAAACATTTTGTCAATAAAATAGGATCAGTACACCCACTTTCTTCAACTTTGTTTTTTCTAGTACACCAAATTGCCAACTTCACCATTCCATAAAGAAAATTAAGAATAATAACTTTCTCCTTGTTTTCTACTGAGTACTTTGGCCCATAAATAAACAATGAAACATTAAACAAACCCATTAGCTTCAGACTCCAAACCTTCACTAACTGCATCAAGTTTTCCAGGCGATAACATTCCATAAATGTGTGAATCACAGTTTCTGATGTGGTACAAAAAGGACAACCCTCCCCAACTAAAGGATCCAGTCGTGCTATGTGTCTGTTTGTGGCTAAAACTCCATATACAATTCTCCATTGCAGATCTCCCACTCTCTTCTCAATGGGTTTTTTGTATAGGGTCCGCCAGCTACCTTTCGGGGAAGAGCCTGACCCCAACACTAAAGTCCATTTGCTTTCTGTTTGGTCTTTAAGGTCTTGATAGTTCATCGTTTTAACACATGCTATATATAAAGTTCTTTTTGATAAATCATTGAACAACCCCATTTCTGGAGTATTCAAAGATAGCAGTTTTCCAGGATCTTCCTCTTGATAATCCTTTTTCATCAAAAACTTAAATTCCGGAAAAGAAAAAGGCTCCATATCATCTCCTGGACAGGTCCCTTTGAGAAATTCTTTAGCTGAACAAGGAAGCGCAGCTTCTAGGTCTTCTAGCACTCGTTTGGCGAGACGCACAGACCTGAAACCTACTTTTTGAGCAAGTACTTCAGCTTCAATCCACCCATCTCCTTTTCTTAGATCCCGAAAAATGGATATTCCAGCAAGAATCAAATTTGACCTTATAGTCTCAGAGTTCAGAATCTCAACAGGAAAAAAAGGATTGAAAAAAAGAGATTCATTAAACAGCCATGGACCTGGTTTTGACCACTCTCTTGAAACAGAAAACATTTGCCATAAATCCAAAGTATTAAGGTAAAAAGGGTTAAGTCCACCAAGAGAAGTTCTCTTTAGGGCCATGGTGAAAAGCTGTTTATCTAGACCCATTCGTCCAGCCTTGCGTAAAAGAGCACACGTTAGCTCCATCCATCCATGATGCTGGTGATATAGTAGGCGCTGAGTAGCCTGCAGTCGGAAAGCTGTCACTCTAGCTCGAATATCAATCAGTCCCTGTCCCCCCTCTTGAACAGGAAGATAGAGGACAGCAGCTCTCAGCCAATGCTGACCAGACCAAAAAAAATTAACAAGTCTCTTTTGAATATCTTGGATTAACATCACTGGTGGGTCCACGACCATCAATTTATGCCAGAGCATTGAGGCAATGAGATTGTTGGCAATCAGTACTCTCCCCCTATATGATAACTGGGGTAGCAACCATTTCCAGCTAGACAACCTCGCACAGACCTTCTCCACTAAACCCTCCCAATTTTTCTTTTTATATTCCTCTTGACCAAGATATACTCCAAGACATTTCAAACCAAGTGTACCCCACTTAATATTATTAGGGAGTTTTGGCAAAACCATATTGAGGTTCCCAGTAGAACCACACCAGACAGCTTCTGTTTTATCCCAGTTAAGCCTAGCAGATGAAGCTCTTTCATAGACGTCCAAAGCCCCCTTTAAATTCTGTACATCTTCCTGCTGTTGAATAATTACAGTAATATCATCAGCGTATGCAGATAATATAATGGACTCTTTTTTTAAACTGCCATTTATAGTTAAACCTTTTAGTTTACGTCTAAGCATACACAATAGGGGTTCAATCGCCAAACTGTACAGTTGGCCAGACATTGGGCAGCCTTGTCTGATTCCTTTTTGTATTTTGACTGGTACACTTAACCCACCTCCTATTTTTATCATACTCACGGATCCTCTATACAACAATTTTATCCATGATATTAAACTATCGCCAAAACCAAAACACTTTAAAACATGAAACAAATACAAATGATCCACCCGATCAAAAGCTTTTTCTTGGTCTAGAGATATTAGACCAGCACTAACATTGTACATTCTTACATATTCTAAAAGATCTCTCATTAAAAACAAATTATCATAAATACATCTTTTAGGAACACAATATGACTGATCTTCATGAACCAAAGAACCTAAAACCGTCTTAAGACGATTTGCAATTGATTTAGACAATATTTTATAATCAGCATTAAGAACAGCAACAGGTCTCCAGTTTTTAAGTAAACACAAATCTCCTTTCTTTGGAAGAAGAGAAAGGACGGCCCTTTGACAACTTTTTGGCAGTTCTTTCCGTTTATAACTTTCTTCAAGAACTTTAAAGAAGTCCTGTCCGATTATTCCCCAAAAGGATTTGTAGAATTCTGCGGTAAGTCCATCAAGGCCTGGTACTCGACCAGTCGAGAGTTGTTTTACTGCATCAGTTACTTCTTCAAAGGTAATGTTGGAGTCTAGAAAAAGTCTTTCATCTTCTTTCAAAATTGGTAAATCTTTAAAAAGTTCACATGTTGTATTCAGATCAATGTCTTCTTTTGCAAATAAATTAGAATAAAAATCAACAGCAGTTCTTCTCATCATTAAAGGATCTGAGGTAATACTTCCGTCAGGTCTTCGTAAACAATGCATAAAATTATTATGAACAACCTTCTTTTCCAAATTAAAAAAATATTTTGTAGGTGCGTCCATATCATTAATGGAAATAAACCGTGCTTTCACAAGTGCTGATTTCACTTTTTCATGTAAAATACTTCTTAATTCATGTTTTTTAGATAACACATTTTCTTGGACTCCCATGTCATTTTTATTAATCAAAGAAACATATAATGCAGAAATATCTTCTTCTAATTTAGACATTTTCCTTTTTAAACTAATCCAAGCTTGTGATGAATATTGTTGGCAGAAAACCTTAATTTGAACTTTTCCCACCTCCCACCATTGAAGAAGATTTTCATAATTACTTTTTTGTTCGGTCCAATGGTTCCAAAAAAGGTTAAATTTGTCATGGAAATCAAGATTCTCTAATAACTTATTGCTAAATCTCCAATAAGAACAGTGAGGGGTTGTTTGTGTTACAATCATTTTTAAAGAAATTAAATGATGATCTGAAATGGAGCTTGGGCTTATATTTGTCTCTTCTATTCTACTACACATTGTATTCTTGACATAAAATCTATCTAAACGTGCTGCACTGATCCTATTTTCTGTCACTTTAATCCATGTATATTGTTTAACTGCTTTATTTCTCTCTCTCCAAATATCAATAAGTTCAAATTGTGTGGTAATCTCTTTTAAAGATACTGCTGATAAAAAATGAGGTTCTTCTCCATTTCTATCGCAAGTGAAATCTAGAGTACAATTCCAATCTCCTCCTATTACTAAAAAATCTTCATTAATAAAAGAGGAAACTACATCTTTAAGTTTAAGAAAAAAAGCTATTCTCTCTCTACCCGTTGTAGGAGCATAAACATTTATTAACCCAAAAACTCTATTTTTTATTTCCACTCTGATGGCAAGTAGGCGTCCTTTCACTACCTCACTTTTAGACAAAATTTTAACTTTGCATCTTGGTGAAAATAATATTGCCACTCCTGCACTAAGGTTGGTGCCATGACTCAAGACATGATCTCCCTTCCACCACATCCCCAAATCAGTTTCATTTTCTTCATTACTATGCGTTTCTTGTAGAAACACAACTTGAGTTCCTTTCAAATTTAAACATTCTTTTAATAGAGGCCATTTACTTCTATCCCTTGCCCCATTTATATTTAAGGATCCTATTTTAAGAACATCCATAAACAGGGGAAAGGAAAAAGAAAAAGATAGAAAAAAATACAGAAAAGGCCAGACCCCCATGTGTACTTATTTAGAGCTAGTTCTAGTAGACCTACGTTTACCCTTCATCTTTCTAATTCTTTGTCTGACTCCTGTCAAATATTTCTTTAGTCTAAAACGTTTTTGCTGCGTCAAAACCTCAACGTTACACTCTTTACGAGCTTTCATTACGGATGCGATAAATTTCTCTAAGTCAGGAAAAAACTCCTCAACATCAACACTCCTCCCTTTGGTTTCATCCAGGAAACTATTTATCTGTTCAACAGAATACAAATCTCCATATCTACTGACGTCTACATCGATGCAAGAATCATCATCTCTAATACTCTCGTCTTCGGACTCTTTTTCCGCTTCATCATTTGAACCAGCGTCTTCCTGCATTCTATCGTCTTTGAAGCTTGACGCACCAGTGACAAAACAGCCAATAGACGACACTTCTTCGTTTCTACCCTCAATTCCAGACGTGTTTACACTCACCTCTACTCCATCACCATCTTCCTTTCCTCCTTTTGCATCTCTATCCTCTTTCCGAACACTTGCATCACTCTGATTCACCGGCTTTTCCACCGCAGTCGCTCCACTAGGACTCGCGCCCGTCAAACCTGACGTCCCTGCTTCTTCCTCGGCCCGTTGTTTATGAGGGCAAGACAATCTCTTATGGCCGATATCTCCACACTCAAAACAACGTAAAGTATCCGTACTCGCGTAAACCATATAAGAGCTCTCTCCACATGTCACTCGAAATGAAACATCCAGCGTTTTAGTAGGAGCTGTCAAAAACATAAACGCTTGTCTTCTAAAAGACAACACATGCTTAAGTTCGGTAGATTTACAACCCAAGGGAATCGTCTTTACAGCACTAGCCATCTTTCCGAACCTAGTTAATTCCCGCACGATCGCGTCATCTTTGATAAAAGGAGGTACATTGGAAATCGTCACTTTTGTAGCTGGAGCAAAAAGAGGTGTAACGGGTACAAATGTTTCTTTCACCCAAATGCCACTTTCAATGATCCTGATAACTAGTTGTTCGTTTTTTAAAAAGACGACAACTGCCTTGTTCATACGAGATGCAGAAACAATGTTTTCATGGCCTACCTGTTCTCCTGTTGCTAACAGCACCTCCTCAATCGCTGTACCTGCCTCGGGAACGCACCTGAAACCATTCCGAAGCGACAGAGACGACTCTTCCCCCGCAGGGAAAGACGCCATCCCGTTTTACTAAAAAACGCCTCACAAACTTAAAAACAATAACCAGTGATCCAAAAAGTGAAAAATATAAAGAAAAAAAAAAGAAGAAAAAAATTAGTAAATAAATCCCGTGAGAAAAAAAGTTTTAAACATGAGAAAAAAAACGTAAAAAACTTCACGCTCTCACACGTGCCTCTCACACACCGCACTCACTCCCAGCATGCAACACCAGAGAGAGAGAGAGAGAGAGAGAGAGAGAGAGAGAGAGAGATTATGGATAAGACTTTATTGGGCACTTCTTGTACTGTGATTTAATCAGCTCTATGGTGATTTTCTGGAGTGAAAACGGACACTTCATCTTTTGTGTGATGTACAATAAACGTAATAAAACTCAACAATAAAGTTTTGGCCACCATTCGGACGAGGTCCACTAAAACAGGCTTGTAGTGGATGAAAGCAAGGTGACAAAATAAGTTATAACTGTAATTAAACTAAACTATACCTGTTCTATCTTCATGCAGCGTATGTTCTGGCTCTGTAGTCATCATTGTCCGACTCCGGCTCAAACTGAATACCGCTAGTACAGTTTCTGACGTTTTATTGTGTGAGATTGTCCTGTTTTGTTGCCACCTGAGCATGTGCTCTTGAAGCTCCGCCCTCTTCTTGAAAGGGGGCCGGGAGGACCAGCTCATTGGCATTTAAAGAGACACACACACAAAAACGGCGTGTTTTTGCTCACCCACAAACAATTTTAAAATGCTGTAAAAAAACACACTCAGACTCAGACTTATTTTACATCTCCTTAAAAGTAGCATCTTTTGGGGGTAATTTCTCATTTGATTTATTAATCACCACACAGTAATTTCACATTGGATTTATTAATCACCACATTGTGTAATTAATTAGATTAAATATTTTAATCGCTTGACAGCCTTCAGTAGTAAAAAAATTTGGAAGACTCTTCATGCTCTTTATGACGTTTTTCCAATCAAGTATAATTAAAATAGTTCATGTATATCTCACATCTTTAGCCCACACCCCAAAAAGAAATGGATCTGTTTAATTTATTTCACGAAACTGTATTATGCTTGATTCTAATTGGTTAAGATACTAAGTTATTAAATATAATTGATGTCGACTGGCATGAATTAATTACAAATCTACTATATAGCATCTCACCAAAAAGAACAAATAGGCAAAATATTATAAATAAAATATGACAATTTATATAATGTGAATATATATTCTCTCTCTCTCTTTATTTCTCTCTCTCTCTCCCTCCCTATTATATTAAAATAATATCCCTCCCTATATTAAAGTATGTCGCGTTCTGTCAGTTCCTTCGTTCTCCATGCATGCCAATACCATGTGATTGGTTGAGGGTTGGTCAATATTAAATCAAAATTGTGTTGTTAAAATGTTTCTTAAGATATACAACTAACACATGTACATGCACTTCTTAAGACCTTTCATTTTAAAAGTCCATAAAACTCCCAATGGATGTCAAAGTGCAATGTTGGGAGTCTTGCATTCATTTATTATATATACATATATTCAGTTCAGTTTACTGTGGCCAAAATTTCAATGTAAGTGAAAAGAGCAGAGGATATTGGAAAATAAACTTCTTTGAGAAGAAGGATTTAACTCAGCGATCTGGATATAAACAAGCATCATTAATATTGAAGTTTGTCAGACACGGACTGTTGAATGATGAAGCTGAAAAATTGAGTGTTTTCAAAATGGGAGCATGTGTCATCAATCTAATAGAGAAATAGATGAGGAGAGTCAGAGCTGGAAAGTGTTTGTTCTTCTCTGACAACAAGAGTCAAGGTAATCTCAAGTCTGGATCCGCTTGTCCACTCCTGCATGCTTACAACATATAAAGACATGAAACAATATAGTATGATTGGTTATTTATCAGTTAAATCTTCAATTTTGTCATCATTTATCTAGCCTCATATTGTTCCAAAGCACTTGTTCTGTGGATCACAATGGGATGTCCCAATGACAAAGCTGTTTTTCCACATAAAAAAAAACTAAAGAATACAGTGACCAGTCGCTGACAGGCTCCAAAAATTACAACAAAATATTATGAATGTAGTCCAATCGACTGAGGTGTGTTGAAAGCTTGGACTACTTTTTCGCAAATAAATCAATCGAGATAATGGCAATTGCGATTGAAACTGCAACTTCCAATTTGTCCCACTGTGTCTTTGAGCAACCATCAAATTAAGCCATCAAAATCGTTCGTACGTTTTGTACACTACCTCTGGCAGTTCTGCTCTCCAGAGACTCAATTTAGAGTCTCCATTGCATCAAATCTGACCGTTTTTGAATTCATTCTGTCTAAGTACTGAATTACAGAGGTCTACGTCTTCTCATAGAGCTCTAGAGTACTTCCACTGCACTTTCCTCCTTTCTGATATGTAAAGTGATGGTGACAGTCCCCTGGCCCACAGGGGCTTGTTCTACCTGCAATGTAAACCTAAACGCCTGGTTGAAGGTCCTGCTGAAATGCTTCTGTGTATATGTGTGCATGTGAAGAGTGAGTCTCTAACTAGACTGGAGAGTTCCTGTCTCTGGCAGACCTTTACAGTAAAGGGTCACGGGTTGTTTGGGATTACTCTGGTCCTTAAGAGAGAAGAAGGTAGAGGATCTATGGAAAAAAGTAGACTTCTCATTGCACTTGGGGCTGTAAAAAGCAGCAACAGTCTTTTTCTTCTATCTGACAGCCTCTGATTGTCCTTTACCTGCGCACTTTCCTTTGATGTAATCTGCAATTTGCTGTAACTCCAGCTTCTCATGTGTTATTTACTACTGAGCGTGGATTTGAAAGCAGTGCTTGCGCACGATGCAATCATCTGAAGCCCATTCGGACGAAAGAGAGTCTTACATCATGTCTGTAAAAATATACAGAAGTATGCATTCCCACCTGTCGGTAAAGGGGAATGGATGTCCATTTCTCATGATCCCTTGTGAAAAAGAAGTACACTAACATACTTATTGCAGAGATAATATAAAGTTAGGTGCGAACTGACACCTAATTGCATGCTAATTGCTATTAAATTACAATATGCATACCGTAGTTTAAATATATAATAGATTAATTTAGGGGCTGTTTACACGACACCATTTTCAAATAAAAACGGGATCTGTTTATGCCGTTCATTTACACGACTACTAAGTTTTGGCGGCCTGAAAACGTAAGCTTTTTAAAAAAAAATTGAAAAAGATAGCATCGTTGTCTTCATGTAAAACAACAAAAACGCTAATTTGCGCAATAATGCGCAAGCGTATTACGTGTTCAGTCTGTAGGCGCGTAATGTTTCTTTACAAAGTGACGTCGCCAACTACTGGACTGGCATCACTAACACAGCGTTTTTAGGGGCTGTTTACACAACACCGTTTTCAACTAAATCTTAAAACTTTTAATGCGTTTTGGCCATTCGTTTACACGACAATGCCGTTTTTGGCAGCTAAAAAAGCACATTTTTGAGAACGGGTTTCAAAGTGGCCGTTTTTGAAAACAGTCTCCGTGTAAACAATACAAATGTGAATCTCAAAAGACAATGACGTCATGCACATGTGTATTACATGTTCAGTATATAGTGTTTCATCGCCATCTAATGGCCTGGAAGCAGAATACAGTTCAGAGATTTAGTCGATTTCGCGGATCCGTGTGAATGGGGATCGTTTTGACAATGTCGTCTGTACAGGGAAGACTCAAAGGAAAAACGTATCCGTTTTTTAAGCATATCTTTGTCGTGTAAGCGTACCCTGAGTCATTTTCATGGATCCTTGTGAACGGGGATCTTGTTGTTACAGATAACGTTGTTGTCTGGACTTGAAAAAGGCAAAGGACAAAATGTTAGTACATCGTTTTTGTATGAACATACACTTGTAAAGACTAAGTTCGCTGTATTTAAAGAATTTATGAAGCATTTAAGTATGAAATTATTGGACATTCACATGTACAAATTCAAATTATTATTTAAAGTAATGTCGGGCAGAGGCCCCAGGTGTCCAGATTTGAAGAAATCAATGCAAAGTTATACAATTAGTGCTGGGCAACGAATAATTGCGATTAATCGCATCCAAAATAAAAGTTTTGTGTTTATATAATATATGTGTGTGTACTGTATACTTATTTTGTATATATAAATACACACATATGCATGTATATATTTAAGAAATACTTGCATTTATATACCGCATTAATTATACTATATTAATTTAACTAAATTCTTAAATATATACATGCATGTGTGAGTATTTAAATATACAAAATAATTATACACAGTACACACACACATATATTATGTAAACTTAAACTTTATTTTGGATGCGATTAATCGCTGCCCAGCACTAAATGAAATGCAACTAATGCAACATAATTTCAATATAAGACATGAGCACAGCCATTTTGGTAACACTTTATTTTGATAGTCCACTTTAGACATTCTACTAACTAAGTATCTTTGCCGCTAACTGTCATTAGAGTATTAGTAACTTGTTTTAACAACTTATTTCTTGGGCAGAAAGAATACATCAAATTGGACCTGGAATTGCAGCATTTTTGCATTAAGTACGCTTTACATTTCATTGAAAGGGGACAAATATCAGATTTCTAAATGTAGGAAGTACATGCAATGTAAGTGCAGAGATAACATCCAAGGCATATTATCAGTTATCACGTGCACATTAAAATGCATTCTAGAGTAACAAATATCACTTTACCGGCATTCCTTCATCCAGCACCTGAGAATCACATACATTGTTTGAATTACCCGGCCAAATCTTTAAAAGCACGTTTTGCCGTGTAGCATTGTCGGGCTATATCAACAACAAGGTGACAAGCATATGAGAGGAGCAAAAGAAACAAATCTATGTTCCAAAAGGAGACGCAAATGAATACAAATGACATCTCTCGCTGCGAGCAGGAGGCATATAAATCAGGTTTGGATTAATATTGAAGGCAGACTCCCATTTTTTTACATTAAGTTAGATGCTCAAAGTGGGGACCATTATAATAACAAACTCAGTGCTTAGTGTGCTAACTTAATAGTGTGCTCCGTCAGTGTCAGGTTTGAGGTGAACTTGAGGGGGAGGACAGGGTTGAGGAAGAGACGTTGAACGCCCTTGTAATCCACCTCTAAAGTCCACCCGTATATGGAGCACTTAGCCTGAATACATCCACTTAGGAAGTTTCTATCTAAATAAATGAACCCCAGCATAGCTAAGGTTTATTCGACCGCAGGACGAGGTTCCATAGACGCATAGTCAGTCAAAGCTTTGTAGGTTTTTAATTGTGGCTATCTTTGTGAGTTGCTACTTTTTCTGCTTCAGTGATGGAGACTCACACAGTCACAACACAATGTCACATCGCGGTAAACCACACGCTGACCGAGCATCAAGTAATTAGCCTCTCTGCCTCTACCCAGCCAAGATATTCCCTGCTCCTAAAAATAAACGCTGAGATGTCCCTCCGCCGAAGATCAAGGACCCCGGTGCCACGGTGTGACGTGCTGCCGAAGGCTCCAGCTGTCTGGAGCCAGTGTACATCCCCAGTCGTCTGTAACAATTACTACAATCATTAATATTAATGAGCTCGCTTTCATGGTCGCAGGATAATAACAATGTGCAACGTGGTCACAGCCGTGAAAGTCACTTTTCACACTATTCTTGGTAAGGGCGGCCAATTTTACTGGTCATTTTCTCTAGGTTATTAATGCATCATAGGGAAGAAAGACTATAAGTACACTGTATTTAAATAATTTATAAAACATTTAATTATGAAATTATTGCACATTTGCATGTCAAAATTCAAGTTATTATTTAAAGTAATGTTGGGCAGTGGCCCCAGGTGGTGTGTCGAAGATTTGTCCTGAAGAAATCAATGCAAAATTCAAGTAATCAAATTAGTGCTGGGCAACGATTAATCGCGATTAATCACATCCAAAAAAAAAGTTTTCGCATTGCAAATTTATCTATGGAACTTTCATGAAGTAAAATCAGTAAAAGCCTTCCTTCCGCTGGAAAATATAGTCCCTGACCGTAAACAGCAACAGAAGTTACATATATTATTTCGCCAATAGATGGGGCAAAGACTGTCTTTATGAGTGAGTCAGTCAGTAGAGAAGACTTCTACATTGAAAGGACTCAAACTTGTGATCACGGAGAAGGAAGACGACACTGACAGATGACTATGGGCACGGGAAAACCCCTTAACTGTTAAAAGGACAAGATATCGCAGCGGACATTTTGTTTATTATGAATATATAGGACTGACCTGAAGGAAAATGCTATATCTACTGTAAATGCAGGTACTCGCTTACTCGATCTCTCACAATACTCTACTATAGCTTCAATTAACAATATCGATGAGATCAAACATGTTTAAGTTGCTAAGAGTGGTTGCTAGGGGTGGTGATACATAGAACAGTTTGGTGAAGCGGATGAATCGTGAATAAAACACAGCTATTGGCCAATCAGAATCAAGGATTGGAACTAACCGTTTTATAAATACATTTATACATCATTTATATTATATATAAATATTTTATATATAAATAAAAAATGTTTTTATATATATATCCATGCATGTGTGTGTGTATTTATATACATAATAATCATACACAGTACACATACATATAGTATGTAAACACAAACTTTTATTTTGTAAGCGATTAATCGCTAAATAAAATGCAACTAACCATAATCATGCATAATTTCAATATAAGCACAGATGAATAAGCCATTTTAAGCAGATGTAGACATGGACAAGTTGTATGATCTTTATTCATGCATAATCTTATCCAATGAAAAATAGAAGAAGAAAAAAATTACCAGGCTGTTTACACAGGTTACATTTGATAATGTGTTGGTTTGGTACCTAATTTAAAGGTAAAATATGAAGCAATCTTGAAGCAAAAACAGTTAAGTACCCCCACTGACATAAACAGTTGAATATATGTATATATGTATTACACAAATGGGTGTTTGATTAATTGTGTGTGTGAATATAATGTAAATTGCTAATCTTTTTTTCTTTTTCAAAGCAAATACATCGGCAATGCTTCTTAATATTATTCCTAACTATCCTGCTGAGCAAACTAAAACTATTTAATATAACACAGAAGGGGGTGTATAAGAAGGCAGAGGCATAGAGGCAGGAGCTGAGGGAGCGCATGCTCCTCTATGGACACATTGTGAAAATGGCCTCTGTGGGTTATTCTATTATCCTCTGTGATGTATGGGAAGCATGAAACTGCGACTGTAGCATGTGTTTGGTTCGCAGTCCTTTGAGTGGAAGAGCTCATGTCAGCTCCGCAGAAAGTACGGTTCTGTTGCCGAGGCAACCCCGAGCTACAGTGGGTCTGGTGATTGGACTTTGGGGAGAGCAGCCAGTTGTCACAGCAGCTTTAGTGAAGACATGTTTTAGTGATTTCCACACTAATGATCTTTTTCACTTCAGATTGCATCAGAAACAATAAAAAGGTCAGGAGTTCCGAATAAACCACTTATTTTTGCACAACGGATGCCATACGCCACACAATATTTGTGTCGGCAGAAGTATTTGGAGGTAACTAAAGATAGTGATGCTTAACATTCTTCAATTTTTACAATTGTTCGGAAGTTCAGGAAGAGTAATGAGACAGTAGCACTAGCAGTGTGGCTTGACAAAATGTTGTATAACATTAAGTCTCAAAGTTATCATATTTGTCTCATTGTATTGCGCTCACAGTTGTACTAAGTCAGTTAAGGCAATAATCATATCGAATTGAAAGTGCATTTGATTTGTTTCAGAAAGTCAGTTTGTTTGAAAAAAAATATTTCAGTCATCACTTATTAGTGTTCCCAGATGTCCCTGAGACTGCTTTTTTCCCTCGATGCAGTTATGCTTATTATTTTTTTCTGTTTTATTTGGTAGTATTCCATATAAAGTTATTTCAAGTCTGAAGCTGCAACCAAGATGCTCAAACTTTTTATGCCAGGTGCTGATTTTTATCTGTTTATTTATATAATGTATGTAAATGCTATGGAAGCTTGTTTCTGCCATGGAAAAATACTAAAATACGACAATTTTGCGACAATTCTGACTTTTTTTCACACAATTGCGAGAGTTAAAGTCAGAATTGCGGGATATGAACTCGCAATTGCGAGAGATAAAGTCAGAATTGCGGGATATAAACTCGCAATTGCGAGAGATAAAGTCAGAATTGCGAGATATAAACTCTCGCAATGGCGAGTTTAATCCTGCAATTTTGACTTATAACGCATTTTAAAGCAATTGTGAGGAAAAAAAGTCAGAATTTCTACTTTTTCCTCGCAATTCAAACTTTTTTCTCGCAATTGCAAGTTTATATCTCACAATTTGAACTTGAATTCCGATATAAAGAGTTATTAAAAGTTTTTATTCAGTGGTGGAAACAAGCTTCAATGATTTGCTGTGTAAACAGTCATAGATTTTATTTAGTTTTTATTTATCTAAGTATAATTAGCAATAAATAGCAACTTATTTATAATAAGTCCAAATGATGATAGATGGTATTCACACAGAATGTAAACAGAGGTAATATATTCTGTTTGTACTAAATATAAAAAATCAGAGCAATAGTGGGTTAATGAAAAAAATTGCCTTTGGCAAACATAGTCATGCTATTTTATATAACTTTTGTTATATACTGTATTTAAACATGTATTTCCCCTCAAACAACTATATAGTTCATATTTTTGTTTGTTTACTTGTAGTGTATCTAACTGCCTCTCCATAAGGGTTTTGTCACTGCAGTGCAGACATGCAGTTCACTGGGTTATGGTGCCCCCATTGGTCCTTGTGTGTATTGCACATTTAATACATAATACCACAGTGCAAAATTTACATGAGGATGCTGCAGCAACTGATTACAAACTACTTTAAATTATGAGTTGCTTGTAGCTTGGCAGGCTACAGATTTAAAATAGCCACTCGAACACTAAGATGTCAACCCCTGCCCATGCAGTTACTTTAGCCTTTGCTTTTCAGTGAGAGCGCTATGACCTTGACTTGTGAGATTGAAAGCTTGTGAGATTTGAAAAGCAGCTTCAGCCCTGATATTCTGAGTTTGCTTTAGTGCATGTGTGTTCGGGGGTTGGGGATGGACTACGTAGAAAATCAAAAAGATAAACATGCAGGTAGTTGACCTAGGGAGCTACTGCTGTGCAAGTGGCTGAGTTGCCTTTAAATTTGTCCAGGGACATTGTAGCGAGAGGTATAATACACCTGCCAGTCCCGGTAAGGGCTGGGCCTCTGACAGGAACATTCTGTTCTCCATTTAAACACAAAGTGCCATCAGAGTGGAACAGAGCCGGAAAATGCATCCATTCTCCTCCGAGTATTTCAGAAGACCTCTCCAGAGAGAAAGAGATAGCTCTGGCATATGGAGAGAGCATTACAATGCTCAGAGAGAGAGCGTGACAGAACACAGAAAAAGAAAAACACTTCTAACTTCCATCTCTCTGAGCGAGGTCTCAGTGGAAGGCAAATTGATTGTCTCATCTGGTTGGAAAAAGTAGATCTCTGGAAAACTTGTCCTTAAGACTCCATTGACAAATGAGATATTGATTAGTTGTTTACAGTTTAGAGAGCAATGCCAAGATGGTGCATGACAGAGCTCATGGTGGTCCACCAATTACAGATAGCCATGCCCCAAACTCACGCCATTGGTTGAGCCAATTGCGGTTTTGGTCTAGTCAAGAAGCCCAACCAAAAAGAACAGAAGTTTTGAGAGTGCCAAGAGCCAGAAACTGTGCCTTATGTACACAAATCAGTGGTAGAAAAGTGTATTTTTCAAACAGATTTTTTTTTTTGTTCAATGTGTTCAACACTAGCTTTCCATGACCAGTAAAAGCACAAACTGATTCCCTTCAAATTTGAGTTAAAATTCCTAACCGTTTTATCATCGCCTGACATTAGCTAGCTTGCTTAACACTAAGTGCCAGGATTCATTGCCACTACAGATAATTATGAAATGTCATTATGCGTGTGGGGCATATCCAATTATGGTGATTAACTTTTGATGGTGGGCTATGATCCTGACATGTCAAGTGATGTATTAATTTACGGGTTGTGGTGTTTGAGGTTGGCTCCAGCTAGCATTAGCATCCATAGCTTTACAAAACACATATTAACCATAAATCTAAGAACATTTTCTGAGGTTTTTGCAAGAACAAGACACAATTGTTTGCATATATAAAATATTTGGTAACACTTTATTTTGATGGTCGCTCTTGAACATTCTGTTGACTATAAGTAACTTAGCAACTACATGTCAACTAACTCTCATCAGTAGACTGTCTTCTTGATATCTGCTAACTCTTTATTTTGATTGTTCCTCCAACACTCTACTGACTATAAGAAACTTTGCAACTACATGTCAACTTGTTCTAACCCTAACTTGCAACCAGTGGTGTGTTTCCCACAAGCATTTTTAGCCAAATATGGTAACAAGTTCCGTCGTTAATTTTTAGCGTTATTAGCATAGTTCTAGGAAGACTCGGGAGAATAATGCCGTAGCCAGTAAACATTTATTAACAGCTCAGCAAGCACAGTATGATATAAAGTTTTTTGGCGTAGGCCTCGTCCGTAGCTCGCATTCCGAGGGTACGCAATCTGCATATCCTGCCTGAAGACGAAGGCAGGGGCGCAGCCGACCCCCCGGAGTTACAGGAAGGGACCATCCTGGTGGTGGTGTTGGGGAGGATGGAGGGGGAGGGACATCTTGGTGGTGGTGTTGGGGAGGATGGAGGGGGAGGGACATCTTGGTGGTGGTGTTGGGGAGGATGGAGAAGAAGGGACATCTTGGTGGTGGTGTTGGGGAGGATGGAGGGGGAGGGACATCTTGGTGGATGGAGGTAATTGGAAGTGTCAGCATCTGCGAACTCAAACATGTGTAAGTTTCAATCTTTTATACTATGAGTATTTAGAGCACGATTGGATAAAGAGAAGGTAATCAGTGACGTAACAATTGAGTCTTCCTGGCAGAACTTACGCTTAAGCTTTCATTTCAATGAGTCTGTGTTTCCCGAAACCATGGTTCCAATGGACATTCGCAAACAGCATCGCAAAGTTGTGTGGTAGGAAGGACCGACAGCTCTCGACCTGTGGTTAGAAGCATAGTTTCTTGTTTTTAAGGAAAGTGGACTTAATAAATCCTTATCTTGAGGAAAACAAGCAAGCTGACATTCGGTAGAATTTATATCTTTCATTTTGAATATATTCAAATTTACTTCATTTATTTTGTCAAGAGATTTAAAGAGTGTGCATGTGTGTACGTGCTCTAGTACATAAGATGGAGTCTATGATTGAATCTGGTACGACCTCACTCGTATGAATTTGTACGATTTGTCTAAACCCCAGTGACGGTAGGTTTAGGGGCGGGGTCAGGGGTCAGGGGTAAGTCATTTGTACGATTTCATACAAATTGGGCAACTCGTAAAATATGTACGATTTAGCAAAAATCGAGTGAGGTCGCATGAATTCGTACGAATTAGCCACCTCGTAAAATGTGTACGAATTGCCGTAAGATTGGGTTGCAAATATCTGCCATTAATTCGATCTCAAACAAAATAATTAAAAGAAGTCATTACTCCACCACTTGCGTGACATCATTAACCAATGTGGTTGAACGACAAATTTGCGACAGTTGTCAGGTTTGGTGCAGGATGCCGAAGACGAGGACACGGGTATTCGAATGCAGTTAGTTTATTAAATGAATAAACTCAGGAATAACAGAAAACAATCAAGGACTTCAGAACACACTACCTTATACCTTAAAATAACTTAAAAGAACTGGGGTTAATGGGAAAATTAACAAGATGCAGGTGTCGGGAATTACTAATTAAACAGACAGGGAAAAACTAACAGGACTAAACCAAAAATCACAAAGACAGGGGGAAACAAGATCACAACACAGAACAAAACACATTAACAATGTGACAGAACCCCCCCCCTCCTCCCAGGTGCGTCCTCGCGCCGTAAAACATCCAAAGGGGTGGGAGGGTGGGCGCCCTGGAGGCTGATGAACAGGTGGCCGATCTGGAGCAGGAAGCCTCCAGGGCGGAGCAGGACGTGCAGGTGGCCAGGGCGGAGCAGGACGTGCAGGCGGCCAGGGCGGAGCAGAATGTGGGCGTGGCCATGGCGGAGCAGTCGGACCCTCAGGCGTCCAGGGCGGAGCTGGCTGTGGGCGTGACCACGGCGGAGCAGTAGGACCTTCGGGCGGCCATGGTGGTGAGGACCCTTCAGGTGGCCTCGGTGGTGAGGACCCTTCGGGTGGCCATGGTGGTGAGGACCCTTCAGGTGGCCACGGTGGTGAGGACCCTTCGGGCAGCCATGGTGGTGAGGACCCTTCAGGTGGCCACGGTGGTGAGGACCCTTCAGGTGGCCATGGTGGTGCTGGGAAACTCGTTGGAGAGACCTCCGCGGTCCCCCTAGCAAGTATACTGCACCCCCCCAAAATTTTAATGGGAAACTTGACAGGCACAAATATTTGTTCTTGGTGCTCGGGAACAGACACCGGCTCAGGGACAGACACCGGCTCAGGGACAGACACCGGCTCAGGGACAGACACCGGCTCAGGGACAGACACCGGCTCAGGGACAGACACCGGCTCAGGGACAGACACCGGCTCAGGGACAGACACCGGCTCAGGGACAGACACCGGCTCCAATGTGTGCACCGCCCACACACACCACATGGCTGTGGCCATAATGGCCAGTGTCGCGGTCACTGAGGGCTCAGGAACAGTCTCTGTGCTGGACGGGACCAGCGGTGCAGGAAGCTCTGGGCTGGACGCGACCAGCGGTGCAGGAAGCTCTGGGCTGGACGGGACCAGCGGCGCAGGAAGCTCTGGGCTGGACGGGACCAGCGGCGCAGGAAGCTCTGGGCTGGACGGGACCAGCGGCGCAGGAAGCTCTGGGCTGGACGGGACCAGCGGCGCAGGGGGCTCTGGCGCAGGATAAGCGGGCTCTGGCGCAGGATCAGCGGGCTCTGGCGCAGGATCAGCCGGCTCTGGCGCAGGATCAGCGGGCTCTGGCGCAGGATCAGCGGGCTCTGGCGCAGGATCAGCGGGCTCTGGCGCAGGATTAGCGGGCTCTGGCGCAGGATCAGCGGGCTCTGGCGCAGGATCAGCGGGCTCTGGCGCAGGATCAGCGGGCTCTGGACACACCGGTCTTGAAATAGGCTGAAGGGGAAGATCCTCTAACACGTAGTTCGATCCACACACCCATAGCGTGTGATCAACGAACTCCATAAAAGACAGGTTGAGATCTCCCACCAGAATCAGCTGGGCAAGCGGGTCCTTCAATCCACCCCAGAAACTGTGCCTCAACTCTTCCTCTTCCAACATCATGTCACTATAAAGGTCCATATACACCCCCGCAGAATCCTCGAGTGAGAGTTCACCTTGAAACAGGATAGGTGTGTTAACTGGTTTCACCGTCTTCTTCCGGTGACATCTCCTTTGGCTCATCTTTGGTTATTTATAAGGTTGGTCGTTCTGTCAGGTTTGGTGCAGGATGCCGAAGACGAGGACATGGGTATTCGAATGCAGTTAGTTTATTAAATGAATAAACTCTCAGGAATGACAGAAAACAATCAATGACTTCAGAACACACTACCTTATACCGACGACGACGACCAACAAACACTAAGGGGAAAAACAGGGCTTAAAAGAACTGGGAAAATTAACAAGATGCAGGTGTCGGGAATTACTAATTAAACAGACAGGGAAAAACTAACAGGACTAAACCAAAAATCACAAAGACTGGGGGAAACAAGATCACAACACAGAACAAAACACATTAACAATGTGACAACAGTACAGTTTTGGGAAGCAGTCGTGATTAGCTAGTTGATTTCTTTAACGAAGAATCGTACAATGAGAGTTAAGCAGCGGGTTACGTCGTTGTACGGGAAACGCACCCCTGGATGGTTTGATGGTATTGGAGCGATTCTGGGCATTTTTAAAACTGGTCAGACTCGGAGACCGAGCCTGACAGGAAGACCAGTTAAACAAGACCAGTAAACCACCTCAGGCTGTACGGGCTGATCTTTTCGGCAGGGAAACGTCCTCCATACCCAATGAGGAGATAAAAGGAAGCCAGGGGAATAGGGTCAGATTTAAGGAGTAGATTCTGATCTGGAAGCTCAGCACATTTTCAAGAAGAAGGATTGTGGCCTGATGCTGAAATGCAGGCGTATCACAGAACCCAGATCCGACAGAGAGGCTTAGCGAAGCATTACTCTAAATACATAAATAATGCTCTCTTCCCCTACAGCCGCATGCCACGCTCATTTATTGTCTCAATAAAGCTTGTCTGTGAGTCTGAGCCCAGGTTATCAGTTACAGAACATCTTAACTGGGTCAAGACCACAGGGGCCTATGAGACCGGTTCGGTCCATTCTCAGTCTTCAGAACATCAAGGGCAGGAGGGACAAAGGCAGAGCATGATGCCTAAAAGAGATCTTTAGAGGACTATACGTGTGCAGCACATTTATGCAATTTAGTATCTTTGAATTAAGTTGGGCAGCAACAGCAGTAAAGGATTATTATTTATTAGATCATGTAATTTGTTTAAAGTGCTTTTTATATTGGTATAATTAAAAAATAAAACCAGTTTTGTTCAGTTTGACTTAACATTCCACATTGAACAAATTAAATTTTTTTTTTTTTTTTTTCATTTGACACATTAATGTTAATGTGCAGAACACATACTGACTGCAGAAGTAATTATGGGTTTTATTACATTTTCTGGTGTTTTTTGTTAGAATAACTGAAAAGATATGATTTGATTTTAAGTTAAAAAATATTTAAAAAAAAATTATATTGACCTTTTAATTAACATTTTGGCTTATGTCTAAACAAAATATATTCATCAAGTACAAATTTCATTATAAATAACTGTTTTTATTTTGAATTAATGTTTTTGTCTTTGGAAAATAAATATATATTTTTCATTAATGTTAACTTTAGAGTTTGAACCAAACCATAAATATAATTTGAGAAGGGGTGATACATTTGCCTGTAACATTTGCCTTTTTTTTTTTTTTTTTTTTTTTTTTACAAACTATCACAAGAAAATATATGTTTAGTTGATTATCTACATTGATGGATAGTTTATTACTTTAAATTAGTATTTAAATTAGTTACATAAACGTAGATTGGTCTAATTAACAGTCTTAAACATAATGGCTATATGTTTATGCAACTGGGCTCCTCATATTTCGAGGTTTCTAGGGTCCCTTAATCCAAAATATAACATTTCAACATGTACTGTACTGTTTTTTGCTGACCTGTGGTAAAAAGGACTTACTCTGATTGCTACTGGTCATTTTCAAATTCTTGTTTGTAATATTTTTTTTTTTTTTAAATGAATACTTGTAAAGGAGGGAAAACATCCATCATAATTTATATATGTTGATAACACGAATTGGGTTAGTTAGTTTCTTTAAGAATAGGCTTCAGTATTTGGGAGTTTGCTATGGTTTTGTCACAGAGTGTTACTGGACATAGACAGATAATGTGTAATTATTACTGATCTAAATGTTTTTTGCAAAGGTAAATTTAAATCGTACAACTGATCTCTCAGCGCCTTCATTCCAAACATACCAGGAAGTCATAAATCAGTGGAAATGTGTTCTTCAGATCTGCAGTCTGCAGTACAAGAGATGTGTGAATGTGTGCTGTTTACACCTCAGTAATGTGTGAATTGAGCTGTGAAATGTGCATGGACATGGGGTCAAGGGGTAGATTTAGAAATTCTCTGCCCATGAGGCAAGAAAAGAGAACACAGGAAGTCAAAAATGTACACTGGAAAAATACTCTTTTCATTGTCGCATTATGTGAAATCATATACCTGTTTAAATGAGTACTGTGTGTTTCTTGATTTGAATGCTGCTTTTAAAATGTTTAAAATTACTATGGAAAAAAAATATCGGATCAGTTAATATTTTTTCATAAGCTCATGAATAGGATGTGCATTGAAGTTTTCATTCTACGTATGTGAATGAATGGGTGCATATGTCGTTTTTCTCACTTTAATAACACAAAAACTGTGTATGCCACAGGGATCTTCTGCAAACTAGACGTTATTACTTTCCTTTAATAATAACATACTCCTTTAAAACAATTTCAGCGCTACCAAAGCCCATAACAGAGATCATATAGCTCCACTGACATTACCGCAGGGTGTTGAATTACTACATGTAAATTGATCCAGGATATAGCTGGAAAGTAGTCAGCATCTTAAGGCAGATAAGCATTAGACTGCACTGCAGAAAAAGAAAAACGCCATTTAATGGTATATATTTTTTTCCTTTTTTCTCTAAACATTCTTAAGACAAGAGAAAATAAAAACTGAAGAACTCTTTCTTGTTTAAAAGATACAGTGCATCGCACAACCTTCATGAAATAACTTTTTTAACAGAATTAAATATTCTGAAAACAAGTCTTAATATCTTTAAGATAAGCCGTTTCACTCGGCTAGTACATCACAACAGGGAAGAAAGACTATCGCAATTAAAGATATTAAGATATATTTGGAAAGCAAGCCAACACTATGAATTAAGGACATAACTTTTCTCAGTGTGGCCTCACACTGGAGTCACTTTCCTTGCAGACACTATGGTTCGCACTGACAGACTTTTAAATGATTTCATTCCGCGTGGCCCGTGTAGGGGTTGACATTTCCACCGTTGGCTCGGAGCTACTCCTGCTGCAAGGGGGAAATGTCAGCACGCATCTGTGAGTCCATGATATCACTCAGGGTGAGGTTTGCAGATGCCGGGCTGCATGCACCGGTCCGCACGGGCCCACGGCGGAACCAAACAGACAGACAGTCTCGGCAAACAGCGTCGTGCCAAATGCGCCTGCCAATTAGGGTTCAGCCTGGCATTTACCAAACAGCAGTGAGGATAAATGCACTGTCCCCTCCAAACAGAACAAGGGTCTGTAAAAAAAATAACCAATTTTATCACACACAAAAATGACTGTGGGTATGAATAGAGAGGTTGATTAAACAGGATATGATGCATCTCCATTTGAGGTTTAATTTTTTTGCACTTTGTTCAGAATATTATTTTGCATTGGATGGGAAGGATGGTATTGTTCACCCTCCAGACAATAAAACGAGTGAAGAAATCTAATGAAAGGACCTGAGCAATAACTAGATCAGAATATCCAACCTGATCTCACGGCAATTTGTACGTAATTTACGTGGTGGCTAATTCGTATGAATTCGTACAACCTCACACGAATTCGTACGATTTTTGCTAAATCGTACATATTTTACAAGTTGCCCAATTCGTATGAATTCGTATGAATGACCTAACCCTGACCCCACCCCTAAACCGTACGAATTAGTCGTGAGATAGTGTTGGAATATCAGAGACTTGCTGGTGGGCTAAATAAGACACCTAAATAACAGCATAGCAATCCAAAAACAAACATCAGAACACTTTAGCAACTACGACTTTTTACAAGCAAGTAAAAAGTCGAGTGTGACTTTTTTCACACTCAAAAAAAAGATTCTTAGCATTTTCTTAGATTCACAATTGGTTCCATTAGTTCACAACTACATTGGTTAACTTGACCTAACAATGAAAAATACTTCTAAAGCATATACTAATAATAACAACTTTTACTAAAAAATGACTAAAATCAAAAGTTGTATCTGTTAACATTTATTAATGGATGTCAGCTAACATTAAATAACAAACAGTTGTATTTGTATTATCCAATGTTTACTAAGATTATTTAATGCATAACATTTACAATGTTAATTAATGCATTACTAACGCTAACTATTTACCTTATTGACGTGCATTCACAAAAGCAAATACCATGCATGCGTTGGTGTTTAATATTTTGTAAATAAAATGGTAAATTATGCTTTTTTTGCACAAACAAAGCACTCGTGTCGCTTTATTCAATAGTTAAAGGTGCAGTATGTAAGATTGACAGCTAGTGGTTTGAAATGGGTACTGCAGTTCAAAATATTGAAGAGGGTTGTTTCCCCCGCCCCCTCCTACTCAGACTCGATGCTCACGCGGGTTTCCAGATTGAGGACAAGCAACAGGAGTGAGCGAAATTGACAATTGACGCAATTGACGGTCCTTACTACTTACTTAGAAGATACGCAAATTGATGAGTTGATTTGTCCGTATTTTAGTATGCTCCCATTCACAGAGATTTTTAGATGGATGCCTAGGCTTCTTTTGTCGGGTAGAATCTGCAATCTCTGACCTAGTGTGTTTGCTGGCTTCCATGGCTCCAATATGCTGTGTTTTCCACCAACTGGCAACCCGCGTTGTCAAAATACTATTGGGTAAATTTGTAGTGGGCGAGATCATACAGACCGAAACAAAAACAGACATTCCTACACGGAACGTACATTTCAAAGTAAAATAACTGGCTGTAGCTTTGTTTTTCAGATAAACAAGTATGTGAACTTACAGTAGCATGTTTCCTAAATCCTTATTATGCTTTAGTACAGTCAAAAAGTTACATACAGCACTTTTAACATTAGTTAACATAAACTAATAATGAACTACACTTCTACAGCATTTATGAATCTTTGTTCATGTTAATGTACTCATTTACTAATACATTATTAAAATCAAAGTTGTATTTACTTTGTTAACAAAGTTGAACAAATAATGTAACAAATGTATTGCTCATGGTTAATTCATGTTAGTTAATACAGTAACTAATGCTAACAAATGAAACTTTATTGCATAGTGTTACCATGATGTCTTTACTACCTTTCTGGGGCTTGAAAGTGGTAGTTGCGTAGCTGTCAATGGAGCGACAGAAAGCTCTCATATTAAAAAAATTTTTAAATCATTTGCGTTCCGAAGATGAACAAATGTTTGGGTTTTGGAACGACATGAGGGTGAGTAATTAATGACAGCATTTTTGGGTGAACTAAGCCTTTAAAATCAACATGAACCAGAAATGTAGGAATGTATTTTTATAACCCAAAATGTAGGGAAGGAGTTTTGTATATGGATTGTGAGAAGTAGTTTCGAGATGACAGCTTTTTAAAGGCGTAGAAAAATATACGGCATGATGGAATTGGTGTCCAAAAGATTCAGGTTTGTCTGGTTAACTCATGGTAGTAGATACCATTACTATACCATCTGCATAAGCTTTCAAAATCAGCCATTTATTCTTCCCCCCGATGTACGAAATGTACAGTCTCCGCGCATGCCGGCTCATGGGTGTTCAGTTCTGCTGCCAAATTGTTTTAAGCCAGTCACCTGAGCTTAAATGTCATATCACTAATGACTCTAGAGCCATGGGAAAATGGAGAAAGATGCTCTTGACAGCCAAATCGTGTACAACATCTACTAGCAGAGGCTATCTGTGCTATGCTAACCAGGCTATCTGTGCTATGTACAACCAGTTGACCCCAAGGTATGGACAAGGAAAAGAGAGATTAAGAGATAAAGAAAGAAAAAGCAATGACCCACAAAGAGAGGATAGAGTGAACAGAATAGTTGGAATGCTGTACAAAAAATGAAGACACACTAAATTTGCTTAAAAGGGTCTTTGAGCTGTCATTACTGCGCAGCGGTGCTGCTGCGAATCTTAATGCGTGAAAGAGGACAGAATGGGCACCTGGCCAGGGACATGGAGAACATGCGCATGGCTGTCACCAGAGCAAGGCCGAGGGACCCGAGATTGGACCAGACCACCGGAGCATGGAGGCACTGTGTCTTTGAATAAAACTACAAACCTGATACAGGGGTTAACGCACTGTTATTAATTATTAACCGGAATTACGTTACGAATTAGAAAAGTGTCATTCTTAAAATAAATGTCATAAATACAGCACCATTTTGTGAATTAATTTAGCATAAATTACATTTGAAAAGCCCTATATTGTCTATGGAAATCTATCACTGCATTCGCACTCTGTACTGATGGATATGATGTGACAGTTTTCATAAATATCCTCGCAAAGTTCCCAGAGGAAGATTTTATTGCTCCGACGTTGCTTGTTTATAGCTCAGGGTTATTTTAGAGCTTGGAGTTTTCATTTAAGTAGCAACATTTTCTCAAATGTTTCTCCTGATATTAGAGTTCATAGTACGATCCTTGACTTTTGATTGTTATCCTGGCAAAATGTTGAGAAATTGTCAATCTCTTCTGAAACTCTAGAGGAGATATATGTGTGATCTCTTAAAATGTCCTGATAATTTACTCACCCCCGCGTCATTCAAGATAGTCATGTCTTTCTTTCTTCAGTCGAAAAGAAATGAAGGTTTTTGAGAAAAACATTCCAGGATGTTTCTTCATATAGCGGACTTCAATGGGAACCAACGGGTTGAAGGTCCAAATTGCAGTTTCAATACCGCATCAAAGGGCTCTACACGATCCCAGCTAAGGAATAAGGGTCTTATCTAGCGAAACAAACTGTAATTTTCAACAAAAACAAAAAAAAAGTGGTTCATGCAGGTTGTCTACAAACCGGAAGTTGGTGGTTCTATCCCCGGTTCCACTTGACCAAGTTTCAAGGTGTCCATGAGCAAGATGGTGAACAAAAAACCCAGCTGCTTCCGACAAGCTGGATGGCGCCTTGCATGCCTGACACCGTCGTCGGTGTATGAATGAGTGAATGAATGGGTAAATGGGAGGCAATATGTAAAGCGCTTTGGTGGCCATTGGTCTGTTAAAGCGCTATAGAAATTCAGTCCATTTACCATTTACAATGCTCATCTTGCACTAGCTGTGATGCTCCACGCAGTAGGTAGAAGTACCGACCTACTCTTTATAAAGCAAACGTGCAAAGACTAAGTCAAACGCCATATACAAAATAAATAAATAAAAGGTAAAACATCGATGTCGGACAATTTTGAAGTGTTTCGCCCTACCTTTAGCGCCTACGTCCACCTGACCTTTCCAACGTGATTACGTAATGCGTGAAGTTGTGGACATGCAAGACAAGCATTTGTGGTTAAAAAGTATAGATTTTTGTATAGATTTTTTAGAAAATTACATTGTTTCGCTAGATAAGACCCTTATTCCTTGGCTGGGATTGTGTAGACCTCATTGAAGCTGCAATGAAACTTTGGACCTTCAACCTGTTGGTTCCCATTGAAGTCCACCATATGGAGAAAAATCCTGGAATGTTTTCCTCAGAAACCTTTATTTATTTTCGACTGAAGAAAGAAGGACATGGACATCGTGGATGACATGGGGGTGGGTAAATTATCAGGACATTTTAATTCTGAAGTGAACTAATCCTTTAAGCAGAAGTCTCTGAACATCTTCATTAATTCTCATTGCTCAATCAGAACAATTGAATTATTTTAGAAATGCCACGTTTGATAGTTCTTCCCTATGCATTAAAGCTTCATGCCATGATCAAAATTCCTAAACATCAGTCCTTTTAGATGGCAGCTATTCCAAGCTCATCCATTTACAAACTAATTCCTGACTAATTATTTTCACTGACTATTCTTAGACCAGATGGCTATACCGATATCCCGCGCATTTTAAAATGCAAAGATCTAGCTGAGCTCTTGCCCTCTTGTATATCTACTCTCTCCTGCCAGACCTTGCTTCTCTACAGCATTAGATAAGATTTATTACCCAGGGTTCCTGGCTGTTGACGTGAGTGTGATAAAGCATTTCAACAAGATGAGTGTCCCAGTGTGGGTGTAATGATGTTATACCTTCTCTTATCGCCTCCAGATGAACTGTGCGTCTAGCCCCATCCCAGAGGCAGATTACATCCAGGTTGTTTTTATTTTATAACGTCGAGTTGTCCTTGAATCCTTCTACTCACACCTGGAGAGTGGTTACACAGCGACGGAAACTGTCTGGAAGTTTGAACGGCCCCTCGTGGAAGTTGTGACCCTGCTTGAAATTGATTAAAATGTTGCAATAGCTCAAATTAACTGGCAACAGTAGCATGTCAGTGATGTATGACATCAGATTATGGGCAATGCGATTACATGCACTGTGAAATGCGATGTTTCTTAAAATGCAGCGCGGTCTGGGAGAGTTTGAGCTGGCGTTTCCTTGCCTTTTATGTTCAGTTGGATTTAATAATTGGTGCTAACGGCCAATCTCAATCAAATTGCCGGGGACCAAACTCCCTAGGAGGGCATATTACTGTATTAAATTGATCGCCGTTATCAATTTCCTCCCAAGTAATGTTGTAATTATGGCACTGACATCCAAGAACAGAGATTATGTTGCCTGCCATTTTTTTGTTTTGTTTTGTATTAAATAGTACACATTATGCAGCAAAACACATTTTTAATGATAGTGTTACATTGCATGTTAATTTCAGCAAGTGTTTTAATTTAAGAAAATGTATACAGTTATTTTTTATTTAAAGTTCTAGCTTTGTTCGAGATGGACTATTAGCTAATAAATACTGCACAGAATACTCAACATACGGCATTATATTTAAATAATAGTGAGCGAAAGAGTGTGCATTATGCAACAATAAAGTTTTAATAAGCATATGCTTGTTTTTTTGTTTGTTTTTTTGGCACATAACCTATATTACACGAGAGTGGCATCCAGTTATTATCTCTTTTTGTCAGGGGTGTAATGATACCCTCATGTCGCAATTCGATACATATCGCGATACTAAACTCACGATATGATATTATTGCGATACTCCAAGACATATGGTAAAAGGTTAACAAAAAATGAACTGTTGATTCAAATGCTAAATTTGATATTACATTGTGGGTGTAAATGAATAGGCTTTTGGACTTGGTGCTGGTAACCCAATGCACAGGACAATAGTGACACCAGAATAAAAATATTCATGATTCTGAAGCTGAAAATACAGAATTATTTTAGACGAATATGCTTGCACTCTGTCACTGACTAGATATATAAAAAAATAATGTAGGCCACTTTTTACTCATAACAAATACATTTGGCATTATCAGGACCCACAAATATTCCCCCTATTGCATTATTATACATTATATTGAACATTCTAGAAGTGTAATGTAGTATTGACCATAAAATTCTGTAAACTTGAATTTTTTCACGCACAGTAATGTTCATTTTGGGGGAACTATACACAATACATACTGTCACTATCCATGATACATTGTTGCATTTTTGTATTTCGATATCTCGATGTCACACTAAAAATAAAAGGTGAAGTCCAGTTCCAGTAACTAATAACGCACAAACAGTACACTTTTCACATTTTTATTGAATAAATAATCATTCACAGTGCAGGTTGGAGAAAGTAAGGGAACCATTAACTCTAGAAACCTGTAGATCCTCCATTAGCAGCAAAACTTCCACCAATTTTTTTCTGTAGCTGCTCTGGTCAATTTTGGACCAGCCCTCCCCACAAATCGGTCACAGTTCATCAATAGTTCTTGTTAGCACAGTCCTCTTTGGGTTATGCCACAGCATCTCAATTGGCTTCAGACACTTTTCAGTCATTCTTTAGTTCACTTATTTGTGTGCTCTGAGTCATTGTTTTGTTGTACCACCCAACCTCATTACTTCTGTCCTAATGTTCTCCTGAAAAATGTTTTGATACTCCTTTGAATTCAATGTTCCTTCAATGGCTGTGAAGTGTCCAGACCCTGAGGCAGCAAATTAGCTCTAAACCATGATACTACTTCCATGCTTCACAGTTGAGTGTTTGGTGTTGTTGTGCGTCCAGTGCCCATTTTTTGCCAATAAGTTCAACTTTTGTCTCAGATGTCCAAACAAGATTTGCAGGAGTCTTGTAGAACACACAGGTTTTCTTGGACAAACACGAGACATGCCTCAATATGTTTTAAAATATGGTCTATAAGTGTGGCTCGGATCAGATTACATTATGAGTAATCAGTGTCGAAATCTAGGAATCACAAACAGCTTCTTGCAACTGTGTTTTACCCCCAACCCCTCTAAAATCTGGATACACTTTATTTTGGAATGACGCTGTCAACACTGGAACTACACAAATACTACACATTTACTGAGTGATATTAATGTTAATGTAGGTTATGACAGGGTTGGTTTGCTTGTAATGATCTATAATTTACTGTTACATGTAAAGTCTAACTTTGTCGTGTTACCTAAAATCTGAGCCCCTCTAAAGACATCACACCCAAACACTCAAAATGGTTGTCAGGCAAAAAGCATCTTAAAGTCTTCTGATTGGTTGAAAATGAGCATCCAACCCTCGATTGTTCTTTTGAAGTTGAAGAGCTCTTGGCTGTCACAGATATATGTATAATTTCACAGAAAATGTGTTCCAATGACAATTCTCAAGTAGTAGGGACGTTTTATGTGTGTCATTCCATAGAATGGTTTATATTTCAACTTTTGATTGTCCAATCAAATAATTCCTCAAGAGAGGAAAAAAATACCCAAAGCTGATTGTTTCAGTTCATTCATCACACTGGACAAGAAGGTTTGGCACATTGCATTGTGGGATTAAGGGCAAGCTCCAAAAAGCTCCAGGCCCCATTTATTGTAATTGTATGGAAAAGAGTGACCTGTTCATTATTCAAAGTTTCTTCTTTTGTGATCTATGAAAATTCTGAAACAGGAAGTCAAGCTTTAAATGGCATCGTGCTGCATTTCTGAATCATTGTATGTGTGTTTGCCATGACTCATGCAAATTGCTTTTGTTTGCTGTTTTGGTTTCTTGTTAGTCTAATGTACTGTGTAGATGTGTAAAATGATAATTCGGCTATTCATAGCTAGATTTGCGCATCACCGAAGCGAAGGTTTTAAGCTGCTCAGCTGTCTTGATTACTGCCGCATTGAGTTCCTCCATTAAACCTACAATTAGGCCTGATTGCGCCACCTTTTGTCTCCCCGTGGCATCTGAAATTTGCAGAAGAGTCTTCAGTGGCAAAAATGCAAATCAGCAGGTAATTATCCTGTGTTCTGATTACTCTAGTTCTCTTCCCGCCTCTAAATATTGTTCTCAGAAATGCATTATGGCAAGAGCCATATAATAATAAATATTGTAAAACACAATAGAACAATAGCAGTTTATGCAGCCTTGACAGATGTGATTCCTCATTTCAGGAAATAGATCAGACATTTTGAGTCGTATGAAGATAACTGATGTTGATATCTGTAGTGGAGGGCAATTACATTTGTGTATGCACATGATGTAATGTTATGATGTACTGTCAATCAAATGGAACAGAGGACAACAACTTGACTGAATTAATTATCTTCCGTTTTTATCGCTGCAGAAAGAAAAAAAGAAAGATGTTTCTGTATAGTATTATGCACGGGAAGAAATGAGCATATGTTCAAGCCCAGCTTTTGAAGTATTGTACACTAATACTTTGCTAATACTCAAAAGAAAGATAACATTTCTTAAAATTACAGTATATATATAATTATTATATAACTAATATATTATTATTAGGATCTAAAAGATATCAGGCATGACATTTCATATCCAACTATTCATAAACATACTGTATGTTTCTTGAAACTGTAACCTTACATGTTTTGCTTTGGTTCTAAATTAAATGATACATGGCCATTGTTATAGTTACGTTATGTAAACATATTTGCATACATAACATACATTTTGAAGGGCATGTAAAGATTGATATTGGCTATATGATTGTATTGTCTAAATAAATAAATAAATAAATAAGAGACAACTCTGTATTGTCCAGTGAAACAGGAACGACTGTCTCTCCCAAGGGACTAATGCTAATGCAGGTGTGTTAAAGTGACCTACTTTTATATAAAAGTGATCATCCATGATGAACCTCAAACACATCTACTTGAGAAATATGATGAACCTTTCTTTAAACCGATGACCATCCTTTCGAATTAAACTAATTTCCCTCTCTGTAGCATAAGATGCTTCCAATAGGTGATGTCTCATTTTATATCATCCACGACACTAGTTTAGTGTGTTACAGTATTTTATACTTGACTAGCAGGGACAACTCGGATGGGTTGAAAAGTGAAATCTTTTGACACATGCTTGAAGCTAAATAACTAAAAGTGACGCATTCAGTCTGAAAGGTTAAGATATTTTAGTACATATTTGGTGATGTGTGATTACCAACTGCTGTCAATGTGATTTATATTGGAGATATGAAGTCAGTTAGCCCTTGGATTGACTTGACATGGATATGATCCACTATACTGTTTATCAAGCAGAAAGTGTCACAATACTTTTTCCAACCTAACAAACAGTATTTTGTTTTCTTGAAACGTGTGCTTGTGTTGTCTTTATTTCAAATAAATTACAGTGGGTTTCATATTTTCATCTAAATACAAAGACATTCATACATTGTCCAGTAGCTTTTGGGGGTGTGTGTTATTGTTGTGTTTGTGCTTGTGCTTGACTTCCCGATCATGTCATCTTAACCTTTTCTCTGGTCTTGATCCACAGCTCGTATTGTGAAGACCAGGCAGTGGTGTGACATGGTGCCCTGTCTAGAGGATGAAGGCTGTGACCTGTTAGTAAATAAATCAGGCTGGACTTGTACACAGCCCAGCGGCAGAGTGAAAACTACAACGGTGAGACTTACCCATAACCACTGCTCTTAAAGTGACATGAAAGTATGTTCGCAACTCTCAATTCCATAATGTCACATGCAGTATTTTAGAGTGAAATGGGATGTTCAATGAGAGAGAGAGAGAGAAAATGGAGCGAGGCTTGATGTTATCCATTGGGATTTGATTAGGATGTGAAAAATGAGCTTTCATTCCAGAGTGGAAGTCAGCAGAAAAGAATAGTGTCTTGAGAGGCGGTGCATATTATATTTTAATGAAAGATTATAAAGCCATTATGCATGTCTTAATAAAAACTAAATGCTAATATTTGTTTTCTTTATAATGTGTACAGATTAATTATACATAATAGCATAATAGTAGAAAAATGTATAGGGTTAGTTGTGAATGGGAGGTGTACTCAGAGAATTACCAAACATTAAAAAACAGGCAAAAAATTCACAAGCATTTGATTTTTTAATGATTTTATATAATCTTTTAAGTCACACTTTATTTTACAGTTCTGTATTTGCATTAGTGATCAAAGGTACAGTAAGCAATTTCTCTGTAAAATAACGGTACAATACTGGCTGCAGAGTTGCCAGCAATCTACTGTAATTCTACGGTATGGATACTGTGAAATTGCTTTACAGCTTATTACCGTAAAAACTAAATAAAGTATTTTACCGTATTGTATTTATTTTACAGTAAAATCCTGACAGCAGATATACTAGCAATATACTGTAATTCTATGATATTACTATAATTCTATGAATTATTTACAGCCATTTACTGTAATACATGCAGTACATTTCTGTGATTATTTACATTTACAAACACTCTGAAAAATGGTGAGTCATTTTGGGAAATCTTAAAATAGGTTGGAAATTAAAATCACACAGGCAATTACTACAGCAAAAACACAGGCAACAGTAAAAGGCTAATACAAAGATGAACAGTATGTTACTGTTAGAATTTGGCTGTTTTTTACAGCGAAAATACAGAAAAGTTATGTATTTTTTAACAGATAACCCTTGTTTTTCTAGTGATATTGCTCTGAAACTTTTCTCTTTTGTTCCACTTGTGTGGATCTCTTAGCTATGTCTTCAAAGAAACAAGGAACAGGTTTACAAATTAATCAAAAACCCTAACAAATAAAAAGACAGTGACGATGGAAACCATGACCTAGAAACTAAACAGAACATGACTATGAAACCTAACATGAACTGACCGTGACACTTAGTAGATTTGAACTTTTAACATTCAAATTTTTATTTGTACATCAAATCCTTTGGGTGAATTATTCAATGACTCTCCTTTAACACACTCACTTGTCCCCAACTACTGGCATAGTGATGTAACCTGCAGGAAGTGTAATTGGAAAAAAAAATCACTGAACAAATATTAACAAAATGTGAATGAAATTTAGTTAACGGTTTCAGAAGATTTACTGGGATGAATCGAAATCCCCAGCACTAGTCACATTAAAAAAAGTAAAATGAGCAGCAAATGTTGTTTCATGTTGACTGTATCATTGGCTCTACATAGAGCTCTTCAGACTCTATCATAAGACATGTAGTTCAGCTCTAAACTGACTGCTGTCAACGAGAAGAACTCTGGGATGTTTATCAATGGTAATTAGATCACGCTTAGGGCTAATTATATGAACAGATGGGTGATCACGGCAGGTATGTAGACGAGACGTAGAAGAAATAGGAGGAAATGAAAATGTGGGCGCACAACACCTCAGCTCCTGTCTGCTGTCATCAGCTATTAAAGTCTTCCATTTGTGTGGATTTGTTATATTATTTGTATCTTTTTCCCTCTGATTGTAATTTTTGACTAATTGTATTATAGGTTTCACTAGATTATCAGGTAACACTTTCTATGAAGCCTGTATTTATAATACATTATATTGGTATTGTTAATGGATTATAATACATGCATAATGCCATAAACAACTTTATAATAGGGTTAGTAAACTATGGGATATATATATAATCCATTATAACCGTGTGGATAAAATTATGTTCATAGTGTGTTAAATCATCATACTCTTAATAGTTATAACCAGAGAATGTCTAATAGGGGGAGAACTGCCACTCTCAGTAAACTTCCGGCTTCTGAACTGGTTGCAGTTCCACTCTGGTTCCATATGAGGGCGCTCACAGGACGAGTGCAGAATGAATGGAGGTCTATAGAGCTATACCCCTCAAAATTCACTTTTCTCGGGATATAATTGCTTGTCTAGTAATTTGAATGTTGTATTCGAATGGAGATGCAAAGAAATTACACATTGCTGGGTGTTAGATTTTTTAGAGTCACTTATTTGCTTTAAAATGCCTTTAATACACATCGTACGACCAGAGATACTGCTTTACGGCAATCCTTCAGTCACTTTGGTGCTTTCACGCTCTGCACTTTCTTTTCTCTCAAGGCATCGACAACACAGCTGACACAGGTAAATACACAACACAGCTGACACAGGTAAACACACGTGCTAGAAGAGTTTTTTGCGTTCATTAGCAGAATGCTAGCGTGTTATGGGCAACAACAACTCAACCTGTAGGAAATCGAAAGGACATAAGTTCTCGTTCATTTAACTTTCGACCTAAAACCCATGTTGAACTTGCAAAACCTACAATCAAATCTGAGATTTCTCAACGGCAATCGGGTGAAAGAGACAAATTTAGCCGTCTAGCTCCATAGACTCATGGGCGATCGCCCCCAGTGGAACTCTGGTGGAACTACAACCAAAATTGTAGTGGCCAGGCTCTCCGTAGACGGGCTCTGTTATATAACCAAGAAAATAAGTATTGTTTGTCAGGTCTCGTCTATGTGTGCGTTGTGTGGAATGTCATTGGATTTACCTTGTGGATTATTAAAGGCGGTCTTTCTTCCTGCGTTTTGTCTGTCACCTCACAACCCGTGACAGAAGACCCAACCCAAAAGTGAAAATTTACGCAGCGATTCATTGCGTCTTTGTTCCGTCTCCAGTTCATGTTTTATGTAGTTTTTTTTATCATGGACTTCCCTGCTGTAAAGCTACTATGCCTTGAGCAGGGAGAACGCTTCCTCGAGAAACACCTGGAGGAATTCTTGGATTTGGACCATCAGACCACCTTCCCGAGGACTGCCTCTGCACGTTTCTTCGCGTTGGCCTAAAAATTGTAATCAATGTGTTGTTTTATGTAAATGAGTAGGCAGGATGATTTTCACATCACTTTAAAGCAAAAACTCTAGAGAACAACATCCATTAGTCAAAAGGCTTTGTGGACATATATTTGTGTCATGTGCTTTGTGGCCTTATTTCAGAAACTTTAATTATCTGTTTGGTAACACTTGAAGGGGTGTGCATAAGACTGACATGACACCTTCATAATCATGACATTTACATTTACATTTATGCATTTGGCAGACGCTTTTATCCAAAGCGACTTACATTGCATTATCCTATACATTTATACATAGGTATGTGCAATCCCCTGGGATCGAACCCACAACCTTGCGTTGTTAACGCAATGCTCTTACCACTGAGCTACAGGAAAGCGTGACATGTCATGAATATGAAGGAGGATTTTGCATGTTTATGACAACTGTCATTAAGTGTTATTCGCTTCAAGTATGACATTTTTAATGCAAATATGACATTGTTTGAGATGTCTTTGTTTTGACAACTTGACATAAACCAATACATCATAACCTGTCAGTGTCTTTATCATGACAACTTGACATTACCAAGACAACATAAATTGTCATATGATAATCATGACATAGTAGATTCATTATCAAACTTAAGAAACCACTTAGCTTTATGGGTAAACATTACATTAAACTGTCATGTGGTTGGTTTTGACATTGGCTGTCATGAATATTTTTCTTGACCTCAACTACAGTGGTACAAATTGAATTTGTCATTAAAATGTTATAATGGCCTCATGACAGCCAATGTCAAAACCAATCACATGTTTTCATATAATGTTAACCCATAAAGCTAAGTGGTTTCTTAAGTTCGATCATTAATATGATTATGACATATTTATGACAGGTTGTGTTGTCTTGGTAATGTCAAGTTGTCATGACAAAGACACTGACAGGTTATGATGTATTGGTTTATGTCAAGTTGTCATAATAAAGACATCTCTAACAATGTCATATTTGTATTAAAAATGTCACACTTGAGCGAATGACACTTAATGACAGCTGTCATAAACATACATAAAACCTCCTTCATATTCATGACATGTGTCTTGTCATGATTATGACGGTGTCATTTCAGTCTAATGCACACCCCTTCAAGTAAAGTGTTACCTTTTGGGTATTCAATAACCATGCATAAACATTATTCTCTCAAAAATATGTTGCTCACATATATGGTAGCCCTTTTTGTGCTGAATAGAGTTTAATGACACCTTTGCCATTAATATGTTTATAAGCAACTGAAATAAGCACAAATGTCAGGGCATGTCAGAACATCTCAAAGACCCCAAAAAACACCATAGACCCCTAAGGGTTAAACTGTGGTGTGGCAGTCATGTTTTGAGTTTTGTTTTTTTGTTTTTTGATTGACCATTTTAATTGACCAGCCATTGTCAAGAGACAAAGGGACTCATCAAATAATTTCCAGTATGCTCGGCTAAAATTAGTTTCTGCTATTCAATAAGAGAATGATCACTAATCAACCCAAGAGTCCCTGTAGGCCAATCCTGTTCGAATAAACAGTCATTACCGCTATCATGTTTGTGATTTGCTCATTCTTTTCTTTCCCTCCTGAGTGATTCATATGATTGTCATCACCTCCATTTCAACAACAGATTAAACGAGCAGCAGACGTCTCTTGTGCATTGCCGGTCATCTCTGGCGGGTGGCTCAATGTCATTATACAGGCACTGATGAAGCTTTACCTTATCTGATGACATCTCACACTGTTTTGTTAGAGGAACAATTGAAATTAGTCAAAGGAGGGTGATGAGTGAACAGAAGTCTTATATAATGATGAAGGGCTAAAAAAAAGACATTAGCATGACGTTCGTTTAACGTTTTCAAGTCATTTCCAGTCTTTTTTTAATCCGAGCAACATATGTGTAACGAGTTGAAGACAGCAGGCGAAGATGAGGATCTAAATCCAGGGTTTATTTAATAAAGTAACACATAAAACAGAGAACTCAAAGAACAAAGTACCAAAACCAGGGAGAATCGCAGAGACGGAGGCCACCATTACACATACAACTGACAAGGTAACAAGTGAAACACAAGGGCTATAAATACACAGGCAAACAAGATTAACAAGATAACAAGGGGGCGTGGTTAATAAGAAACACCTGGGAACTAATCAACATAATGGGGAACTGCTAAACATAGGACAAGACAGGGAAACATAGACATGAATTGTGACAATATGCAACTCTTCGAAATGGGAGGAAATATGTGAAAAGAGTAAGATGGGTCTGGATGGTCGACTAGTTGTACAACATCTGACTAGCTGGTTGGTGAGATGAAATTAGCTGTTAGCTGTCACCGTATACCAGGGTTGTCAGCATACCAGGGTTCAACATTAAGCATTTCCTCTGAAATGTGGAAGGTCTTCTGGATTCTGTTAATTGAACTCATTATGTTTCCTCTTTTGTAAGGTTACACCACACTACTCCTTAATTCTCTGATTATACCATCAGAACGAGAGGGCTCTTAATCAACTATTCTATTAGCTATTAGGTTGATTGTGTAGTATTTAACCACGGAAAAGGGTCCTCGAATCTGTAGTATCGGTGGAGTGTGAGACGAGAGAGAATACTGATTGCAGTAATCAGCAATCTTTCACAAGCAAACAGAGAAAACGCTTGCTCATCAGTGACGCCTGGCTTTGAAAGTAGGGGCGTCCCATGGTTTGAAGTGCTGCCGTTTGGTGAGATTTGTTGGTAAACGGGGAGTGAAAGGTATAATTCAACCAAAAATGAAATTCTGTCTCACCCTCATGTCTTCAAAACCCTGTATGTCTCTTTATTATCTCTTTAAAACTTAAAGATGACGGCGTCACTGTGCCCACACCCAGTGTGCTTGTCAAACTCAGTAAAGACAGCGGGGTCGCGTCGCAGCTCCAGATTTTGGTAGTAAAGCTGATTGTTTGCACATCTTTTAGTTTACACAAAATGTGTTCACGCACTGTCTCGAATAGCTTAGCGAGCGCTGTTTCAGAGATGTATTTGTGACCAGGCAAACTGTACCGGGGCTCCAAATGTTCAATTAAGCGGCAAAATCCATCGTTTTTGACGACTGACAGTGGTTGGTCATCCAGAACAATAAACTCGATAGTTTTGTCGGTTATATTGCCAAACAGCGGACATACTGCTAGCGTGAGCAATTTAATTTCTTCTTCACTGCTCTAAACGGTGGTTGCTTGTGGCGTCACAGCACAACTTCCTGTGTTGCCGCGGGCAACCACTGTTTAGAGCAGCGAAGAAGACTTGATCTCCGACTTGCAGCGTTTAGCAAAGTTAGCGTGCAATAACTAGGTATTGTTTATGAAAATGGTATCGGATCAAGTACAAGTACTCGCCGATACCGATGCCAGAATTTGTATTGGTATCGGCGGCATTTCTGATACTAGTATCGGAATCGGAACATCTCTATTTATTTTATTTTCCTTTTGGAGCTTTACCAACCCGATCTCACGGCAATTCGTACGTATTTTAAGAGGTGGCTAATTTGTACAAAATCATACGACCTCACTCATATTTGTAAGATTTTTGATAAATCGTACATGTTTTACGAGTTTCCCAATTCGTATGAATTCATACAAATGACCTATCTCTGACCCCGCTTCTAAACCTACCCATCACTGGGGTTTAGACAAATCGTTTGTGAGATAGCGTTGGCTTTACAGACTTGGTATGAACTGTTGTTGCTTGGTCACAATAAACGCTAGTTCTAGGAGATAATCATAATTTCTGCATTTGTGTTCCATGAAAAAAAAAAAACATTATATAAGTAAGGAACAAAATGAGAAAGAGTTCATAATTACTTTTTTTCATACATCATCTCAGTTTTAGATGAACTATTCCATTAACCATTACGTTGAAGTGTGTTTGAAGCAAAAAAAGGAAAGTGAATAGACTGAGCATTCTGAAAAACACGGGGAGGTCACGATGCCACATGCCAAGGCATTGCTGCTGTGGGTGTTGGGGTCTGCGTAATTGATCCCCATGCGCCAGCGTGGCACCACAGGACACATCCCTGCCTGAGTTTGGAGAACATCACCATGGAGATGACAGCTGCTCCTCCAAGCAAGCATTTGGCCTCTGCAAACCATTAGCGCCCACTGCCAGCTTCTGTCTGAAGGAGCCAAGTCAGCACTGGAGAACAAGAGCCTCCATTTTGAATCCTTCCCAGAGAGAGAAACATTGACCACCGTTTGCTCATGGCTGGGGCATGTTTCAACATGTTTCAGTATTTATGAACACCTAAAAAATGACTTAATTGAACGGTTGGTTTCTGTAGAGCTAGTGCCACTCTTCTGTATCTGCCACTGCCCAAGCTGGTTATTTCACCCAGACAATCCAGGCAGCCATTACAAGGTTTCTTTGTTACTTTGCCAACCTCCCATTTCCAGCTGCCAAAAGAGTCTTTTCCAAGAATCAGCCCGAGCAATTTGTTAAGAGACATGCAACTATTGAGTAGCTCTTATTGTAACGCCCGTTTCACACATACTCCGTATGCAGTGCGTTTGCGGTGCGTGTTGCGGTGCGTGTGCGGTACTGGAGCAGCACACGCTATAGTGCTTTCACATATGCTGCGTTTGCAGAGCGCTACTGATACGTAGTTTCTGTGTCACAAAATAAAAAATGGGTAGGCTAAGTAATTTTGATTTTAAAACCAAACTTTGACATTGTTACAGACATTACAACAGTATGAAATTAACTTTAATCATTGTGATTCTTTGTTTTAGTTCGAGTTGTTGACAGAAGACAAGCTATCGCGCTATATCTGTTGCTAAGATATAATACACAAATATTTTAAATTAGAATACAAATGTATAAATACTGATTATAAATGCATATTTTAAGACGGTTCTTAAAAAAATAAGAACCGGGAGAGGGCTAGCCCCCAGAAGACAAAGGACCTTTTTGGAAATTAACATTTGATATAATAATTATTGTTAGCACATGCCACTACATTAAAACGAGTATCCTCTGCTATAAATAAGGCTGGCTGTAGCACCAAAAAGTTAAACATTTTGATTTACAATTACATAGTCAAAATTAATTATAACTAGCCTACATAACTATAACAAACTTATAATTACACCCTGTTTAACTTCTTTATATTCAAAAATAAAACTATATAGGCTAATATGATTTACTTATGAATTCATATAGGCTACAACTACATATTCAGATGTTCATTTACATTTAATAAATTCGCATGACATGAAGGTTGAATGTGACGATAAACAAAATAAATAAAAAGGGCAACACAGTAGGCCTACATATTCATGTTTAAATAGAACAACATGCAGCAATAATATATATTTATATTCTCGTTTAAAACGTTTTTAATTTCTTGATCCTGTAATTTAGTAAATGTAGAACACATTAACTGTAATTATGAGTAGCTATATGATCAAATTATTACAGTTTCTTGTCAATCTATATTTATTTCAATGTTAACAATACGCTGCAGTGCGGTGCAGCACAGCAGAAAATAGACTCTGTGCGTAAACGATCGCTGCACTGCTGTATACGCACCGCAACTGGAACGGATTGCCGGACCGCATCCGTGTGCAGTGTGAAACCTCTAACCTGTTAACATGGGTACGGAAAAAAATACGCACCGCAAACGCACTGCAAACGGAGTATGTGTGAAACGGGCGTAAGCCTTCACCACACCACATCATATTTATACAGAATTAAGGTAACCTCTTTATTGAAAAAAAAAAAAAAAGTCAAAATATCCATTTGACATTTTTAAGATTTCTTCTGAAACAAAAAAAGCAGAGACAATATGGCATTAAAAGTTTTTTAACGATAAGGGTAATACTATTTAAGGCACTATATGTTATTATACAGTAATATAATAATATATATTTTTTACTTATGAAGTGAAATATTACTATTAAGACCATTTCCATTTGATATAATTGCTTTCAAAAATAAACAATGAGATATGTGTGATGATATTTACTTTCCTATAGGTTCACACACACTGTAAAAAAAGATTAGTTGACTCAACTTTAAGTCAAGTCATCTTGTTGCTTTGACTGAGTTTATTTGAGTCACACTATAAGTTGACTCAAATTAACTCTGACTTAGTTAAGTTGAGTCAACTAATCTTTTTTTACAGTACAGTGGGTAGAACATAAGAACATTACAAAATATTTATTTGGCACCAAAATGCTACTATTGTTTCCATTAGGTTCCACAACCTTGTTTGGGAATGCTGTTAGGAAAAGACGGCCAACAATTGTACAGTTATATTAGCCAACATATGCAGCAGCTTCTGAAAACAGACTGTGAGACATGCAAGTTAAAAACTGTCATGTACAGTAAGTTCCTCAATAGAGAACCAGTCCGTATGTAATTATTAATGAAACTACATATTACGCAATCCCTCAGTTATTTTATGTGATTAATTTCTTCATATGGAGCTGTGATACTGCAATTCCCAAGCGGTTTATTGGGAAAATGCAACATGAAAAGCACGATTAAGATAAATCCAGTTATAGCTTGCATGAATTTCCCTCAAGGGGCAAAGCTGTATATTCTGCCAGACTTTTTAGCAAAAGCTCAAACCCTTTACACTACACCGGCATTTTAACTTATGATGGATACTGCTGGGTTCGGCAAATATTTATCACTTTCCAATCATCTAAACTTTCTGTCGGGATAATATTTAGCCATTTTGTGTGTTCTGACTTTAACCTCCCTAAAACTTGGATGGTATGAAGAGTTTTGCAAATTCAGAGATGGTAAATGTCATTTAAGGTCCAGATGCAGCTCAGAGCTTGTTTACCACATGAAGATGCTGTAAATAAATAGGGCTGGGTAAAAAATATTGAATATTTAAATAATTGGTAACACTTTAAAATAAGGTTTCATTTGTTAACTAATGTTAACAAATACAACATTTGATTTAGTTAGAGCCAATTTCATACAACAAATACAACCTTTGATTTAGTTTCAACAATTTTTAGTTTCAACAAAGTTTTGAACAATGTCATGTTTTTATTTAATTATAGCACCACCAATTTACACTGCATAGAGGATGATCTACTGTTTGCATTTCCATTAATTTTAATAGCAGCTGTCCAGTATATTAAATATACAATATATTCAATTTACGGTAAAATACAGCTGTGGTTGCCAGAAATTTACCGCATAAAATACAGTAGCAACATTTTAGGTTTAACAGACTTAACTTAAAATTTACAGTAATAAACTGTATTTCATTATCTGATATAATGTTAATTAACTGACCTATTGAAGTATTAATATCTGTTTTGTACCATTGTAATACACTGATAACCACCGATCACAACAGAGATGAGAGTCACATGATCAATCAAAACTCATCACAAACGGCTCTTCCACAAGAAAGTTAACATTAATGTTTGTGTGAATGAGACTGTGGAGCTTCAATGTATCAAACGCCATCATGGTAACACACATGAAATTTTAAAGATGCAATAAACATTAATTTAACAACATTAAATGTAACATAAAACCCTAATGTACATAACTGGTTAGAAAAAAACTAAGAAAACAATGAAGAAACAGTTATTTCAACAAAAATACATCAAATGTGAAGTGTCACACAGGGAATTGTGGGAATGTCAATTTACGTTTTTTTTCACTGTAAATTATACAATGAGTTGTTTATTTCACTTTCAAAAACTGTAAATTTAACGGTATTTTACAGTAAAATTACATTAAATGTACCATTAGATATATCACAGTTATTTACTGTATAGTAAGGAAACTTTCTGTTAACCAATTAACAGTTTTTCACTGTAGCATTTTGTAGTCTTTTACCGTTAAAATCACGATAATTTTTTACAGTATAACATATATACACTGAAAATGGTGTAGGATTAGTGTATTTACTTTAACTATTTTAGAAATTGTTAGACAATTCCACAAATTATTACAAAGAAATGGCAAGTAACACCTTTTGTTTAAATGTGACATTTTCAAGTAGAAAGGCTGAAGTAGCTGAAAACAACAAATAAGCTTTTGGCCAGCATCGAATAGTATGACAATTGGACTATACTGTGCACGTTTTTGAAAACGACACAATTATCGTCTCACGCACATATGAGTATCACGTGTTCAGTCATAGGCATGTCATTAACAAATTCTTATTCTTAACAAAGTCACATCGCCAACTACTGGCCTGGCATGAATAATACAGCTTTTCAACTATTTTCGCAGAAAATGTGAAAACATTCCCGTGTGAATGGGAAACGTTTTGTCATCTGTACGCAAAAAAAAAAAAAAAAAGGAAAAACTTCCGTTTTAAGTACATTGTTGTCGTGTAAACATACCCTAAGTCAAAAGCATACTGTATGGACAAGCAAAATCTTGCCTAAAGTTCTTAGAGTGGGCACTCCTGCTCTATAGCAATCCTCTAGACTAAGGTTGGGCAAATTCTGTCCAGTGTGCCACTGTCCAACAGAGTTTAGATCCAACCATAATCAAACTAACTAGCTAATCAATGTCTTTAGGATTACTAGGCTATAGTCAGGTGAGTTTAATAAGGGTTGGAGATAAACTCTGCAGGACAAGACTGAGTTTGCCCATCCCTCCTCTAAAGCCTTGTCACAGGCTTTAAAACATAGTCACAAGTTAATCTTTCTTAACATCTGCGCATGGTCATTCACATGGTTTGTTAACACCTGCGTATGGTCATTCACATCTAAGGCAATTGCTAAAACTTTGCTAGAGCACAATGGGATTCTAAAGCAGAAGTTAGCGGCTTCATTTCACGCAGTTTATTAACAATAGCACGCTCTTGTCTTTAGCCTCTACACTCTTGGGTCACTTTATCACTTTCATGAGTTCATTTTCATCCTGATTATCCCTGTTATTCCGTATTCAGACTCTGTAATGTTTCATCAGGCACCTGCTAAACCCATGAATATCTGCTCCCCGTGCAAGAGTCAAGAGTTCATTATTGTAAATTAAGCAGCAGCCCATGTTGGCAGGATGCGGTGCCTTTTTCCAGCCTGGCAGTAGACCATTTAGCAGATGGCGCTGAGATTTCTGAGCATTTTCTATGGCAGGTGCTGAGGAATGCAACAGTTTTCAAATGTTAGCTTGATTACAACAGAATTTTAATATCTTTGACTTTCGTCACTGATTAAAATGAATTGAACTTGCACCCAGAGGCCTATAGCCACTTGTCTAGTCTAAAATGTTTAAGTTTTACCTCCCTCTTTGGAAAAAAAACACCTGCTGGTTTAAGTGTCTCTGTTGGACACTTGTTATCTGATCAGACTGGACCAGAGACCAGCCAGGTGACCAGTAAGGTGACCAGTAAACCACTAGTTTGTCTAAATACTAGTTTGGTCAGTCAGGGAAACTACCTAAACCATCTGGATTCAGATTATTTTTGCTAGAGATAAATACTAAGAGCTCATGGCATTGATTAAATCATTGTTAAAAGATTTTTAAACAACCCACTGTATGATCAGTGATAAAAAAATCACTTTTTTTATATATATATATTGCGGTAACAATTTTGTCGTTTTACAAAATATCTCTTTGTGTAAGAACTTTTTAGATCAAAATATTTTCTGAGAGAGCACACATACCTTTCAGTGCTTCAGATCTTATCAGTGAGGGTAAGTGACATCATTTCCTGTATCTTACATCATTGTGGGAGATAATTCCACCAAGTTTAAGGCAAAGTATGGTACAGTAAAATAATTGATTTATGGATACACATTTTTATAAGATAAGGTATTATTAAACAATTAAATTTTGTAGAATTAGGAAAGTGACTATTTAGGGCTATTATCAAATATTATATAGAAAAATTGTCAAATCAAATAGCTTGATTACACAATAATACATGATGGAACTAATTTAGACTAATTTGGACAACACGAAATCATGATTGTCATCTATATAACACACTATTTTATAGAAAATATTGTTATGGCCTGTAACATCTTGTGATCATGACAATGAGTAACAATTTATTCAAATAATAAAACATATAAACATTTGAAAAAAATCAGGGAAAAAATGACTTTTTCACTTTTTCATCTGTGACTTTTTCACCTGTGGTTAAAGGATCAGGAAAGGAGGAGGCGGGAACCGGCAAACGTTTCACACACTTTAATCATGTAAAATAAACAAAACGAAAGTAAAAGCGTCACGGCGACTGCTGCACACACGTAAACGAAACATAATGTAAATAGACCAGGCCTTGTCCTCTCTCATCTTTCATTGTCATCGCCAGTGTTGGGGAAAGTTCATTTTAAAAGTAATGCATTACAATATTGCGTTACTCCCCAAAAAAGGAACTAATTACTTTACTTAGTTACTTTTTATGAAAAGTAATGCGTTACATTTCTTTTTCGTTACTTTTTCCTCACTTGGGCTTGGGTTGCTTGTTTGTTTTTTAATAACAACAAAAGTTTTATTTTCAACAAATGTTAAGGCTCTTTCACACCACAAGTGAAATGAATACGCCTCAGGCTGAAGGCAATGCATATTTATACCTGTACAGTAGAGGGCGCCGCTTAAATAAACCTTTCAGATGTGCTGCCATTCTGGATTTAAGAACTATGGGATACAGGAGAGGGAAGTTCAACACTCTTGTTTCTAAATCTAATCTAAAGTCATTTTTGCTTATTTTTGCTTATAGCAGTGGGTCCCGAGGACTGGAGTTGAGAACCACTGAATTAGATCGTTGAAGGTCAGCAGCAAAGACATTGGTTAATAAAGTGAGATTAAATCCATAAAGTATATTTGTGTCATTCAATAGTTATACATTTGAAAGATTTTCCGTAAAATTCTGGGATTACATTTTACTGTTTTTATTCATTTTGAGGAATACTGAATGTTTTAGTGCAAGTGAGACGAGTAAATGCACGTTCACATTTGGGGCCCTATTTTAACGATCTGAAACGCAAGTATAAAACGCGAACCGCGAGTAACTTTGTGGGCGGATCTCGGCCCAACTCGGACGCAAATCTAAAATGGGTTGGTTAGTTGGTTAGCTACGCTTTTTCCATGGCGGATTGCTATTATAATGGCGGATTTGCCAGGCGCACGCAACTTACATGATGGTAAAGGTGATTTTGCAGTCTTCAGAATTTAGTTTCCTGGTTCTTGACGGACAACACACTTTGTCAGATGTCCTTATATATCTATGTGTCTTGCCACTATTGATCAAACAGGTTTGATCCGTCATTAGCCTGAATAATTTGGGTAAATGTGTAGCTAGATTTATGCCTATCTTCATGGACACCACAATGATTTCCCTCGTGCGGTAATATTTTTCCTTGTAATTATGTATGGTTTGCAAAAATTTGAACTGCTGCGTCTGTGTAGATGAGAGAAGCAAAGTGCATGCACGTTGTGCACACGCTACTTTATGGCCAAGCATGCGCCCTTAAAATAGCATCTGAATAACGCAACTTTAGACTGGGTTCGTCCTGGTCTGTGGCGGAATTGTTTTCTGAAACTGCAAAATAGCACCAGGGAACGTTCGCGCCGGAACACACCAATGTAAATTCTGTTGTAAATTGAAAAAAGTAATGCATTACTTTACTAGTTACTTGAAAAAGTAATCCGATTACTTGTAATGAGTTACCCCCCAACACCAATCGTTCCGTTCTCACGGCCGTCGGCCTCGTCCTGCTTGCCACAACCCCAAATGAACCCAATTATAGAATCACCCAAAAGTAATCCTGCTATACCTACATAGTATTGAATATGTCTGAATGTGCCACTTTTCATAGCATCCCTACGTCTGCATTATTAATCTTGACTCCCTGTGTCTTTCTGGTTGGTCTAGGTGTCCTAACAGTGGGAGGGGTTCCTGGAGTGCTACGAGGCCTCTTGCAGCTTCGCCCACCTGCTGTAGATACTTGCTACGTCTCATCGGCTTAACACCTGCCTCTGCCTACCTGTCTGAGTCTCTGCTTTGTAAATGGGCAGCACCCCCTTGTGCCACGGAGAACACACTGTACGTTCACAAAGCGCCTCACAGACATTAGGAGCCTTGAGGACTTTAGGAGCGCAGCACGGGACAATGAGGCGCCTATCCCATCTGAGACTGAATCAGACACCGGGACTCCACCAGCGGTTCCGACCCAATCCGAGACTGTGAACTGCTCTGTGAAACGGCTTTCTGCTGGAGTACGTTTTTGGCGCTAATTTTTTTACAGACCAAAGAGGAAAAATTATAGACAACAAACAAAAAAACATTGACTGCGTGAGCGCGGACTGAGGGAAAGACTCAAAGGGAACAATTTTGGCAAAGAAAAAATAAATATATATAAACCTAAATGTAGAAAGAGAGAGAGATAGATATAGATATAGAAAGGACTTTGCTATGACGCAGTGGTCTACAAATGGAAACACCGACGTGGAACATTGAAACGACTGGGTCGAACATTCCCATTTATCACAATCCGAGGAGGAACCTTTAATACTTTACAGATTTCCTTGAACTGAACCAAGCACTGTATTCCAAGGACAACAAGGATATATACTGTACACATAAACACATCAAGAGATTTAATTAGCATTTTTCAGTAGCAACATTTTGGACATAGAAGGTTAAATGGAAGAGTGCCCCATTGCTTATCGTCAGAAAATATATAAAAAAAGAACGTAAAAAACAGTCATTTCCGATTGCCAGGAGTGAGATGTCATTATATGTATTTTGAAAAGGCCTACGAGTTATATATTTAACAGTTTTATATGTTGTACCTTTGTAGAGAATCTTATTTAACATGAATAACGTTGTGGAAATGACAGATGTAGAATGTGGGTAATGCCCTGCTCCATAACGCAATGGTCTTATAAAATTCAAACTCAAGTAGCAATTTTCCTTTTACAGGTTCGAAAAACAGGACTACATAAGGTAAAAGGAAGAGAATGGACAAAACGCAAAGGAAGGAATCGATTAATTGCAGAGAATAAACATGGAATCTACTTTTAGCTTTTGTATTGTAAAGGGTCGGAGAAAAGCTCTTGTATTCGGCTTTTCTGAGATTGATTTTTGTGCTTGTGTTTGTTTGCACAGTGCTCACCTCCAAGTCTTGACACCTCCAGAGACAGTTCAGAAAGTCTTAGATTCATTTACATCAAATACTTTTTTATTATGAACTATTTTAAGAATAAATTAAAAAAGTGAAAATATCAAGTTGCAGGAACAAAATTGTAAGGTGATTTGTTTGGTAGTTTCTTTCTCCTTTTAAAATGAACCAGGTTTGACAGAGATATGTACATTTGGAGGCGCGTATGATGAATCGATTTATATTTGGGAGGAAATGAGACTGAGGGGTGAATTCACTAAAAAGCGCATAATCTTTATTTAAGCACTTTTTTTAATTATTTTTTTTTTATTCACTTAGCACCTGCAATCCAGTTTAACCAGAAGCTTAATGCAATGAAATATTGATAATAATAATAATTTCATTTTCATTCTGTTCAGCACAAAAACACTTTTTTCTATGCAAATTTGACTTATTTTAGATGCCACCACATTTAGAAAAAAACTGCGTTATTATAATAGCATAAATAAGATTTAGTTACACAATTACATTTTTTGTATTCTTTTTTAAATTAAATGTGTGTATAAATGTTATGTTGATCATGGCAGCAGTGATATATGGAGAAGAATGTTAATTATAAGCACACTTTATGCATTTATTAGAGAAAGTTAGGCGCCTGGATTGAAGAGGTGGAGTGGTTCTGTCCCAGAATTGTATACAGGATCATTTTTATTTAAGTAATTCAACTTAAAAGGTGAAACTAATATATTATATAGACTCATTACATGCAAAGTGAGATATTTCAAGCCTTTATTTGTTATAATTTTGATGATTATGGCTTACAGCTTGTGAAAACTTTTTCACAATATTCAAATTTTGAATTTGGGTTTTTCTTAAAGGGATACTCCACCGTTTTTTCATATTAAACTATGTTATTCCCTTAACTAAGACGAATTGATACATACCTCTCTCGTCTCAGTGTGTGCAAATCGCTCTGTCTTGCGGCGAATAGCACTTAGCTTAGCCCAGTTCAATCAATAGGGGCCAAGCAGAGAAGCTACCAAACACCTCCACGTTTTCCCTATTTAAATACAGTTAACTCGAGTAGTGTAACTCGACCTAGGACGTTGACACAAAACCAAACGTTGCGCTTTTCTAAGCGTGTAAAATGGATAACTATATTGTATGGCGGAATACCATAGCAAGTGCTTTGACTTGGCGCAGTAATATCTTCACTCGTGAAAAATCCTCTCACCGGCCCCCGCTCCCTCTCCTCCTCCCTCTCATTTCCGTCAATAGAACCAACGTGTGAACAAGTGAAGATATTACTGCGCCAAGTCGAAGCACTTGCTATGGTATACCGCCATACAATATATTTATCCATTTTACACGCTTAGAAAAGCGCAACGTTTTGTTTTGTGTCACCGTCCTAGGTCGAGTTACACTACTCGAGTTAACTGTATTTAAATAGGGAAAACGTGGAGGTGTTTGGTAGCTTCTCTGCTTGGCCCCTATTGAATGAACTGGGCTAAGCTAAGTGCTAACAAAGTTTCGCCGCAAGACAGAGCGATTTAGTGCACTCACTGAGACGAGAGAGGTATGTATCAACTCGTCTTAGTTAAGGGTATAACATAGTTTAATATGAAACAACGGTGGAGTATCCCTTTAGCTGCCATAATCATCAAAATTGAGTAATTTGGTCCTCCATATAGAACTGGCCTGCAAATGGAATTTTTGGGCCGTGTTGCGTGTATAGGCCTACATTATATACATGTTTTGCATAATTCCCTTGCTAAAACAAAGCAGACAAAATAAGCAACGCTATTTGAAGGCACAATTCATTCTTAGTGAATTCCCCCTCAATGTTTCATGAACACAGTAATAGGTAAATTAGATTTTTTTTATTGATTGAGCTTGTAAGGGGGGGGGGGTTGACATGATTTACACTGCATATGTTGCTCTATACAGCAATAACAAAAAGTACCATGGTATTACCATGTTTCTTGGATTTATACCATGGCATATATCAAGACTAAGAGCTTCACTTAAATCAATCAATTATTAATAAATCATGAATTAAAAATATTTACCTTAATTAAAATAATTCAATTAAATGTCATTTAAATGTTTTTTAAAATCATACATTTATATTTTTCCATTTAACTAAAAAATGTTAAATTGAATTTTAACAAACTATCTTATTAGTTCAATAGTTATATTCAAATGTATTTACCAATTGTTTTTGTTTTATTTCAATTTAAAGTTATTTATTTGTATTGTTACATTTTCAACAACATTGACAAACATAACATTTCTATTAATTTGAATTTCTATGAAGTCAAGTCCACTGTTATCTTACAGCATTTATTAATCTAGGTTAATATTAACTTTAATTTTGGCTTAAGAAATCCTGAATAGAAAGTTTGAAGCTTTACAAATATACCATTATACAGATATACCATTGTTCGTTGTTAATTCTTGTTTAGCTAATGTTAATTTCTAAACCTTGAAATGTTAAAAATATATTAGAATGTGTTGAAATTAATATTAACCTAAATTAATAAATGCTGTACAAGTATTGTTGATTGTTAGTTCATGAGTAATGCATTAACTAATGTTGATCATTTGAGTTTTATTTCTTTCAGTGGCACTCCGATTCCTTAATAGCACATTTAAATACCTTAATATCAAAGTAACATGGTATTAACATACAGTATCTTGACTTCGCCATGGTTACCACCACAGTCTTATGGTAGGAGAGATTTTTAAATGAATGGACATGCAATTATATCTGAGACACACATGCATAAACATGCATACCAGTCTAGCACTTCTGCTGCCTAATACAACAGAAACCAGAGACAGCTGCATTCATATATTCAATATTTGTTTTCATTTAAGATATTTCAACAGATTCTACAATCAGTATGATGTTCAAAGTTCTCACAAATACATGAAATACAAACATATCCTATAAAAGTTCTCTGATTATGAAATACAACAGATTTGTCCATCCTGCTGTCAGTGATGATCGAACCAATAACTTTTCTCTCAATAATCTGCTGATTTACGTGTGTCAACAATGAAATAATGTCATCGGTGCTTGAGTGTATGGAGGATTTGACTGATGCTTTTTACAGCAATATTTGCTGGGCCATTCCTATTATGCAGTATATTTTAATGTCCCCATCATATGTCTTATTATCATTATATCATCTTAATATATTGGTTAAAATATTAAATGTATACATTTTAAAGATCAATCATTTTAATGTCATGAGGCTGTGTAGCATAAGCCAAAGAAGATGTGTGATGCAGAGCGACAGAAAGAAAAGGATATTTGAATGAACACAGAGTGATTCAAAGTACACAACTAACAGCGATGAACAAAGAACTGAGGCTTATACACACTGAGATGACAATCAACAGAACAAGAAACAGGTGCGTAATTATTTAGAAACTATGGCAACAAACAATGAATGACAACTCAGACAGAAACCATGACAAAGAAAGCACAACTAAACAGAATATGAGAAGGAAACGACATGATCATGACATTCCAGTGAACATTTATTTATTTTATAATTAAATACCATTTATTATTTTCCCAATAAATTGCAAGTGACAATTTATTAAAGGAAAATATCCCAAGTGTTTATTTATTTCCTCATCGAAAAGCTACGAATGTTTTCTTGGAAATATCGTTTTTATCTGCAATTGTTCTATAGGTTTTTGCTGTGTGCTCTTTTTCAAAATCCCTTTAACCAACAAAAACAGGTCTACTGGTTTTAATTACATTTACAATTATTAAATTACATAATTCTCCAGGAGAATATAGCAGCACAAACATCAGTATAGAGCTGGACATCTAATTTGTCATTCTAATTTGTTTCTAATGGATTTATAGAATGGTGATTTTTGGATTATGATTTAAAATGAAATGTCTATGGTTAATAGCACTTGTTCACATTTAGTTTTTCAACATATATATACAATGGTGGACCTGAATTTAACAAGTTAAAGGGTTAGTTCACCCTAAAATGATGTCATTATTTACCCACCCTCATGTCGATCCAAACACGCAAGACATTCGTTCATCTTCGGAACGCAAATGAAGATATTTTTAATGAAATCTGAGAGCTTTCTGTACCTCCATTGACAGTCTACGCAACTACCGCTTTCAAGCCACAGAAAGGTAGTAAAGACAATTTTATGAAGTGAGTGCTTTGTTTGCGAAAAAAATAAAAAAAAGATTTTACCCCTTTATTTACAAAATACTACTATATAACGCGTTCAGGAGAGCACCAGGAGCCCGTACCATGATGGTAGTTGAACAAACTCAGGGTTACAAGTCAAGTCACCTTTTACTATACAGATTGTTTCAAAGCAGCTTAACAGGAAAATAATGCAACAGGGTTTGTTTCTGCTCTACAGCAGATCTAGATAGAAAAAAATAGCGACTGTACATAACCTGCCCTTTTGGTGCCTAAAACCGAGGGATGGCAGAAACTAAACTGAAATATACTACCCTGGAAATCCAGAGTTTTCGCGAGAGCACAATTTGAATTTGCTCAGCGAGTAGCTCTGGTGTCGAGCAATAATGCTCATTAAATATGCCCCTCTATCTGAGCTGCACCAATCACATCGGGTTATCTGATATAGGCGGGCCAGAGGCGAGATGACATTAGTCATTAGTAAACATTGCAAGATGGCTATGGATGAACAACATCAATTGTTTGAAACGGCTTTGGGCGCTACAATGAAAGATTTAGACTTGCCGTTTTCTCCAAAAGAGGAACGGAAGACGGCGCTCGAATCGTTCCTTTGCAAGTTTTTGCGGTTTCGCAAAAAGTCTAATCTACCAGTTAGCTCCGCTCAAGTTTGAACCCGAAGACAGACACGAGAGGCGGGAAGAGAATAGACGTGATAAATCTGAAGATGGAAGTCCTTCCACCCAACTTTTCAAATGTAATCAACATTTTCCTATAAGTACTAGATGTGTTAGGCTATTTAACATGACATTTTAATTATATTATGCTGAAAAGAACGAAATTACTCGAAAAAAGATTCGTTCATTTTGCTGAACGAGATTCAAAGATCCGAGTCAGTAAAATTATCCAAACTTCCCACTACTACTCCGCTGGTAGCTAAGCGTATGGGGCTTAGTGATGCGTCACCCCGTGCATTGTTGTGATTGGTCGTAGTGTTAGCCAATTGCGTGCAGTGAGATTTTCAAATGCACGCTTGGTGCCGCCCCTCGAGCTGGCCGATTTTCATTCATCGACACCAGACCATTAATCTTTCAGATTTAGGTCTGGATTTCCAGGCTAGAAATATACATGGCTAGCCACTAAAACCGGCTTTATTGTACAGGCCCCAGGACGCATGCGTGTTGTGCTGACACGGGAGACTATTGTGTAAATAAAGTGTTACATTTTATAAGGTTTTTTTCACAAAAAATCTTTCTGGGGCTTGAAAGTGGTAGTTGTGTAGGATGTCAATGGAGGAACAGAAATCTCAGATTTCATTAAAAATATCTTCATTTGTGTTCTGGAGATGAACAAAAGTCTTACGGGTTTGAATCCGCATGAGGGTGAGTAACTAATGACAGATTTGTAATTTTTGGGGTGAACTAACCCCAATTTAATGAATTTAATGAATTCAATGGCATGAATTTTGAAGCTACTGTGTTTTTCTAGAATATGAGTTTAAACTTGTTTTAAAGGGGGGGTAAAATACTTAGTTTCAGTCAATCTCATGTTAATCTTGAGTACCTATAGAGTAATAGTGCGTCCTTCATATCTCCAAAAAGTCTTTAGTTTCATCATATTTATAAAATAAAAATACAGCTTTCCGATTCTATCCGGAAAAAGCCGAGGTCCTTGATTCTGGGCGTGGGCGGAGCTATAGAGTCAAGCGGGAGCATCCACAACATACAAACTGCATCCACTGTTCCAGTAACACTGGGTTCTTTGGGAAGCTGAACAAGGTAAACTTTCCCTCACATCCCAAAACACACTTTTTTGGAGACATTCTTGACATCAACCATTCCTATTTAGCGCTGCTGATGATGATTTCCGGTAGTAGCGTGTCGATGAGCGCGGTCTTTCTCTCCTCTGGTCGACGTGTGCGTGAACGCGCTTTTCCGAGAGCAATGCTCATATAAGGAGTTCCACTCTGGTCTACGTCATTAGATCTACGATAGAAAAAAAACAGCCGAAACGTGTTGCAACCCGGAAGTATGATTTTCAGCACAGAAATTCTCTGTTATTCGTTCAAAATAACTTTTCAAACTTTGGCCATTATTAGCATGAGAATCCATCTCTTTAACACTGTAAACAACTCTGAATACATGAAACACCATTGTACCCCCCCTTTAAGGATGATTAATCAAGCATGTGAACTTGCATTTGAGAACAAAACACAGCAGCTTCAAAATGTTTCTTGTATGAGTGTGTGAAACTTACGTTGAACAAAATGTTCTCTGAAGTAATATCCTGACCCTCATTGTTGTCCCTTTAATGTCCTCCAAACCCCTTCCCACAATCCAATTCACTTCAGACGTGCCCCTTGCACTCTTCTGCTTCTTGCCAAACTGGATATTAATAAACTTATGTTGACCCCTCCAGCCCCCAAAAAAGGCAACGTGCTCCACGGGGAGGCAAAGTAGGTCATATGTTAATTATGTTGTGTGGGTAGGTGTGAGTGTTCTGCGCACTTCTAATAATGTTCTTTACATTATTTTGTAAGATCAGACAGATTAAAAAACATTGGGGTTTTTTTCATAAATTTGGCCAAAAGACAAGGAGAAAAAGATATATATCAAATCGTTATAAACATCTCTGCATTGTCACCCTGAGACAGTGTTTGCTTAACCTTTATAAAGTGCAACAGTTTGATTTCAGAGTTAAAAATCCTATTCATTTTGAGTCTGATAGTCCCTACCCTTCTAAATAAGGAAAGCTACAACATGTATTTTCAGTGTTAACAAACTACACACACTATATAAAGAAATCATATGAATTTGGCAACTCGTAAAATATGTACGATTTAGCAAAAATCATACAAATTCGTACAAGTGAGGTCGTATGAATTGGTACGAATTAGCCACATCGTAAAATTGGTACGAATTGCCGTGATATCAGGTTGGCTGGTTTGCTTTAAGTCTTTTCAAAGCCTTTTTTTTTATCCTTGGAGAAAATAAGGACCCTGTTTTCATGTATACCTTGGTCACTGTAAAAACAAGATCCTGTGGGAAACCGCAGCGAGAAATAGACGTCTCTCGGCCAGTCCCGTTAAAAGCGCAAGTAAATCTCTCGTGACAGACCAGCCACTACCACGACCAAATATTATTTACTTTGATTGATAACATTATCTGCAGAGTAAAATTATGTATTGTGAGTCTCTGTTTACAATATAAATCTAATTAAGCGCTCCCACTTCGCTGCACACGAGAGATCAATACGTAATATGGCTGTTGCAGCTGCTTCCTATATAGTGCACGTCTTCCATCACTAATATTTTCAACCAATAAAACTGTCTAGCTTCTCTTTTTTCTACAATAGGCATCCCACATTAAATGAAAAACAAATAATGACCCTGAATGCAATAGTGTTTTTCCTTTCTCTGCCAACAGTTTTTGGTCATTTAACATTTTAATATTCATAACACTAGTCAGACGTGATGCTATAGACATGATGATACCACAAATTGTGCAAATTGTGTGATGTAAAGATACTAAAGCCAAATGTGGAGAGAAAAGAAATCAAATTCTGATTGATAAAGTCAAGCCCACCTAACATCATGTAAACATTACATCTGTAAAAGTTCAGTTAAACACAATTAGCATGAATAAACAATGAACAACAGCATTTATTAATCTTAGGTGATTAAAGTTAATCCACATAAAACCTTTTTTTTTTGTGTGTGTGTGTGTGTGTGTAACCAGTGTCTCTCGATGCCCAGCATGATGTGCGGCCAGCGACACCAGGGGTCCGTTTCAATAAAGAGGTTCAACTAACTCCGAGTTAAAACTTGAACTCTGAGGTGATTTACCCTGAGATGGGAAACTCTGAGTTTAAGGTTTCAGAACAGATGAGTTGAGTTGGTTCAATCAACTCTAACTAGACTGACTCTTGAGTTAAGCGCGTGCACCACGACTATGAAAAGCCATCAATGGAGCTCCGAAATTACGATTCACCATGGCAACAGCACCCGACAAAAAGACGTCGGTGTACTTCCGAGTCAATACGGGTTTAATTCTGTGTAAAAGTTTAAGTTATTCCTTTTTCATGGTGTCCCACATCAGGGGGGGGATAATAATAATAATATAGAAACATAATTCAATCAAGTAAAGCTTGCATGAAAGGTTAATGGGCGTAGGCTACATGACTTTACAAACATTTGACATATTACATAAAAATCATTCAGCGTCTATTTCAATGTGCAGAAGCTTTTCCCAGTCTAATGCTCTTTTCACAGAATTAAATGTTCTCTAATCCAACCTGTTATATTTCTTAATTTGGGTGATTAAATTAACATTTGACTTCCAACAGCAAGAAGGCAAAGGCTTGAACCTGCACCACCAGCACTGACAGATGAAGAGGAGGTGGTGGAAGACAATTCAGATCCAACAGGAAAAAGAAAAACTGTTGCTTTTGTATGTGTAGGAAATAAAGATGGCCATATAAATTGTGGATAATTTGTTTATTTAACAGCTGTGGTGGTGGTTATGGCATATATCTCGGACTATCCTTCCATCTGGCTTCCTTCCACCCCACAGATTCCATTCATTTTTGTAAGGAGCGATGATGGGAATATGCATGCCATCAATGCATCCAACCACATTGAAAACCCTAAAGGAAGTTCTAATAATGTAATTCCCTATGAACTAACGTAGCCTCCTTATCTACAGGATCCTGTATGAAAGCACATGCCATTTTTGTCACTTTGACGGTGTCTGCATGATGAAAATATGTGCAATGAATGAATGTATTTTGGTCTTTTTGTATCCAGTGAAAATGTCTAAATATTCTAAAATCAAGATGCTTTTTCTACATAAGAAAAAGGACATAAGGTATCTAGTCTTGTCAAAACTCATAAAAACTAATTTACAGTAAGTGCATTTTTCTTATTTTGCAAATGATCTGCCAATGGGGTACGAAAAATTATCTTGTTACCGTTTGCATTAGTCTTCTTACCCCACCAGGAATAAGTATATATTATGTCATTTTTATTATATAGTAAATGCATCTTGATTTAAGAATGTTTTGTACTTTTAATGACAAAAATACTGAATGAATGAAGTATTAGACACTGTTTATGCTTTAAAATGAGGGAGGAGACCGAAAGAAACTCTGTGTTTACCGAAGAAAACCCAGAGTTTCCCTCATTTCAGGGTTTACATACTCAGGCCCTGTTTACACGAGAACGCTCGCGGGTGAAAATGTAAAAATATTTTATTGGATGTGCCTTTCGTTTACACGGCGATGGCGTTTTTGGGGCTTATAAACGCAAAAAAGTGAAACCACCCTCCAGAGTGGAAATCTTAAAAACGCTCCACCATCGCGTTCCCGTCTAAAGGGTAAAAACTGTAAAAACGCGAAAGTTTGCTAGACATTGAAGGCGTCGCGTATGCGTTTACGTCATAGGCATGCGCTAGTACAGGAAAATAACAAAACATTATCAAACTAAAATATGGCATTAATTTCATTGACAAAAAAAAATAAAAAATTCTGTCATTTTTTAGCGACACGCGAAGAGCACCGAGGTTTAAAGCAGCAGCTTTTCCGTATTTAACATGAAAAACTGTGTCAGTGTCTCTTTCACTTTCAGTGCTTCACATCGCCACCTAGCCGCCTGGAGTGCACACTACATCAAATTTCACACACTTTTGCGTCACCATATGCACGCAGATTCCCCATCACATCAATTAAAGGGGAAAACACTCACATTTCAGTCAGTGCAGCCATATCAGGTACACATTTTTGTGAATTATAAAAAAACGAAACATATTTAAAAGTATACTTTCTGTACCTGTTACACTTGGCATCATAAGCATGGACGACTGCAGGGTTACAACTGCAGGGTACGTATAAAGAGATGGTATGTATAAAAAATAAAATAAGAACACTAAAAAATACATTATACAACTAACATCTATATACTGTATGCCAGCATATGCTGATGTTAAAAAATTATAATGTGAGAAAAAGTTTAACTTTCTTGATTATGTCTAACATTCATGTAAATTGCATGCACTTCTCTAAAAACAATCAGCCAGATCAACGGCCAGTAACACACAGCAACCCATTTTATTTCCACAATCTAAAAAAAAAAGGATATTCAGCAACAAAAACAAAATCTGGTACAGATTGGAGTCAGACTTAAATGTGAATTTGTATTGGATTGTGAAGGACTAACTCTCATCCTGAAACACAGTTGGCATCCGCTTACGATTGGGCTCTTAGTCTGGAGCGTGGTCAACAGCATCTTGATGTTATTCTAATGGCCGTGCTACTTTTATCAACCTACAGAATCTTCATTTGCTGACATTGCAGCCAACTTCATTGCATTGGCACGCCAGCAAGCATAACCCGCATTACAATTTCTGCAAGATTTTAGATTATATAAGCATTGCCTTATATGGGGAAATTTAATATTCAACAATATTATTGATCTGCCTGCATTGACACCATTATATGAGAACTGAACTGAGCTGGATCTGTGCATCACGATTTTCTCCAGAGCGGCTAACTTACCTTTTTTTAACGATAGAAATGAACCATCACTGAACTAACTTAAGCTGGACTATGATGCCATTTTCTTCTAGAAATGAACTTTGTTTAATTATTTTCCTGTTATCACTGTAAAGCTGGTTTGAAACAATCTGTATTGTAAACTTGACCTACAAGATTAGCATAACTAGCTAAATAGCTAATTGGTTAACATTAACCAATAGCCTGTGTAGCCAAGGTGATGTCAGCTTAAAAGGAAAGTGGTTTCAGATTGAGGTTATTACACTTCAGTCAAAGTTTGACGAACATTTTTAAACTTGGAATAACATGCATTGATGTATTGCGCACAATCAAATCAGGAACAATGAGTAAATAGTGTACATTTTGATTTCATGATGACTTGAACATAAAATCTTTAAAAACAGCAGAAACGTTATTGCATCTGTATTAAATGACCCAGTAAATACTAGGACATTTTGGAAATGGCTTCCAGGCCTCCAGGAGACCTTATCTAGGGCTCGGAATAAATGAATACTCCTCCGAGTGTGGTTTCACATCTGCTCATGGCCGTGTTCGGCTCTGGCGAGAAGGGACGGGCTGCCGACATGTAGCCAAGACAGCAGGGACAAAGTGGTGTAGATGGCTTTGGCATGTCTATGCCTGGGGCTTTTATTCACTGCAGAACATACTGGCAACAAAACGTGTACACATTCAGACAATAGTGGCTCCAGTATTGGGCAAACTCTACAGAAAATGTTGGTAGCCAAGCTAACTTGGTTCTTTACCATTGCGTTATAAATATTAATTATTACAAATAGACAATATATGGGTATTAGAAAACAAAACAACAACAAATGATGCATGCTGTCAAAGGAAAAGTATCTCTGCATTCACAACATTCATTAATCTGACTTACTTTTCGGTAACACTTTATTTCGATAGTCCACTTTAGACATTCTAACTATACGTAACTTTGCAGCTACATGTCAACTAATACCTAGTTCACACTATAGGATTTTAAGCCCGATTTGCAAATCGTTGAGCTCCCCGACAGGTCGAGTTGTTATCGCGTGCAAATCGCGGGGGATTAGCGGCCGATGAGCGGCCGATGAACGCTCGCCAATCTGTTAGTATGAAAGAGCCAACGCATCAAAGACGCTCGCAGACGCCTCGCAGACGCGTTGCCCAGCCCAGAAAAATATCTAGCATGCCAGATATCCAGAGCTGTCGCACGACTCAACCACATGTGATGTCATGAGCTACAGCTAATCAGAGCAAGGCATGGGTTGAGGTCACCGGGAAAATACAGTTTATATACTGTCTTCTATGGAAAATACCCTTTTTTTTTTTTCAGAGCAAATCGTCGCGCAAACAGTTTGCAGCACTAATTTCTGTCTGACGTCCATATTCAAACAAAGACTCGCGTGTTGTGTACTTGTGTTCTTCTTCGCTGGGTAGTGGCGCGCGTGCTGTATTGCGTCATTTCCGGTTCGTTTTATAGACAAGATAGAATCGTTGGGTGACAGAGTTGTTGTCAACTCGTGTAGTGCGTTACCTCATGTTGAGGATCAATCACGTTGTGTCGTGTGGTGTGAACAGCTCAACAACTTGAACACTGCTGATTTCACAGAGAGCAAGTCATGTAGTGTGAACCGCACATTAGCCCGACGTTTTAAAATCCTGTAGTGTGAACTTGCCTTAACTGTCATTAGAGTATTAGACTGTCTGCTTAATATCTGCTAACACTTTATTTTGTTGGTCCTCCAACAGACTTTCTACTGACTATAAGTAACTTGGCAACTACAAGTCAACTTAATTCTCCTAACCCGAACCCTAACACCTGACCTACCAGTCTACTGACACAATTCTCTAATGAGAGTTAGTTGACAATCATGTAGTTGAAAAGTAACTTATAGTTAGTAGAATGTCTAAAGTGAACTCTCAAAATAAAGTGTAACCTACTTTGGTACAGTGATGGTAGAGGAAATACAAATACCATGGAATCTGTCATCATTCACTCACTTTGATGTAATTCTAAACCCTTTTCATTTTACTTCCGTGGAACACAAAAGGAGATTGTCACGGGTGGTTGCAGGAAGGCAGATGAGGATTTAGTTTAAACACAAAGTTTTAATGACGATGATACAATGTTTAAACAAACAGGCAGCAGCACACACACAAAAGCAATGTAGACACAACAGAGAATGAACGTGAGGGACCAACTTATATAGCAAACACAACCGAGGATGTTTAATTGAACACAGCTGACACAAATTAACTAATAATGAGGAGCGGGGAAAATGATCAAAGGAGCACATGATGAGACTGAAAACAAACTAAAAGTCCATCATAATTAAACTAAACTGAACATACTGGTGACAGGGACATTCTGACTGTTTGCTCTTTTCCATTAAATTACAGTGATGTTTAAAAAGGATAATTCCGGTATTTAACTTGAGTCTATATTGTAGTTTGTTTTGGATGAACAAGAGTGGTGGACAAAATTTTTTTGACAATGGTTCCTCTCTCGAGTTTTTGACTATAATAGAATTGGCCATGGACCCATTTAACATTGGAGTCAATGGGCATGTCCGAAAATGTCATTAAAACAGCCAATAATGTTCGTGTACAAAACTGTTAAACTCACCGAGTGGTTAGTGGTGTTCGTTGATGATTATAAACAATATATCGTCGCAATATATGATTCCAATCCGTTTATTTTGCTATAGTGGAACTATTTTTTCAGACACTTCACAACCGTGTAACTTCCGCTCAATATTTGAATCTGAAGCGTTAGCACACTCCCGACCACTTGATGGCCATAACCGATGTTTATGTCTCGCAGGACACTCACGGTCACAGTCGAGTTCAACTTAATATTGCACTGGTCAGTGGTCACGTCTTTCAATATTTTCAAGGTTTTGTTTGTTTATTTCGCTTACTCTCCCGGAGCACAGTTGCTCTGCTCGCTAGCCTTATGAGAAAACGGAAGCGAGCAAAAAGACTACATCGACCAAATGTAAACAGCCCCCTTTCCGTTTCCGTTAGCGCATTTATATTAACGAGCACTCAGTCCTTCAACAGAATTCAATGGGATTTTACAAAATGACGAATAAAACACGACAGAAACTGTTTTTCGCAACACTTTTTGTTTCTGGGATATTAACGAACATCACTAATCACTCGGTGAGTTGCACAGTTTTGAAAACTAATGTTAAAGGTTGTTTTAATGACATTTTCGGACATGCCCATTGACTCCAATGTTAAATGGGTCCATGACCAATTCTATTATAGTCAAAAACTCGAGAGAGGAACCATTGTCAAAAAAATGTTGTCCACCACTCTTGTTCATCCAAAACAAACTACAATATAGACTCAAGGTGTTAAATACCGGAATTATCCTTTAAAGTATATGTTAGAAACTACTATTTGTGAATGATCTCAATAAAAAAATATCTTTTTTTTTTTTTCTTTTTTTTTAGCTGGAAAGTCATGATTATGGGAATTTATTGGTCCAAAAAGTGAGGGAACAATTTTCTATTTTGAATCATTTGTGGTTGAATAATTCACAATACTTTCATGAAACAGATCAGTCAGTCAAATTATTGAAAAGTAATGTGGAAGACAGAAAATCCTGCAGGTTTGAAATGACACAAGGGTGAGTTAATGATGTCAGAATTGTCTTTCCTTCTTGGTAACAATAGTATGATGGTCTCTTTTTAACATTCTAACGTAACGTTTCAACAACACTCTCATTTGAGTATTAGACTGTCTGCTTAATATCTGCTAACTCTTTATTGTGATGCTCCTCCAACAGACACTCTACTGACTATAAGTAACTTTGCAACTACATGCAAACGTATTCTAACCTAACCCTAGTCTACTATTACTCTACTAACACTATAATAAGAGTTAGTAGACATGTAGATGCAAAGTTACCTATAGTCAACAGAATGTGTTAAAGGGACCATAAAAATAAAGGGGGGTATAACTCAGAACTTGTTAGTAAATTTCAGTTACAAGGAAACGGTATGTAACACATTAAATTAAACATGAAAAATTTTATTGTAAAACATAATCCAATAAACTTTATTTCATTTACAACTTTAAAAAAAATTATAATAATAATTTTTATTTTATTTATTTTTTTATGTAGTTCAGCTACTGCCCAACACTGTTTCCTTTCCATCACCACAGCAATTCTCTCCCTCTTCTATTTCAATTCCCTCTTTCCCATTCTCTCCAAGGGGAGACGTTCGGTTGTAATAAAACCTTGATGTTGTGGTTTAGGCTGGACTAAAAGACACACCAGCAGCTGGAGAGCTGGTCAATCTGACCGCTAAACGAGAGCAATGACCACCCAGTGCGAGTACCTTTTAAACTCATTTACATCGTGTCAGCTCGCATTACTGCAGGGCATGATGAGAGTGGACTGAATCAGGTCTGAATGCACGCGAGACAGTGGCCAAGCACACCCACACTGACCTGAATCAACGCTCACCAGACATTCTCTCCCAACACCGGATTTTAATCAAAACTGCCCTTAAGCCCACGCTCATGTGCTCTTAAAACCACATGGTTAAAAGTGTTAAGTGATGAGATTTGAATAAATCTTGAGCGGTTTTGCATTCCCCTTTGCATCGCAAGGAGACAAAAAAAAGAGGAAGGGTAAATCGTTCAAGAACATGCCTCAGCCTGTTTTTAGGACAATTAAGATTTGTTCCATTGTAATATTATTTTCCCATAAACTCTCATTACTGAGATATGTCTAGGCTTTTACTTTTGTAACTGCTGTAATTCACATTATCCATAATGATTATTTTTAGATTCTCATTAATACCTTTGTATTGTTACTGTAAAAAAGTAATGCAAATGTATACGTGTACATCAAATGAAAATGTGCTTTCAGTGCCAAAACAGCAGGTTGTATAATGCTTGAAAAAAACTAAACTAATAAGATTTTACCCCTTGATAGTGTAAACTACTGTTATTGAATACCAGACTTGCCATTATAATTAATTCAATTCCATTCAATTAACATTTATTTGTATAGCGCTTTTCAGAATAGACATCGTTTCAAAGCAGCTTTACAGAAAATGCATCCAAATGAGTCCACATTATACTTTAGAGTTATCTTTTATCAGAGGTAAGTTAATACGTAAGTTGTCTAAGTTATGTATTTCAGAAATGTACATATACAAAATCACAGTTAGCTAAAAAGTTACCATTTAAACAATGAAGTAAACAACAAAGTTAATTTGAACAGTAATTTAAGGCAGAAACAATGAGCTCATTGACTAATGAATACTTGTTTGTTAACAAATGATTATGACATTTAGAAAAATGTTTAATTATATTAAGACAAGTATTTCTTTTTTAAGTAAATATAATTCAAATTCAAATTCATCCATCTTACTGTTGCTAGATTGAGTTATAATATTCTGACGTGACGTGTCACAGTACAGTATGCGTTTAAACAGAACATTTCTGGTAATCATGGGTTGTGAAAATTAGACATAATTAGTCAGTTATGACATACTACATTTGTGTTCCTCACAGCCATGTTTTTGTTTGTGTCTGACTAATTATGATGATTCATATCAGTAAATCTTACAGCTTTCTGAGATCCTATTGATATTTCTTTCTCACATCTCATTGTGACACAGTTCGAGTGTCCCTGTGAACGTTGTAATAAAAACCAGTAGTGTTGTAAGCTACTAGGGTAACATCCTGCAAGAGGCAGCAAAAACATTGTCTAATGAATTTTTAACGACTATCGGAGCTATAGGGGCAACCGAGAGCCCTCCTAGCGCGATACACCCATCAGTGTGATTTGTGGACTGAGCTCAGGGAGTCTACACGACTGCTGAACCACAGGAGTTAAGTGCCCACGACGGGGGTGCGTCTTTGCTTCGCATCAGGGTCCAAATGATGTTTGAAATGTTTTAATCAAATCCTATCTTTTCATTAGTCTAACAATGCGTGTCTCGCAGCGAGCGAGAGCATCTCACAGGCCCCGAGGGGCACGGGATTTGTATTGAATACGGAGTCATTGCTTGGCCTCATGAAGTGCGAGAGCACAGTGCTGGCTATTCTATACATTTAAATGATCTGATAAGAGCGTTTGTGCTGATTTGGCCCTATTCATAATAACCTTGCTGTGCTGTTCCTTTAAAGACATCTGGGTTTATTCAACTGTAAGGGCACTTTTGACAACTGTACACTTTATAAAATAAACTCTATTAAAACACTGTTCACACTTTCACTGGTTTATTTGTCTGCAAACACTGTTTGGATATACATGTATATACATTTGTCATAATTATTTCTGAAAGTCATGAACATTTCCACGACAATGTCATTTCTAGTAAAAAATGCTGGATTGTTTCAACCCAGTTTTGGGTAAAATATGGACAAACCCAAACGTTGGGTTAAAAATGTAATTTCAAAACTTAACTCAACGGCTGGGTTTGTCCATATTTTACCCAAAATTGGGTTGAAACAACCCAGCATTTTTTAGAGTGTAGTATGTGGTGGAAATGACAGTGATACAAATTCAATTTTAAACCTTTTTTTCTTGCTAAAGATCATTTTCAGAGCTAGAATTTGATATCATAAATCCACACGATTAAATGTTCACACTCTTTTTTTGTAAAAGCAGTCACTGCTGGGTACAAGGCTATTTGATTGGTTATATAATGTGAATGTCTCACATTTTGGAGAATTACGTTAATTAAAAGCAAAGAAATCAAATTTAGAAGAGAAACAATTTTGTTGTAAAACTTACAATATTGTGTGCGGTCAGTAAAGCCAACCAGCATGTGTTCTTGGTTGTAGTTAAATGGAACAAAGAAGGTTTAAACCAAAACCCACAATTTTCAATTAGAATAGAAAAATGGACAATATAAAAACTTTTTTTTACTGTGAATTACATGGAGAATCCGGGTATTGCTGACATTGCTTACTCCAGACAATAATAGATTCAGTTATTTGCTTCTGAGTATATAATTTCAGTCCTTTATTTGGCATATTCAAGCAATAATGAGCATTATGTGTTCAAATGATCTCTCTTGTAAAAGCAATGAAATGTCTTTAACATTAAAAATGTAGTATATGTCTTGCAAACCTGACAGAATGCTCAAATAGGTGATTAGAGCAGCACAATACTGATATATCAGGGTTTTAATTTGCATGTTAGCAACAGAACTAGCGAGACGTGAGGTCGTCTCTGAAAGAAGTCATTTGCCAAGAACTCTGAGATTGTTTAGAGTGTCAGGGGAACATCTTTTATTGAGCTTGTCTTCAGGTCTAAAGCTGCTGTGAAGTCTTCTCTCTCTAACCTATCATTCTTAAAGGCCATTAAAGTGCTAATACACTTCCCCGTAACTTCAATTGACCGGATGGTCAAATTCTCCAAAAGAGAGCGAAATTAATACATTTTCAGCTTCCCGCAAAGCCATCGGGGAGTTCTCCTGATTAGGGCATGGCAATTGAAATCCTCTACTATGCGGAATAGGCAATTCTTGGTCTGGAATGGGGTTTGAGTAACCTGCCCTTTAGGTAGAGCACCTGCTTCATTAATCATGTGCCAGTGATAGTACCGGTTCTCCTGTGACAAACGGAGCAGAGCCCAGTGAATCCCATGAGCGTCCACACGACCCAGAGCTTCCTACCTTGTATCTTTCCACCTCTAGGGCCTCTATTTCTGGGAATCCACGGAGAGGTTGCATACAGAACTGGAAATGCAATCTTGAAAGCAATCTGACCTAAGAATCTTTCTTAAATCATATCTCAGGATAAGAATTGTGAGAAATTAAATGATACTGCTTCCAATTCCACTTAATGATTCCTATACCTTAGAGGTTCTGTTAATTGTTCTTTTAGTAATTTGAAGGAAAAATGGACAAAGTTTGTAAAATAAGTCTTATGTAGCCAATTCACTGATTTATCTTCTGATCCAAAATCAACTACAATGATTAGCTTGTGCCCAACAGCAATTCTCGTTTACTCGTGTCATGTCCTTTTTAAATCCTTTATGACTTTCTCTGCCATGGAACATAAAAGGAGAAATTATTTAAAAATGTTAATGCAGTTACAATGAATGGGACTGAAGCTTTGATTTCACTAATTTACTTTCACTTCAGAATTTAGTGTGGCATAGATATGTTACAAAAGGTTAACAGTATGGGAAATTATAGATTACACTTATATTTATTTGCTTTTAATTAACGTAATTCTCCAAAATGTGAGACATTCACCTTATATAACCAATCAAGTAGCCTTATATAGATAGAAATTATAGCTAACACTTTATTTTGATGGTGCTCTTGAACATTCTGTTGACAATAAGTAACTTTGCAACTACATGTCAACTAACTCTCATTCCAGTATTAGTAGACTGTCTGCCTAATATCTGCAAACTCTTTATTTTGATGCTCCCCAACAGACATTCTACTGACTATAAGTAACTTTGCAACTACATGCAAACTTATTCTAACCTAACCCTACCCGTCTATTAATACTATACTATAATGAGACTTAATAGACATGTAGTTGCAACTTTACTTAAAGTCAACAGAATGTGTTAAAGGGACCATCACAATAAAGTGAAACCCATATCTTAAACTATCAAAAGCCAGTTCCTGAAATCATCCTCAAGGAAGTGAAATAATTTTCCCTTTCATGCGATGTTAATGTTGGGCAGCAAAATTTCAGTGGAATGTTGTCTTTGTCCCATATGGCCATTAATATTTGAGTTTCACAGTTGTTTCATCTATGTTAGCTCTCTCAGTTGTGGCTTCTTCTTCTTCTTGTGTACAAGATTATTGTCTGTCTCAAATGCATCTTTCATGAATGGATAGGTAAGTGATCAGGTGTAAATACCCCCCAACAGACTGTACTAATCTGTAGTTGGATGGTGATGGAGCCAATTGTCTTTTGAGGTTGAGAAGTTTCCCCAGACTTATTTAAAGATGTGAGAGACTGTGGAGAGATAAGGGATCGTAATATTTCCCACAGTGCCTCACACCTTGCTAATGGAAGCACACTGAAACGATTTTCAATAACAGGTTACCACATCAAGAGAAGCTCCCAGCAGGACGAGCACCTGTCGAGGTGAAGATGTGTGCAGACCTCACAAATGCAACCTGGGCATTGGCATGACACATGAAGAATTGCTCTTTGACCTAAAGAGCTGCACTTCAAAGATATTAGTTGTATGCCAAATATAATTTCCCCTTACATTTTTTCACCTATTTACCCAATGTTTATATGAGGAACTTTACGAATAGGCACACATATAGGGTCTAAAAAAAAGTGATCATCAGTAAAATTGGGTAAAAAGGGTGGACGTATGGGGCTTCAGCCCTAAATGTTTTTTTATTCATTGCCTTGTCATTCTCATTAAATGTTTTCAGTTAACTTTCCCACTTTTTTTTACAATATAAATACATTTTAGAGCTGCAGTCTCATGAAGCAACTACAGAATGTGTTAACTTTTTGGTCAGAGTTCTCTGTCCAAATATAATAAACACAGAATGTTTCACAGACAAGCGAAATTTATATACATTATTTATGGATGATTTGTTAAACTCTACTGTATATCTCCTCAGCCATATGCATGGTATTGCTTATTGCAGTTTAGAATTATACTTAAAAAATATTGTTGCATTGTTTTGCCAGTATGTAACATTAAAAATGTTTTAAATCTTTTTTTTTTTATCAACTGTTCATGATGATATCTGGGGTTTTTTCATAGTTTTATTACTGGAAGTATTGTTAATTAGTTACATTTACAAGTAAACAACTTAAAAATGCTTCCTATGTTTTCACTTTACTGAAAGACATCAATGATCCATTTATAGACGTTAGTAACTGTATTATCACTCACAAAAAGTGTTTATAAGAACACAACACTCTTATTATTAACAATATATTCAGTTATTTGACGTCTGAATTACTAAAAAGTTGTATAATATAATAACCTAGCAATGCAGGTTGCATCTTTATGAATACATTCATGGAACCTTAAGACTGACTAATTCGTATGCACATTGAAAAAGCAAATGCATGACCTATAAGGAATTATAAAAATATATATATATAAATGTAACTATAACTGTTTTATAACACAGTATGTATGGGTCTTTATAAATGTATTTATAAAATTGTAATACTTATAAAAAAGTATAAATGGAGCTATAATTCATCTTGAGCATGGTCTTCATAGAAAGTGTTACCATTTAGGTCCCATAGACATTGATGTCTATCTAAGGAGGCAGTGGGTTAAATTGTCATGATGAAATCTTGTGACCCTACAAATTTTCAAGATTGCATTTTTTCCACAAACCCCACTGCATTCAATTACTAATCTAATTAAATCCTTCCTTTGGAATGAATACAAGATATCCGGCTCATCCTGATCTGTTGGCGAGGTCATCGCTTTCAAACCTTCTCTTTCATTGGCTTCTATGTGTAATCCCCCATAATCCCAGAAAACAATGGGTCTGCTCTGAGCATAGCATGATTTTATCTGGAGCTCAGGGGGATCAAGGATGTGCTGAGATGTCAATGCAATGAGGATGGTGTCCATTAATATCCAGCTCTGTCTCTGATGTGCTAATGGTAATGCTGGCACTCTACATTACATGCTGTCTAGAAATGTATCATGGGAATTCAGTCTGTGTTTTAATACATAAGATATGCCTTAGAATGTTTTACCGTTGGGGTGTTAGGGGCAAAGCTGAATCATGGGTCTGCAAGTGCGCATCTTTGGGTTCCCATCTTTGGAGGCCATCCCAACCAGTGTTCAAGTCCCAGCTTGTGGTTCTTTCCTGATGCAATTGGGGCTGTTACATTGCAATGGTTCCATTCATCCCTAATGCCCCTAAAACAAGACTCTAGATTAGATGCTAATAGATAGTATGGCAACGTATCGCCTTTGGCTTTTGGCTTGGTTAGTTGGGGACATTTAATATTCAACAATATTATTGATCTGCCTGCATTGCCACCATTATATGAGAACTGAACTGAGCTGGATCTAAATATAAATATGGCTATTAATATAAATGAACTAACTTAGTAACTTTTTTTACAACAAAAATTAACCATTACTGAATTACTTAAGCTGGACTGTGACGCTATTTTCTCCAAGAAACAAACTTTGTTGCATTATTTTCCTGTTATCTCTGTAAAGCTGCTTTGAAACAATCTGTATTGTAAAAAGCGCTATATACGGTAAAATAAAGGTGACTTGACTTGACAACGTCGCTTAATATGGTTGCGTTCATGGACCGTTTTGCTTATTTCAACAGCATTACAAACGCATTCTATAACAATTGACACCTGCACATGTTCAGCACTGCAGGACAACATTCTTGACAAGCCTGTGCTGAATGAGCAGAACCGGAACTGGACAACTAGTTGTTAGCCACGTCACAAAATGTAAGAGCCACAATGAACTATAATCATGAGGAGTTTTGTTTACTCACAGAGACAGAGAATTGTTGGTTCATCTGAAGATCCACAGGTGCTTCCATGGGTTAGAGCTGCAAGATATTGGAAAAATCTGCATTATTTAGTTAGATTTTTTTTATTAAATATTGCAATATTTCGTTTTTCTGCCATATATATATTTCCACCACCTCTACAGACTAGTTCTATCACTCAATTTTTTTTGGGGGGCGGGGGGGTCTCGTTGGACCCCAGTGTCCATCCACCTGTGCCACCCAGTCATCTCTGTCTCCGATCAGTCCCTCTGTACCACCTCTGCCTCCTCTCAGTAGCGTGGCAAAATTTCGGACCTGTCGGGAGCCATCTCCTTCCACCCTCGACCTCAGCGTGGACAGCGTGGTCCTCCACCCCTTCAGCTGCGGCTTGCTCAGCCCTACCTCAGGCTCCGGCTCTGCCCTCGGTAGCTCCAACTCGGCCTCAAACCTCTGGACCCCCATCTCACTCTCGGGAGGTCGTCGCTGCAGCTCCGCCACGGCTTACCTCGGCTCAACGGCATCGCGGTATGCTCCATCCTCGCCGTCATTGTCTCCGGACATTCCCATGGTGACCCTTATTAGTGTTCCTCCATGGCTCCTCCCTCCATCAATGCCACCGTGGGGCATTTCCCTGGCTGTGGCCTGGATGAAGGACCATCAGCCACTGGAGCGGCGGCCATCTTGGCAGAGGGCTCTGGAGCGGTGGCCATCTTGGCAAAGGGCTCTGGAGTGGCGGCCAACTTGGCAGAGGGCTCTGGCGTGGCGCCCATCTTGGCAGAGGACTCTGGCGTTGTGGCCATCTTGGGACGTGATTCTGGAGTGGCGGCCACCTTGGGACGTGACTCTGGAATGGCGGCCATCTTAGGACGAGACTCTGGAACGGCAGCCATCTTGGGACGAGGCTCTGGAATGGCGGCCATACATTGAGCAGATGGTGGTTCGTAGGGGTGTTGAAATTAATAGTTGCTTCGATACGGATGTGGATGATTCTGCATCAATACAGTAATAGGCCATAATCAATTATGTGTCATTCGTCACATATGACGGAGCCACAGCGATGACCTCCCGAGATGGACGCAGGGATCCGTAGGTTGGAACGACTGAGGGCGGAGGCAAAGCCTGAGGGCGGGCGGAAAATATTTCTGCTCTCCTTATGTTTTTATTGTTTCCCTGCACGTTCATATGTAAATTGTGGAAGCTTATCTCGTCCATTAGATCTGAAAAAGCCAATACATTTACCCACCCATAGACCCTCCCCTGGAAGGAACGAAGTGAACAAAAGAGACAGGAATGTGTCTCTCTCATCTACTAGTGATCCAATCGAGCAAAAGGCATTTTAATATTAATTGGGTAACACTTTACTTGAAGGGGTGTGCATAAGACTGACATGGCACCTTCATAATCATGACATGACACATGTCATGAATATGTAGGAGGTTTTATTTTTTATTTTAATGATCAAATGATCATGTTTATGACAACTGTCATTTAGGCTGTGTGTCCACCAAAGCGTTTTTTCACGCGGCTGGCGTGTTTTTTCAATTGTTTTCAATGGGAACGCTGCGTTTTTAGAACGCCAGGAGGCGCTGAGCGAGTATTTACCGATCAAGCGCTGAGCGCTCGCCGTTTTTTACAGGTTGCCGATAGTTGAAGAATGTTCAACTCTGGGTAAAACGCAGCGCTCATCACTGTCACTTCTTACCCAACCGTCCAATCACACAGTGGAGGAGAGGCGGGACTAATACCACACGGACCAATGGATATTCTGTATCATAGCAACGATGCATCTCAACTGAAAAAAAAACTGCGCTGCCAAAACGCTCTCAAGCGCCCGCAGCTAGGCGTTTTCACCAGAGCGCCTAGTGTTTTCAGCTGACTAAAAACGCTTTGGTGGACACACGGCCTAAATATCATTCACTCAATTAGGACATGTTTAATGCAAATATGTTTGAGATGTCTTTGTTATGACAACTTGACATAAACCAATACATCATAACCTGTCAGTGTCTTGGTAATGACAACTTGACTTTACTAAGACAACACAACCTGTAATAAATATAAACATGAGGTAGCAGATTAATGATCAAACTTAAGAAACTACTTAGCTTTATGGATTGAATTTGACATTAAAAGGACAAATTCAATGTGTACCAAGGCAAGGCAAGGCAAGTTTATTTATATAGAACATTTCATACACAGTGGTAATTCAAAGTGCTTTACATAGAAGAAATTGAAATAATTACATAAATAATAAAAGAAATAAGAATAATTAAGACAGTTTAAAAAATAAAATACAGTGCAAACAGTCGGACGAACAGTGGCACAGTGCTCATTCAGTGCAAAGCTAAGCATTGGTAATTCAAAGTGCTTTACATAGAAATACATACATTTTACCACTGTAGTTGAGGTCAAGAAAAACATTCATGACACAGTTATAACAGCCTCATGACAGCCAATGTCAAAACCAACCACATGACAGTTTAATGTAATGTTAACCCATAAAGCTAAGTGGTTTCTTAAGTTTGATAATTAATCTACTGTGTCATGATTATGACATATGACAATTTATGTTGTCTTGGTAATGTCAAGTTGTCACGACAAAGACACTGACAGGTTATGATGTATTGGTTTATGTCAAGTTGTCATAACAAAGACATCTCAAACAATGTCATATTTGCATTAAAAATGTCATAATTGAGTGAATGACACTTAATGACAGTTGTCATAAACATGCATAAAATCCCCTTCATATTCATGACATATGTCATGTCATGATTATGAAGGTGTCATGTCAGTCTTATGCACACCCCTTCAAGTAAAGTGTTACCATTAAAGGTAAACAGGGCATGTGAGGTGGGGTTAAACATATTTCTGAATGAAAAAATTACATGTATCATCAATTCCACTTGTACAGAGGCAAGCAAAAATTTAAATGTGCAATCAGTTTTGCTTTTGTTTAATTAAACACACGTGTCGAGACATTTTAGCCTGCAAAAAAAGTACCTTGACTATGCTTCAGTTTTATACAACGCCTTTGCAGTAAGAACAGGTTTGCTTTTGTATTAAAGAGAATCACCGCAGTGCCACTGCGATACTCGTTCTTTGAAAAACAATATCATCAAAGTGTTAATGGTAGTGATCAGTTTCTGCTCATTTAACAGCGGGTCTTTTTCAGAAACAGACCCAAGATTCCAACTGTTACTGTTTGTTCTACTGTTTATACTTGGCTGGTCTAATGGAGCATGTCTGGATAACGCCCCAGCAGGGACACCTCTCTCAGCCGTAGGGTGTTGAGGCAGCTAATTGGTCAAAGCATAAAATACCTCTTGAATCAAATCCAAAGACTGCTGATGACATGCGCCGGGTTGTTGAGTATGCAAACCCTGTGATAGCACAGTCGTGTGTGTATGTGAGAATACAGCCTACGAAGGTTGAACAAAGAAGATGAATGTAGCCTGTATGCACTGCTAATGGTCAAATGGTAATCTAATGATGCCTTTAAAACACTTGAAAATGCTTTTACTAGGTTGTCTCATCTTCAGGCAGCATGCCAATCTTACAATTCATGGAGAGTTTGATGCTTTTTGCACACACAAAATGAAAAGAATCTCCAAAAATAAAAAACTCTAAAGTTTGTATCTGTCCGCTGGGAAACATTGAGTTTCTCAGTTATCAGTGTGTGTGTGTGTGTGTGTGCGTGTGTGTGTGCGTGTGTGTGGGCTTGGTTTATTATGCATTGTGGGAACCGAATGTCCCCACAAGGATAGTAAAACCTGAGATCACCTCCATTGTGGGGACCAGCCAGCGGTCCCCATGAGGGGAATGGGTTAATAAACATACTAAATTATATATTTTTGAAAATGTAAAAATGCAGAATGTCTCCTGTGATGGTTGGGTTTAGGGATAGGGGCAGTGTAAGGGGATAGAATATACAGTTTGTACAGTATAAAAACCATTACGCCTATGGAATGTCCCCACAAGGATAGAAATGAAAGCTTGTGTGTGTGTGTGTGTGTGTGTGTGTGTGTGTGTGTGTGTGTGTGTGTGTGTGTGTGTGTGTGTGTGTGTGTGTGTGTGTGTGTGTGTGTGTGTGTGTGTGTGTGTGTGTGTGTGTGTGTCTCTCAACAGTGTTCAGCACCAGCATCTACTATAGCGTCTACTAAAATCGTCAGAGCAGAGAGTGTGTGTCCGTACTGTATGTGTGTGTGTTTGAGTGGGAGAGAGAGCGCGAGGAAGAGATATGTGCTTTTCCATGATAACTAATGATTCCATAATACATAATAAAAAGTAATTTTCTGTCAAAACATATACTGTATTTATATAAAGTCAACTTATTTGTGTGCTATATTCCAAGTCAAGAAAAAAAAATCTAGTTGTATAAAGTGACCTATTTACTGTAGGTGCTTTCTTCAAATGTCTACACTTAAAGGGTTAGTTCACCCAAAAATGAAAATTCAGTCAGTAATTACTCACCCTCAAGTTGTTCCAACCATGTAAGTCTTTCGTTCATCTTCGGATCACAAATTAAGATATTTTTGATGAAATCTGAAGGCAGTCTCACTCCTCCATAGGCTTTCAGAGGGATCCAAACTCGCCGGCCCAGAATAGTTATTAAAACATTGTTACAATAGTCCAAGTGACTACAGTGGCTCTGCATTAAGTTTATCATGCGACGACAATACTTTATGTGCGGAAAAACAACAAAAATAACGACTTTATTCCACTATTAATTTCCTTCTCTCTGGGCCTCTAGGTAGTTCACGTAGTGTTTAAGCGCAGCGCGTCTGTGTTGCACGTCACCACGCATCATACACATGACCAGCGTCGGCCAATAGTGAGTCTACGTGGTGACGTGCAACACAGACGCGCTGCGCTTAAACACTACGTGAACTACCTAGAGGCCCAGAGAGAAGGGAATGAATAGTGGAATAAAGTCGTTATTTTTGTTGTTTTTCCGCACATAAAGTATTGTCGTGGCCTATGGAGCCTATGGAGGAGTGAGACTGCCTTCAGATTTCATCAAAAATATCTTAATTTGTGATCCGAAGATGAACGAAAGACTTACATGGTTGGAACAACATGAGGGTGAGTAATTACTGACTGAATTTTCATTTTTGGGTGAACTAACCCTTTAATCACTCACATCAGGGAATCTTTTCTTTTGTTTGACTATTTTCTTAATAATTCCATAATGCTTTCTATCCATTGATCATGATGCCAACTCGGTTCTGCCTGACATTTTCCACTGACTTCCTTGTTTGTGCATAACCTGTGTGTGACCTTCTTCTTGGTTTGTCCCAGCCAAACTCAGCATGGCATGACAGATGACTGACAGCGTTAACAAAAACGCGCGTGGACCCGTACCGGCCACGCTACAGACGAACGCATGATAAATTACCCTCATCAGTTTGTTTTGCCAGCTGCCACATGCGGGTCACCACCTTATCTGTAGCTGACATTTTGTCCTGTACTGTATATGCAAATACCTCCCAATCACTTTGCACACCCCACCCCTCGCAATGTGATTAAAACTAATTAATTGCAAGTTAAATTCAACACAATCGGCTTCCAGGCGCCTAGGGTTAAAAGGACAATTTGAGAACATAAATAGTTACAGCAGACCAGTAAACAGCATTTGCTGTTTTCTAAAACTAACATCCTTCATCTTTCTTCATTTATACTGTTAAAAAAATCAAGAATTTCAAGCTCCTGAAGTCCTGCTAGTTCACACTGCAGTGCAAGAGTCTGTAAAGTATGAAGTTGAATAGAAATGACCTTAATGTGTTTTTAATTCATTAGGCATGTGGTAGTCTCCTTACCATTTGCATGCCAAAAGTAATATTGAACTTCACTAATTGTTGTTGTTTTGCATCTATTTTTCTCAGCATCACTAGGCAGTGTCTACTACATTAGCTATACTCATATTTTCAAATACACATTATTTTTGTTAAATAGTGAGCAAATTAATCATCACTCTAAAAAATGCTGGGTTAAAAACAACCCAATTTGGGTTATTTGGCAACCCAGCGCTGGGTAAATATTGGACAGAACACATGCTGGGTTATTTTGACCCAGCAGGTTGGGTTTTATACATTAACCCATTTGCTGGGTTGTTTTTTAATCAGTGCTGGGTCAAACAACCCCATGTTACAGGCTATTCATTTTAGATAATAATAATAATAAAAATACTACTAAATAATAATAATATTAATAATAACAATAATAACACTACTATTTATTATGATTCAATAAAAGTGTTTATTCCAGGAAATTAATATAATAATGAATACATTCATGTTTAATCAACAATTAGTCATCTCGGAGGCCCACAAAAATCATTTGTGCTAAAATGTTGGTATGTTAAAAGATCATAAAATGGTGAGATTCTCAAAATTCAAAACAAACAATGTACATTGCAATCATTTTAGTCCTGTGTAGCAAAATAAAAACATAAAAACTAAACTGTAAAATAGCCAATAGCTAAAGATTCTCTTCACAAAAAAGAACATAAGTACATTGCAATTCATTTAAATAAGTCAATTAGTCCTGTGCAGCAAAAATGGGAGGCACATAAGACCTTTGAGTATAAACTGTATACAATAGCTAAAGATTCTCTTCACACAAAAAATTACAAATAAAAAACCACAGATAAATAAAAAAGTACATACATTGTAATTCATTTAAATAAGCAATAATTTAGTCCTGCGTAGCAAAATAAAATAAAAACATAAAAACTCTATACTTATAAACTTTAAAATAGCCTAGCTAAAGATTCTCTTCACAAAAAAGATACAATAAAAAAACAAAACATAAATACATACATTGCAATTCATTTAAATAAGCAATCAATTAGTCCTGTCCAGCAAAATGGGACACACATGAAAACGGTACTTGAATTTTGTGTACCAGGCAGTGTTTTGACACTAAGTTAAAGATTCAAAATATTCAAAACAAAAAAGAAAGAAAAATGTACATAATATTGCTTAATTAAATGAATGGCTATAATTTAGTCCTCTGCAGCAAAAATGGAGGCCCGCAAAAACCGAATGCTTGAATTTTCTGTCCCAGGCATTCCATAAACTACCTGCTGCAAAAATTCCCAAACAGGGGCACATTGTTTCGGATAGTGAATGTCAAAGCAATAAAATGCCTTGAAACAAACATCCACAGCCTTGAGGAGAGTCAACTGTTCCAGAGCTTGTCCATTCACCACCACAAAAAACTGTCCAGCCATTTCAAGCTCCAAGACAAAGGGAAAGGGTTTCGCTTCTCTCTGCCTTTCCAGGTAAAGCACCATGTTGGGTCCAGACTAAATGAGGAAATGACAATATCAGACACAGATAATTCTTTAAAAGTGTGTCTTAGGTTTTCAAGAGCAGTCTTAAATTAGTTAAATAACATCTTAAATTAACTTAAAAGAGTTGTGAGAAAATGAAATGCGTGTAAGATCCATGCAGCAATAACCGTGATCATGATTAAAACTATTTATCGTGCAGCCCTACAAACAGGTGTAAAGAAATGAGCCTGCTCTTTTGTTTTACTTACAGGTTGTACATCAATGAATGAGGTTCTTGCCTCTTGAATAGTTGGCCGAAAGGTTTTGTGGCCAATCTTGTACACAGGCGGGGGAAGAATGACAGGCAAGATTTTAAGTGCTTGTATGCCTTTGGAATCTAAGAAGAGATAAATGGCAAATTAGAACTTGTTTGTTCATCAGCTTTTAAATTAAGCAAAGTGCATTTCTAACTAAGGTCAACTTAGAATGATTGAAATTAGCTTAAATGTGTAACAGTTAAATATGTACTCTGGTAATCTGAAAACATTTAGTGTTATTAAAGGGATAGTTCACCTTAAAATGCAAATTTACTTGCCCTCATGTCAAATTTACTCGCCCCTATGTTGTTCCAAACCTCTACAAGTTTCTTTCTTCTGCAGAACACAAAAATATATTTTAAAGAATGTCAGTAACCAGACAGTTAACGGTAGCCACTGACTTATATAATAGGAAAAAAGTACTATAAAAGTAAATGGCTACGGTTAACTGTTTTGTTACCAACATTCTTCAAAATATCTTATTTTGTGTTCAGGAGAAGAAAGTCATGTAATAACATGAGGGTGAGTAAATGACGACATAATTTCACTTTCGGGTGAACTATCCCTTAAAGCAGTGCTTCTCAAACCGGCCCTGGGGACCCCATATCACTGCACATTTTGTATCTCTCCATCATCTAACACACCTGATTTAAGTCATCAGCTCATTAGTACAGACTGCAAGACTTAAATTGGGTTTGTCTGATGAGGGAGACATCCAAAATGATGGGAGGTCCCAGGACATTTGAGAACCACTGTCTTATACCAAGAAAGGGGCAAGTACTTTTAAAGGGGTCATGAACTGAGAAATAAAATTTTCATACAATCTTTTGTCATACAAGAGGTCATTGTACTATAAAAAAAACATAAAACAACTTTTATTGATAGTATGCTGCCAAAAAAATTACTAATTTTCCACTTCCGATTGTTTATTACGCAATAGAACATCCGTGCAAGATTGCCTTCACAGAAACAGATCATAGCCTCTTTGTGCCCACATATAGATATCTGCTAAGTTTTCCAATGTTGTGCTTACTATAAAAGGACCTCAGGGAACATTATAAAAAAAGGCAATTCATGACCCCTTTAAATGCCATGTTCTTGTACTTTGGACAAGTAAATTAATTGCCCATTCATGTTTTTGATCTTATTGTGAATGGTGTAGAAAACTTGGTTAAGTGCTAGGGCTGGCACTGGATGCAACTGTGAAAAATGATTAATCATAATGATTATGAAAGAGAATATTTACCAGCAAATTTTTCAATGAGGCACTCAAGATTCCAGTTGATAAGTTTTTGTTGAACAAAAATGTCCATTGCTGTAAAAGAACAGAAGGAAACATCTGATTAGTAATATCTTTACAAAGCTAGCTGGCAGTGCTAACAAGTCTTATACCTGCTTTTAAAATTTATTTTTGTGCTGGCTCGCGGTTAAAAATAAAAAAAATAATGAATCATTACTTAATTAAAAAATTAAATAAATAGACAAAATTATTTTTTTAACAGCTTAATTAACTATAGTTAATTCACAAGACAAACAGTAAACAGAAAGAAATTGTAAACAGAAGAAATTTTAATTTTGTGGATAATTCAAAAATATTTTATAAAATCACCTGTAGATATTTCATAGAAAATTTTTTTATTCATTCCAATGTATCAGTCTATTCGTATAAAGATCGCCTGAGAGCATTGCACCCATTGACTTATTTGATTGCAGTTTCAAGATAGTAAAATAATAAATAAATGTTGTTAATGTTTATTCTTCCTGGCAGTTTTTTTAAAATGCACGATTCAATGATCATCATAATTATTTTAATGATTGTGTACCAAGTTGCATGACAACCCAAAATAATAAATTGTATATTTAATACATAAGACTGGTTTCTCCTAATGTTTTTTTTTCTCTCTCCATTCTGTCACCTGATAGAGTTTGGGTTCCTTGCCACTGTTGCCTCTGGCTTGCTAAGTTGGGGGCACATTCAACAATATTGTTGATTTGATTGCACTAGCAATATCAGATGAGAACTGAACTAGCCTACTTTTCTTCAGAGCCGCTTGAAGACCAAATTGAACTAACGTTACAGTAACTAACAGTTACTTCATAATTTATGATCTTTAACGTTACACAGTTTTTGAACGGTAACGTTACTGAAGCAACATTGAATTGACTTCCGCTGAACAATGACAGCTAGCATGAGAATTGACACACGCATAAACACAGAGAACATACTGCAACATAATAACATTTTATGTAAAGCTACCTTTCGAAAATGATTGACAAAAACAGATAAATAATAGGTAACTAGAGACGTAACTTACAGCTTCTTTAGCATATGCAGCCACTAGCCAGTGACGTTACACTGCATCCAACACCGCCGAGTCAGTACAAGAAACCCGCAAAATTTCTGGAGATAAAACACCAACAACTGTATTTAGACATTGTGACCGTGTTATAAGTGGAATAATTGATGACAGACCGTGTAAAAATGATGAATGTTATGCGTAGCCGCTGACTAACGGTCGCTAGTTCGACAGACGCTAAATCTGGAGCATTAGTGTTACGTTAAATAATATAAGGGTGCGTCGTCAATAATTCAAAGTTAATTTCAACATAACTTCTTATTGACTTTCTGACTTCTTTGACTACGTAACGTTAGGATAGTTTTAATAAAACAGTGTTACTCACCTTTACGCTCGCTCCTGCTTGCCTTGAACCTCTCGTCCTCCTGTTGACGTTGTAATTTGAACAGTGTGAGGGGGACAAAAGCGCGCGAGGAGGTAAGCGCTGGGTCAACGTTTCCAAAACAACCACAAATGCTGGGTCATTGTCAGCAGATTATGGAGAAAATAACCCAGCAGCATTGTCAAAATGCTCAACCCAACATTTGGGTTTAAAAATAACCCAGCATTTTTTAGAGTGTATGAATTAGATTTTCTAACCCCTTAATTTTACAATTATTTACATTACAGGTGAATTGTTTTTTTTTTTTAAGTTTTGACTTTAAAACAGCAATTGAAAATGTCCATGTAGTTTTGACAAACTTCTACATTAAAAGTCCATCTTCATGATCTACCTAAAAAGATACTAAATTGGTGGTATAAAATAAACCAGAACTGCACGCATATTTAAATTTAATAAATGTTTGTTTTATTTAGTTATTCATGCCAAGGTTGGAAGCATCCTTACAATAGGAATAGGTCATTTAGATGCATTTGAATGTGTAAAAATGACATGCTGTGTTAGTTTTATTCTATGATTAGTAGTTTTATTTTTTATTTTAGAAAAGCCTTTCTAGGGACCCGAGTTGCAAATTAGCTAATGCTATACTCTCGATGTGCAATACATAGTTTCGAGTTCTTGCCTGGGATAATGTTTTTTTTGTACTGTCCCTATACAAATAAACGTATAAATAAAAATAAAATACAGATCATGTCATTGCAACAGGTACAGATAATGGTTTCGCTGCACTCTCCCAGTCCAAATACCCACATCCTTTTCTAAACCTGGCATTCCCTAGAGAAGATGGTTGATACGTTTTTGAAGCCCGTGCACCAGAGATAAATGAAGTCAATAAGAGTATTGAAGCCTGGACCTTACCCTAAAATGTGATGTTGTTCCAGGACTAACATGGCCTTGCATCCACCAGCTATGTTTAATAAAATTATGTTATATTACTTTTTTTTTTTTTTTTGCTGCTACATCAAACTGTTATTTTTATACTGAAAGGTGTAGAGCTCAAGGTATACTGTAGATGTACATTTTGAATTTAAAGAGATTTTTTTTATGGGTCTCTGCCTGTGAGAGCATATGAACACATATTTTTCCACGTTGGAATGAGCAGTGTAATCAGAGGGCATAGGCTACCGTGCACAGCACATGTATGCATTATTCATGCGGCTGCATTGAGCTGTAATCTCTGCTCTATGAACTAATGAAAGGCACTGCACTCTTCATCCTATGCACTGCAGTGTGCACAGACAAATGACCAGACTGATGAAACAATTCTTGCACATAAGTGATATAACAAAAGCAGATGCATGAGCTCTAAGAAACCCATATAACTTTAATTAATGTCATGAGGAAGAAGGGAGACAAGACGACAAGTTACAGAAATCCTTGTGTAATTCTAAAGCCCCCTTCCATGTGTAACGAGTCTTACTGTGCGTTCACACCGGACGCGAATAGCGCGTCAAATTCGCGGCTGCCGCGTCTAGTTATACGCTTGATCACTTTGTGTCCATTCACGCGTCAAGAGCGAAATTGAAATCACGAATCAGAGGCGAAAGTTTCGAAACCCGTTGGCGGCCATCTTTTCACAAGATGTCTGATGTTGATAGATCATTTAAATAGTTGTAAACTAGCAGCACGGCAGCTTACTAGCGAGTTAGTAGGTCAATAACGTGACACAAAAGTGAAATTTGTATATCTTACAAATTACCAGGTTGTACAATCTCCTCACTTATCTTCTTCCAAGCGAGGTCCTTTTTGTTCCTGTCTCTATAAAAGTATGAATTTGAGTCATATAATTCCGGGTGATCACTCACAGCTAAAATTAGTTTCTCCTCCATTTTGAATGAGTGACTTCGAGCAGGAGTTTGTTATGCTATGTCACGTGAAGCAAGCAGGCTCCTGATTGGTTAACGCGACGCGAATTGACGCAGAAGTTCAGATTTTTCAACTCGGGCGGCAGACGGGAATTCGCGTCAAACGCGTGAATGCACAAAAAGCACTATAAAATCATTCGCGTCTACCGCACCGCACTCTACGCCTCATTCGCGCCGCAGGATTTTTTTACGCGCGTAACGCGTCTTTGCATTGACTTAACATTGAAATCACTCGCGCCTGACGCGCTATTCGCATCCGGTGTGAACGCACCATTAGAATCCAAAGACACTTGAAACAGGAAACCTCACAACATACCCCTTTAATAGGGAACTCGAATACTCAGGAAGGTAGCAGGTAGAATAAACACAACTAACATTGACGATGACCGAACTTGAACTTAACCAAGCATCGATTTATACCCCAGCAAAATTAGCGAATTAAATGACAACAGGTGAACAAAATGACTAAACAAACGAACTGAGAAATTAGGTCAAGACAGACAAACTAAGAATAAAGAAAACTGATGACAACAAACTTAAAGTCCCTTAACATTTAGTACTCTTCCCTCCCGGAAGGTGCACCCTCGCACCGTAACTGAACATACTACTGTGGAGGGAGGGGCGGAGGGAGGGTTTTGAGGTGGGCGTGGAGCTGGTGATGGACAAGGACCTGCAGGAGCTGATGGGAACAGACACGAAGGTGGACCCGACGGTGGGAAGAATCAGGGTAGAGCCTTGACTGAAGGGTTAGGTGGAACCCGGGGACTAACTGACGGAAGCGGAACCAGGGTGCATGGGCTATCTGGCGTAGCAGAGAGGCCAAAGGACCAGGGTGACATCCACGGCCCGAAAGCCCAAGGTGGAGCTGCTCACTTGTGGGACTGAGGCAGAGACGGGGGCACGGCAGACCCAGGTGATGGAGGGAGTGTGGACAACAGAGAAGGTCGAGGTGTAGCCTCGGAGACCCGTGGCGGAGTCAGTGCGACGATTGACCGAGGCTGATCTGGAGAGACGAGTGAGTCCAAAGGAGTCCTAGGGCTGATGGGCCACGTTTGAGTCGAGAGAGCACAGAGCAGTGGTGAAGCCGACAGACTGACAAGCCAAGATGGAGACTTGGGCCTGAAGGCCTGATGTAAAGCTGGGGACACAACCTCAAAACAAACTGGTGGACGGGCAGCCCGAGGCGGAGCCGAAGAGCACGACCAGTGGCACCGATGGATCTAGGGGACTGGACGAAACCAGCGGAGATCGGACTAGCAAAATAAGGCTGGTACATCGGAGGAGGAAGATTTACGGATTTATTATCGAGAAGGGCCAGCGAGCGAGTGAGCGAGATAAGTCCATCTTTAAACTCTTTATTTGGTCTGTCATTCAGTCACGAGTCTTAGAATCCAAAGAGACTTGAAACAGGAAATCTAACAAAATAGTTATTTAATAGGAAACTCAAATACTCAGGCAGGTAACATAAACACAACTAACATTGACAATAACCAAACTTGAACTGAACCAAATGAACTAAGAATTTAGTTCAAGACAGACAAACTAAGAACAAAGAAAACTGATGTCAACAAACTAAAACATGTAGCCTCTGGTTCCCAGACCCCATTTTGAAAACCCCTGCTTAATACAACACTATGTACATTACACCAAGGACTCCATATGTTCTATATGAACAGGCCCTCCACATAAAACTCTCTTGTTGAACTGTACTTAGTTTGCTGTGCTGTCTCAACCTCATCCCACCTCTCCTTTCATTTCTTCTTTGGGTATTTCATTCATCAGGGCAGTGGGGCAAGACAGACATGGATGACCGGCCAGTGTCGGCAGACACGAGTTACATGAGCTCTGACCCTGTGCTTAAAATCCAGTATTTGGTCTGGCAGCCTGCGAGAGATGTTGGAAATTATGATTTAATTGAAATTTAGCGCTGGCCTAAATTTCCTGTCTAGTCTAATTTTTACAGAAGACAGTCTCAAATATAACTTATAATCAAATAATACACATACAAATATATATGAACTGAAAACTCTCAGTGTTGAAGTATGTTCTCCTTAATTGGAATAAACATGAAATAAATAAATAAAAAATAGAAAAAAAACTGCCTTGCCACGTAACTGAAATAAAATAAGTTTAAGTTACTGTACAGTACTAAAATCACTAAAACTGAAATGTAAATAAATTAAAGCCAAATAGAAATTACACACACACAAAAAAACTAATTCACGCTTAACTAAATATTTAAGTACAATTTAAATGAAAGCTGAAAATATATATAAAAAAATCTTATTCCAAATATGCATAAATACTATAATAAATACTAGATTATATAATACATAAAAAAATTATTATAATAAAATATAGCAGCAAGCAGCAATTAAGGAGCCAAAAATGGGAAAAACGTTACTCAAGCATGGCTGGAAGCTTCAGAGCAACTGCAACAATGAGTAATTAAAGACAGGTTTGGATTGTTTTAGTCAAAATGGCTGAAAATTTCCCCTTGAAAGGGAAATCTTCAGTCACGACTGTAATCACGGTTTCCTGTAGAGGGAACGAGATGTTGTGTTTCCCCGCAATACTTCCGGCGGCCTGTGACCGACTTGTTTCAGCCTATCGGAAGCTGACATTGTTTGGTTCAGGGGTGCTTTATACCTTCCTGGTTGTGACGTCACCAGCCTACGAAGTTGAACCGATTTCACACATTCCAATTACTGGAATAAAAATAAAAAATAAATATATATATGATCATTTTCATACATGAGAAGCACGTTCTAACACGGACATGCAATGTGGCTGTGGTAATGAACTACAATACATTGACATCAGTGCACCATAATAAACATCAAATAAATACCTAGACAACCACTCAAAAAATCCTACAGAATTACAGTTGTGAGTTTAATAATGTGGCACTGAACTTAAAAAAAAAACCTGTTTTTCTTTTCAGTATTCTGTAATTATTTAATTTTGAGCCTTTTGACGTAGATTCCATTAAAACGTTTTGTTAATAATTAACTTCATACTTCTAATGGTGTGTAGGGACCGTTAAGATATTGAAGATTCAACTTGTTATTACACCTTAATTCTGTGTCTGCTCATCACACTAAGCTATTGTATGGTTTCAAGTTTAATATATGCTTTTGTTAAATTTTAATAAATATCATGTCTGAAAAAAATGGGAACGAGATGCTGTGCTTGATTCAGAGCTCTGGGAACACTTTTGTGTGACTGGCTGTGTGTATATGTGTGCAACATGTCAATGGAATTGACTTTGAACTTTTATAGCCTCGGACAGTGACGTCATCGGCTATAATTAGATGTGCCACAGGTGCATCGACAGGTATAATTTAGTCTCAAAAGCAGTCCTGGGACATCTTTAGTGTGGCAATAAAGAGGAGCCATCTCGTTACTTTTTCAGGGAATATGCTTATAGTCAAGTATTGGTAAGAATCACCCCCGAAAGCGAACCTCAGGAACTTCCTGTGTTGTGGCAGTATTTCTATATGAAAGTATGCGTTTTAATGACTAGACGGATCAAACACACTATTGTTACATTTAATCTTCACAACTCCTCACCCAGGCACCGGATAAGCAGAAGAGGATGGATGGAAGGATGGATGGATGGATGGATGGATGGATGGATGGATGGATGGATGGATGGATGGATGGATGGATGGATGGATGGATGGATGGATGGATGGGTGGATGGATGGGTGGATGGATGGATGGATGGATGGATGGATGGATGGATGGATGGATGGATGGATGGATGGATGGATGGATGGATGGATGGATGGATGGATGGATGGATGGATGGATGGATGGATGGATGGATGGATGGATATTTATCCGGCCTCGCCACCGAGCCATGTGTATCTTCCTTGACCATAACAGAGTCAACTAACTCCTCAAGTTCACCAGCGCTTCATCATCCAACGCGGAAGCCCTCCACTCGGACAGCACGCCAAAGATACTACTCTACTCTGATCTGATTATTTGTAAGAGTGAACTTGTGAAAGGAGCTTTGTTGTCAGGAACTGATTGTTCTTCCAGTAGGTTAAGTTACTCTTTTCATAGCTTCATTCCTCTGTTCTGTTGTTTTTTTCCGTCACTTTCACTTATGTATGCGTGATTGGGTGTATGTGTCTTAGATTAGTTATGTGTTTGTGATTTAGTTAAATTCTAATTTTGTGCACATTCCTGCGAGTTGATTCTCGTCTGCTTATAAATCAATGTACATTTTTCGATAATGATCACAGCTACATGCTGAAAAGGAGTTATTTTTATGTGGCCATATCCTTTCTGAAGAGATGATAGACAATTAATACTGAGATTGGAATTTGGACCATACCCAGAGTACTTGTCCCATAATTCTGGTTATGAAAGTAACCAGGGGAGTGTGGGGAAGGGGTGGTGGAGGGATGCTGAAAACTGTCAAGCATCATAGGTAGGTTGACAGGTGTACTGTATATATATGCCTCCACTCATGCTGATTGGGTTGACATGTTTATTCCTGATTGTTGACTGCAGAGAATTACCCTCCTCCCTCCCCAGCTCCTCCTCTCGTCAGTCAGGATTTGGCATTCTGATTCCCCTTGAATCAATGATATCTGCAATACATTCATGCTGGTTCTGTTCTGTTTACATTAAGGGGGGTTATTGCTGCTCTCCCTGCTCTTATCCATGCTAGGCTGCATGGATGCGCAGGGAGTTCTCGCCCAGAACGGAACCATACCGCCAATCCAAACTATATGCTAATCGTCAATCGTATTTGACGATAGTGGTCCTGACAGAAAAATAGAGTAAAGTAGAATGCGTATTTGCCGTGTTATATTAAGTACAGTACAGTCTTTTTTTTTTTTTTTTTTTTTTACTATAATAATATCTCAATGATACTAAAATAACACTGCAGCACACAAGTCATATAGATCACTTTTTTAGAGATGTATTTAAGGCTTGACTACCCTAGTCCTGATTTCCCTTGAATATACAGTATGAAAAAGAGTGGCCAGATCATTCACCTAAGGTAAAAATCTTTTTTTTGTTCCAGGGGACAAAGAATGTTATAAGGGTCAGGAATGACAGGAGTAAATGACACAAGTTTAATTTTTGAATAAACTATTCAAGACCTCACTTTAGGTTTCTCTAAGCGGCAGCATAAAACTCAGAACAAACTGCATGAATTTCCGAGCGTGTCCTCTGACAGAGACAAACCGGCTCGGATCACCCTGACCTGCTGGAGTCTCTCTCTGCATTTCTTCTGTTGCTCCCAGTAGCAGCTGTGCTCCAATTACAAACTCATGACACCGCCTGGCCCATATTAGCATGTAATTAGGACCCCCCATCCTCTCCTGATTTAAACAGGGCTCAACATCACCACTGACCACACCACGACCCTAATTGCCTCCTAATGTTTCCTGCAGCAAAGTGCATTCAGGAAACCATCAAGAGCAATGCTACCTGGTGGGTCTTCCACAAAAGGATGGAACAATTTTAAAATTAGGTGGACAGCGGTCTTGACTCATATAATGAGTCCCAAGCTATGCTGAGATTCTGCCAAATGTGCTTGAATGGTGTATTTCTGGTGAGATTTCATAGTATGCATCAGTGAATGATGGTAAAAGTTTGTTGCTGAATTAACCAAGACTTAGTGGCTTTTTAAAAAAATATTAAAACTTGCAGCAGATTTTAAATAATGAATTTCAGAATTTTACACCTTTCACTGAGAGGACAGTTTCTTATTATTTTGAAGCTAGTAAGATTTGCCTTAATCGTTTTATGTATCTTTTTAAAATGCCAAGGTATTTTTCCTCTGATATTTGTTCAATAACCTCATCTTTAATTCTTAATATTTTCACAGCGATCTTGCGTATTTATGATTGAACGGCTCGTTTTAAAATCTTCCCGGTCTACTGACATTTGTTAAGACATCTGCTTTAAACATTATAATCCCCATGATAACTTTCGTTAACTTTACATTAATTAAATCCACTTCAAAAGCGTATTACTCCTGGACAGCAATGCCATAGAGATACACAGAGCGACCGCAGAAACGGAAGTTAAAAAGACAATATTCTAAAGATGGCTCCACCCTCGTTTCTCTGGCGCATAAGGTCTATAGCCTTTTTTTTTTTTTTTTTAAACATATGGACTTTGTCTTTTTAGTATTTAAGGTTAAACAAGAGGCATCAAGCCAAGCTGACATTGTCTAGGTTTCTTGTTAATTTCCACCTCCACACAATTAACCTTTGTCATAATTACCCACAATGCCTTGTGCAATTGACCCTATTTAATTTCTTAATACATGTAACTGTTTTTTTTTTTAGCAACCAACCACCTTTTCAACCATTTAATCAAGCCCCACTCACTATTTTTACTTGTTGAATATCCTGTTTCACATCAGTTTACAGAATAAAAAATGAGTTGCAAACTCCATTTAATTTTCAATGTAAGGTACTGAATTTAGATGCTATTGCTTACATGCCAATATAAACAACATTTGACAAGAACGTAATTGGTATCAAGATACAGTACGATGATGTACTATTAAGGCTGGGCAATTGAACAATATCATATCGAGATCACAATAAAATTTATGTTGATAATAAAGGTAAGCTCTGGACATTTTTACTTGATATGACGGGTTATCACACAGCAGAAATAAGCTGAGGAAAATGTAACACAACATCAATTATATGGAAGTGGTTTGGTTTTCTTAAAAGCGAGATTAAGGGCCACTTTACAGAGAAAACGTTTTTGTGGAAACGCTCTTGAGATACTTACTTCTTTTTTTTAAGAAATTATTTTAAATTGAGCACCGTATTTTTAGAACACATGTCAAGAATGAGATGCTACAAAAGACTTGACACAAAGGTAAAAAAATGTCCATCTATACACTACAGCATGCTTATATAGAAAAACAATGGAAAAGTACGACAGTAACATATCAAAATGCGTTCTTTGTGAACCGGCCCAGAAGGTCTGCAAAATATGTTGCTGGTCGCCGGTTGAAAAGGTGGTACCATTCCAACTAGAGAACGAAAATGCGGTCCTAGTTAATCTAGCATAATGGCTGTTACGATGTTTTACGGGTTGCAGTTTTTACTCAAATTTCTACATCTAAATCATTTCACAAATGGTGTTTGTGATATTTCAAAATCATATTTGATATCACCTAGCCCTAGATATAGTATGTCCCAATACTGTCATACTGCAAATATATATATACTTTGCATAGGAAAATTCAACGTGAATATTTGTACAGCATTTCATCTCTTTTAGCAAATTACATATAGTGTAACTTGTCTAGAGGTGATGGATTGGATGTGAAGGAGAATGCAGCCTTAGATTTTCAGCTTTTTGAGCACCACATACCTGAGCTCTCTTCTGTACCACACGCACATGAAAATGATTCACAAGAATGATGAAAACGTGTTCTTTAAAAAATCCAACATTCCTCAGGTTGTGATATCATTTTCAACGCATCTCAAAAGTGCTGTCTAAGATATTTCTTCTTGTCCTCCTCTTTTATCTTGAGATGTTGACAGGAAATGGATGGCTGTGCTTTTACACTCCAGTAAACACACTCAGCTCGTGAATGTATAGATGGGTGTGATGTAGGGTGCCGTTTAACCCAGAAAGGAGGCAGAGACAGGCCCGGGGGACGAGTCCAACGCTCATGCAACACATCCATCATGAAGGGCAATGGGAAGCGTGGAATGGTGGGCCTCCTGTCCTCCCCTTGGGACATCTGCAGTAAGAGAGACGAAAAAGACACGCTGGTTGTCAGAACGTACTCGCCACACGTGGAGACATTGGCCCTCATTTATCAATCTTGCGTCGAAACGGGCGTATATGTTGGCGTAAGATTATGCTTACACTCCTCTCACCGCCTGATTTATGAAGCTGTGCGTACCTTTGAAATTCAGGTGTACGCAAACCTGCCTCTTGATAAATGCCGCGGCTGAAAACGATCGTCATTAGATTAACACGCCCCTATATATTCACGTCTCCGCCTCCCCCACGCCCTCATTTTACGCCATGGACACGCGGAAGACGGCAAAGAGGAGAAACTTCTCCGGTGGAAATCCAGTTTAAATCGCTGGTTGGTTGAGCAAATTACCTATCACAAACAATGCATTATTTTACAGCACGTGTTTTGAAACTATTAGCGTTGAATTTCGTATGACGTCACATGTAATAGGGTGTACAATAGTGATGATGATGTGAATAATTGCATGACAATTTGTAATATTTTTCTTATTAGTAGCCTATTATGATTTTGATTATTAATGACGCTTATTGTTATTTAGAAGAAGAATGTCTTTGTCATTATTATTATTTGTATTAGGCTATAGGCTAATTATTGTTTATTTTATTAATTTAATAAAGAACTCTGTCTCTTATTCCAAAAGATCCATGTATAGGCTACTTTTGTGTCTATTCGTTTTTCCTTTTTAAAGTAGGCTAATTGAAAAACGAAAAATTAACGGTTGTCTTTTTAAAACGCAAAGTTGAACACCAAAAGTTTAATTTGAACTGGCAACACCAACTGCTGCGCAAAAAAAGTAAATATCGACGAATTTTCAGATTTTTGTTTAATGACTTTTTGCCCCTTTATTAAACATGTAAAATATACACAAATTAATATGGAAAATATGTCGATTTTAATGGTTTTCTAAGGTCAAATTAGAATCTGGAATTGATATTTTCCCGCAGTGATGAATGAGAAGAGCCAATATTAAACTATTGTTTTCTAAGTCGGCTAAGATCTCCATCTTCGCTGTTAATGCGCTTTTAGAGAGAAATGCACCTTTCATACGGATTACTTAATCAGAACAAAATGTATTAGCTTTCGATTCGAATTTGTTCGTTTTAAAGTGGACATTTCAAGCTTTAGATAGGCTATATTTTGTTTCAGTTCTCGCGCTCCAGTTCACGGAGATCATGAAACTGATTGTTTTATTTTATTTTACAAAAGCACAACGTTTTCTTGTAGTTACAAATAATGTATTATTATTTTCAGTATGACCAGAAATGATGGAGTATTTTAAATTGTTTCACTATTGATAGGAAAAAGTGTTCGCGCGCGCCTCCGTGCCATCCAGTGCGCGTTCCACACTCCGCTCCACAAACCCTTTGGATATGCGTCAAAATCTTGTGTTTATTTGTGATAATCTTAGTCCTGTATTATTATTGTCTAACCCGTATTATGAATGTCATTTGACGAATTGCTTTGTTCCTTTTTTGGATAAAAGCGTCTTCTAAATATAGCCTAGTAATAATGATAATTATTATTATTTGCGGACACGGACCCCAAACACACCGCGTCTTCAGGTGACTGTAAATGCGCAAAAACTGTTTCCATTGCAGTTTTGCGAAATATTCCTTTTTCGAATTGCCTGAAAAACCACCTCATGCGAGCGTAAAAACTTTTTTTGCGATAAACGCCAGTTTTTGCGAAATTGACGTGTTTCCATTGGGCGTATTTTCAATTCGCAATTTCAATTTGCGCAATTTGAAGGGTAGGCTAATGGAAACGCATTACTGAACCCAGTCCGTGCGCGCATGCCGGGCTTAACTCACAAAAATAAACACTGAAGTTTATAATTTCTGTTGTTGTTTTTTTACAGGGTCATAATATATCATATCTTTAGTTTGTCAGTGCGTTTTGTGGTGTTAGGAATTGTTTTTCTGCGCATTTCAGCACTAACTCAAAACGTGCGTACATGTACACCACCTCCTGAGCTGGCGTAGGATTTGAGCGTGCCGTACGCCAACGTCCATATTGATAAATCGCAAAGTCACCGTGGTTTTGGGTGTACGCCAGGTGTACGCTGGAAATTTGGTGTACGCACTTTTGATAAATGAGGGCCATTGTGAGTGCCACATATTTGATCTCCCATATGTTGAGCAGCTGAGAGATTAGTATCTTATATCTGAGTGAACATTCTCATAGGATGCGTGCAAAGCATTTTAATGTCAGAAATGGTCGCCTACCATGACCAAAAACGAAAATATAACATAAACTACACCGTGTGCATTTACACAATTGTAAATTAAATAATAGTGAGAACTGGATCCTAAACTAAAGTGTGACCCAAATATATTTTATGTCGAATAGCTCCATCAAATTAGTAGTAAAAATAACTACTTCTTAATAACCTTCTTTTTAATGGTAAATATTTTGTTCACTCAACATGGCAAAATCATCTAACCATAGGAATGGGCAACCATCAACGGCAACGGTAAGGAATGGGCAACGGTAAGAAATGGGCAACGGTAAGGAATGGGCAATTGTAGGGATGGGCAACGGTAGGGATGGGCAACGTTAAGGAATGGGCAACGGTAGGGATGGGCAACGGTAAGGAATGGGCAATGGTAGGGATGGGCAACGGTAAGGAATGGCCAATGTGGTAGGGATGGGCAATGGTAGGGATGGGCAATGGTAAGGAATGAATGGGAAACCATCAGCCAACAAGAGCTACTTGGTAGACAGTAAAAAGAGAGTGTATGGCGCTCCGCTCTCTCAGTAGCCCGTCTGGTTCACACTATAGTCCGACTAGGAGACTGCTATGAGACCCTAAGAGACCCAATTTGGGTAGAAAGCTTCCTTAGTTGTTCGGTGGCGAAGTTCTTTGGCCTCGGAAGCGGTTGGGCGGTTATGCCCTATCAAGATGCTCTCGCCAAGTCTCTTGAAGAACATTGCTATGTTATTAGATCATTCAGTTGAGAGAACACGCTTCTCTCCTGAGGCTTCTCCTGGTCCAGATGATATGAAGCTCAATGCTATGCTCCCTTGGAAAAGGTTGCCCCTTTAAAGCAGGGCTATGCAGTTTTGGGAATTTCTTCGCTGTATTCTCGCTTTTTGCTCGCATGTTTCTCTATAGAGCTCTCCCTACAACTTCGTAATAGATATTTGACAACACTGTCGAAAAACTCGTTGGCGACTCTCAGATACCAGAGGCTAGTAGATCAACGACATCAAAGCAGACGGGACATTCTTTAAAATGTCTTCTTCATTCGGGTTCGAACAGCGTGAGGGAGCGCAATAATGACAGAATTTTAGCAGATTTTTTTGCCGTAATGCAATTTGTTACATCGCGAGACCTGATATTCATTGCTAGTCGCTGGCCCAAGTTGCCAGGGTGTTTTTTCCGCTCACAGGCGATAGGGTGGTGCGAGACGACCACCATTCAACCCGAAAAAAGTAATATAACCATTCCAATGATTCCGAAGCTGTTCAGTTAAGGTAAAAACCTGCATAGTTCACCTTTAAAACAATGGTCGAGGGTCCGGAGAGTAGTCGGAGCAATACACTCTAAAAAAAAGTGGTTCTTTAGCGGTTCTTCAGGGGTTCTTTGCGGTGCTTATTGTGCTATATAGCACCACTGCCATTTTAAGAACCTGTTAAGCCCAGTTTGGTTCTTTAGCGGTTCTTCAGCAGTTCTTCAGCGGTTCTTTGGGGTGGTTAAGCAAGGTGCTCTTATGGTTCTACATAGCATAGTGAACAGGAATTATCCCGACAATGTGCTGCAAATGTGCTGGGCACACAGCGACCCGAGTTCGAGTCTTGGCTTGAGGTTTTCCTCAAAAATAAAGGACATGTATATTTGGATGTAGATTATTCTAAAAGGAACATAAATATATATTTTCTGTTCTAATTGCAGGTCCAGTCAATTCTGCTGCAAGTCTCCTTTCTGGATATTATTGCCTAGCATAGTGCTGTCAAAAATAGAGATGTTATTAAGATCAGTGTTTTGTACGTGTCTCTGACCATGTGGCACCCTCAGGACAGAGCATTAATAACACATTTGATTTAATGAAACCTTCATTTTGCACGTGGTTTCACTTAAGCATGCCCCAGCAGTGCATGTAGTCATTAGTCAGATGCATTACTGATCTAATGGGCCTGACTGTTATCTTTACATCTACAAGCCCACAGTGAAGATGGCTTGTGTTGGACTGAAGAACATTTGGTAACACTTTATAATAACTGCATCATGTTACGCATTAGTAAACTGTTCATTCATCATTTATAAAGTATTAATACACATTATTAAGAAGTTTTTAAAAACTGCTTGATTCTTGATTTATAGATATAGCTATGATGTGTTTAATAATTGTATTTCTGTACTTTATTAATGATCAGTTTATAATTTCTAAATTATGTATTACATTATTTACATAATAAGCAGTTACACTCTAAAAAATGCTGGGTTAAAAACAACCCAATTTGGGTTATTTGGCAACCCAGCGCTGGGTAAATATTGGACAGAACACATGCTGGGTTATTTTGACCCAGCAGGTTGGGTTTTATACATTAACCCATTTGCTGGGTTGTTTTTTAATCAGTGCTGGGTCAAACAACCCCATGTTACAGGCTATTCATTTTAGATAATAATAATAATAAAAATACTACTAAATAATAATAATATTAATAATAACAATAATAACACTACTATTTATTATGATTCAATAAAAGTGTTTATTCCAGGAAATTAATATAATAATGAATACATTCATGTTTAATCAACAATTAGTCATCTCGGAGGCCCACAAAAATCATTTGTGCTAAAATGTTGGTATGTTAAAAGATCATAAAATGGTGAGATTCTCAAAATTCAAAACAAACAATGTACATTGCAATCATTTTAGTCCTGTGTAGCAAAATAAAAACATAAAAACTAAACTGTAAAATAGCCAATAGCTAAAGATTCTCTTCACAAAAAAGAACATAAGTACATTGCAATTCATTTAAATAAGTCAATTAGTCCTGTGCAGCAAAAATGGGAGGCACATAAGACCTTTGAGTATAAACTGTATACAATAGCTAAAGATTCTCTTCACACAAAAAATTACAAATAAAAAACCACAGATAAATAAAAAAGTACATACATTGTAATTCATTTAAATAAGCAATAATTTAGTCCTGCGTAGCAAAATAAAATAAAAACATAAAAACTCTATACTTATAAACTTTAAAATAGCCTAGCTAAAGATTCTCTTCACAAAAAAGATACAATAAAAAAACAAAACATAAATACATACATTGCAATTCATTTAAATAAGCAATCAATTAGTCCTGTCCAGCAAAATGGGACACACATGAAAACGGTACTTGAATTTTGTGTACCAGGCAGTGTTTTGACACTAAGTTAAAGATTCAAAATATTCAAAACAAAAAAGAAAGAAAAATGTACATAATATTGCTTAATTAAATGAATGGCTATAATTTAGTCCTCTGCAGCAAAAATGGAGGCCCGCAAAAACCGAATGCTTGAATTTTCTGTCCCAGGCATTCCATAAACTACCTGCTGCAAAAATTCCCAAACAGGGGCACATTGTTTCGGATAGTGAATGTCAAAGCAATAAAATGCCTTGAAACAAACATCCACAGCCTTGAGGAGAGTCAACTGTTCCAGAGCTTGTCCATTCACCACCACAAAAAACTGTCCAGCCATTTCAAGCTCCAAGACAAAGGGAAAGGGTTTCGCTTCTCTCTGCCTTTCCAGGTAAAGCACCATGTTGGGTCCAGACTAAATGAGGAAATGACAATATCAGACACAGATAATTCTTTAAAAGTGTGTCTTAGGTTTTCAAGAGCAGTCTTAAATTAGTTAAATAACATCTTAAATTAACTTAAAAGAGTTGTGAGAAAATGAAATGCGTGTAAGATCCATGCAGCAATAACCGTGATCATGATTAAAACTATTTATCGTGCAGCCCTACAAACAGGTGTAAAGAAATGAGCCTGCTCTTTTGTTTTACTTACAGGTTGTACATCAATGAATGAGGTTCTTGCCTCTTGAATAGTTGGCCGAAAGGTTTTGTGGCCAATCTTGTACACAGGCGGGGGAAGAATGACAGGCAAGATTTTAAGTGCTTGTATGCCTTTGGAATCTAAGAAGAGATAAATGGCAAATTAGAACTTGTTTGTTCATCAGCTTTTAAATTAAGCAAAGTGCATTTCTAACTAAGGTCAACTTAGAATGATTGAAATTAGCTTAAATGTGTAACAGTTAAATATGTACTCTGGTAATCTGAAAACATTTAGTGTTATTAAAGGGATAGTTCACCTTAAAATGCAAATTTACTTGCCCTCATGTCAAATTTACTCGCCCCTATGTTGTTCCAAACCTCTACAAGTTTCTTTCTTCTGCAGAACACAAAAATATATTTTAAAGAATGTCAGTAACCAGACAGTTAACGGTAGCCACTGACTTATATAATAGGAAAAAAGTACTATAAAAGTAAATGGCTACGGTTAACTGTTTTGTTACCAACATTCTTCAAAATATCTTATTTTGTGTTCAGGAGAAGAAAGTCATGTAATAACATGAGGGTGAGTAAATGACGACATAATTTCACTTTCGGGTGAACTATCCCTTAAAGCAGTGCTTCTCAAACCGGCCCTGGGGACCCCATATCACTGCACATTTTGTATCTCTCCATCATCTAACACACCTGATTTAAGTCATCAGCTCATTAGTACAGACTGCAAGACTTAAATTGGGTTTGTCTGATGAGGGAGACATCCAAAATGATGGGAGGTCCCAGGACATTTGAGAACCACTGTCTTATACCAAGAAAGGGGCAAGTACTTTTAAAGGGGTCATGAACTGAGAAATAAAATTTTCATACAATCTTTTGTCATACAAGAGGTCATTGTACTATAAAAAAAACATAAAACAACTTTTATTGATAGTATGCTGCCAAAAAAATTACTAATTTTCCACTTCCGATTGTTTATTACGCAATAGAACATCCGTGCAAGATTGCCTTCACAGAAACAGATCATAGCCTCTTTGTGCCCACATATAGATATCTGCTAAGTTTTCCAATGTTGTGCTTACTATAAAAGGACCTCAGGGAACATTATAAAAAAAGGCAATTCATGACCCCTTTAAATGCCATGTTCTTGTACTTTGGACAAGTAAATTAATTGCCCATTCATGTTTTTGATCTTATTGTGAATGGTGTAGAAAACTTGGTTAAGTGCTAGGGCTGGCACTGGATGCAACTGTGAAAAATGATTAATCATAATGATTATGAAAGAGAATATTTACCAGCAAATTTTTCAATGAGGCACTCAAGATTCCAGTTGATAAGTTTTTGTTGAACAAAAATGTCCATTGCTGTAAAAGAACAGAAGGAAACATCTGATTAGTAATATCTTTACAAAGCTAGCTGGCAGTGCTAACAAGTCTTATACCTGCTTTTAAAATTTATTTTTGTGCTGGCTCGCGGTTAAAAATAAAAAAAATAATGAATCATTACTTAATTAAAAAATTAAATAAATAGACAAAATTATTTTTTTAACAGCTTAATTAACTATAGTTAATTCACAAGACAAACAGTAAACAGAAAGAAATTGTAAACAGAAGAAATTTTAATTTTGTGGATAATTCAAAAATATTTTATAAAATCACCTGTAGATATTTCATAGAAAATTTTTTTATTCATTCCAATGTATCAGTCTATTCGTATAAAGATCGCCTGAGAGCATTGCACCCATTGACTTATTTGATTGCAGTTTCAAGATAGTAAAATAATAAATAAATGTTGTTAATGTTTATTCTTCCTGGCAGTTTTTTTAAAATGCACGATTCAATGATCATCATAATTATTTTAATGATTGTGTACCAAGTTGCATGACAACCCAAAATAATAAATTGTATATTTAATACATAAGACTGGTTTCTCCTAATGTTTTTTTTTCTCTCTCCATTCTGTCACCTGATAGAGTTTGGGTTCCTTGCCACTGTTGCCTCTGGCTTGCTAAGTTGGGGGCACATTCAACAATATTGTTGATTTGATTGCACTAGCAATATCAGATGAGAACTGAACTAGCCTACTTTTCTTCAGAGCCGCTTGAAGACCAAATTGAACTAACGTTACAGTAACTAACAGTTACTTCATAATTTATGATCTTTAACGTTACACAGTTTTTGAACGGTAACGTTACTGAAGCAACATTGAATTGACTTCCGCTGAACAATGACAGCTAGCATGAGAATTGACACACGCATAAACACAGAGAACATACTGCAACATAATAACATTTTATGTAAAGCTACCTTTCGAAAATGATTGACAAAAACAGATAAATAATAGGTAACTAGAGACGTAACTTACAGCTTCTTTAGCATATGCAGCCACTAGCCAGTGACGTTACACTGCATCCAACACCGCCGAGTCAGTACAAGAAACCCGCAAAATTTCTGGAGATAAAACACCAACAACTGTATTTAGACATTGTGACCGTGTTATAAGTGGAATAATTGATGACAGACCGTGTAAAAATGATGAATGTTATGCGTAGCCGCTGACTAACGGTCGCTAGTTCGACAGACGCTAAATCTGGAGCATTAGTGTTACGTTAAATAATATAAGGGTGCGTCGTCAATAATTCAAAGTTAATTTCAACATAACTTCTTATTGACTTTCTGACTTCTTTGACTACGTAACGTTAGGATAGTTTTAATAAAACAGTGTTACTCACCTTTACGCTCGCTCCTGCTTGCCTTGAACCTCTCGTCCTCCTGTTGACGTTGTAATTTGAACAGTGTGAGGGGGACAAAAGCGCGCGAGGAGGTAAGCGCTGGGTCAACGTTTCCAAAACAACCACAAATGCTGGGTCATTGTCAGCAGATTATGGAGAAAATAACCCAGCAGCATTGTCAAAATGCTCAACCCAACATTTGGGTTTAAAAATAACCCAGCATTTTTTAGAGTGTATTTGGGAGTTGTCAGTGGTTCATAAGATCATTACAGGAGTGCCAAAATACAACAGATAAACGTTTTATAAAATAATAATAATATAATATAATATTTCAAAACTATGCTAATTTTAAAATATTAGAGAACAGTGCAGAAGATAAGTGAGCCTTTAAATCTCCTTTGTAAAAGCTTTACGAGGCTTTAGATGAGCTCACAAAAATAGTTAACTGACAACTAAATGTTTTATAACTACCAGAATGAATCATGAATTGCATTTATTAACACACTGTGAAACTATTACTATATGTCTAAATAATAAGATGTATAAATCCACTTAAATTGTTTAAATAGTTTAATAATTTACTTACACTTTCTAAATTATCTTATATGAACCACTGACAACTCCTAAATAACTGGTTTGTATGCAATACTTCATTTAGAAACTATAAATTGATCATTAATAAAGTATTAAAATACAATTATTAAACACATTATATGTTTATAAATCAAGAATAAAGCACTTTATTTATAAACTGCTTATTAATGTATATTATTTATACATGATGAATGAACTATTTACAAATGCTTAACTAATGAATCATAGCATGCAGTTTTTATAAAGTGTTAACGTTCTTTTTTACTACTATTGTTTTATATTTTTTTAAGAATGTTTACTATTACTATTATTATTATTTAAATAAGCATAATTAAATCAAATACTTACAAAATTATGTATTACCGGTAGTTATTGTAATAGTTATTACATGTACCTATTACATTTTACTAAATAATAACTATTACATTATAACATGTGTCTTATATTTCAAAAATAAATTGATTTGATTGATTTCCCTCATTTTACTTTAAGCGCCACTTCTAGTATATAGGAAGCATAGATATATTATTGGTATGTAAATGCCTTTGTTGCTGTGTTTAAATGATGTTAAATTATTTTGTTAAATTCTCTAAATGTACTTCACAGTAAAATAATTATATGTATTAACTTAATAATCCCTGCCATTTCCTTTCTCTGATGGCCTTATTTCATCTTTGTACAGGAATGCAGTGATTGTCAAAATTTTTTATGTCAAAATTTCATGCAGAACAAATGATCGCGCACTGTGAAGCATGCTGAACACACAGCATACAATGTGTGGTGTGTGTGTTCAGCGAAGCCCCTATTACACACTTTTGTCACCTAATTATTCCTCAGGAGAGACAATTAGCCACCGCGTGACAGTGTGTGTTGTGTAACTTGAAACAACCTTGAAACACATCCTCACACACACAAACAGAGTGACCGTCAGCCGCATGTCCAGAGAGAGTCTGATAAAATAAAATAAAAGACTTAACAAACATGAATGAGTTTATTTATATGCTTTATTTAATCAGATAAGTGTTGTTAATAATAAAAATGCATAAACCATGATTTGCTTTTCTCTTTTTTTTTCATTTCCATATCAAAGACAAGATATCCTAAACAATTTTCACTTTATATTTTATATTTTAAGTAAATATGTTACAAGGTTATCCAGAATTACTGCACATAAATATTAAAGAGGTCATGCTAAATTATTAAACTCTCAAAAACATGTCTGCATGGATCATATCTCATTTAAATTAAAATTTTATATTTTCCTCTATTTTTATGTTATATTTCCCCACAACATCTTCTTACTTCGCTACAACTGTACTCATGGAAAATGTGTATTTGCTGATATGCATACTATTTCATAAAATAAAATAAAAATATATAAATATTTCAATGGTGACATTAAAAAATATTCATTGTTCGCCCAAAACACAGATGCGCAGGCCTTAATGTAATCACAACTGATATTTAGTATTTTTAATGACATTCACAAAACATAATTATCACAAACAGCACATTCAATTATGCCTTTCTCTCTAATGATAAATGACTTTGAAGAAACAAACATTTAACATTGACTGGGGTGTAATGTAAACTAATTGCATAATACTATTTCTGTTCCTGCATTATTTAGTCCCGTGTAAAATCGTGCTACTGTACCTGTTTTGTTATGTGATTTACATGTGACATCTAAATGAACTTGTTTTATTAAAGTAAGAAATATAATTTCATCAAGCATCATTTATAGGTAACAATAATATAAGTACATTTTAAGAACGATCAGATAGAAATAGTGTATGCAGTATGGTTTTTCTGTATTCATGAAATACCTGAATGGTCAACATTAGCCAAAATGCTTATTATATACAGTGTGACTAATAAACAAGAAGTAATATCAACTGTAATCTGCACAGATTTACACAAAATTAGGGTTCGAGTAATCTCTCATAGCCCCTTTCACACATTAAACCCGGTAAATTACTGTAAAATTACCAGATCGACTTGCGTTCGGTAAATATACCATATATTCTGTTCGCACATGCAAATGTCCTTTCTGTCCATTCTGTCCTTTTACCGAACATAGCATTTTATCAAACATAGCATCAGAACGGTAATTTACTGGTAACGTTGCAACTTCTAAAATTGGAAAATTGCCAAAATTGATTTGTCTGTATTTTTGAGGTCCTATTCCTCAAAAACAAGTAAGCAGTGTACATTGTATACAGAAAGGAGATGGTATTATCATTTATTCATAGCCAACTCGCAAAAAAAATAAAAATGAAATTGTTTGATTTAAAGACTATACAGTATATTTGGACTTTTTTAATTCTTCACATGAGAAAGGTCCCATTTAGCTATTCCAGTAACACTTTACAATCAAGTTTGTTAACATTAGTTAATGCACTGTTAACTAACATGAACTAACAATAAACAGCTGCATTTTTTTTAAGTAATATCAACAAAGATTAACAAATACAGTAAAAAATTGATTGCTCATGGTTAGATAATACATTAACTAATGTTAACTAATTAACCTTATTGTAAAGAGTTACCGCTATTCCTGTGCATTGCAACCTACACATCCCTGAGAGGGGCGTCAGACTTAATTTGATGTGCAGGACACCCAACACACACAAGCACACCTTGTTTACAAGGCACATTTTTTTATGGATGTGGGTGCGAGAATTTGAATTCCTGGCAGGCATATTTATAAAGGTTATTAAGCGCTTGGCGAAGCATCCATTTGCTGCTGGCGTAACCACGGGTGTGACATTTATCAAGAATGTCCGGCGAAATGTCACGGGAAGAGGAAGCGTCCTACTCTTAATTAGGACCTGAGAGTCTTTGAAGAGTCCTCTTATACAAACTTATGCTCTGGTCTAACCTCCGTCGCATATATCTTTCCATCTTGTTTCTCACTTTTTCCATTCACCCAGCAAGATTCAAAGAGTGCGTGTTAGCAAACTTTGGATAACAATTGATAAAGGGACGGCGGTTAAAGCACAGACAAATGGGGAAGGATGTAGTTCATCCATCAAGCCAACACGAGTCATTGTTTGCAGATTTTAACCTATAGGAATCCTGCTTTCCTCCCATGTGAGTCCCACAAATCATAGGGAACCGCAGGCAGGCCAGAGGTCTGTGCTTAAACTAGATTCAGAGAGAGAGAGAGAGAGAGAGAGAGAGAGAGAGAGAGAGAGAGAGAGAGAGAGAGAGAGAGAGAGAGAGAGAGAGAGAGAGAGAGAGAGAGAGAGAGAGAGAGAGAGAGAGAGCAAGAAAGTGCAGACAATAACTAGTGAGCTGCCTTGCCACCTACATACGCAGCTACTTTCTAAGGAAGCATCCTAAACTAAATGGATGCTCACAAATAAATTAATAAAAAAAACTCTACACAGACTTGATTATTCATTCATTTAATTTTTCATTTCATTTATTTATAAAGCACAAATAAACACAACAGAAGTTGACCACTGTGCTGTACAAATTAAGAAATATAAAACAAACCACACACAATACAAGAATAACAGACAATAAAACACTACTGTATAGTTAGGGTTTAGAGAAACCAAAGTTATGAGTGATATGCAAGAGTAAAAAGATAAGACTGTAGCTTAGATTTAAATTCATGAACAGACGTTGCAGACCTCACAGATAAGGGAAGACTGTTCCATATCCTAGGACCGGCCACTGAAAACGCACGATCACCTCGCAACTTCAGTCTTGATCTTGGATATGACAGTATAATGCTGTCTGAGGATCGCAAGCATCTTGTTGACTTTTTTACATTTATAAGATCTGACAGATAGGATGGTGCCAGACCAATCAAAGCCTTAAAAACTAGCAGCAAAATTTTAAATTCAACTCTATAACACACTGGCAAACAATTTAGAGATAATAATATCGGAGTAATGTGTTCTCGTCTACGAACCCCAGTTAAAAACCTGGCAGCGGTGTTTTGGACCATCTGAAGCCGTGACATGGAGGATTTGGGTAATCCAATATACAGAGAATTACAATAGTCCAAACGAGATAAAACAAAAGCATGTGTGACAGTTTTAAGATTGTTAAAAGATAGAAAAGTTTTAACTTTGGACAGCAGTTTGAGATGGAAAAAAACAATACTTTACCACAGAATGTATATGTTGGTCAAACTTGAGAGATGAATCAAAAAGAACTCCCAAATTTCTCACAGTGGGTTTGATATAAGAGTTTAAATAATCATAATCAGTATTCGGGTTTGCTTTTCCCACAGAGGGGCCAAAAGCAATTACTTCAGTCTTACTCTCATTTAAGTGCAAGAAATTCAAAGACATCCAAGATCGTACATCAGTTAAACAAGCAAGCAAAGTTTCTAGGCCTTGCTTGTCATTATGTTTCAAAGGGAGATAGATTTGGGTGTCATCTGCATAAAAATGAAAGGACACTCCATGCTTCTTAAGAATTGAGCCTAGTGGTAGCATATATAGTGAAAATAAAATGGGAGCCAGAATAGACCCTTGAGGAACACCACAGGCAACTCGTGCTACAGATTATACAGCGCGACATTACCCACTGAAAAGGTTCTATTACTAAGATAAGATTGGAACCAACTAAGGGCAGTTCCTTGAATGCCCACACACTTTTCAAGACGCGTTAAAAGAATTTCATGATCAACTGTATCAAATGCCGCACTCAAATCTAATAGCACCAAAATTGCTGAGTTCCCGGAATCAACGAATAATAAAATATCGTTTACTGTGCTGGTTATAGCTGATTCCAATAGAATCAATAGAATCAACATTAAGATGTTGCTAAACGAATGGTGGGATACTACATTGGGCATACAAAAATTTATATTGCACATTTCATTTACCTTTATTTTACCAGGAAATAATCCCATTGAGATTCAAAATCTCTTTTTCAAGGGAGTCCTGACATACAAATATTGGTTAAAATTATCAGTTGTAATTACATGATGTTATGTAGTTCGAAAGAAAGAAAGAAAGAAAGAAAGAAAGAAAGAAAGAAAGAAAGAAAGAAAGAAAGAAAGAAAGAAAGAAAGAAAGAAAGAAAGAAAGAAAGAAAGAAAGAAAGAAAGAAAGAAAGAAAGAAAGTACTATAGCAGTATCATACAGTGATGGTCATAGATAGGTAAAATATCGGTAATTCATTTCATAAGTATATTTCTACCTATACAGTACCTTGACAGTTCACAAAAATAAATAAACAAAATAAAATTAAAAATTGTGTCTACAGTTGCAAGTTTGTTTACTGACATGTACACTAACTGGTTGCTATAACCTTGTCCGTGTCATTATCAATCCATCAGAATCCTCCACAATTCATCCCCAGATTTTTGTGCTGGCCAGTCAAATTGTTCCGGACCTGTAACCAGACTAACCAGACTTAACAAACCATTTCTTTGTGGACCATGCAGTGCACGGGTGCTGTCTTTTTCTAACAGAAAATGTCCCTTCCTAAACTTTTGGTACAAAGATAAAGGAAAGCAAAAAGGCACAGGGCAGAGAGAGAGAGAGAGAGAGAGAGAGAAAATCTTCACAAGTTCCTGGTTCCTGTAAATTCTCCGATAGACTGCTGTTACATACTAAATAAAGGTGCAAATATTGGCTCTGCTGACCAGGTGCAGCACACGGTCAATAGATAAATGTTTGGCTTATCACTTGCTGTGCTGTCTCTGCATCACTTCTTTCCTGTCAAACCAGAATGAGAGATTTTGCATAGGAAAACAAACACTGAATGCTGATTTTAAACATGGTTGAGCTGTACAGTCATCATAGTAAAAATCAGCATGATATTTATAGCCGTAAAGTTAGTCATCATTTACTGACCCTCAAGTTGTTCCAAACCTGTTTGAATTTATTTCTTCTGCTGAACACAAAATAAGTGTTTTTTTTAAGAATATGGGTAGCCAGACTTGATGAGCCCCACTGACTTCCATAGAATGAAATACTATGAAAGTCAATGGAGCTAAACAACTGTTTACCGACATTCATCAAAATATCTTCTTTTCTGTTTAGCAGAGGAAAGAAATTCATACAGGTTTGAAACAACTTGAGGGTGAGTAAATTATGGCAGAATTTTCATTTTCATTATTCCTTTAAACTTCATCAACAGTGCTGCTATAGTTAAAGGGATAGTTCACTTTGAAATTAAATTTTGGTATGTTTTAGCTTACCTGAAGTGCATCCAAGATGTAGGTGTCTTTGTCTCCGCAGTAGTTTCAATTGTGATATTTTTAGGTCAAACCGTTCTTGTCTGTCAGTCATATAATGCAGGTATATCGGCACTGTCTCCAAAAGCATGCAGAGATGTCTCTAATAGCATGCAGAGAAAAGTCCAAATTAAAAAATTCCCCATCGTAAGTGCACATTGATGGCCTAAGACACGAAACAAGCGGTTTGTGTGATAAAACGAACAGTATTTGTATCGTTTTTATCTCTTTTACACAACCATGTCCAAGTGATCTGTTTACTTAGTCTGCGCAAGCGCCGGAAGGCTCCGGAAGTGATCTCCCGGATGAGTTCGCGCGAGCTTACGTAAATGTATTTTTTTACATCGGTTTAAACATCCCGGATAAGCGTAAACTAGTACCATTTCTATTAACCGTCCTACCTACAATCTCTGTTCTGTGCATAGGTTCTGGTGTAAACAATGAGTGACGTACACGTGCGAGAGATCACTTCTGGAGCCTTCCGGCGCTCTACGGCGCTTGCGCAGATCAGATGGACGTGGTTGTGTAAAAGAGATAAAAACGATATAAATACTGTTCGTTTTATCACACAAACCGCTTGTTTCGTGTCTTAGGCCATCAATGTGCACTTACGATGGGGAATTGTTTAATTTGGACTTTTCTCTGCATGCTATTAGAGACATCTCTGCATGCTTTTGGAGACAGTGCCTATATACCTGCATTATATGACTGACAGACAAGAACGGTTTGACCTAAAAATATCAAAATTGAAACTACTGCGGAGACAAAGACACCTACATCTTGGATGCACTTCAGGTAAGCTAAAACAAACCAAAATTGTATTTCAAAGTGAACTATCCCTTTAATAAAGGTAATGCTAAATGTATGTCTAAATTAATCAGTTGTCTGTCACAGCTTTCTAGTTTCATCACTTCACATCACATTCATTCTCCAAAAGATTTAACATGTCCTGCTAACATTTGTGTTCATTTGCTTTCGCAAGTATGGAGTTGCAAAACTGCTTTTTGACAAACATTACAAAAAGTCTCAACTAAGCGGTTGGTGTTTGACTTGTTAGCATGGTCCAGTTGAGTGGGATATGCCATCTATACAGTTCTGCAGTTCGTTGAAGGCCATGTGTGAGAAATCATTAAATATTATAATTAATATAATAATATTTGATTAGATTATTGTGAATGTTTTACCAGTCAGGATGGTCACTAGAAGGGCTTTGAACTGTATACCTTCTCACAGAGCCATCAGCCAATTAACGTTGGATTTCATTTTCTTACTCCAGAGTAATTAGTCGCATGGCAAAAATTGAGCTCTGTTCACACAGTTACAATGATTTATCTGCGTTTTGACGCTATTATGTTTTTGACAAGAACACTGAAGAGTCAACAAAGTGTCATTTTATTGACTGCGTCACTCACGTACTGACCACACATTGTGCAGAAAAAAGATAAATAAAGGGGAAAAACAAAACACTGACTAATAAATGGGACATCAGCACATTACTGAGTTCTGGGTCTCAGATGTTTCTCAGGGATCCCTCACCAGAACTAACTCAGCCACAGAAAATGAAGCCCTTTTAACAAACTAGACCAAACTATTGGTATAATTACAGGGGTCTCACAAAATTATCCTCAAACTTAAAAAAGAAAAACATACATATACACATCTCAAAGGAACATAGAAAATCACATTTACCCTTCATCAATAATGAAAATACACTTAAACAGGCACACACATAAAAATAAACATCCTTTAAACACATTCGAATTAACACACAACCCCAACACATATTGTCCCAAAACTACATTTCCCATAATTCCCCAAAAGAGATATAAAGGACATCAGGAAAGGCCGCACCCCTTTAATTCCAAACTTTTGGTCCATGCTGCAGTCATGGATCCCGGCGGAACAACGGGTAAGATATACACATTCAAACAAACTTAAATAAAATGTTAAACCTATATATTGGTCGTTAGTGATGGCAAAATGAGGCTTCCTGAACCACTGAGACCTCGCAGCCCATTGCTTCAACCAAAGGTTCATTACTCGAAGCTTCATTCATTATTGCTCAGTAGTGACACCTAGCTACTGTGCAATGATATAGCAGACAAATTAAGTAATTCTGAACCAATGACCTGAGCAGACTTATGATGTCCGTATCCCGATCCCCCATTTCATTTATTTATGTATTTTCTTCTATCTGTAGTGTAACCTTTCATTTGCAATAATAAAAGTACATGAGCAGACATTTGTCCATTGCCTGGGTATAAAATGCAATATGTATCTTTCTTTGACTGAATTTACTTGTGCAAAAACAACTGTCACACACACAATTCATTAATTATTCGTAAATTGTTTGGATAGTGCCAGTATGATATGCCAACTTGTGAATGCTGTTTAAAGCAGGCCTACAATATTTCCTTCATAACATGATAAGTAGTGGAAGACTAGATGAAGTTTGAGCCGTCCTGACCCATCCCTACTTTTCGGCAGATGATGTCTGGATGTTCCAACCATCAACAAGGGATGATCCCAAATGAGTAATAATATTTTCCAGAACTTTTTTTTTTTTTCACTTCCACTGCAGGATGTAGTTTGTAGAGAGTTGGAAACTCTGAGTTGTATAATGGGGAGTGTGCTGCATTAATGTGCCATGGGCCGGTCCAGTAGCCTGGTTGGAGACAGGGGTGTCTGGAGACCTGCTGCAGGTATAGAGAGAGCCAGAAACAGCAGTGCAGACTCAGGGGGGTCTTGCTCTGAAAGATAAGATTGATGATACAAGGGACTTCCTGTGGGTACCCAAAAAAAAATGTGTGTGTGCATACTTGATTCTCCCTTGATCCTTAAATTTCATTGTAGTCTTCTTTTATTTTATTTCGTCCTCATGCCCAAGGAGCTCTTGAACCCCACAAGGCCGTCCAAAGCAATCACAAGTCCAAACACATCTTTGCTGTCATAGCACTCATTGTCTTGGGGCCTGACTAGTGCAAAGTAAATAATTCTTTGCATTTTGATGCTTTCGAGGGATGTGATAATGCTATCGTTTCCCGGAGGAATATCACTGCCAAGGCTTATTCATACTTTGCATAAACTTGTAAAACAAGGTTTTCCTTTCAATCTGAGGGAGGTTTGACCATTGACTTTACCAGCCACTCATGCCTTTCTCGGATGTCTAAACAACTGTCACATGGGGAAGAAAGAAATATTCAGAATTTCAAGAGTAGAATATATGTTTTGGCAATGTTTTATTTTGCAGATGAACTTTGCAAAGGATATTTGTCCAATTAGGACCGGGAAAATTGCGGCAATCATGGCACATGCCCAGGGGTGCCATGTCCATGGTTATGAGTACCATATATTATGGTTAATAAATAAAAGCTCTTTGGATAAACAAATGCTAAATGTTATAAAAATATTATAATAAGATTTCCTTACTTCTCCTGCAACCCACACATGAGTGCTCTGCATTAAGTATGGATATAAACAAACAAATCTTGACTTACACAGCTACTGTAAAGGTCTAAATAAACTGACTTCGAATTAATTAAATGAATAAAATGTGTGTCTAAAGAATTTAATATGATATGAGACTCTTATGGTGCGTTCACACCGGACGCGAATAGCGCGTCAGGCGCGAGTGATTTCAATGTTAAGTCAATGCAAAGACGCGTTACACGCGTAACGCGTCTTTGCATTGACTTAACATTGGAATTAGGGCTGGGCGATAAAACGATAACGATAATTATCGCGATATAATTTTTCTTGATAAAACGATATCAAGAGTTCGATAAATGTTCGATAATTTTTTTGCGCCAAAAGCGGAACGAATCTCATTTGAACCGCGCGCGCCACACGGACCGTTTATCCGCTCGGCTCAAAGTCCAAACGGCAGCGCAAGCGCGAGCTCACTCGAGCAGACGCGTTTACTCCATAGGGTTTACTCTGATCGGTCTCGGTCACTAGATCCAGTGAGAGCGCTTGAATTCAGCGAGGAACACAAATGTCTCAGTGATTTTAACCAGTTTAAAGGCAGATGAGACCGCGCTGACGAACAGGAGAAACACTGTGCGCAACGATACAGTCAGAAGCTTCTCCGTCTACACATTCCCATCATTTACCACGGATTTACTGTAACGTTAGCCTAGTAATATTAACTGCACCATGAAATGTGGGATATATATATATATATTGAATTGTATAATATTATTAATGTAGACAATGTATTAAAGGACTAAAGGAATATAATTACAGTTTTTAATAATGTATTTAGGCTACTGGTTTTCATAAATACCATAGAAACGTCACAATATGTGACGTTTCTCACATAGAAACCATAAAGTTACAATAGAAACCATAAAGTTACATTTTATCTGTGGTTATCATGATCTAAATGCATGATGCTGGATGACCAATGGTTAATTTTAATAAAACTAAAGAATATTACATTTTACCAAATAAAAATAATGTTGTTACTTTTTTTTAACAGATTTTACTGTTTTTGTTAATGAACATAAATTGTATATAGTAAATCTGCATCCTAACTCAAGCTAATACTACTGAAATAAAGATATTTATTTTGTTAAGGAAAAATGTCAAATATTTGAATGTTCTACCTCGGATTTGTGAAATGTTCACCTGTTTGGCAAGTGTTTGTCATGATATGTTCTGACAATAAAGAGTAGCCTAGTTTAAAAACACAACGCTCTGGTTTCTACAGCTTTCACTTAGGAGTACAAATCTGTCTTTAAACTTGAAATAAATAAAGATTTGACATTTATCGATAATTATCGATATCGACTGATATAAAAAAAAATATCGTGATATTTTTTTTTGGCCATATCGCCCAGCCCTAATTGGAATCACTCGCGCCTGACGCGCTATTCGCGTCCGGTGTGAACGCACCATTAGATGAAGTACAATATGAAAAAATTGTTCTATGCACACGGCCTTATGTTATGTTATATATTGTGTAAAATCTGTTATGCTAAATGGAGCCTCATCATGCCTTGAATACGTCTGAAGTAAAATAACTCTGAAACATAACCAGTTCTGCAGCAGAGAGTAAGTTGATCTGGCTGCTTACATACCCTGAAAGTTACCTCTGCTTTTGGAACTGACAGTTGAGGTTATCCGCTTATTTATCCGTAAACGTCCATTGCATAACCTGCTTTCTGGAACGGTGGTGGTTTGGGAAGTGAGTGATGCATTGATAAAACTATAAAGACGCTGTTCTGTGTATCCAGCCTATAAACGTGAGACATTAACAGATACAGGTTCTGAGTCTCTGGCTGATCCATTTTCTTCTGCTAAATAAAGGTTGAGGCTGACCACAGTTTTATATATAAGGGGCTCTTTTGAAATTACCGTTCATTTACCGTTCATTTACCTAAAATTTGCCATAGTTAAGACATTACAATTTTTCTCTTATATATGTATATATTGAGGTGTGTTTAATACCACCAGATATCTAAATTATTGTTGGATACATATTAAAAAATGGAGGGAGACTGAATACTCTATAAAGCTGTTGGTAAGATAGCTTGGTTGATATTTGTTTAACATTGTGACTTTAACTTTACACATCACTAGACTGGATTCTGTACACCATGCCAATACAGAACATTATGGACATCTCGCCTTTACTCATTAAGAATTAGAAAAAATTCCAAAAGCTTGATTTGCCAAATGTCACACAGACACCATGCAACTGCTGGCTGTACACGACCAGAAGTGTAAGACGGACATATGAATTAACAGCAGCGATTGTAAATCAGTAAAGTCTGCTTTATTAAAAAAAAATATATATATATATATATATATATATATATATATATATATATATATATATATACAATTTACAAATATAACTTGTACAATTGGTCACTATTTATCAGCAATAAATTTGCTACAGCTTCCTAGAGATTCAATCTGATTTAGAAATGCCATCCATTTCCCCTAAAGTGGATGATGTTAATTCCAAGGTTGTTTAGTGTCATACAGTTTAACTTCTGATTAATGTATACATCATTATATAATTATATCATATGATTAACACACCAGACACAAGTCAAAATATGTTGCTGTAAGTCTACTATATTTTTAATTGGTAGAAGACAAATATTTTGTGTCACACTTACTAATGCAACCACCCTAGAGACCCTACAGATACGAAAGTTCCACCTACTTCCTTAAAAATGTATGATTTTAGTGGCAATGTAAGTATTGTCTTAAATATCATTACCTAAGGGAACTATGCAGTGATTTGTTCTCACATTGAATCATATATTTTACATATGTTTACATCCACAGTTGTATTCTTTGGATTCATCTTTAGCAGTGATGCATGTTAAGGGGAGATCAATTGACACACTCAATTGTGTTTGTCCCTCGTATCGTTTTCATGGACATTCATTCATCACATGTGTTCCTTTGTTTGATTTTCCCACTACTCATCAGTAACCATGGACACTAATCATCACAGCTGTTCATCATTTAGGTTATCACCATGTGTATATTAGTTCCTCACCATCACTCAGTGTCTGTCGGGTCTCGTTTGCGTTAGCACTTGTCTGTATATGCCGTTGTTGTTTATTAAACTTTGTATTTTAACTTATCCTGATCTTCTTCATCTGCCTGTCTACAACCTTTGTTGACTGAAGACCGGACCTTAAAATGGATTACGCAGCTAAGTTTGCAGCTTTTGCCCAAAAGGGTGTTGATTTTTATTTTTACGGAGGGATTCTGTCGTCTTGCCATCACCTGCCCCTTCGACGACGAGACCCCGAAGTCTTTGTTTTGGATTGGAGTGCACTACCACCATCCCATAGACCTTCCAGACACCTCTGGACTAAACTGGAGGGGTGCCATCTTCTCAGTGTTTACCCCCAGTCCAGAACACAACCGCACCCAGTCACCACCTGCTACCACGGAATCGTGTGTGCCCCCCGCAGACGGAGAGTTGCCACCCGCCGTGATGCGTCAGCCAGAGCCTGAGGACATGGGGACAGCTCCCCAGTGAGTCTGACCAGGGGTTTGAGCCATCTGTGGCCGAGGGTATACTGGTAGAAGTAGAGACTGAGACACTGGCTGATGAACTTCAAAATGGAGGTTTCATCTCCCACCCCGTTTCATGTTCCTCATCATTGTTCCTAAACCGCACTATGGACAGTTTGGTCTTTGTCAGAATGGAGTGTGCATCGGACTATACAGTCATCAAAGAACCCACAAATTATAGAAGTCATCATCGGACGACGGACTACCCAGAAGAAGTCTACCTGAGATGATACAGTATCTTATGTTCAAATAAACTGCTCATCAAGGTTGTAGTGGTTATTCTTTGTGTGAAGTATACATTTGATTAAAATACGGGTTTTCCCCTTGTCCATTGTCACACACAAGTCATACCTTGTATGAACAGCAGTCAGGACTGGAATTGAGAACCACTGCCTTAGGGAATTAGGGTGAAGGGGCATAAACTTATAAAACATGTTGTAAATGTACATATCACCCTAATAACATCATAGCATCAACTCTAGTGTAACATATCTGAAAATCAGTAACTATAGTCCAATTACAAGAACAGGGCCCTTAAGAGTTCCTTTGTGCTGAAGGATGTGTTATAAAATTCCCATTTCACAGACGGCTTCCTCACCTGCTAAAGTGTCTCAATGTCCCTTAACCAATGTTCGACTTTCTAGCACACTTTCACACATACACAGACATGAATGCTTACCAGAGTTGACCTCTGGCTGTGATATTAAATGTGTCTGCGCATTGAGATCATCCGAATGCACCAGTCCATATGGCAGAGAAAGGAAGATTTTTAATAAAAGGCAGTGGAAGCCAAAGACATAAACACAGGCTGTCTTGAAAGACCTAACGTTATCCCTTGTTCGGTGAGGGACCGATGTAGCTGACTGTACTGAGGTTGCCAAATTGAAGTAAATGTTTGGTATTATAACCATCTTTTGAAAACCCAGATATAAAATAATGTTCCCATGGAAAACATTCTTGGTTTAAAACATTTTGCTTAGACAAAACAAATCAAAAGTAAAAAAAAAAATATATATATATATTTATTATACAACACTGCCCACTTCTAATATTAAAATCTGTCAGTTTATATATATATATATATATATATATATATATATATATATATATATATATATATATATATATCGAAACCTCTTCTGGTTTCGATCTTGACTCTAACTCAACCTACTCGGGTCCCAGTCAAGACTCGAATGAGCTGGTTTAGACTATAACACTGGAAGTTAGTTTATAGCATTAAAAGACATTGATCTAGTTTATAAAACAGATTTGACTGCTTATAATATGGCCAATTTTACATTTTAAAATGCAGCACAATGGTTGCCAACTTTTTGGAACATTCTTGATGTTCAATAGTGCCTATGATTCCTTAAGTAGACATAACATTTGGAACAGTTGCTTTTTTCCCAGAGGAAATCTCTAGATGGATACTGCACTCTGTTTGGGCATCCAAGGTTCCAGATGTGGGCTCTTCTGGTTGTTGAATGAAAGAATCATTCCCTTTTGTTCCCATGCATTTTACCCTGAACCTAAATTGCCATTTTCTGCATGCTTGCATACACACACACACACACACACACACACACACACACACACACACACACACACACACACACACACACACACACACACACACACAAGTGACCACTATGACTGGATGCTTCTATCAGAGCTGTCTCAATCACTCATCTGGATAAACTAAGCAAGACGGCTGGAGCATCAATCATCCATGACTCCCAGAGGCGGCTCGAACAAGGGCAGAGTCAATGGTTGTTGAGAAGGAGACCAATCCATTTTGCATTGTACTTGACCAAAGTAAATAGGAGTTGGATAAAAAAATAATTAAAAAAAACACAGGTTAGTCTCTCCAGCTAGGGGAAATCTCCAACTTCAAGGTTAATTAAGCACCAAAATGAGATGAAGAAACTTTCTCTTACAACTCATTAACTAATTACAACGCTTTCCCAAAATAGATCAACATTCATGTTTAGTCAAATTTAATTGGCTGTCAGTGCAAATCAAATATGTGGACAATCTCGAACCATGAGCTATGTGGACATGAGGTCATCGTTACGCTTAGATGCATGAGGATGTTGATTTAGCAGTGACTAATTTAATCTGAATGGCTGTTATCATTTTCATCTGGTCGCAGCCAGATCCCATAAACCCAGAAGAAAAGTACAGTGTATTACCCAGAGATTGCTCATATAGCTCAGGAGACTTTTATTTTGCTTGCAGGCTTTGGTACATTGAATGAATGAATCAGAGTTTGAGACATTGTTGAAATCTCATATCCAATGATCTGGACATACATCCTGTCTCAGTTATGTGTTACATCACCCTGTTAAAGAGTCCGCCGGAGCCTTTAATAGCTACTTGTGTTGGCTCAACATGAGTGTTTGTAGACAGCCGGCAGGGGCTGTGTTAAGCTTTTGATTTGTGTGTGTGTCAAAGGGATCTGACCTGGATCAGGGGGTTCTGCACCACACCAGGCTTTCTTACATACACATTCACCTGTATAGTTGTAATTTTAACCTGTTCATTGATGTTTTAAGAACAGATAACGGGCTTTCAGTTCTCAAAATAGCCTTGCAGTCTGTCATGCTTTTGATTCTTAATTGCTACATATTTCATGCCACTGCTTGTAATGACTAATCAATTTACATTTACATTCACTGGAACAATCTAATTCAGTTCATTTACTTTGGGTTTTTAAGCAACAGTTTTTTTTTATTCATACTACACTGTAAAATCTAATTAGTTAGACTTACTTAAAAAAGCATGCAAACCGATTGCCTTAAAACAAGCTAAGTAAAGTGAAATAGGAATAATATGTTGTACTGACAAATGCTTAGTTAGTATAGTTCACTTACAGTACACAAGACTTCTAGTAACTAAAAGTAAATGTAGAGACTTGATCATTTAGTTTAGATATACTGTTGACTTAGTATACCATTGTTGTGTTTTGCATGCAATATTGAAGTCTGTGTGTGACTCAAGCATGGTCAATTGCAAGATATTGTCACAAATATAGAGGGATTATATCAATTTAATTAAAAGTTTAATTTGCTTAATTCGTTTAAGGTGCTTATGATGTAAGTGTTAACAATAAAATTGTAAAAGACTAGTAAATGATTAAGTTAGAAGTTAGGTCAGCTTTTAAAAGCAACATGTTTATTACTTCCCTTTCTTTGAAACCAATTGCATAGCTGCGTCAATAGGAAGATAATTACAATAATATAAATTATTTTCCAAGAGCACAACCAATGGGAACAGTAATCACCAGAACATTTTAGGAAAATCAACATCAATTTATGAAGTCAGCTTATGTGATGTTCTCTCAGATTTTCATTTATTCAACGTTTCAGATAACTTTGGGAAATGAGTGAATGCAACTATAGAACGATAACAGCAGAAGTGAAAAGTCTATTTAGAATTGCCCCGCCTCAAAAACTATTTTTCCTTGACAAAATGGCACTAAAACCAATCCATTCATCTTGGGTTTTTGAGTAACCATGCAAATTACTAGATTTTTACAATTAAGTTAAAACATTAAGTAAAGTTAACTAAAAAGTGTAACTGGAACAACAAACAAATAGAACTTCTGGATCCACTGACATTTGTACAGATCCTGCACATATGGATGGCACTGAAGATAGAAAAGTGCATTGTTGATAAATAATAACATTTCTTTTCAAAGGTCAATCCACCAACAAACCAACAAGCAGTTTTAGGTCCAAACAAGCAGTTTTTTAGAAAAGTTTATTCTTTGATTTTTGTTTTCTTGTAATATTTTCTTTAAACGTTGTATGCATGTTCTGATGACTTTGAGCTGTTTGTAAAGTATGGGGTTTGCTTTGGGAGGGGTTGGGGCGGATGTGAAAGTCTCCTGTGTGGCAGACGTTGCAGAACTGTGATCGTACAGTAGGTGTGAAAGGTGTGAAGTGGGTGGCCGGTAGTGGCCAGATGGATATGACATAACCACAGCTCATAGACACCCATCTGCCTTACTAACTCCAGGTGTACAACACCCACCAAAAGCTACACAATGTGCTCCACACTTCCATTTTCTGCCATAAACTTATTTGCATATGCATGCATAATTACATTGTCCTGCGTGGTTGTGCATACTAGGCTATAACCATTAAAATAAGATACATTTATTTAATCCAATAATACATTTTATTATTTTATGTGTGCTTATTAAAAAGACAGGAATGTTGTTTATCTGTAAATTATGGAGATGAAAGCTTGGCAGCATTTTAAATGTATTTAGAAAATCGAAGTTCAGCAGTTATGAAATATCATTAATAAATAAAACATGTAATCAATGAACGGACTGAAGGAGAAGCAATGGACTGCTTCAGGTTGTAAAACAATATTTTATTTGTTATTCAAGAACTGAAGCCTTATTTGACCAAAAAAAAAATATATATATATACTTAGGCAAATCTATAAAATTAAAATGTAAAAGTCATGTTAACACTGAAAACGAATTGACTCAACTGACTAATTTATTCAATATGTAGGTGCACTAAATATTCTTCCACGAAAATAACAAAAGAAAACTTAAAATGGAAACCTTTTTTTCTGCTGCATCAACTAAGAATTCCCTTAATTTTACTAATGTTCATTTGTCATGTACTGTAATTCTCTTCTGTAAAGCACAATAATGTCCATCTCTCTTACCCACAACATGCTAACAGGGCAAATAAACCTTAATGAAATGTTGAAAAACGTGTTCATCTTCCATTCTGAAGGGACTCTCTTTCCACACATGCAACTCTATGTCATTGCTGAAAAGAATGGCTGTTTTTTGAAGTGCCTCAGGGTAGCAAACAAACATGTTGCTTCAATTAAGAAAATCAGAAAGTTTTTTTTTTTTTTTTTGGTATCTGCCTACTAGCGATAATCAAAGTTACCTACTCATTAGGCCTGAAGATGTAAACATGACAGCAATCAGATTGTTGGGTATAATATGTTTCATCCATGGCTCACAAGCTGATGTAGTTATAACCTTTTCTCCCTCTTGTTTTTTTTTTCTTTTTTCTAATAAGTGAAATCATCAGTTCTCTTTCTCCTGGATCGATCTACTGCCTTTGACACTGTAAATCATAAGATCCTTCTGTCCACCCTCTCATCACAGGAACTTCACTTCACTTCACTTTATTAGGCACGTTTCCATTACAGATTTGCGCAAAACTTTTGCGATTTTTTTCGACAAAAAACTATTGCGTTTCCATTAACCGATATTATGCAACTAAAATTTAATTTTTTCCTCTCGCGATAATCATCCCAGAAGTCATGGCGGTAGGTTTACGTATATCCCAGCCACTGCACTAGCCATTATTATTAATGGAAGGTGACGTATGCGTTTTATCCAAGCATTAATGGCAAGGAAAGACCCTGTGAGCGGCACATGTGAGGAGTTTCTGGGTGTTTCTCCCTCATTTCTGCTTCGAGGTCTTGATTGTGGCATTTCTTCGAGGTTTAGAATCCAGTATTCCTGTAATTATTTTGTCTTTTATGAGTTTAATTAAGAACTCTGTCTCGTCTTCTGTCCAAACACACCGCGTCATCTACGCCAGGTGACTGTAAATGTGCAAAAACTGTTTCCATTGCAGTTTTGCTAAATATTTAATTTTCGAATTGCCTGAAAAACCACCTCATGCGAGCGTAAAAACTTTTTTGCGATAAATGGGAGTTTTTGTGAAATTGACGTGTTTCCATTGGGCGTATTTTCAATTCGCAATTTCAATTTGCGCAATTTGAAGGGTAATGGAAACGCGGCTACTGATACAATCTGTTTAGAAAAAAGCACTAAATAAAGGTCACTTCACTTCACTTGTTTGAATCCTATCTTACAGGTAGGTCTTTCATTGTTGCCTGGAGAGGGGAGGTATCCAAAGCACATCGACTGATCACTGAGGTTCCTCAGGGTTCAGTTCTCGGACCCCTCCTCTTCTTCATAGACACTACATGGGACCCATGATATTAGAGCCCTGCATTTCAGCCCGAGCCCGACGGGCCCCGACTTATTTACGCCCCTAGGGCCGGGCTTCGGGCCAATTTTCACACGGGCCTCGGGCCTGTTTTAGGCTTATCCTTCTTTTTATAGCCTATTTCAGACATGTATTAAAATTAAATATGAGAAGTTGACGATGAAAAAACAAACATAGAAAGACGTTTTAAACCTATCACACTGACATATGACTGACACATGACAGTCTGCTCGCGCTCGCACACACACACGCACGCACGCACGCACACAGGTTTCCCGGCGGCACGACCCAAGATTCGCGCGACCGGCTCGCTGTTTTTAGTGTCCCCGCCAGCAGCAGAAGTATAGCGAGCGTGACTTCAGCGCAGCTGGAATAGTTAAAAAAAAAAGTACGACTGGATTAAAACCTTCCACTGTGGATGCTGTGATTTTTCCTCACGATGCTCGGTAAGAAACTGTTCTTAGCCATGTTAGGGGGCTGTCTTGTTGGTTTTCGTTTGAAAACGACTTTATTTTCATCAGTCTGTTGGAAACTATTGGAAATACGAATGGCCATGTTCTGTAGTGAAGACTTGATTTTTGAGGTAAGATAATCTGCATGTTTGTTTTTAATTTAATGGCATTTATTTGATTTGTTTAGATTGTAGGCTATAGCTCATTTCGTTTGTGAGCGCTGTTGCGACTGTAAGCAGAGCGCCTCAGCTTTTAAAAAATTATAATAAACGTTTAAACTATAACTGTCTATGTGTGATATGCTTAAGGTGTTTTATGGATTTTATTGTAGCCAAGTAAAGTGTTGCTGCATGGTCGTCAATAAAAAAACAAAAAGAAACCGAACATTTGTCTAAATTAACTTAATAAAGAAATGAAAAGAAACATAACTAACAAAACGGACCTATTTTAATGGCTGCAAATAGCTAGTTTGCCCTAGGCCAGGCTACAGCTGTGTATATTAAAAAAAATTTTTTAAAATTTTTAAAAACGGGCTCGGGTCAGACTCGGGCTGATAATTATGATGAGCTGTCGGACACGGGCCGGGCTAGGGCCTGAGCGTCTCGGGCCAGGGCCGGGCTAGGGCCTAGATTTGAGGCCCGTGCAGGGCTCTACATGATATAGGCACATGGTTTCTCTTAACATTGCTATGCTGATCTACCTTTCACTTAAACCAGATGATCCCACAGTAGCTGCACGAATCTCAAGCTGTCTGGCAGATATCTCGGCATGGATGAAAGAACACCACTTGCAGCTCAACCAGGCAAAGACTGAGCTTCTCGTCTTCCCAACCAAGCCGTTCCTACAGCACGATTTCACCATCCAGCTAGGTACATCATCCATTTCCCCATCAAGTTCCCATCAAGTAATCTTTGATGACCAGCTGACCTTCAAAGACCACATTGCAAAGATAGCTAGGTCATGCAGGTTTGCACTACACAACATCAGGAAGATCAGGCCTTTCCTTACTGAGCATGCAACACAACTTCTCATCCAGGCCCTGGTCATTTCTAGGCTGGATTACTGCAATGCTCTTCCATCGTGTGCAATAAAAACCTCTATAAATGATTCAGAACGCTGCAGCACGTCTAGCCTACAATAAGCCCAAAAGGACACCTCTATTCAACTCTGCACTGGCTACCACTCGCTGCTTCCATCGAGTTCAAGGCATTGACACTTGCTTACAGATCCATTATAAAAATATATATATATATTCATTCGGTTTTTATAAGAGGCCTTAAAAGAGGCCTCCTTTGCCTTTTCTGAGAAAATATCATCAAGGTATAAAGTCAATCACAAGTTTCTCAAGACAACACTACATAAGCCTTAAACATTATAGAGGCATTATATAATCAGAAAGGCATGTACTCAAAATCCAATCGGATGTAGTGAAAATATACTCTCTGTATTTGTTGTCTTTTCCCATTGCGAAAGTGGACCATTGCTAGGTCTAATGCGGAGTACCACTGAGCTTTTTTTACCAACAAAGCATCAGCAAGGGAATGGCACAGGGATAAGCATGCACAAACACAAAGTACAAATGCACAAAAACTCCACGTACACAAAGAGCTAGCAACTATTGTAAAAGTTCTGCATTAAACTTTTACAATAAAATAAAATATGTACGATAAAAAAAAACATTTGCACACATTGCTCACATTGCTCACATTGCACCGTTTCCTGAGGATGACCCTTATGTAGAGGTCAGAGGCTATATGTCTGAGTATTATACTGAAATGCATAGTGGCTGACCGTGCAGTACTGAGCACTCAGGAACATAAAGTGCTGAGTGCTTCAGGTCTTATTTGCCTGACTCTGGTTCTGTGCATTACTCATACAGTACCTACATCTAATAATAATACTAATAATTCATTACATTTATATAGCGCCTTTCTGGACACTCAAAGCGCTTTACATAGAAGGGGGGAATCTCCTCAACCACCACCAATGTGCAGCATCCACCTGGATGATGCGACGGCAGCCATATTGCGCCAGAACGCCCACCACACACCAGCTTACTGATGGAGAGGAGACAGTGATGAAGCCAATTAGTATATATATAGGAGGATGATTAGGAGGCCATGATGGACAGAGGCCACTGGGCAAATTTGGCCAGGATGCCAGGGTTACACCCCTACTCTTTCGAAAGACATCCTGTGATTTTTTTAGTGACGACAGAGAGTCAGGACCTCGGTTTAACGTCTCATCCGAAGGACGGCGCTCTTTGTCAGTATAGTGTCCCCGTCACTACACTGGGGCGTTAGGACCCGCACAGACCACAGGGTGAGCGCCCCCTGCTGGCCACACTAACACCTCTTCCAGCAGCAACCTGGTTTTCTCAGGAGGTCTCCCATCCAAGTACTAACCAGGCTCAGCCCCGCTTAGCTTCAGTGGGAAACCAGTCTTGGGTTACAGGGTGATATGGCTGCTGGCTACATCTGGCTCATTAAACTGTTCTGAACTTGTCTGTGAGAGAGAGGAAATATGTTTGTGTATATACTCACACCGTGACACAACACTAATTAAGTCCCTGTGTGTTCACTAATAAATTAAAATGATTTTATCTGTAAATTCAGTTGTTTAAATGTATAAAAGAGAGACAAATTACTATTAAGTAATGGTAGCTTAATTGCACGTATCTTTTCATGTGGCTGAATACTTTGAATAATTACATTACCAGCAATAGCTTGATTTAATTAGTATTTGTTATGGTGAAAAACTTGTGCCGTAAAGTAAATGTCATTGGTTCAATTCCCAGTTAATGCATGAACTACAATGCAAGTCATTTGGATAAAATCATCTTCCAAATGTAATTGTAATGCAAACATTGGCCAGCAGCCATATCACCCTGTAGCCCAAGACTGGCTGCCCGCTGAAGCTAAGTATGGTTGAGCCTGCTCAGTACCTGGATGGGATACCTCCTGGGAAAACCAAGTTGCTGCTGGAAGAGGTCTTAGTGAGACCAACAGGGGGTGCTGCTCACCCTGTAGTCTGTGTGGGTCCTAAACACTATACTGATGGGGACACTATACTGTCAAAAACCACCGTCCTTTAGATGAGACGTTAAACCGACTCTCTGAGGTAAAAAACTAAACAAATCCCAGGATGTCCTTCAAAAGAGTAAGGGTGTAACCATCCTGGCCAAATTTGCCTATCCATCATGGCCTCCTAATCATCCCCATATATACTGATTGGCTTCATCACTCTTTCCCCACCAATAAGCTGATGTGTTGTGGGTGTTCTGGTGCAATATGGCTGTCATCGCATCATCCAAGTGGATGGAAAGCACTTTGTAAAGCACTTTGAGTGCTGAGAAAAGCACTATATAAAGAATTATAATTATTCAATATTTTGTGAAGCTGTACCAATAGGCTATGCATGCTTAAACTCAAACTGGTTAACATTAGAATAATTAACAATTAAAGGTGCTCTAAGCGATCTCGTGCGTTTTTTAGGCCAAAACATTTTTTTTTTCACATACCGCAAACATCTCCTCACTATCCGCTAGCTGCCTGTCCCCTGAACACACTGTAAAAAAAAACGGTCTCTGCCGAGAGCCCAAGCTCCACAAACAGCAGCAAAAACAAACTGAGCAATAAACAGAGCGACACGCACCACGAAACATAACAAACTGTTCCAGCCAATAACCGACAAGAATGATGTGGGGTGGGGTTTGGGGGGTTATTGCGTGGATGAGGAGGAGGAAGGGTCTAGCTAGCCTCCGTTTTGTTTGATAATAAATCAAACATCAACAAGAGGTTACGCCAACCGAGATCGCTTAGAGCACCTTTAATGAAAAATTAATAACTAAAATAAATAATAAGATGTTTCCAAGTCATAAATGCTGAGACTGATGAATGCTGAGACTGATGAAATTAATATTGAATCATATTAATTTGTTGCTTTGCCTGTTTTTGATGTGCATGATGCCTTCTGTCTTTTAAAGACTGTTTAGTAAAGCAATGCTATTCTTATGTTTTTGATTGGTTCTCTGGTTTGAATTTGTAGTGTCCTGCCAATTACATCAATCCATATTGCTGCTAAAAGCTTTAGGCTACAACCTGTCTGAGAGTTGCCACCATGGATTTTTTTTAAGTAATCAAATTTAGAAATGTAATTAAAAAAAATATATATATATATAATCAGTTACATAACTTTAATAAATAATTGAAATAGTTACACTACTTATTACATTTTAAATAGGGTATCTTGTAATCTGTAACCTATACACAGGTTTCTTGTATACAAACAATACCGGATGCGCGCGCATCCAAGAGGCAAGACCGCTATATGTTATGCCGAGTTCTGTAAAAGAACATTGTAATTAACGTAGATTTCGCATTGTTTGTAAATTCTTGTTGACTCAATAATAAACTGCAATTTCAGAGTTGAATCTGTTTGCTTGTGTTTCATTTGCATATTAATATAACATTATGTAAAACGTTAGTTAGTTGACTAGTATGGAATTGTCCAACTAAGTTTGCGAATCATAAAAACATGACATACCCTATGCATTTAGGTTAGTTTACAGCACAACAGCTCCGCGTCATCTCTGCTTCTGCTAGATATAGCCGTAAAGACTGTTGCTTTCTGCCTCTTAGATGCGCGCGCATCTACGTGATGACGTTGCACAGAAACCCATGTATTACATTCCTAAGTAACCTTCCCAACACTATTGAACAAAACAGTCACGATTTCTTATCACTAATCTCTCTTACAAACCTGTAAAGATAATGTGCCAAGCAACAGGGCCATCCATTTCACAGAGGTATAACTGGTGCGACCACACTGTTGTCACGTCTGGTCTATGTTTTACTTCAGTTGTACTTTGAGTTTGTTTAGTCCTGTTCTCAGTTCAGTTATCGATTCCTTTCGAAAGGAAACTCGCACGGCATCAAAGGGCTAGGGGAACGCCTTCGCGTGAACCGGTGTCTGAAACGCTTGTCTAATCACGACAATCCTATTGGCCGGCGACAGCCTATGACATCATCACCATGCGACCCTGAAGTATATAAGGGGAGCCTGGAGAACATCAACAGCTTTTTCGTCTTCAGGGACTGTTTTGTTTGTACGCTTCAACCTGAAACTTTATGGCTTGTGAAAAACGCTTCAGGAAGTGTGTGCATCCGTGTCTAAGATATTGATACTTGATGACACACAACTTGTGTGTTTATGGTTTGGGCTTAGAGCATGCACGATCAGTTCCACGACAGTTGTTAATCTCTCAAGCCCTTCAGAGACTCGCGAGAGTGAGCTGCAGGAGGAGGATGTGTGTTGTTACTAACATCCTCTGATCCAGCAGCGAGTGCTCTGTTGTGTATAAAAACAACCAGCCCAAGAGGTTGGGTGGGTCTGGCTGGAAATGACTGGCATACAATGACGGTTATACCTATACAATGCGGCTCCATGGTGTCCCTCAGTAGGAGTAACACTTCCACTTGATTTCGCCATTTCAGCAAGACGTGTGAGGCATTCCACATCTTACCATCATCAAGCAGGTAAGAATCTCCACCTTTCTTTTGTACAAAAGCTTTTGGTTGTGTGATCTTCCGGTCACCCTTCTTTACCATCCAAGGTTTCTTAACTCGAACTAGATAACCAGGTCGGAATCTTGAAGGCTTTGCATTTCTCCTGGCATCAGTGTATCGTTTAACCTTGTCTTGTTTCATTTTCATGTATTCTCATATCAAGTTTCTGTCAGTTTCTTTTACCGGAATTGGGATTTGCATGATTTGTAGCCAGTAAAAACATCCCAGCGAGCAGTTTTGCGTTTAAAAGACGTCTAATAGCCATCGAAACGTCTATGAAACGTCAACGAGACGTCTAAACCATATCCCAAGAATAGACTAGTCATTTCATTTCTTTATCTAGTTGATAACTAGTCTATTCTTGGGCTATAGTTCAGACGTCTGGTCTATGTTTGGACGGTTATTAGACGTCTTGTAAACACTAAATTGCTTGCTGGATTGGTTCTCATACATCGACCATTGCGTAACGCAGAATGTGTAACAGCTGTAGTAGCGTGAGGAGTACTTCGATAGTCCATCAAGAATGTTTGAGTGAACGTCTTCCAAGGTTCTCCTTGAATTGAAGCAGTTTGTAAGCAGTCTTTCAGGACTCTGTTGAACTGCTTGACTTCTCCATTCGCACGTGGACAATAAACAGCAGATCTGAAATTTTGTATGTTTCTCTCCCTCAGAAACTCAGATCTCCTTCTCTAGTAAAAACAGTAGCCAAGATCTGTTTAACAGTAGATATGTCAACCCTGGATGCAAAAGCGACTTCCGGCCAGTTTCTGCAGTTTCGAATGGTCGACAATGTCAAGGGAGACCTTTTCCCATACAACAGAAGGCATTTCAACAGGGTTGAGAGGAGAATCATGTGTCACAGCAGACTTGTCGTTTTGTTTGCACATTTGACAGTCGCGTATCAGGGCTTCCGTCTGGTTGTCCATCTTTGGCCACCAGTACAATTGCCTAAGTCTTTGATCGTATGGACCATACATTGATGTGATTCATGTGCCAGTTCTATGAGTTTCTTCTGTAGTGACTCAGGTACCAAGAGACTGTATGTTCCTCTGACAATACATCCATTCACAATAGCCAGCTCATGCCGGACAGGAAAATATCCCTGTAACTCCGGATCAACATTCTTCATGTGTTTTGGCCAATGTGTCTGTTGATATGTATGCAGTTTAGCAAACACTGGGCAGTTGTTGAATGCACTTAAAGCAAACATTGTAGTCAAACTCCATTTAACATGCAGACCATCTGGCAACACGTAACCCAGTGCGACTATTTCCTTTACTCGTGAGAAGAGTAGTAAGAGCTTGATGGTCAGTGGTTAGTAGGCATTTTCTTCCCCACAGCCATGTACGTCAAATTCTCTGCAGCCCAGACACATGACCGTGTTTTTGTTTTTTTGTCGACGATGGAGTATTTCCGTTCAGCATCAGACAATGAGTGTGAAGCAAAAGCAATGGATCTTTCTGTTCCTGTGTCATCTAGCTGAGTCAAGACAGCTCCAACACCAGAGTCTGAGGTGTCACATTAGAGTATTGTGCTGTGATTGGGGTTGGATAAGGAAAGAGCAGGACTATCCACTATTACCTGTTTGACTCAATCAAAACTTGCTTGTGCTGCAGTAGTCCATTGGAATTGTCCACAGTCTTTATGAAGTAAGGCTCTCCATGAAAGGTAAGTGTCGTCAAGTTTACTTGCACTTTTCTCTATTAAGTTTCAGACCAGCTTCACTAATCCTGTGCAGAACAGCTTCGAGGTTTGCATTGTGAATAGCTTCGGACGCACCATGGACAATCACATCGTCCAAGTAACACTGTACACCGCCAAGGCCTTTTAAGATCAAGTTCATCATTCGTTGAAAAGCAGATGGTGCCGAACACAGTCCACATGGTACTCTACAAAACTGATATAGGCCTTCATGGGTAATGAAAGCAGTAAGTCCTTTGTTCTCCTCATGTAATTGTACTTGGTAGTATGCATTTTTTAGGTCAAAAGAAGAGAGTATCACTGATCCATGCAACTCAGATAATATGTCTTCGATCAGTGGTAGAGGATGACTACACTCTTAGAAGAAAAGGTTCTATAGGCGCTTCGTATTTGGAACCCCTAAAAGGTTCTACACTCTTAGAAAAAAAGGGTTCATTGGGGTTCTATATAGAACCATAGGGTTTTTTACTCAACTCCAAAGAACCTTTTATGCTAAAAAGGTTCTATAATGACAAGAAAGAACCCTTTTGGTTCTTAAAAACCCTTAAAAAGGGTTCTGTATATAGAACCTTTTAGGGGTTCCAAATACGAAGCGCCTATAGAACCTTTTAAGGTTCTATATAGAACCTTTTCTTCTAAGAGTGTATATTGTTCCACAGCCTTGTTAGGTTCCCGTGAATATATGCACATACGAATTGTGTTGTTGTTTAGTTTTGTGACCACGATAGGAGAAACCCACTCAAATGCATCTTGAGTTCTTCTGACACTGCTGCTTGCACTGATAAAGGTGGTTTTGTTGTACAGGCTTAACGCCGGGGCGGATCTTCACTTTGTGTGTGAAATTTTTAGCGCATCCAAATCCAGCAACAGTTGGTACGGAAACAGGACTATCTGCAGAAACAAGTGAAATGCTGGATGTTTGAAGTTTGAAGTTGCACTGGGAGTAGCAGGTTCAATCAAGCTACCACCCTTAATCTCAATGTCCACTGCTTTACATAAGTCACGTCCAATGAGAGTTCCTGATTTGACTATGTTAAACTCATCAGCAACAATCTTTCTGTAGTATGTCACATTCTGTCTCAGGGAACCACACATACTGTAGGTATGTTCTCCTTTGAGTAAGTCAGAAGCTGCACTTTCGGTGGTGACAGGAGGACACATGAGCTGAAGTATTCTTTGAAAATGTGTTGTGGTAGGATTGATGCACCAGACCCTGTATCCACTATCTTCCTAATGGTACAAGTCTGTTCAGGAGATGTGGGCGTAGCTATGGTACAAGTATTCACTGGAGCTATATCATCTGTATGGCAATCATTCACAAACAGTACTGTCACTTCAGGTAAGTATACTTCATTAACTGACTTTGATGCTGTCCTGCACACCTTTGAGAAATGTCAGAATTTTCCACACGATCTACATTTGCAAGTCTTTAGCAGGGCAGAACTTATCATTTGCAAGCTGGTTAGCAGAACCACCCTCCTTCGACTTAATCCTTGTTTTATTTTTGTGCATTCGCGTCTTTTCTTGACTGAATCGCTGCTACTTGTTTTGATTTCCCTTCAGCTATGACTTTGAGATCCACTCTACTACTGCCACTTCAATTTGTCTTGCAATAGCTATCGTCTTTTCAAGAGTTAAATCTGGCTCTAGTAACAATCTTTCGCAAATTCTAGTCATGCAAGTTTTTTCCACAATCTAATCACGGATCATTTCATGCTTCATTAATTTCATGTTTTCACTAGTTCATGAAGCTCTCCAACGTAATGATCAGTGGACTCACCCACAGCTTGAGTGCATTGTCTGAAGCGATATCTCTCTAAAACCACATTCAGCTTAGGAGAAAATAACTGTTTAGTGCTTGTAAAGATCCGCCATAGGTATCAGTGGTAAGAGGCAATGTATTGTAGATTCGTTGACCTTCTGTTCCTAAACAGTGTATTAGCAGTGCTCTCTTTCTCTCTTCTCCACCGATCGCAAGCGAGTAGTTCTGAAATAACTTTTCCCACGCATAAAAAGACCGTTTCGGCTCACCTGGGCATCCCAGGAATGCTACGGGGGGTTGTAGAGAGAGCAGGGCCATCTTAACATCCTCGTCGCCACTTGTTATGTTAAAGGAGGAATGGATGAAAAGCTGACAGACACAAGCAGCAGCTTAGCATTCACTTTACTCTACAATATCGTTTTCTTCCACATAGCTCTAACATCCGTTAAACATGTAAACACATGAGTGCCACCTATTGGACATGAATATTATAGCAATGCAATGGAGAGAGAACACAACATCAAGCAGTTGAGATTTGCGATATAGTATATTTTATACCGGTTTATGTGAGTGTACTTTGTGTATTCAGGTACAGCTGGATACTTACAGCCTAGTAATTGCAAGTTGTACATATTAATTTGTTATGTGGCCATATGGAGGGTTACAAAACCTGGAAGGTTTTGTTCAATTTATAACAATTTGGTTTATTGACAAGGCCAATTACTGCTTGGTGATGTGTATCACTGCCATGATTAAAACGACACATAAATCACAGGTTTTTAGATTTTGTTCATATTGCCCACCCCTAAGGAGTTTAACAAAAAGTTAATTGAAAATCATGCCATTTTGTCACTTTATCTTTAAAGGACTGTCTGTATGTGTGAATGAACGCACAGAATATGGGGAAGCTCAGGCAGTGTGAATAAACTAAATTACACAATGCCAGAACTTTTATGGAAACAAATATTCCATAAATGTTTTAGAATTTCTGTGTGAAAGAGGCTTTAAAAGAATTTGAATTACGCTCACTCAAAATTCTGTGATTTTTGGATAATTTGTATCATTGCAGTCTCCTGCAGTCTCAGGAAAGACAGTCTCAAAAGCGCGATTTGAAACCGCTGGTGTTTCTGAAGTCACAAACTACCTTGTAACCAATCAGGTCAACGTGTGATCGTCCACGAGTGGATCTCTGAGCTGGTGTGAGTGAGTGGAGGCAGGGGTAAGTTGCATATTCATAGAACCGCTTATGCTAAATGCTATTTTAAGGAATACATTTTTTTTTTCAAAACGTTTAAATGTGTCATTTTGTTGATCAAAGATGAGTTTACCCTCATTCACTATGGTAAACCTATTATAAGTGTTTATTTTACAACTGTCGGATGGATTTCGTGGGAATTTGCCTACATACGTCAATCCATTCGTGTTTCGTCATTGTGGCAAGGGGAGCGTGGTTTAGCGAAGTCTGTGACAGGAGAAAGGATCGGAGACGGGTGTGGCGTAAGTGGGTCAAGTGCAAATGACGAACACCTGTGTCTTGTTAGACTGTATAAAAGCCACCAGGAAACATCATTTGAGGAGAGACCACTGGAGATCGGGGGAACGTTTGTGACAGGGATGCAGACTGAAAAACTGCACATAGAATGCACATAGCTCAGAAGAGCGGGGACCAGCACGAGAACAAGTATGTATGCGAGAGCGCGGAGTGCGCGACCACTGTGTTTTTGTTTGTTTTCTAATAGATTTAATAAAACCCCTCGATCTCCTGAGCCGAACCTGTCCTCTTCCTTCTTGGAACTTGTAACTCTACTACAGTCATATTTGTAAATAAAGTCAAGTCACCTTCATTTATATAGCGCTTTTAACAATATAGATTGTTTTAAAGCAGCTTTACAGTGACAATAGGAAATTACAGTAACAGAGATTGTTTTGGCTTTGTAGCTGCTCTAGAATAAAGTTATTGTCCAGCTAAAGTTAGTTTTGATTATTTATTTATTTATACAGGTATGTTGACTGAGAACGAGTTCTCATTTACAGCAACGACCTGTGTAGGTCACACAGGTGATTGATTCACTTCCGTTGCAAAGATCATTAGTTAATAACTTAGGGGCCGCTAACACGTCACCGTTCTAACAGAAAACACTCAACGGGCTCTGGCCCGCTTATCTGCACAAAACAGTGCCTGGTGGCTCGAGAACGCAAATCCTGAAACCGATTCCAAGGTGCAAGCCTTGAAAAATGTTGGGGAAAAAAGGTTATCTCTGTGCAAACCTAAAAAACGCAAACCCGCGAAAACGCAGACATGCACATGCGCATCACGTGTTTAGTCTATAGGTATGCGCGTTTAAATATATATGTGCGCAGGCGTGTAGTCCTTATTTACAAACAACCCTCAACAAACTACTTGTCTGGCCTTAAAAAATTACAATAAAAAAATAATTATTTATCGCTTCCACGTAGCCACATGAACCATAATTATCTCGACAACATTTTACCTGTGCAGAGGTAAAGGGAAGGGAAGGGAAGGAGGCATTCACAGGGGAGAGACTAGTTGACACTTGTCGTCATGTCCAGGCGCAGGTCCTTCATCAGATCTGGATTTACGCAGACTGCGGTAAACCTTGGGATAAACAAAGATGAATTAATGATATAAAGAAGAGGATCTATGACCTCTGGAAGCATCTCTTTCAATAGCTTAGTCGGTATAGGGCCTAACATGCATGTTGTCGATTTAGAATATTTTTACGGGTTTAGACAATTCTTACTCTCCTATAGCAATCAATGAATCAAATTGTTCCTCGAGGGAGACCTGATGTGATACTGTAGTAGATGGTTGCATAGTTATAATTCATAATAATTCATAGTTCATCAAGTCATTACTGCTGTGCTGCTTGGAAACATCTGGAGTTGAAGCTTTATTTTTCGTTAATTTAATCACTGTTTCAAATAAATACCTAGGGTTTTGTTTCTTTTTTTCTAGTAGGGTAGAAAAATAAGCAGATCTAGAAGTTAAGGCTTCTCTGTACGCAATCGTGCTCTCTCTCTCTCTTTCCATGAAATGTTAAAAAACTCTAGTTCTTCAAAGCTATCTGGGATGCTGAGGAGATGAAACTGATCAGGAATATTATTAATAAAGCAATCTTTAGTGGCAGAAATTATAAGTCTAACATGGAGTCGGCTTTGTAACCTTGGCTAGATGGATTATACACAAGACTAGATAATGATCTGAGATGGCATCGCTCTGCTGTAGAATTTCAACGGTATCAACATTGATTCTATGTGATAGTATTAGATCTAGAGTATGATTACGACAATGAGTCGGTCCTGACACGTGTTGTCTAACTCCAATAGAGTTCAGAATGTCTTTAAATGCCAATCCCAATGCATCTTTTTCATTCTCTGTGTATATTAAAATAACCAACAATTAGGACTTTATCTGCAGCCAGTACTAACTCTGATAGAAAATCTGTAAATTCTTTGATAAACTCTGTATGGTGCACTGGTGGCCTGTATACAGTAGCCAGCACAAATCTCAAACGTGATTTATCATTTACACAAGATAGTGTTACATTAAGCACCAACACTTCAAAATGTTACTATAAATTATTTTTGCGTTTCAGACGAGGCTCATGTTTATAACAGTGATCTTGCAGGGTGGACTCATTTAAAATAATGTAATCGTCTGGTTTTAGCCAGGTTTCTGTCAAACACAGCACATCTAGGTTATAATCTGTAATCATATCATTAACAATAAGTGCTTCTGAAGTAAGAGATCGAATATTCAGCAACCCAAGCTTTATCATTTGCTCATTTGTATTATATCTGTTTTTATTTGTTGAACATCAATTAAAGTTTTACTCTTAAATGGGTTTGGAAGTTTTTTGTATTTCCTAATTCGGGGAACAGACAACGTCTTTATATGATGATATCTAGGTGAAAGAGTCTCTATGTGATGGGATTTATCTGACCTTGGTGACGTGAGGCCGCTAGCAGACGGTCGGTTTAGCCAGTCTGTCTGCTTCCTGACCTGAGGCCCAGATTGTCATGTTTTATCTCTAAGACTATGTGCCATATTACTAGAGAGAAGAGCAGCACCATCCTAGAAGGGATGAATACCATCTCTTTTCAACAGGTCAGGTTTGCCCCAAAAACATTCAACACTTCAATAAATAAATAAACAAATACAAAAGTGAAAGTATAAGCCAGCAGCCCCTCGCGGACGACTGCTGGCCACACAAAACAGAAATAAAACACAACATCAAATCAGGCCTGTTCCTCTCTCGATCTTCACTGTCGTCGACTCGTCGATCCTCCTTTATGCATCCGCTCCTCCGTGAGAGATATGAGAGATACTCATTATTAATCACGCCACCGGTCTCGCGCCGTCCTCTCACGTCCCTCGACCTCGTCCTGCTCGCCACATGAATGTTTAATGAGCAGTAGAATAAACTCTCTCTACTTTTTATGAGAAAAAACATTATCCATCAGCACAGTCACGAAGCACAACCAAAACAATGTTCTTCTGCAACCAGCTTTGTTTTTTAACCGCTAGAGTTACATAGTGTAACTGTAATAATTCAACAATAATAATGCAACATCTAGGCCATTTAAATGTATGTAAAAAAAAAAAAAAAAAAAAGTGTAATATTTTGAAATGTTATATACAAAAAAAGAGACACTAATTACCATTCAATAATTGTGGCTTAAGGGCAAGTTTCTTTTCGTGTGGCTGAATACTTTAAATAAATCCATTACCAGCACTAAAATATTTTACTACCGGTACTTGTGTTTTAAACTGTTATATGACTTGATGACTATGATATGCTCTTATACTTTCCTTTGTGTTGCATTATATTAGCTTTGTATGACAATCTTTAATGGTCAAATATATTTAGAAATATGTAAATGTGAAAACAAATTGAATCAAAAGTGTGCTGCCGTTACAATGCATGTTATCTAGAAATCATACAAATATGTTATCAAACCATTAAAACTAATTATGTAACAAATAAGCCAGCGGGACTTCAATTTGACAGAATTTTAGACATATTTAGTGAATGCCAAATTAAAATAAAAATTTGGCCTTTTTATCACACAAAGCTGTAGTATGGCTTCAGACTTGGATTACGGATAACATATAGATTACTCATCGGATATTTATGGTACTTTTTTGTAGCTTAATGTGGTTTGCAACATTAGTATGCAATAAGATTAAAGACTATTATTTCAGATATGATTATGACCCATTTTCCTAAAAACTATCAAAACCCATTTCCAAATGTGTCCAAAAGCAGGCCTGTGCAGACATGGTGACAGGGTCTTTGATGACATCCCTTTGTCAGTATTTCATGGCCTGTTTCCTCCCACCTGTCCAGTGTGATTGCCACACAAGCCTGGCTATAAGCACAGCTGTCACTGCCACCACAGCAGCCATAATAGCTTTCTGGAAGCATTCTTCTTCATCATTGTCAATAGCTCAAAGAAAATTTTAATTTACCAGGCCTTGCATGACACCCTCTTAATACATTTTAATAAAGTCAATATAATATGTCAGTGCCGGCCTCCGTAATTCCATTTAGGGCCTGTCAGGATAAATTGATACCCAAGATCTCTGTCGTTGATCACTTTGGTGTGATGGCTGTGTTTGGGTGCAACAGTGCTTATTATAAAGGTCGCAGTGAGACATGAAGAGATGAGACATTCAAAAGAAAGCAATCACTGGAGTTCGGATTAGAAAGGTTTCCAACATTTATGGAAGCACCACTTTGAATTAAAAAGTGTTCTATTATACAAAATGTTTTTTTTAAAAGATTACGCATATTCTTGCTGGAGTAAAGAGAATAATAAACAGATCAGTTAAGAAAAAAATATTGCTCAGAGATTTATTTTCCTTCTCAGGAGACTTGTTGGTGATTCTTAGGAATCAGTGGAACCAGTGTCTCAGTGTAACGGCACACTTAATACTGAATGTCTTGATGAATGCATGAGTGGGAGTTTATTTCAATAAGGAACTGAGGAAACAGGTGAGTAACACATGGGGCCATATCATACACCTGGCGCAATGCAGTGCCAGGCACGATGCAAGTGTTGTTGTTTTTTGCTTCAGCACGACGCAGTTATCTTTTTCACGCCCCGCGCCACATTGTTTAAATAGTAGATGCATTTGCGCCTATTTGTGCGCCCATGGGAGTGCAGGTCTGAGGATGGTCCTGTGGATGGTCTGCTTGCTTGCTGCAGCATTACTTTATAAACAAAAATAGGATACGAATGAGCATCAAACAGAAATAACCCGGCGCCGCATACATGGGGGCCCCTATCTTGCACCCAGCGCAATTGACTTTGTACATCGACGCATGTATCATTCCTATTTTGCACCCGCGCACAGCGGACTTTTCCCTCCACAGACACACGTCAGTAAATTAGGGAATGAAATGAAAGCTTTAGTGTAAGTTCTGCCAGGAAGACTCAATCAGCGCGCCACGTAATACTTCACTTCTAACCAATCATGTGCTAACACTCACAGTATAAAAGATTGGTACTTACATTCGTCTGAGTTCGCAGATGCTGACGCTGCCAATTACCTCCATCCTCCCCAACCACCACCAAGATGGTACCTTCCCCTTCATCCTCCCCACCACCACCAGGATGGTCCCTTTCTTTACCTACAGGGGGGTCGGCTGCGCCCCTGCCTTCGTCTTCAGGCAGGATATGCAGATTCCGCAACCCTCGCATTGCTCTCTAAGGACAGGGCCTATGCCAAAGAACTTTATAAATTCATGCTTGCTGGGCTGTTAATAAATATACGCTGTTATATCAATTTATCTCCCGAGTCTTTCTGTTAGAACTTGTGCTCAGGGGGCGGTTCAGCGGTTCAACGTTTTCCGGTGCAAACGTTCCCTGGTGCTATTTTGCAGTTTTAGAAAACAATTCCACCACTGACCAGGAAAAACCTAGTCTAAAGACAGTGGCGCGTTGCGCGTTAGTCATATGCTATTTTAAGGGCGCATGTTTGGCCATTATGTAGCGTGTGAACAACATGCATACACTTTGATTCTCTAATCTAAACAGACGCAGCAGTTTTCATTTTTGCAAATCATACATTATTACAAAAAGGAAAAATATTAACACACGAGGGAAATCATTGTTGTGTCCATGAAGAAAAAAAATAGGCATAAATCTAGCTTACACATAATACCCTAATTATTATACGCCTGTTTAACCGAAGCTAATTTGGTTGGGTTTCTCCTATCCCCATACAATGTCACTTCTCTGTCTTTTACGGCCCTGATGAGAACGTCGGTATCCTCGGCTGTGAATCGCTCCTGGCGTGCGCTGGCAAATCCGCCGTTATAATAGCAATCCGCCATGGAACAAGCGTGCCTGCTCTTAAAGGGAACGTGAGAGGACACTCTGATTGGTTTATTTCACATTACGCCCAAACCACACCTAGGAATAGTGAAGGTACTTCAGACCAACCCCTTTTAGATTTGCGTCGGGCGCAAGAGTCGTTTATCCCGCCGGTATAATAGCAACAGCGCCTGGGATCTGTCCACAAAGTTACTTGCGTTTCAGATCGTTAAAATAGGGCCCGGGGAGTTTGAGGCGCACATACAATACAGACTGCCGACAATTCAACAGGGCGCGCGCAGCTTTTAAAGGGGCCACACCTTATTTCCACTCGTTACAGCTTCCATCCTACTGAACAGGTACAGGTATAGAGGGGATCAGGCCGTGAGTGCAGCCATCTCTGCATGAGTGGTATTTACGACAGTACAAGTACTCCCCAGTGACTCTAGGGGTCGTTGTTTGACAAAAATGGAATTCCTACATAGTGTACCTTTAACCTCGCACATGAGCAGATCCGTTTCCTCTCTAAAGAAACGTTCAGTCTTTCCGCTTGCAAAATCCACCATGTAAATAGTGAATCCTTTCTAAAGTGAAGTGAATGAGACTCTGATTGGTTTATTGCACGTTATTCCCAAAACAACCCATTACTCATTAAGAGAATAGGGACAACCCTTTTAGACCATGAGTCGGGAGCGCCGGCCATTTTTCCTGTCATTAAACAAGCAAAAGTGGATTCGGACACGCACCTAAGTGCACTTGCGCCATGCGCTTTAGACCATGCACTTAGATTGTTAAAAATAGGGACCAAGCTGAGTACCCAGCAAACACATTTACATTGTGGCAACGTCTGTGGCACGTTCAGTAACTGAGAGACAACGTTCTGATAATAAAAAAAATTATGCTAGATAGGCCGCTAGATATCCCCCATTTAGAGAGGAAACGGTAGGCAGGGACAACACGGACTGAAGACTCCAGGACAGTACCGGCAGTTCATGAGACCAGGACGGAGCAGGCTGTGCAGATGGCCAGGGCGGAGCAGGCTGCTCAGACGGCCAAGGCGGAGCAGGCCGCGCAGATGGCCAGGGAGGAGCAGGCTGCTCGAGCGGCCATGCAGGCTTTAAAAGTTCAGCTGCAGGCTTCACTGGAGGCTTCGGGGGTTGAGCTGCAGGCGACAGAAGGCTCGGCAGGACTGACGTGGAGCTCCGGCTCGGCAGGGCTGACGTGGAGCTCAGGCTCGGCTGGGCTGACGTGGAGCTCAGGCTTGGCAGAGCTCAGGCTCGGCAGGGCTGACGTGGAGCTCAGGCTCGGCTGGGCTGACGTGGAGCTCAGGCTTGGCAGAGCTCAGGCTCGGCAGGGCTGACGTGGAGCTCAGGCTTGGCAGAGCTCAGGCTCGGCAGGGCTGACGTGGAGCTCAGGCTTGGCAGAGCTCAGGCTCGGCAGGGCTGACGTGGAGCTCAGGCTCGGCTGGGCTGACGTGGAGCTCAAGCTTGGCAGAGCTCAGGCTCGGCAGGGCTGACGTGGAGCTCAGGCTTGGCAGGGCTGGACGGGACCAGCGGTGAAGGCTCCTGGCTGGACGGGACCAGCGGTGAAGGCTCCTGGCTGGACGGGACCAGCGGTGAAGGCTCCTGGCTGGACGGGACCAGCGGTGAAGGCTCCTGGCTGGACGGGACCAGCGGTGAAGGCTCCTGGCTGGACGGGACCAGCGGTGAAGGCTCCTGGCTGGACGGGACCAGCGGTGAAGGCTCCTGGCTGGACGGGACCAGCGGTGAAGGCTCCTGGCTGGACGGGACCAGCGGTGAAGGCTCCTGGCTGGACGGGACCAGCGGTGAAGGCTCCTGGCTGACGGGACCAGCGGTGAAGGCTCCTGGCTGGACGGGACCAGCGGTGAAGGCTCCTGGCTGGACGGGACCAGCGGTGAAGGCTCCTGGCTGGACGGGACCAGCGGTGAAGGCTCCTGGCTGGACGGGACCAGCGGTGAAGGCTCCTGGCTGGACGGGACCAGCGGTGAAGGCTCCTGGCTGGACGGGACCAGCGGTGAAGGCTCCTGGCTGGATGGGACCAGCGGTGAAGGCTCTGAAAATCCCTCCATTAGGGTGAGCTCACTGCAGGTGGCTCGATGACTGATGGTGATGAACTCGGTGACATGATCTTCCAGGGTTCTGCCATTCTGGAAAATAAAAGCAGTGACTCCTCCTATCATCTTTCCTTTCTGCAAAGGGCTAACGTTTATTGAAGCGATTTCAAAGCTTCTCATTTTTTCTTCTCCATGGGTCTATGCGTGTGGTCTGGTCTTCTGTCACAGATCAGAACGACACAGACAGGTAAAGTACACAATAGTGGGTTTATTGAAACACTCAGGAACAGATTCGGCAGGTGAGTAGCTAAATTGAAGATAAGTTGGAATGAGATGAGATGATGAGATGATGGTATGTAACTGAGTCTCTTATCTGAATGCAGGTTTGAAGGAGGTCGGGCTGGGCAGAATGCGGAAGACAGACTGAAGACAGGTGGACCGGAGATACAGACTGGAATATCAGGACGGTGGGTGAGTAACAGGAACCAGGTAAGGTGATAGCAGGTTGAAGCGATCCCGAAGGAGAGTCAGGTAGTCGATAGTGAAACGCCAAGACCAAACAGTGAACTGAGGGAAGTGTGGGGTTTAAAAGGTTCTGGTGATGAGAGTGCAGATTGCAGGCAGGTGACGATGACAGGTGATTGTGAAGGAGGTGGAGGTGTGGGCCAAGGAGGATGCTGGGAAATGTAGTGAAGAGCTGGATGATTAACTGGTGACTGTCACATAGCCTACGAGGCAGACGGGAGCATAGTCGAAAGCCGGGTGATCCAGGAATTCATCCACAAATCTGGAGAAAAGAAACGAATGAGACTAAATAGCAGACAAATCAAATGAAAAACTAAACAGTGCGAGCGAGGCTACATTATCATATTAGAAAATTAAGTTGTATGTTGTGTTTGAATAATTACGAATATTATTTAGCTGAGGTAAATTAATTAATTAATCCGTAACATATATAGCGCTTTTCTGGGTACTCAAAGTGCTTTACATAGAAGGGGGAATCTCCTCAACCACCACCAATGTGCAGCATCCATCTGGATGATGCGACGGCAGCCATATTGCGCCAGAACGCCCACCACACACCAGCTTATTGTACCCAACCTTGTACCCAAAATTAAACGCAATACTCATGTATCCTTGCTCGGTGAAGAGACAACACAATTAGCCCAACGGGCGGTTGAAATTTAGAAGACTGATTTCCGCGCTTCAGGGCAGTGACGAGTACATGTACTCCAGTGGTTGTCAAGACACCCTAAAGCACAACCTTTAGCAATGGCCTTAAATGGTGGTTTGATGTCAACATTGTGACAACGCTGAAACAACCTTCACCACACAACGTAGTTATAGTAACCTTTCTATGGAAGTAAAATAATGCCAAATGTTTTTGAAACAAAAAGCCTGTTGAATTGCACTACTTGAAAAAAATATGCATTGCATTAACCATGCTTGCATTTTAATGCATTGTATTTTAGGACTTGCATTTTTTTATTGCCTCAAATTCAACATGGTTGAATATTTAAGCTGTGAATATTTCAATTTAAAACATTTCAAACACATTTTCATTATTAAAAATTCAATAATCCATATTCACCTTTCATATTTCAATTCCAAAATATTCAAACGGTTTAAAAATACAACCTTTAATATTCAACAGGGAATTTTCAGTCCATTTTATTTCGCTTTAAAAATTCGCTTCCTCAAATTCAGTGGTTAAAATTCGACAGTAAATTCAACATTGACATCCAGAAACTGCAGGAAAAGCAGTAGATTACCGAGCATAATCTCCACCTGCTGTTATTCGGCCTCACCAGCAGGGGGCGCACGCGCGTGTTGTTGACGAAGACGAGAGCAACAGTTCATTCATAAAAACCCGTTTATAGAAATGTAAGTGTATTTGTGATTATTACGAGAGCTGTTTTTACAGCTGAGATTATAATGTTATTCCCCCAATGCTGATGTACAGATCAAATGTTACATTTGAAGTAGACATATATCTCTCTTGGTTGTTTAGTTGCCTTAACATTATATCACTGCGATGCGCTGCAGTAGCCTAGTGTTTCCCTCAATACTTCAGGGTTGCTGGACATATAAAACGCTGCAAACTCGCACTTTATTGAGAAGGCTGTATAGGTACTATATGGCTACGGGCAGCAGACTAAAGATGAACTTAACGCGCAAGGTTTCACGCCAAGTTTCCCTGTGATACATATATGGCATAAAGTTGGCTTGACATTAGACATTCGCACATTTAGGGACCGTCTCTAAAGTTACACACGACATTGGTACACACGTTTCTAACTTCAATAGCATTGGGAGAGAATGACTTACAGAAAACTGGTAGGTCAGGCATGATACACATGCACACCTTTTATATTTTTGATAAGTTGAAGTTTGCTATTGAAGTTAGAAACGTGTGTAATGTTGAATGTAATTTTAGAGACGGTCCCTAAATGTGCGAAAGTCCAATGTCAAGCCAACTTTATGCAAGTATGATGCATAATGCGGGTGGGATATGTCCCACCACTTTCTGCCAGGGTAGATATTGTCCCCACCTCGCAGCACGGATGTACAAACAGCCGAAATAAAACAACTCCAGTTAACCAGCAGAGCATTCATTTAGTTCGTTTGTTAAACAAGAGGCGATCTAGCGCTGAAATGTGTATGAATCAAGTGCTCATTGCCACTGCGATCAGTGGTGCGGATAGAGTATGTGGCTCGCGAACACTCTTCACTCAGACGCGCTTCAATCAGTTGCGGAGAGGAGACTCTCGTTCCGGTGAAATCACAAAACAAACTGCACACAAAGTGTCCCAGCTTGATATACAACCACTGATAAACATAATCGGTTTTGATGAGGGGAAAAAAACTATACGAGTGCGGATTCGAACCCAGAACTTCTGACCCACATGGCTAAAGTTCTACCACTCGACCAAGTCATTTGTATTTTAAGTTGAATCTATTCATGTCGGAACTGAAAACATATTAGATCTCATTCAATGACAAATGAAACCCAATGTAGACCTAGGCCACTATATTTTTGATAGCTGGACATCGTAATGTTACTGTACACATCTGATTTATGATTTATTATTGTATTAGCAAAACACACACACAAACAAACTGCGTGAAACTTTGCGCGTTAAATTCATATGATTCTGAGTCCGTCTGCTGCCCGTAACCACATAGTAGGCCTACTTACAGCCTAAAGTGGGAGTTTGGTCTTTTATATCTACTAGTCCACGCTACGTTGAGCGTTTTATATGTCCAGCAATCCTGAAGTATTGAGGGAAACTCTAGGCTACTGCAGCGCATCGCAGTGATATAATGTCAAGGCAACTAAACAACCAAGAGAGATATATGTCTACTTCAAATGTAACATTTGATCTGTACATCAGCATCGGGGGAATAACATTATAATCTCAGCTGTAAAAACAGCTCTCGTAATAATCACAAATACACTTACATTTCTATAAACGGGTTTTTATGAATGAATTGCTCTCGTCTTCGTCAACAACACGCGCGTGCGCCCCCTGCTGGTGAGGCCGAATAACAGCAGGTGGAGATTATGCTCGGTAATCTACTGCTTTTCCTGCAGTTCCTGGATGAATCAATGTTGAATTTACTGTCGAATTTTAACCACTGAATTTGAGGAAGCGAATTTTTAAAGCGAAATAAAATGGACTGAAAATTCCCTGTTGAATATTAAAGGTTGTATTTTTAAACCGTTCGAATATTTTGGAATTGAAATATGAAAGGTGAATATGGATTATTGAATTTTTAATAATGAAAATGTGTTTGAAATGTTTTGAATTGAAATATTCACAGCTTAAATATTCAACCATGTTGAATTTGAGGCAATAGAAAAATGCAAGTCCTAAAATACAATGCATTAAAATGCAAGCATGGTTAATGCAATGCATATTTTTTTCAAGTAGTGCAATTCAACAGACTTTTTGTTTCAAAAACATTTGGCATTATTTTACTTCCATACCTTTCGGCCATGTTGATAAAACGTTGTTAGAAGGTTGGGTACGTTGTGCCAATATGTTCTGTGTTTGCTGGGTATTCAGGAAAGCTCTCAAACAGTCTTTAGTAGTTTGTTAGTACATTAACAGCAGACTATCAAAAGATAGAAAGACATCATTAAATCAGTTGAATCAGTGATTTGAACTCGATAACCAGGTCAGTTCTATTCACGAAGTAATCATTCAGACTAGACTGTATCAACGGATTTCTCCTATTGAAATAAACGAAACTGACATCTTTACAATGCTTATTTCATAAACTCTAGCGGGAGAATGAAAGCTTTATATGACTACATCGTAAATTTTGATCGATCCCTTACAGAAAGTGGTTCCAAGGCTTCGGAAAGCCTGAATATATTACTGGACTAGTTGTATTGCCGCTTGGTGATTTTCCGTCTTTTTTAAGCACAGGGCTCCATTATTATTGCTTGATTGCATGGAAAAACATACATACTTCGAAATATTGTTAAACTTCCAGTGGATAAACATCGGGTTGAGTAATTGATAGAATTTCTATTTAAAACAGCTTAATGTGGGCTAGCTTCAGAATCATAGCACAAAACTAGGAACATAAATCATCTTTTCTTTTCTTTTTCTTTTTTTATTGGGTGACTTATGTCTTCCCCGTCTTGCTCTCTCCTCTTTTTTGTGGTTTTCTTTCCTATTTTGGTATCCTGATTTTGCCTGTGCCATCTCTTGCCATCTACCTAATGTCACAGTGTCTGGTTTATGTTCCTTGGGTCACCACTAGATGTCCTCCTTCCTCACGGTGTCCATCACACTAGTGAACTACATTTCCCACTATCCTTGTTCTTCATTGCACTCAGCTGTCCCTTGTCACTAATCATTGCACTCAGCCTATTCCCCATTAGCATTGTCATTTCCCTGTGTATTTAACCCTGTCTGTTTTAGTATGTGTCACGGAGTCCTTGTATATTGTCCCCACACTTCCGTTGTGCTTTGAGCTTGTTTCTTGTGTTTCATGTTTTTGGATTGCCTTTTTGGATTTCGACCCTTGCCTGGACTGGTTGTGAGTACGGATTACCCTAATAAATATACTGCGCCTGGACCTTACCTTCTCCTGTGTGTGTGTCGTGACAGAAGGACTCCGTCACACAAAAGGATCCAGCAGTATGTTTGCGAACTTCTCTTCCCCAGTCAACGAGCGGGAGAGGAGAGAGCGTTTTGAGGGAACCCGTCTGGTCATTTTTCGTGGGACCCGGGGAGGTCGCAGAGGAGTGGTTGGTCGAGAGGGAATCCAACACCACTCTCCACCATGGTCCCCCTTCGACTCTGGGCTGGTGAGGGACGGGTCGGAGCCACCGTCTTGCCGTCATAGACGGAGAGGGGGTAGGAGACGCAAGTCTGCCAGTCCGGAGACTGATCTCACCCCAGAGGTCGTCCCCGTGCAGCCTGCTGTCATCCCAGAGGCCGTCCCCGTGCAGCCCGCTGTCGTCCCAGAGGCCGTCCCGGTGCAGCACGCTGTCGTCCCGGAGGCCGTCCCGGTGCAGCACGCTGTCGTCCCGGAGGCCGTCCCCGTGCAGCACGCTGTCGTCCCGGAGGCCGTCCCCGTGCAGCACGCTGTCGTCCCGGAGGCCGTCCCCGTGCAGCACGCTGTCGTCCCGGAGGCCGTCCTCGTGCAGCACGCTGTCGTCCCGGAGGCCGCCCTCGTGCAGCACGCTGTCGTCCCGGAGGCCGTCCCCGTGCAGCACGCTGTTGTCCCGGAGGTCGTCCTGGAGCAGCCCAGCATCAGTCCTGCCACGACCAAGAAAGCTGTCTTCCTGTTCCACGCATTGGCAGTTCTGCATGCATGGAGGAAGCATGTCGGCCCGAAGGCCGTGCCCGAGCAGCCCACTGTCGTCCTGGAGCAGCCCACCATCAGTCCTGCCACGGCCAGGAGAGCTGTCTTTGGGTTTTACGCATTGGTGGTTCTGCACGCTTGGAGGAAGCACTTGAGTTCCGCCCAGCCAGAGACTTTTCACGTTACGTCTGCCAAGCCAGAGACTGTTCCTGAGCCTGTGTCTTCGGACAAGATGGCCGCCACAGAGACTGTTCACGTCACGTCTGCCGAGCCTGTGTCTTCGGACAAGATTGCCGCCGCCGAGACTGTTCATGTCACGTCTGCCGAGCCTGTGTCTTCGGAGAAGATGACCGCCACCGAACCTGTGTCTTCAGACAAGATGGCCACCGTCAAACCGCTGGTGTCTGCTCCTGAGCCACTAGTGTCTGTTCCTGAGCCGGTGGTGTCGGTTGCAGTTCCTGAGCCGGTGGTGTCTGTTGCAGTTCCTGAGCCGGTGGTGTCTGTTGCAGTTCCTGAGCCGGTGGCGTCGGTTGCAGTTCCTGAGCCGGTGGCGTCTGTTGCAGTTCCTGAGCCGGTGGTGTCTGTTGCAGTTCCTGAGCCGGTGGCGTCGGTTGCAGTTCCTGAGCCGGTGGTGTCTGTTGCAGTTCCTGAGCCGGTGGCGTCTGTTGCAGTTCCTGAGCCGGTGGCGTCTGTTGCAGTTCCTGAGCCGGTGGCGTCTGTTGCAGTTCCTGAGCCGGTGGCGTCTGTTGCAGTTCCTGAGCCGGTGGCGTCTGTTGCAGTTCCTGAGCCGGTGGTGTCTGTTGCAGTTCCTGAGCCGGTGGTGTCTGTTGCAGTTCCTGAGCCGGTGGTGTCTGTTGCAGTTCCTGAGCCGGTGGTGTCTGTTGCAGTTCCTGAGCCGGTGGTGTCTGTTGCAGTTCCTGAGCCGGTGGTGTCTGTGGCAGTTCCTGAGCCGGTGGTGTCTGTTGCAGTTCCTGAGCCGGTGGTGTCTGTTGCAGTTCCTGAGCCGGTGGTGTCTGTGGCAGTTCCTGAGCCAGGGTCTGTCTCTGTTCCGCCTTGGTCTTCACCGCCATGGCCGCCCGAGTGGTCGGCTTCACCCTGGTCGTCTCCGCCATGGCCGCCCGAGTGGTCGTCTTCACCCTGGTCGTCTCCGCCGTGGCCACCCGAGGGGTCGTCTCCGCCATGGCCATCCGAGGGGTCGTCTCCGCCGTGGCCACCCGAGGGGTCTTCACCGCCATGGCCGCCCGAGGGGTCTTCACCGCCGTGGCCGCCCGAGGGGTCTTCACCGCCGTGGCCGCCCGAGGGGTCTTCACCGCCGTGGCCGCCCGAGGGGTCTTCACCGCCGTGGCCGCCCGAGGGGTCCTCTCCGTCCTGGCCGCCAGATGGACTGTCGTCTCCGCCCTGGCCGCCCGATGGACTGTCTGCTTCGCCACGGCCGCCGATTAAGTTGTCATCCCCTGTTCCTGTTCCCCTTCATGGTCCTGGCCCTCCATCCCTCCCCCTGATCCTCCACCATTCCACCTCCCGCCTGGACTTTTGTTTTGTTTGTTTTTTGTGGGTCTTGGAGCGTCTGGTAGCCGCTCCGTAGAGGGGGGGTTATGTCACAGTGTCTGGTTTATGTTCCTTGGGTCACCACTAGATGTCCTCCTTCCTCACGGTGTCCATCACACTAGTGAACTACATTTCCCACTATCCTTGTTCTTCATTGCACTCAGCTGTCCCTTGTCACTAATCATTGCACTCAGCCTATTCCCCATTAGCATTGTCATTTCCCTGTGTATTTAACCCTGTCTGTTTTAGTATGTGTCACGGAGTCCTTGTATATTGTCCCCACACTTCCGTTGTGCTTTGAGCTTGTTTCTTGTGTTTCATGTTTTTGGATTGCCTTTTTGGATTTCGACCCTTGCCTGGACTGGTTGTGAGTACGGATTACCCTAATAAATATACTGCGCCTGGACCTTACCTTCTCCTGTGTGTGTGTCGTGACACCTAATGCGTGACGAGTCACAACTGTGAAGTGCACTGCCGCGTTTCTGAATAACCTGCTTAAAGGATTAGTTCACTTCAGAATAAAAATTTCCTGTTAATTTACCACATCATCCAAGATGTTCAGGTCTTTCTTTCTTCAGTCGAAAAGAAATTAAGGTTTTTGAAGGTTTTGAATTAAGTTTGAATTAAGTTTTGAATTAAGGTTCAGGAAATTTTTCCATTCACTGGCTATTGAACTTGTGTTGCTGTACATAGTCAGAATTAGTGGGACCTTTGGGTATCGCTCGGTTACACTTGGATGCATGTAAACCTGTTGTAGAAGACCTCTAAAAACAAAATTAGGAACCATTAAAATAGCATAATATGGGGCACATTAAATCACATACCATTGCAATGCCTCATTCATGACGTGTTTATGACTAGTTCAATCTTTAAAGGTCTAAATGCAACAAATTTTATTGAATGTCTCTTCCATGTAACACATAAATCATGGTCCCACACAGGCTAAACACCCTCTAGCTGCTACAGTAGCCACACCCCAAACTCACTCATAGGGGCTTTCGCACTGGAGGAACCTTTTCACAGTTCCTAGAACTATTGGCGGAAGCACCCGGATTTTGGCGTGTTCCACCGCAGGAACTAAGTATGATTTTAGTTCTAGGAACTCCTTTTGGAGGAAAGTAATTTAGCTCTTACTTTAGAGTAAACCAGCACAATAGGAACTACCAGTGACGTTAGTGTATGTTGATTGGCCGAACGCAAACGAAACACCAGTACCCGCCATTTTTAAAAAAGCTGTGTAAGACAGATCTACAAACTAACTCTACAAACATGGAAAACAGTGATGTGCCTCTTAAATGTTACACTAAGGAGAAAATCCAACACACCTTTGAGGGGGCCAAGCCAAACATGATTATGTATTTCTGCTCAGCTAGAAACACTGGAGATCAACCACACGACATATGCTAATGCATTTTCATATACTGTCTACTTTCTATGTATAACAGTTCTATATAATAACGTATTAGACAGGACTGTTAGACAGATCGTAAACTAATGAACACGGAGAATTCGAGCACTGTGTGCTCAGTCAGTCTCTGCCGTTCTCAGCGCCGTCAAAATAAAGGTCAGCCGCGCCATCAAAATAAAATTCACAACAACAAGCGCGGCTTACGTCACTAATGCAACCATGAAAATGTTTCTAAGGGAGACATTAGTTCTCGGGGAACCACCCTGGTGGCTAGTTCCTAGAACTACCCGTTGCGAAAGACCCTTATAGGTTGAGCTGGAAAGAGATTGACAGATCTGAGCAGACCACTATCGATGTTGTCATGATCCCTGGAGAGTTTACACTTTTGCAGGAGATAAACCCATAAATTGCTTATTAGTGGTCAATGAACAATAAACTGAGTTAAGAGAATATTTTAACATAAAAAATATGTTCCTGTTAAATTGTATTACTATATATTTATCTTAAATAGGCCTACTCAAAAAAAAGTTCCTTGTTCCATTGTGAAAGGGGTTGTGAACAACATCAACTGAAAAAGAACAAATGCACACTTCCCAGTCGCTGCCTCCGAAGTCTGTCTGAAATCAGTTTTGTGAGGTGTCTTCATGTGTAAACGCTGCCTGCTAGATCATTGCCTGACCGGGCAGCGAGGCAACAAGTCTGCTGCCTAGGTGTTCGGATGCAGCCGAGGCAGGGCCGGCCCTGGGCATAGGCGGAATAGGCAAATGCTAAGGGCGCCGCCCACCCCTTGGGGCGCCCGAGCGCCCAAATTATTATTTTTATGAATATATTTTAATTTTTTTATTACCAATACTACTTAAATATTATGGATTAAAAAAAGCGATCGTCCGATAAAGACAAAACTACAACATTGCTTTCCCGAATCCCGATCCACCCCGGTCCGACTGAGTGACGCATCAATCTCCCCCGCCCCCGCCCTGCTGAAAAACAACAACAACATCCGTTACCTGTGTGTGATTGAGAGTGACAGATGGCCGAATTCACTGACACTGATAAGTTCTCATTATGTCAAAAAGACCGGTGCCCAGGGAAGAAAAAAAAGAAGAGAAGAGGAAGAAAAACGCGAAAAAGACAGAGGTAGGTAATGATGATCAGTTTATCTATGTTGCATTAAGTTAGTTCAACGATGCCTGAAACGTTCGCTAATTTGAATTAGCTTATGACATAGTTAGTTGAACTTGTGCAGTATTTTATGGTATTTTTATTTGAATTGGCTAAATTAGTAATGTTTATGTTATAGGCTATGTATTATTTTTTCAGGAGATATTTTACTTTAACTTCACTACATTTGAAAGACAAATATCGTACTTTTTACTCCACTGCAATTCTGTCAAGGTCCTTGAGTAGAAAGTAGTGACATAAATCTTTATTTAAAATGAGTTCTGCATAAAATGTATGTTGCTATATAAATGTAAATCTTTATTTAAAATGAGTCCTACATAAAATGTTGTTATATATATGTATTATATATATGGATTTATTAAAAATAGCAACATTAAAATTCAATTTAAATAAAGATTTACGTTTCTCCTCTGTTTCATGGTTATAACATCATAAAGTGTAGTTAGTAGGACATTGCTGCCATGCCAGATATACTGGAAAACAAACACTTTCAAAATTAATTTTGAAAATGTAACTACTGTATGCTAGAGAAGTGCTCAATGAATAGAATTTTGTGCATGAATACCAGATGTAATTATTCTTGCTGTTTGTGTGTTTAAGCTATAATGTGTTTTAGGTGCTGCCATATTTTTATAGTTTCACTATCATCAGCTTTTTAATAATAAAATGTAACACCCAATGGTCACATATAATCCTCCTCTTCTCTCTTCAGATGCACTTTTGAAATATCTGAACCCCGTCCCTGCAAATCCTGGGCCACCTGTTGCAGACATCTCCATCTCAGCACCGCCCAGTGATTCAGCATCAAGCACATCTCTTCCCTCCACTTCAGCAATGTTTCTGTAATATAGTTTTTTTCTGCACTAACATAATATAATATAAACATATTTATATTTTATCTATAATACGTTGTGTGTGTGTTTCCAAAATATTCCAAAAATACAAAATACCAGGGGCACCAGGTGAAATCTTGCCTAGGGCAGCAAATTGGCCAGGGCCGGCCCTGAGCCGAGGACTAAACAGGGGGGCGTGGAAACAGGAAACAAGGAGGTAGGAGAGGAGCACATGGCCAACACACAAAAAAAAGACAAAGCCATGTGCTCAGGCACAAGACAACCAAAGAAACATTAAACAAAGACAAAACAGACAGTACCCTGACACAAAAGCTCTGTGAAAACATTTATAGTTTAGTTCAATAGATAGATTATACTCTTTGGATGTATCCGTATATTCTACTAGTCTGTATCACATATTAAGTTTTCCACATACTCTTCTTCACTACACACTAGGGGCAGATTACTGGAAAACATCCTGTGAAAGACAGGAATATGGAAACTGCTCCCTTTTTTTCCTCCTCTCTCTAATTACCAGCCTCCATATTGGCTTGCTTTAGAAGGAGAGGGGATAATTTGGTTTCAACATCCTTTTGGGAAATTAATTCATTTGACTAAAGTGACTTAGTAATTACAGTGACATCAAGGTTAATTGCTAAAGCTGTATTGCCATGGTGGCGTCCTGTCAAAAATCCCAATGCAATCTGTTCTCCAAATGGCAGCCATGAGACTGATGATGGACCAGGATGGTTTGACCAGAACAAATTCTGTGCTTTCTACTTGCAACAATTTTAATTCGGAAGCTTCTTGACATGACAAAAGTATGAAATAATAATCATAATGGATTTGCCAAAGTTTGCAAGAAACTACTCTTGCCCTATCAGAGCAGTAGGCTAGTATGTTGGCACTAAATGTTATATTTGTTGATATTGTTTATGTGCTCGAATGCTAAGCAAATATGTAAAATATATCCTGGTCCCCTGAGCTGCCGGCTCCGCACTGGTCCCCTGAATGGTCGCCGCCGCCTGAAGGGTCGTCTCCACCATGGCCGCCTGAATGGTCGTCTCCACCATGGTCGCCTGAAGGGCCGTGTCTCCTTGAGCTCCTGGCTCCGCCCTGGTCCCCTGAGCTGCCGGTGCCGCCCTGGTCCCCTGAGCTGCCGGTGCCGCCCTGGTGGCTGCCTATTCACCCTAAACCGCCCATTGTCAGCCTCCAGGGCGCCCACCCTCCCACCCCTTAGATTTTCCCTGCCTTTTTAAGATACATCTAGGCTTCAACTCTTTTCCCTCCATTGGCAACATTTTCCGTAATTTATGACACAACGCTTCAACGCTTTTCTGGTAAAACATGTTTTCACTGTTATATGGTAGGGGGCGCTATTACACATCTCCTGAAAGAGTACAGAATATCTGTATCAAAACACAGGTGAAGTAGAAGCACAAACATGCGATAGAAGCATTGCTTAGCCATGTAAGTCGCAATCATCAAACATTAAACATCATATAGCCTACATTAAAACTGCCTAACAATAACAAATGAAATCTCAAACCAATGAAGACGTACATAACTTTGAAGCTTTGGGGATGTTGACGGATATATGTTTAGATCATCGAATCTGATCCGGATGTAATTTTCGACAAAGACACATTTTTCAGCTTTTTGTTCCAAATGTTGCTTTTTTTTTAGTGGTCCCACTTTATATTAAGTGGCTTTAAGTACTATGTACTTACATTGAAATTACTAATTTGATACAATGGACTTATTGTGTACATACATGTTTTTACATTGTACTTATATTTTTAAAATACCTGCATGTAATTACAGCTGTAATTAATGTATGTAATTACATGTGTAATTACACTGTTGACCCTTCCCTTATACCTTAGCCCACCCTTAAACTTAACCATACCACTACACCTGTCCCTAACCTTACCCGTATCACACTGCAATAGCAGCAAAAGTGTTTTACAATAAAACATGAACACAATAAGTACATTGTACTTATTTTTCGATGTAAGTACATAGTACTTAAAGCCACTTAATATAAAGTGGGACCCAACAAAATATTCTGGGGGCCATGGAAGTTTTGTGAAAATGATCAAAGAAAATGCTGGTGCTGAATGGCAACTTTAAAAAAATGTTGATGGGGAAATGTTCACATTATAGAGATTTTTATTATTATTTACTCTTACCCTTTATCACATACCACCATTATAATGATACAGAATTGGTTTTATAAAAGTAGCTTCGACAGTTGTGTTTGATGCCAATATTTGTGTCAACTATTGTTTCCAGATCGCTAAATACATTTAATTGGCATTTCCCCTGGTTCATTCCCCCTAAACTCTTTGTGGGCTTTGAACTTTCTTACCCAACATGTATTTGATTAGTAATGAATAAATACATTTAGACAGACATGTGTATATCAACAGAAAAGATGTTTCTGATCAGTGCCCATTGCAGGAAGTGTTTGAACATAGCCCGAGCGGTCTGAAGATGACATTAGGTGAACATTAGGTAAAAGATGTATGTGGGTGTCCCAGAAGGCCACAGGACAGATCTAGGAGCATGCACTGCCTGCAGGAAAAGGTCACTCTTCAGCCAGGAGTGATTAATAAGACACGCAGCCAAGCGTCACTGCCATTATCAATACCCTGACTTAACCAGATGTCCCCTCCCTGAGAGAGCCATGAACGAGAGGAGACTAACTAATCAGATACTCATCTGCTGGACACTAATGAGGGTTAGTGTGGGTTGGGTGGTCCATATTTAAAAGGTAAATGTTATACGTAACTTCAAGTGATTACTGAATCATTTCAAATTATGTCATACATTCCTTTTGTTGTCTAATATTGTTGTATAAATATGACTAAAAATAGACTCATGGCACCAAAAATGCCAGTATGGTACCGTATACTGTTTTATCCAAAAGTTATTTTTGTGTGGTATTCAAAGCTTGATGATGCCATACGGAAACATCAAGAAGATACAAAAAAATATCCAATGATTATTATTGTGACAACTTTAGATAGAAGTTATTCTGCAGTAACTAGCCTAGCATATGCATGTACTATGCATGTAGTCAAGGCTGTCGTAATAGTGGTGCGAGAACTTCACAAGGCTTTGTAACAGCTAGGAGGCTTAATGAAATCTATGGCCCGGTTTTACAGACAAGGCTTAGATTAAGTCAAGAGTATGCCTTAAGGCGCCGCTACTAACACTGGTAGGTCATGTGAAAATGACAGCATGATGAATATCCAGATTACATTCATACTACACACATTACTGTATATAACATACTTTTTTAGCAGTATAAGAAATTACTTATTGAAAATAAGTACCTACTCAAGATTGTATGCAATTTCAGGCGCAGCTCTGGAGTAAGGTGAGTAAGCCTATATGAGATGGGTTAAGCCTGATTAGGTTAGGTAAACGCACATGCTGTTGGTCTGATGGTGCTCATAAAAACCGGGAATGGAATAGAAAGCATCATTATTGGTGTGCATTCTGAGACAAAACAATGACAGAGCCGAGAGAAGAAAAAAGTGCGTATGAAAACACACTTCTAAAAAAAAACACTTAAATAGATGAGAATGGTTAAAAAATGGTACATATACTAAAAGAAGGTAAATTGGTTGAAAGAAAATTAAAACTCCTCTGTTCACAAATGGTCCTGCAGACTTTGTGAACTATACACACAGTTGTTTCACTGGGATAGTTTCACGATAAAAGACTCCAGATGCCAAAAATCACAAAGCGATCAGAACTTGGAGACAATTAGGTAAAGGCCTTCCTGTAACGCTTTAGATTTTCAACCCGCAAAGTGCTGCATAATTAAAACAAATTTACAGCTTAACTTTCGGTAATTATAATGTACCTATGAAGTACACACGTGTAAGCACGTGTAAGAACAATATGTAAAGTTTTGGGAATAAAGGGGTAACAACCAGGAAAATGAACACATTATTTATACTGTAAGTGTTTTAGAACTAAGGGGTACTTTTTCCCCTATTATGATAGGCAACAATATTACATTTGGGAGCAATTTAGCAAGAACATACACTGCATATCTTTTTTGTAATAATAGTGTATTACAGGCTTTTAAAAATCACAGTACATATCTGAGCATTCATACAGGTTTTTTTTTTGTTTTTTTTTGTTTTTTTTACAAAAGTGCTCTGATTAAAGGTTGTTCTTTCATGTTTTAAGGCAAGTAAATCTAAAACTGTTGCAACTTTTGTGTAAATACTGAGAAAATATATGGAAAATATAAGATATAAGTGTGAAATCTGCGGGCTGTAAATTAAAGTGGTGCTTGTTACCCTCTTGTTCCATGCAGGGTTAAGTACAATAAAAATACATGCACACATTCTTATCACTGACTCGGAAACCTTTATTTGAAAAGCAACTTAATTCGAAACAGATTTACAGCACTTCTTATTCGTTTAATTTAATTTAATTTAATTTAAAAAAAATCCCTACCTGCTCTTAAAACTCATCTTTGATCAACAAAATGACATATTTAGGCGTTTTTTTCCTTTAAAAAAATGTTGTTTATGCCTTAAAATAGCTTGAATGTAACTATATCCTTGCCTCATTTAGTATACGTGGTTCTATGAATATGTAAATTAGTCCTGCCTCCACTCACTCGCACCAGCTCAGAGATCCACGTATTTATTATGTAATGCATTTGACACTTTAAATTATTAATATTTGGTTAAATTGTATTCTTTCCAAAAACCCTTCCCATTTGGCATGCCCATACATCTGCCTCATGTTTACTTTTTTAGGGCTAGTTGGAAACAAGTGCTTTTTAGTGCATTAAAAAGAACTACAGTAATACTGGGCACATTAATGCACATTAATGTTAATCGCAACTTAATTTTCAATTCCATTTCTGTGAGGTGCTTGAGATGGTTTGTTAGGTAAAACAAAAAGTCCTGTGTGTTGAAGAAACAAAAAAATTGTCTGTAGTTTTATTAACAATTTGTTGGGTTACACATTGTGTCGGTCTCTTGTAATGATTAAAAAGTAACTGCTGAAGGGAGTGTGGGGGTTTAACCCTAAATGTTAAAAATAGTAATAGTAGTAAGGATCCTTACCACTAACAAATACCACTAGCAAACATTTTCCAGTCCTTAAGATAAAACGAACCTTTGCAACTCTTCCGAAGACTCATTTGTTTCTGAGTTTCTTATTTTTATCACCAAGCACTTAAGGATCTTATATTTCGAATAAAACATTGACAACTGAACTTGAATCAATGATGATTTTATCTTGGCTTATGGCATCAGTCACTGTTGAAGGTTTCCCAACCCCTTCATCCCTACTTTCCATTAGTGGGCTAGATGTTTAACAGAGTAAATACGTGTGCTGACAAATAGTCCCTGTGGAAGTAATAACTGGATTTATATTGTCAGAACTTCTTGCATCTGGGACGCCCGAGGCATGGCTAAAAGGAGCTTTAACCTGTGTCTTGCTCCATATCTTTATTTTTTCTCTTCTTCATCTCTCACATAACCCCTGCCTCGCTTCCCCAGCTTGCTTTTATCTGCACTGGCTGGTGCCATAGCTTGCCTTGTATCAAGCAATTAATCTCTGATACTGTGTGCCATTAGATACATTAAATCGGCCTAGGCTAATTGATTTAAGATATGTTTCATCTCTGCAATTGCAACTTGATATAAATGGTCTTGTCTGGAACATTATATAGAGTCTCAATTACTTTGTGTGTCTTAATAAATTAAATAAACAATGTAAACCCTCGGTCACATTTTTTTTAATCATTATTCCAAAAAGTGTTCAAAATCCATCTGAAGTCAAGTCACCTTCATTTATATAGCAATTTTTACTATTCAGATTGTTTCAAAGCCGCTTTACAGTGATATTAGGAAATTAATGCAACAAAGATTGTTTTGGCTTTATAGCAGCTCCAGGAGAAAGTCGTTGTCTCAGATCGCAATAGTCTTGAAGGACTATAATGCTTTAAGAGCTCGCTCAATTACTGGGGAGCTAAATCATTAAATGCATTGTAATTAGCAATATTTTAATGGCTAATGTGGTCATACTTCCTAGTTTTAGTAAGAACCCTAGCTGCTGCATTTTAGACCAGCTGTTTGTTTATTAAGCGTGCAGGACAACCACCCAGTACAACATTTCAATAATCTAGCCTTGAGATCATGAACGCATTAAATGAATGCTTTAGCGTAAGTTCTGCCAGGAAGACTCAATTGTTACTTATTACCTTCACGTCTAACCAATCATGTTCTAATACTTGTAGTATAAAAGATCGGTACTTACACATGTTCGCAGATACCAATATTCACCTCAATCCTCCTCACCACCACCAGGATGGTCCCTACCCATACCTCCCAGGGGGTCGGCTTGCGCCCCTGCCTTCTTCTTCAGGTAAAAAATGCAGATTTCGTTACCCTCGGATTGCGAGTTACGGACGGGGCCCACGCCAAAGAACTTAACACAATACTTGCTTGCTGGGCTGTTAATAAATGAATGCTTTGTTACGTCATTTTGCCTCCCGAGTCTTAAAAAAGTGATTTAAATAATTTAAGCATTGTACGATATGATACACGAATGAATGGAATAAGCACAGCACGATCGCAAATCAAACAGCATGTTGCAGTCTCTGCGCTATTTGAGGTTGTGGATGATTGTCCTGACATTAGCCTTCTCTGGAAAATAAAAAAAGCAAAATTATTTTTTTATTATTTAGTAATATTGTTTTAATTAGAAGATAATTAAATATTTATTTATCCGATCATGAAAGGTCCTCAAGCTGGGAATCGAACTCGGGTCACCAGAAAGCCCAACCACATTACACCTCAATTACACCACATTTCACTGCCTATACGAGGCACCCTGCTCCGACAGTTAGAAGATATTTGAATAAATGTTATAATTGTAATAAATAAATAAAAAATTCAGTTATACAAGGAATATTTTATCATTGATAACTATGAAGAAAACAAATAGGCTGTAAAACCTGTAAAACATCTTCTCAAATAATTGTACGAACTTCTGGGTAAAGCCCCTCCCACTTACGGTTTTATCCGAATACAGATACAGATACGAATAATTTTGCAATTAGATTTTGTCTCCGCTGTACACCCCACCTTGGTTCCCTGAGTTTGGAACGAGACGAAACAAGATGTATCAGTAGCTGAGACTACGGGAACATCCTCCAGGTGTGACAATTGTCAGAAACTAGGATTAACTCACACCAATTCATGCCAACTCATCACTTAAAGGAGGCCATCAGCAGGACTGAGGAGTGAGGACTGAGTTACGCGGCTGAGGTGTTCCCTTTCATAGGTTCACTCGACGCTATGTCAGTAGCTGATGCTATCCATAGGAACAGTATACAAAGAAGTAACTCATGTTTATCAGTTCGCGAAAAATAGACAGCACAGACTGACAAACATGAAACACTGACAATCCACTCAAGCATACAAACTCTGGGAACCCAAGGTCAGGTCAATATCAAGTTTATAAAATCTAATAAAAGTGTGTGGAGAGGTTCAACCTGCCGCTATGTAAACATCCTCCAAGAATGCTACTTTAAGCAAATTCTGGAAAGAAGCCACACCCCTAGCGGAGTGTACATGAATGTCTAAAGGCGAAGATGACCCTTTGCTTAGTATCAGCAGCTCTCCTGCTACAGCCACCGAGCAAACAAATTGCTGCTCAGACTTACTGTATGACACTGGCTCATATAGTCAATGTAAGCCTTTAATGCCCTAACCAGACAAAGCCTATGCAACCTTTCACTCTCCTGAGACTTAAATGGCGGATGAGAAATGGAACTGTCACGGTGGTCAAGTGCATTGCCTCCTTTTCGTCTCGTGTCTTTGTTTGTTTATGTGTGAGTGGGCGTTGTCCCGCTCACGTGTCTATCAGCGCTCCAGCTGATTACCATCATTATCACTCACAGCTGCAGCTCGTTCCATCTCCCATAAATACTCACCTCATTCTCTGTTTCAGTGTCGGATTGTTGTTTGTTCCTCTCCATGAGATCGGTCGTGTCTTGGGTTCCTTCTGTGTTTCCTGTTCCGTGTGGTATTCCTATTCACTTCACGTCGGCACCTGGATTGGATCAGCACTACTCACTTCACCTGCACTCGTCTGACCATCGGGTCCCTGCGTGAGCCTGAATCGCCAGCCTAGTGGATAGTGGACTGAGTACTTCTTTGTGTAACAATAAATATTCTGAGTACCTGCTTTTGCTTCCTGTGTTCCTCCCGTGACAGAACAATCCGACCACATCATGGAAGCAGCAGGTGGAACTTCAGCAACCATGGACGATTTTGTGCGCGCTAGCATTCAGAGGATGGATGCACAGGATCGGCATCAGGAGGAAGCAGCGCGTGCGATTCAGGCTCTCGTCTCGCAGGTGTCCGAGCTTACCCAGCGTTTTCAACAGCTGCAACCTCCCGCTGCGCCAGCTCCACCGCCTGTTCCTCCCACTCCACCAGTGCCCGCCTCCCAGTCGGAGCCCCGCTTACCCACTCCGGAACCATATTCTGGTGAGCCCAACTTCTGTCGTCCATTTCTTACACGTTGTGGCATGCATTTCGCCCTGCAGCCCAGAATCTTCGAGAGGGAGGAATCTAAGGTGGCCTTCGTACTCACGTTGCTGACTGGGAGAGCGGCACTATGGGGAACGGCGGTGTGGGAGAACCAGGAGACCTGCTGTTCCTCGTTCCAGGCACTCTCAGCCGAGATGAGGAGAGTGTTCGACCGTGCGGTTGCGGGGAGAGAGGCTGCCAGGGTCTTATCAGAACTGCGCCAGGGGGATCGTTCGGTGTCTGACTACGCCATCGAATTTAAGACCCTGGCGGCCGAGTGTCGCTGGAACGAGGAGGCGCAGTGGGATAGGTTCCTGCATGGGCTGGCCGACCGCGTCCAGAGGGAGATCTACGCCCTGGACCTGCCCACCTCCCTTAACAATCTTATGGATCTGGCCCTGAGGGTGGACTCTCGCCTAGCTCGGGTGGGACCACGAGCGCCATCAGACATGCCTCGCGGAGGTAGGGAACATCTACGGTCCAGTGGCATGGACGCGGCCGGTCCCTTCGATCACGAGCCTATGCAGGTGGGTAGAGCTCGGCTTTCCCGGGAGGAGAGGGAGAGGCGGAGGTCCCAAGGCCTTTGCTTGTATTGCGGCGGAGCGGGGCACTTTGCATTCGCCTGCCCGGTAAAAGGCCAAGCCCGATAGTAAGTTTGAGGCTACTATCGGGTGGGATCTCCGCCGAGAAGTCCTCATCCACATCCACCATCCTCCCGGTAAGACTCCGATGGTCTATCCACGATCACCCATGCACCGCACTGGTGGACTCCGGGGCAGAAGGTAATTTTATGGATCACTCTTTCGCGTTACAGTTTCAAATTCCCCTCAGAACACTTCCCCAGAGAATCACGGTACATGCTCTCAATGGACAGCCTCTTCCAGCCATTTCTCAGATCACGGAGGATCTCACACTCATCACCTCAGGAAACCACGCAGAAACCATTGCATTTTACATCATGGACTCTCAGCACACACCCATTGTTCTTGGTCATCCCTGGTTAGATCATCACAACCCACGCATTGACTGGAAACAGAGAACCATATCAGCCTGGAGCACTGAGTGTCATAAGTCTTGTCTTGTGTCTGCATGTTCTGTGGTGTCTGTTCCTGTGTTACAGGAGGAGGTGATGGATTTGTCAAACGTGCCCTCGGAGTACCGCGACCTGAGAGAAGTGTTCAGTAAGTCAAGGGCTGCTTCTCTTCCTCCGCATCGTCCCTACGACTGTGCTATAGATTTACTGCCAGGTACGTCTCCGCCTAAAGGCAAGATTTATTCACTCTCGGTTCCTGAGAGGCAGGCTATGGAGAAATATATTTCTGATTCTCTAGCTTCTGGGTTCATCCGATCTTCTTCATCTCCGGCGGGGGCGGGGTTTTTTTTTGTGGGGAAGAAGGACGGATCACTGCGACCTTGTATTGACTACCGGGGGCTGAACAACATCACGGTGAAGAATACTTATCCTTTGCCGCTGATGTCTTCAGCCTTCGAGAGGTTGCAGGGAGCGTCTCTCTTCACAAAATTAGACTTACGTAATGCTTATCATTTGGTCCGCATCAGGAAGGGGGATGAATGGAAGACTGCTTTTAACACCCCTAGAGGACACTTTGAATATTTGGTCATGCCCTTCGGGCTGTCCAATAGTCCAGCAGTCTTTCAGGCACTCGTCAATGACGTGCTGCGAGACATGATCGATCAGTTTATTTATGTTTACCTGGATGACATTCTGATTTTTTCTTCGTCTCTCCAGGAACATGTGCAGCACGTCCGACGAGTACTCCAAAGGTTGTTAGAGAATGGGCTTTTTGTCAAGGCGGAGAAATGCGTTTTTCATGCACAGTCGGTTCCTTTCTTAGGACACATCGTGTCGGCTGAGGGAATGCGTATGGATCCTGACAAAGTTAAGGCTGTGGTAGACTGGCCAAACCCAGATTCCCGTAAGGCCCTACAGAGGTTTCTGGGGTTCGCCAATTTCTACCGGCGTTTCATTCGCAACTTTAGCCAACTAGCCGCGCCTCTGACTGCCTTGACCTCCCCCAGAACTGCGTTCAGGTGGACAGAAGCAGCCGAAACTGCTTTTTCCAAACTCAAGAGCCGCTTTGTTTCGGCTCCCATTCTCATCGCCCCTGATCCTTCACGTCAGTTCGTGGTGGAGGTCGACGCGTCAGAGGTGGGGGTAGGCGCAGTTCTTTCCCAACGCTCTCCTTCAGACAACAAGATGCATCCGTGCGCGTTTTTGTCTCATCGTCTATCACCTGCTGAGTGTAATTACGACATTGGCAACAGGGAGTTGTTGGCAGTCAAGTTAGCCTTGGAAGAATGGCGCCACTGGTTAGAGGGGTCAGGGGTACCCTTTATGGTCTGGACCGATCATAAGAATTTGGAATATATTAGGACCGCCAAAAGGTTGAACTCCAGGCAGGCTCGGTGGGCACTTTTTTTCGGCCGTTTCGATTTTTCCCTCTCGTATCGTCCGGGTTCCAAAAACATCAAACCCGATTCTTTGTCGCGTATTTTTGATCGTTCCGAACACGCATCTACTCCCGAGCGCATTTTTCCTGAGAACTTAATTATCTCTGCGCTCACTTGGGAGGTCGAGTCGAGAGTCAAGCAGGCTCTAGAAGGGGTAACGCCTCCGATCCGGTGTCCTACTAACCGTTTATTTGTGCCAGAGAAACTTCGTCCAGACGTCATTCAGTGGGGTCACTCTTCTAGTCTAGCCTGTCATCCAGGAGTTAGTCGTACTCTATTTGTAGTCAAACAACGATTCTGGTGGCCGCTTATGGCTCGCGACGTTCACGATTTTGTTTTGGCTTGCTCAGTCTGTGCCATTGGCAAGGCGTCCAATCGACCCCCAGATGGGCTACTCCAACCGCTGTCGGTGCCTTCGAGACCCTGGTCCCATATCTCGCTAGATTTTGTTACCGCCCTCCCACCCTCCCAGGGTAACACGGTAGTTTTAACCGTGGTGGACCGGTTCTCGAAGGCAGCTCACTTTATTCCCTTGCCCAAATTGCCCTCAGCCAAGGAGACAGCGGTTGCAGTCGTTAATCATGTCTTTCGGTTACATGGCCTCCCGACAGACGTGGTTTCCGACAGGGGACCCCAATTCGTGTCCAAATTTTGGCGAGAGTTTTGTAAGCTGCTGGGGGCGACGGTCAGTCTGTCTTCGGGGTTCCACCCCCAGAGCAATGGTCAAACTGAGAGAGCCAACCAGGATTTGGAAAGAACTTTGCGATGTACGGCTGCGAAGAATCCTTCCTCCTGGTGTCAGCAACTGTCTATGGTGGAGTACGCCCACAATTCGTTGCCAGTATCGTCTTCGGGCCTTTCTCCTTTTAAGTGTAGTATAGGATACCAGCCACCTGTTTTTCCTAGTCTGGAATCCGAAGTCGCGGTCCCCTCTGCTCACGCCTTTGTCCAGAGGTGTCACCGCACATGGACGAGAGCCCGGGAGACTCTCCTCCGTGTACGGGCACGCACCAAGGCCAAGGCCGATCGCCACCGGTCTAGGCCTCCCGTATACGTCGTCGGTTCCAAAGTGTGGCTTTCTACCAAGAATATTCCGCTCCGCTCCGTGTCTAATAAATTAGCTCCTAAATTCATTGGCCCGTTTTCTGTCACCAAGATTGTTAGTCCGGTGGCAGTCCGCCTCAACCTTCCTCTAGCGTACAAGAGAATTCATCCGGTATTCCATGTGTCTAAAATTAAGCCCGTTTTCTTTTCTCGCATTAATCCGCCTGTCCCGGTTCCCCCACCGCCGCGTCTCGTAGATGGGGAACCATCCTATTCGGTCCGTCGCATTCTGGACTCTAGGCGGAGGGGACGCGGATTTCAGTACTTGGTGGACTGGGAAGGTTACGGTCCAGAGGAGAGAAGTTGGGTTCCTACCAGTGGCATCCTGGATCACTCTCTGATCGATGATTACAATCGACAGGTAAGGGAGACTGGGAACGCCGTGAGGCGTTCCTAGAGGGAGGGGTACTGTCACGGTGGTCAAGTGCATTGCCTCCTTTTCGTCTCGTGTCTTTGTTTGTTTATGTGTGAGTGGGCGTTGTCCCGCTCACGTGTCTATCAGCGCTCCAGCTGATTACCATCATTATCACTCACAGCTGCAGCTCGTTCCATCTCCCATAAATACTCACCTCATTCTCTGTTTCAGTGTCGGATTGTTGTTTGTTCCTCTCCATGAGATCGGTCGTGTCTTGGGTTCCTTCTGTGTTTCCTGTTCCGTGTGGTATTCCTATTCACTTCACGTCGGCACCTGGATTGGATCAGCACTACTCACTTCACCTGCACTCGTCTGACCATCGGGTCCCTGCGTGAGCCTGAATCGCCAGCCTAGTGGATAGTGGACTGAGTACTTCTTTGTGTAACAATAAATATTCTGAGTACCTGCTTTTGCTTCCTGTGTTCCTCCCGTGACAGGAACACATAAACTTGACAGTGAAACTCTTTTTTTCACCCTTGCGTACATATCCTAACCTAGGTCGCAGCAAGACCTTCACCAGACAAGGAGCAAAATCCATATAGGAAGGGCTCACTAACAAGGCCTATCAATCTCTGATTTTCTTGAGACAACAGGGTCAATAACAAAACTGTCTAAAGACATCAAATTTTATGAATAATTGCATCCACAAAGGTTAGTCACTTTAAAATGCATAGCTTGTTTTAGGCTATTCTGTGATTGAGCTGCATGGCTTATTTGGATTGCCAGCCTGTTAAAACCAAGGGAGCTTCTCAATACCATAGTTACCCGGAAACCGATCAAACTCAGCCATCTTAGAGGACTTCTCAATTCTCTAATTGCACCACGAGGAGGTTTCCAAAGATGGTTTCTGTCATTTAAGGTAGTTTTTATCACGATGATAAGTTCAAGTGTTCTTTTTTTAAATAAGTTTGGTTTTAGTTAGTTATCTGATGCTATAAAAACGGGAGTGTGACATCATGATTGACAGCTGAGATTGAAAGCTTCTCTAAATGAAGTGCTTTACTTTCATTTCTACATTTTCATAATTGTTTATTTCACACCAACATAATGAGTTATTCTGCAGTAAACTTTTCAACCGATTCTGTGGAAGTTTGGGTGGGGCCTTGATACCGCTTTACGCTCACTACTGTGCAGACTCGGGTCCTGAATCAGAGCACGATGTCAGTGCCATATTGAGACATTGGGGGCTTCACTTTTCCACAATAGAAGAATAACTTAACTAGGTGCGTCGTCCATCTTATTTTACAGCCTATGGTTAAAACATGAACAAAAAATCTATCCTTTAAACCAAGCACTACGTTTTACTAATATTTTCATAGTATATGCAGCTTTCCTCTCTCTTAATGTTTGTCCTTGAGAGAGAGATAGAAAGAGATGTTAATCCATTTATTACTTCAAGTGCATATTTTAATGTAATGCAATCAGCATGCGTACAGTTTTTCATTGACTTAAACATTCCGACATGTCGTCAATAACAATGCCAATGTATAACAAACTGCTGTACAACAAACCGAGACTAGCACCATCTTGCGTCCACTTAGCAACTGTAAAAATTACTACTTGTCTTGTTGCCAGGACGATTATTTTGTACATTGTAATGGATTATGAAGTAACAAGCTGGATGTACATTATCCATTACATCTTTGGACCTTTATTACAAACAAAACAGATGATACAGATCATATATTTTATCAATATAATACAACTAGGATTAAAATAAGATTAGGATGTGAATTTTTTAATTTTTTGGAAGGCATAAAATGACTTGAGACTCCAGTAGTAAAGACTTAAAACTTGACTCGGACTTCAGATGATTAGCGGGGAAGATGCCATCCTCTATCAGTTACATAGATCTTACTATTATTTGAACAAAGGGAATGATGCTGCGAGGATGTGAGGATTGTTTTTTTATTTATCCAGTGGATTTAACACCATATTACCACACTATTACTGAGAGATATGCTGGCAGATATATGGGGGTAAAATTACATCTGGTTAACTAAATAACTGATTATCTTACAGGGAGATCTTATTATATTAGACAACTGAGCGATTGTTCTTCCGACACTGTGATCAGCAGCACTGGCGCACGACAGGAGACTGTGTTATCCCCTTTTTTTGTTCACCCTCTACACTACGAACTCAACTTTGAGTCCTGCCACTTGCAAAAATTCTCGGACGATACTGCAGTTGTGGGGTGTGTTAGGAATGGTCAGGAGCCGGTGTACAAGAGCTTAGTGGAGGACTTTGTGACTTGGTGCTCTAAGACCAAAGCAATAGTGGTGGACTTCCGGAGGCCCAGACCACACCTGCAACCGATCTCCATAGAGGTAGTCAATGTTGAGGTGGTCAGGACTTATAAATACCTGGGACTGCAGCTTGATGATAAATTGGACTGGTTTGAAAGCATTGACTCCCTCTTTTGGAGAGGGCAGAGCAGACTATCATTTTTGAGGAGACTGGGCGTATTTTAAAATAAGTTTTAAAAAATCTAAAAGCGTCAGTTTTTATTGCCATTTTAATATGAAATTGTTGCATGATGTAACTTTCTGTGAGAAATGTGTTTTATTGTGGAATAACTGGAAAGAAAGGAGAAATGATTATGATAATATTGTACAATGGTGGGAAGTGGGAAAAACCCAAATAAGAATGTTTTGTCAAAATTATACTGCCCACATGAACAGTTTGATTGAAAAGACAATCAAAGAACTTGAGAGATATAGAACAAATTGAAATAAATGCAGTTAATAATAATTTAACAGATGTAAGCATGTTGGAAAAAAGGAAGAAAGCTTTGGGAACTCTTCTTCATGAAAATGCAAAAGGAGTTTTAATTAGAGCTCGTTTTTCTTCACTGAACGATATGGACACTCCTAGTTCTTTCTTTTTTAATTTGGAAAGAAAAGTAATGGAAAGAAAACGTCTTGGTTGCGTATGTAACCCTTGTTCCCTGAGTAGGTTACATCGTGACGACGAATGGGATTTCGCTTAGAAAGCCTATCATCTTCGAGAATTTAAAACTACAGCACGACTTCACTATCCAGTTAGATTCAACTTTAATCACCCCATCAAGGTCGGTCAGAAACCTTGGAGTAACATTTGATGAGCACCTGACCTTCACAGACCACATCACAAAGACAGCTCGATCATGCAGGTTTGCACTGCACAACATCAGGAAGATCAGGCCTTTCCTAACTGAGCATGCAACACAACTTCTCGCCCAGGCCTTGGTTATCTCTAGGCTTGATTACTGCAATGCTCTTCTGGCTGGTCTTCCATCATGTGCAACTAAACCTCTACAAATGATCCAGAATGCTGCAGCCCGTCTAGTCTTCAACGAGCCCAAAAGGGCCCACGTCACTCTTTTGTTCATCTCTCTGCACTGGCTACCACTCGCTGCTCGAATCAAGTTCAAGGCATTGACGCTTGCTTACAGATCGACCACAGGCTCAGCTCCCTCCTACTTTCACTACGCTCCTACGAGTCTACATCCCTACCAGAAGCCTGCGATCGGTCAATGAGCGACGGCTCGTGGTACCATCACAGAGAGCTACAAAATCACTCTCCAGAACATTCTCATTCACGGTTCCATGCTGGTGGAATGATCTCCCTACCCTCGTCCAGAATGCAGATTCCCTAACTACATTCAAAAGACAACTGAAAACTCATCTCTTCCGTGTGCACTTGACATAATAATAATAAAATAATAATAAATAAAAAAACCTCTTCCTTTAATCCTCCCTTGTTTGGCTTATGCTACTCTGAGCAATGCCTGAACTTTGTATTTTGAGCACTTCTTGCGTTATTTTTGCCTCTTCACGATGACTCGCTTGCTGTAGTCCTCAGTTGTAAGTCGCTTTGGATAAAAGCGTCTGCTAAATGACTAAATGTAAATGTAAAAACGAGACAATGGCAAAGAAATGCCATGGGTCTGCGGAATTTGCATAGCGTAACTCCGCTTTACCTCGTGGGTATGTTTCTTCGCTGAGGAGCCAAGACTGAACTCAGGCGTTTCAAGCGGTACAGCTGAAGTGGCAGGGAGACGTAACATCTTCGTTCCCTACCCTAACGAGGGTTACATACGTAACCGAGACGTTCCCTTTCGTAGTCATTACGAGTTGCGTTGTGACGACGAATGGGGTTCCTAGTCTAATCATGCCACCTCGGCTGTCTTCCAGTGCCCTGCGTAAGTCTGAGCTCCCTGTCATGAGACTAGCACGGACGAAGGACTCCTACTTAACACAGGAATACCAAGGTACACTGGGGAGCATATCTCAGTGGAAATATGCAATTAGTGCCTGCCCGAAGGGAAGGGACTTACAGAATACACATATGACCCAGAGGGGGGATGCATATGGAAAAATACTGGGGTGTCCAGCCCGCAGGGTGGAGTGATTCAACCCCAGGGGTGGCAAGGTGGCTTGCCAAGGGAAAGACACATGCTCAGAGAGGCTTAAAGTGGAAATACACATCATGTGGGGGTCGCCCAGAGGGGGAACCATGCACATGGCGGCACCTAGCCAATCGCAAAAGCTGCCGATGGCATAACTCTGGCGTTGACGTCAACAGTGCTGGAGGAACTCAGGGCTTCTCGGGGAGGCTCACCTGAGGAGAATATCGCACGTATCCAGTCCATGGAGTGGAATGGCGAGCAAGCGAATAGACACCTGAGCAGGTCCTAGTATCGGCTGGTTAAAGCGAGTACTTGAGAGGACACTGGCTCCACTTGGAGATTGTAGAATCTCGCGAACGTGTTGGGTGTCACCCAGCCTGCAGCTCTGCTGATGTCTGTTAGCGAGGCGACATGCGTTAGAGCCCAAGAGGAAGCCACACTCCGGGTGGAGTGGGCCTTCACAACGGGGCTACCAGAAGAAGACTGATGCCCTCCTGACGGACTCTCTCCAGGACTCAGTACCTGTACCACAGTACTGAGTACTCAGTACCTCAGTACCTCGGCCAGACCTGTACCATGGCATCCAACCCCAGTGGTGCTGGATGAGTGAGAGAGAAACAAAGTGGACAGTGGGACATCTCTCGAGACGCAAACAGATCCACTTCTATTGGTCCAAACCTCTGCCATATCAACTTCACCACCTCTGGGTGAATTCTCCTTTTTGGAGCGAACACAACGGTATGCGTTCGCTGGAAACTGATGTGGCCCAAAGCGTCTTGGACGGCGGGCAACCAACATAGTTTTCCTGAGGGCTCCGCTGTGAGAACAACCTCATTTCTCTGTTGCCAAAAAATAAATAAATAAAAATGGTAAGCTCTGGCGCTGATGTTGTGATTGTTGCTGCAGGAAGTGCTCATTTCCAATTATTTATTAAGCGCTTCCTGACTAACATTTGGCCAGTTGATTTTTAGTCTGGCCACAGCACGGATCACAACACGCTATTATGCCTCGATGTTGCAGATTTTTAACATCGGGTGCTTGTCACGGGCCTCACCGCAACGGACACGGGACCCGAACCGCGGGGAACGCGAGCTGGCGAATTTAACTCACGCTCCTCAGGCTGTCTCGATGCTGAACACATCCACTCTCTCGGAAGCAGATAGTTCAAACATCAAGGTCTCGTCATGGGCAGAAGAAGCCGCAGCGCGGGCTTCTGCACCATGAACGGTAGCCTTAGAACCTTCAGATGAAGAATGAGAAAATGCCGCAGCAGTCTCATCCTCATCTGCAAGATCCCTTTGCGAACCCCGCGATCTGAGTCACCGCGCCGCCTCAACGGACGCGGGACCTGAACCACGGGGAACGCGAGCGCAGTACTGATAGGGAGTGTTTCACAGAGATCACAGACAGCCCCCTGGAGAGCTGCCCGTGCATGTTGCACTCCCAAACAATTCACACACAACTGATGCGTGTATATATTTTGGGCAGGGGTGCACACATCTAGTGAATTGCTCACTCGCCATAATACAGTGACTGGATCAGACAGACAACACCAAGTAAGACAGACAACAACAGGGAGCGCTTGCTGAAGAGCGAAAGCTAATGTGTGTGTGTGCCGGCGTCACTTTTATGCATCCGGTTATGCCGTCACATGTTACGTCACGACGCAACACCAATCAGGATTGGATTAGTTTCATTCATACTTCAGAGGCGTACGCTTAGGGAGCGTACCCAAAGAGTCGTTTTCAACGACGCAGTGTTGAGTTTCCTATGAAAGGGAACTTCAGTTGTACAGTTGATGAAGAGGAACATTTAATTTTTCTTTTGTAATTTTCAATTTTATTAAATAATTATTTATTGTTTAAAGGTTTTTAATTTGGAGGAAAAATGTGTATATGGATTATATTTTTTAAAAGGAGTTGGAATTGTAAAAGAAAAAGAATGTTAACATAGGAGTGTAAATGCTCTCTCTCTCTCTCTCTCTCTCTCTCTCTCTCTCTCTCTCTCTATCTATCTATCTATCTATCTATCTATCTATCTATCTCTCCACAACAGCTTGCATGTCTGTGTGTGCACATTTCAACGCACCACTGATATCAGCGGCCACGAGCACACAAAATTATTTAAAAACAACACGTTCCAGTGCCAGATCTCCTCTTATTTAGCAAACGAACAAAATTAATGCTCTGCTTGTTAGCTGGAAATGTTTTATTTGTATTAGGTAGATACATCTGTGCTGCAAGATCTTTCAAAAAGTAGTGTAGACAAAAATTGGTGGGGATATGACCCATCTGTCCCACCCATAAATTACGCCAATGTTCACTGTTTATTCACAATTAATGTAAATGCGCTGGATGGAGCTGATAAGAGCTTGCGTTTATTGCCGATAAGACACCACCTCAGAATGCAGAAAGGAACCAGCGCACTTTACAGTGAAGTCTAAGACAGTCTTTAGACTAAGCTTCTGTACGTCCCACAACTGCAGTGCAAAGATGGCTTTTGTTGATAGTGATACTGATTTTATTGGTAACAGCCGTATAGTACCTTATTATATTCTAATTGAATTTATTGATTAAATGTTAGAAAATATGCCCCTGGATATCAATTCAAGGGGGAAATATCACCCATTAATGGAAAAAATTGGAAGAAAAAAAATTGTCACTGTCTATGTTGTTTTTGGAAGTTACTCTTAAAATGCAGTGGGCTGAAAAATCTGAAGGGCCTTCTTCTATCTTCTTCTATAGAAAACAGACATTTTAGGATAACAATTTAATGGTAAAGATGACCCATTTTTGTGGTCTACAAATTAATACATTTCTTTAGCAACTCATTGTATAACTTATCCCAGCTAATGACAGTATAGAAGACATAGGGATGCTACAAAATGAAATTGGATATTGTGAGGCATTAAGAAACACAAAAATGTCTCATGTTATAGAGGCAGCACCCAATGAATAGCGTCTAACTCCCAGCAGGTGTGTCATGGAACAAGCAGATAGCTGCTAACGTGACAATGTGAAGACCCCATCAGGAGGAGAGATCACCTTATCTACACCTATAGATAGCTCATTCATCACACTTTGGCATATGACAGGGCCACAACCCTATCAGTGGCTCCATGGCACCGCACCAAAGGGAGGACCTTTCTCAAAATGACATCTCGCTTAATGGCCACCCCATCCAAAGTCTATATTTTAATTGTGTATTTATTAATTTGTCAGAAGCATGCATGTGACCGAGCAAGAAAATTATTTGGACATTTTCTTTCTTTTTCTCTTTCTTTCTTTCTTTCTTTCTTTCTTTCTTTCTTTCTTTAAACAGAAAAACATAATATTATAGAATGATAAAATGAGATGTACCGCTACATTGGGCTGCTGTTTTACAACGCCATGGTAAAGGTGAGCTCCATCAGGAACTACTGGTGGCAAAGCAGTGTTTTCTCCTTAACTTTTCCAGCTACAGTTTTGTCTAGGGATAGATACCGGATAATTTCATGGAATGTGGACACGAGTCACACAGATGCAGATAAGGAGAAAGAGGGGCACAGCTGAACATGACCGTCTGTTCAGGGTCAACCATCTCATTGACACTATTCGTCATGCTTGCAAAGCTATCGATCATCCTAAAAGAAACTTAGCTGTGGATGAAAGAACGGTGGCACGCAAAACAAACACAGGTTGACACAGGACATGAAAGCCAAGCCAACCAGGTGGGGTTTCAAGTTGCTTGTTCTTGCAGACTCTTTAAATGGATACACAGTAGACTTTTCTGTGTACACAGGAAAGAACAACTTTCCCACCGGCCATGGACTGTCATATGATGCTGTGACGTCTCTATTGGACCATCAATTTTGGGATCTGGGTAGCATGTGTACATGGACAATTTTTATTCCTAAGTCCTAAGCTCCTAAAAGACTTGTTTGCAATGACGTTTGGTGCATGTTTGCTTACAAAATTGATCACTCAAAAGTATTGTGAACAACTATTCAGTATGTATTAGATGGCCTTATTGTGGTGACATTTTTTCTTTAAAAAATTCTAATCACGCATAATCTTTATTTTAAAACAAAAATGCAAACATGTACATCCATTTTTCTCACATATTATCATGGCAGAGTTTGTTCTATTCGGGACAAAAAACAATAGTTGACATAGTTGCAAAGTTACTTATAGTCAATATGTCTGTTGAGGGGCATCAAAATAAAGGTCTTAGCAGATATTAGGCAGACAGTGTATTCTAATGAGAGTTAGTTGACATGTAGTTGCAAAGTTACTTATAGTTAGTAGAATGTCTAAAGTGGACTATCAAAATAAAAGTGTTAGCAGATTATTAGGCAGACAGTGTATTCTAATGAGAGTTAGTTGACATGTACTTCCAAAGTTACTTATAGTTAGTAGAATGTCTTAAGTGGACTATTGAAATAATGTGTTACCTTTGAAAATATTTTCACCAGACAGATAAAATAATTGCTATTTAACAATTAATGCTATTTCGTAAATTAACTAGATGTTTTGTATTGATTTCATATAAATGTAATTATTTAATATCCTAATGCAGTTCAACTACAAATTCAACTTTTTTTTCAACATAATGTGAACACTAGAGCATCAACTGTGTAAGCATCTTGGCATAATACGCCTCTCATGTGTATTAATTATAAAAAAAATCTGTTTATAGGCCCTCTAACCTTCCAAGATCTAGGCCTATATGTGATTTTTTTTTCATCTTTCCAAAATAATTAGGGATAATTAGGGGTAATCCATTTAAAACCTCATAGTGGGATTGTTTGAAATCGACTCATGTACTCCCAAGCTGATGCATAAGAAAAATCTTTTTAACATGCTCTATAAAATGCCAGCCACAGTGAATACCCAAGTGAGGAAGTTAGTTCTATTTTTGTTAGATGAAATGCAGGGTCCAGTCTGTCAAATGAAAGCGGAGAAAATGCAAAGAGAGGAGTAAAAATAATTGTCGAAAGGGTTATTATGCAAATAGTCCAAACAAGTACTGCATCAGACAGAAAGTAATACAAATGCCTTTATGCCTCACATGGTGCTGTAACCGACCAAGTGCATAAATGTTTTCAAAGGTCAAGTGCTCTTTAACAGCATTCATGCAGTTGTTGTTAACAATCATTTATGACCCCGTTATATTGTTTCCCTTGTGAAGAAATCACATGTCTTGTTTCAGTATATTTTGCTTTCCTATGAGCATAATTTCAGCAAGTAGGATATATTCCTGTATCAATATCCTTGTTCCCTACAATGTAGGCAAAATCTGACCCACGCACACACATTTAAATAGCTGTGTTAATGAGAACAGATTCTTTTTTGTTTTTAAATTAACACTATCTCACACCCTAAACTTTTTTTGTGTGTTTTTAAAAATGTCTTGCAACTTAGGTTTTGTCAGGCAGCCAGACAGTGTATTTAGGGTGTACAGGCACACATTGCATACAGTGGCTTAAACATGTTGACATGCATGGTAAAAATCATTCATATTGACAGATTAACCCAGCTGGTTTCCCAATTTCCTTGGCTTTGTAACTGTGAGAATGTCCATTTGCTCTCCAGCAATCAAACACGACCCTAAAGGTGACAACAAGGACAACCACGATGGATTACTTGTCAATTTGCTTACGTAACTAAATCATGTCCTAAGAAGATGTATTGCGCTGCAAAGCAGGGTAGACAAGTTGTGTGGATATTAATTTACAGCTTGATTCATATATTTTACCAACCGACTACAAGTGGCAGAGTGTGGATTGGGTTTAATTTAGATGTATTACTGTTAAAAGAGGCTGGCAACGCCAAAAGAAAAAAAGAACATATTCTGCTCAGGGTGTACATGTATGCCACATTTCTATAGTGTAGAATAGGAGTTTTAAGAGTGAATTTAATGAAAAGATTAAACAAAATATTTGGCACATTCGATGCTTCACAACAGTTAATTTATTTAAAAAATATATATATATAATAATAATAATAAAAAAAAAACAGACCGTATAATCAGTGCAACAAATGCTACCATGATTTGCATGACGACGCGATGCGCGAATGGCGCGAATTGAGCATCTGCCGCGTTAAGCGCGAATTATTCATGTAGTGCTTTTTGTACATTCACGCGTTTGACGCGAATTCGCGTCTGTCGCCCGAGTTGAAAAATCTGAACTTCTGCGTCAATTCCCGCCGCGTTAACCAATCAGGAGCCTGTTTGCTTCACGTGGCATAAAGTGACATAGCATAACAAACTCCTGCTCGAAGTCACTCATTCAAAATGGAGGAGAAACAAATTTTAGCTGTGAGTGGTCACCCGGAATTATATGACTCATACTTTTAAAGTTCATACTTTTAAAGAGACAGGAACAAAAAGGACCTCGCTTGGAAGAAGATAAGTGAGGGATTGTACAACCTGGTAAGTTGTAAGATATACAAATTTCACTTTTGTGTCACGTTATTGACCTACTAACTCGCTAGCAAGCTGCAGAACTTAAGGATTGGGTGAGTAAATAATGAAAAAATATATATATTCTTTGGTGAACTATGACACCAAGACTTCGCTTCTTGACAGGTTTCTTAATATTCAGTCTGGTCTCGTCGTTAAACACTGAACACTTGATGGACTACCACCTGTAGAAACGTACCTGTGCGATCCCGTCTCCCAGTCTTCTCCCAGTCTTCAGTGAAAGATACTTACCTGTGTGATCCTTTCCCAAACTGTCAAATCTTCAGTCTTCATCCATCTTCTGTGATCATCTCGTCTCCAAGTCTTTCCTCTCATTCGTCCTCTACACATCACTGCCTGCAACAGATAAGAACTGTCACTTTCCTGCCAGTATCTCCATATTGATCTGCAATCCAGTTACTCACCTGCTTAAAGGAGAACTCCGGTCAATTTTAACATTGAGCTCAATTTTTTGTAAATTTGGAGTGCTGTCAATACAGAGAACAACGACAAAAATCGGTGTTGCCTACACCGTGTTATCCTCTTTTTAAAATTTGCACTCTATTGACTTGAATGGGGTCTAATTTTAAACCTGCTTTTATTTCTCTTATCATCCTTGATGTGTCATACAAGTGCCCAGCCATGTTGAGTGATTCCTTCAGAGTGAACACGGTGAATCTGACTGCAGTAGATGTGAAAGATATTAATAAAAATTATGTTATATCAGCCAGCGCACATACCTGTATTTAGTTCCTGTTTTCGGTCGAAGTCCAAAGTAGTCGATTGTCGAGTTCACGCGCATAGAGTGCAAATTTTAAAAAGAGGATAACACGATTTTTGTCGTTGTTCTCTGTTATTGACAGCACTCCAAATTTACTAAAAATTGAGCTCAATGTTAAAATTGACCGGAGTTCTCCTTTAAGTCCCTTATGTCACTCACTCTGTTTGGAATTTACCTGGTTTTGCATCCTTCTGTTCCTTGACTGTCTCTACTAGCACCTTATCTGTGATATGAACCCAGCCATGTTTTAAAAATGCTACCATACAGGTGAGATGCATGCAGGTACTTGTAGGAACTTACACATGACAAGATCATCATGCTTTCAAGATGAAAGCATAAATGCACTTAGAACTATACTGTCTACTGAGAGCTGCGTCAAATGAACCATATAGCTGACATTTAAAATGGAATAACTTGCCGACACAAGTATGCATGACGGAGCTCCTAACGGGAGAACTCAGAAGTGTCTCCACTGGTGTGCATGACTACTTTGGTTTAATACACCTCACTCGTGTTCTTCAGATCGGCATTCATGCATGAATGTCCATTCATTTTGTCTGGCTGAAATAACACACATCTGACCACATTCACAGCCAGGGCTGCCATTTCTCTGGCCCTAATGCAACGTTCTCTCTGTTTATTGCTGACAATATGAACATAGAGGGGGGGGAAAGCACCAAGCTTGAAATGAAGCATTTGGGTGGCACATCAGAATCATTTAGATGAAACAAATAGATCGAATTTTCCAGGATTCTATCACACCTAATTCCATGGATTCCGGTTAACTGAAAGATTGTGTTGTTGGTCTTTGTTGCATGTCTTCATTGAAACACCAAGGGAAGGCTCTGTTTCCTGGCCATCTAAATTAGGCATACCTGGAGAGATACATTTATATAGAAGTAAAGATGTATTAGAATTTGTATTATTGTTGTTGTAGCTTTAGATTTTTTTGAAAATGAACCATAATACAAAATGATTGCTCAATGAAAAACAATGGACATACGGTACTCCAGCCCCCCAAAATGATTTAGGCCCTTATGCCACATTTTAAAAAATGTATGAATGTCATTACAAAAAAATAAGCAAGTGACATTTACATTTACAATCATATTTTGCTTCATTCAAGTAAAGCTTTTCATAGAAAGACGTTTCTTAGGTTATGAATGTGTCACATGTCTGTCCTGTCTTGTGATGCACATGGGTGTTTTGTTATTTTGGGGCCATGTGCTCTTGTCATTGTCTGGTCCCTCCCCCTTGTTATCTGATTATTGGTTTATTTGTCCCACCTGTCCTGCTCGTTACCCTCCTTTGTTTGTTCCCCTATTTAGTCTCCCTGTGTTTGTAGTCCTGTTGCTGGTTTGTTGTCTATGTTCCCTTGTGTTGCTAATTCCTGTTTTATGCCCGTCTCGTTTTCCCCCCCACGTGGAGGTTTTGTTTGTAGTTTTGGTTTTGCTTTTTATTTACTTAATAAATATTCCTTTTGCACTTGAATCCTCGCTTCACTTTTTACCATTCCGTGACAGAATGATAAAACAATCCTATGTGAGAAAAATGAAAATATCATGGTCACGAATTAACACTTTGTTCCCATGACTTACTAATATGTTATCTCGTTTGACCAATTCGCTCCAAGTAAATCACGTACACTACATAATATTTCGTTCCCTTGGTTTACTAAATTGAGGCCATGTAATAATTTGTTCTCTTGTTTTAGTTCAATCAAAACGAGGGAACGAATTGGTTCTACGTGGCCACGATTTACTAAAACGAGGGAACAAATTAATAAATTGTGGGAACAAATTCTTAATTAGTGGCAAAGATATAACAAGTGAACAAGTTAGTAAATAATTGCCACGATTTACTAAAAGGAGAGAAGGAATTCTTAATTTGAACAAATTTTGTATTTGTGGCCATGATATATATTTCTGTCCACACGTCATGTCTACGCCTCCGTACAATGCTGTTCAGAATGAAGATAAAAGGTATTGTTACACTTATGGTCATAGAACATATTATGGTTATGGACACATATGGTTATGGAACTAGGGCTGGGCGATATGGCCAAAAAAAAATATCACGATATTTTTTTTTATATCAGTCGATATCGATAATTATCGATAAATGTCAAATCTTTATTTATTTCAAGTTTAAAGACAGATTTGTACTCCTAAGTGAAAGCTGTAGAAACCAGAGCGTTGTGTTTTTAAACTAGGCTACTCTTTATTGTCAGAACATATCATGACAAACACTTGCCAAACAGGTGAACATTTCACAAATCCGAGGTAGAACATTCAAATATTTGACATTTTTCCTTAACAAAATAAATATCTTTATTTCAGTAGTATTAGCTTGAGTTAGGATGCAGATTTACTATATACAATTTATGTTCATTAACAAAAACAGTAAAATCTGTTAAAAAAAAGTAACAACATTATTTTTATTTGGTAAAATGTAATATTCTTTAGTTTTATTAAAATTAACCATTGGTCATCCAGCATCATGCATTTAGATCATGATAACCACAGATAAAATGTAACTTTATGGTTTCTATTGTAACTTTATGGTTTCTATGTGAGAAACGTCACATATTGTGACGTTTCTATGGTATTTATGAAAACCAGTAGCCTAAATACATTATTAAAAACTGTAATTATATTCCTTTAGTCCTTTAATACATTGTCTACATTAATAATATTATACAATTCAATATATATATATATATCCCACATTTCATGGTGCAGTTAATATTACTAGGCTAACGTTACAGTAAATCCGTGGTAAATGATGGGAATGTGTAGACGGAGAAGCTTCTGACTGTATCGTTGCGCACAGTGTTTCTCCTGTTCGTCAGCGCGGTCTCATCTGCCTTTAAACTGGTTAAAATCACTGAGACATTTGTGTTCCTCGCTGAATTCAAGCGCTCTCACTGGATCTAGTGACCGAGACCGATCAGAGTAAACCCTATGGAGTAAACGCGTCTGCTCGAGTGAGCTCGCGCTTGCGCTGCCGTTTGGACTTTGAGCCGAGCGGATAAACGGTCCGTGTGGCGCGCGCGGTTCAAATGAGATTCGTTCCGCTTTTGGCGCAAAAAAATTATCGAACATTTATCGAACTCTTGATATCGTTTTATCAAGAAAAATTATATCGCGATAATTATCGTTATCGTTTTATCGCCCAGCCCTATATGGAACATATCCATAGTTAATGTGATAACTGCAAATAAATTAAGTTAGTTCTGAGAACTAGTTCTTAGTTGTCTAGCATAATTTGTTTGCAGATGCATACATATGCTAATATATTCATACATTTTAAGTGACTTAAATGTTCAAGTACTTTTGCGGGGACTATATCCAACATTATCACTGACTGTCAAAAAGTTATTTCTCAAGAAAATGACATCCGTTATCTGTTAGGCTGCTTCATATGTATAAGTCCCAAACACACATAGATATGAATTAAAGGTTCAAAAGTGAAAATGAAACATTTAAGATACAGTTACATGGCCAGAAAGGCAAATGTTTCATTTAGTTTTATCTCATGGTCTGTTAACCAGAATCTCAGAAAAGAAAAAATAAGCTTTTCTGTTAAAGGGGTCATGACATGGTTTATTTTATTTTATTATTATGTTCCCTTAGGTGCAAATATAGTATTACCATAGTTTTTTTTTCCAAAAAACTTTTAAAATGTAGTGATTTATGACCTTTTCCCACCTGTTTCTCATCCTCTGATTCAAACAGTCTGTTTTGGGGGTGTTTCCCCTTTAAGAGTTCAGTGTTAACGCCCACTGTTATGATTGGCTAACGTCAGTGCCTATGCATCAATTATTAACGCCCCCAGCCAGAACATTTGCGGATTCGGCGCAACTGTTTATTAGCGGGTGATGCATGCAAAGCGATGGCTCTTGCAATGATAAAACCTTATTGTTGTGGTGATCGTTCATTTTCCTCTGATTCCGGCTCAAACATAAACGAAGACTGGATCAGCCCGTGTCCACATGGAAAGTGAAACTATTTTGAATTAATAAAAAAAAATTAACCCGAGACACTTGAAAACGGATTATTGTTGCATAATTATCCTATAGCTTAATTTGCTAACAGTTTAACATTATTTAACTAATTCCAATGAAATGATAGGGTGTACCACGGACAAAAATGCATGCACAGGCCATATTTGAAGATGCAGCATTGATAAAGGCAACATTTTTAATTTTCTATCACATGTAGGCCTACTAGAAAAGCGACATATTTTCAAGATTCTCTTATACAAATGTGTTTATATTAGCCATGGTAAAAAGTACGTTTGCGTCGTCGTTGTTGAGCCCAGAATATTCGGCACGGACGTATCTTTGAGCAACAGTTTTCTGGCAAAGCCAAGCATCATATTGGGATTTTTTCCTCAAAACAGTCATTCTTCAAATGTACAGAACACTGCCGTGACTGGGACGTCCGCAAAAAATAAAGTGCATCCATTTTTCCCTGACGACTGGATCTTTCAGCGTATTTAAAAAGTAGTTTAAAGTTTTAAATACATTACTTACAGTTTGCGTCGTCGATGTTGAGCCCAGAATAGACGGCACGGACTTATCTTTGAGCAACAGTTTTCTGGCAAAGCTCAAAACAGTAATCCTTAAATGTATAGAACAAACGCTTAAACTTAACACTGCCGTGACTGAGACGTCTGCAAAAAATAAAGTGCATCCATTTTTCCCTGACGACTGGATCTTTCGCAGCGTTTTCAAAGATGTTGTTTGTCCACAGCCAGGAACAGCACATCTGCGGCATCGTAATTTCCCTGTTCACAGACCCACTCGCTGTCCGTCGACTGAACACTTGTGAGGCGCGCAGCGCGCGGGCGCGACAGTGATACGTAATGAGCGTAGTTGTCTTGCGCTTAAAGAGTAACTGTCTTCTGCTGGAGGCGGTCTATATGCAAACGCTGGTACGTCACTTCGTACCGTGACGTCACTTCTTACCATGGATCCAGAACGAGCTGTATTTAGAGCTTGATTAAATAAATGATTCGTTTATAATGGGGAGGACGTCTTAAGCTATGAAACTTGCAGGACGTTTTAATGGTACAAAGACCTCTTATATACCAAAAGATCAAGGCAAATTTGGTTTCTCATGTCATGACCCCTTTAAAGTGAAAAATTCATAACCCCTGGCACAGCAGGATGTGTCATGCTTCCTCTCTTATGAAGACAAGGAAGGATATCTTTGCAAATACACTGAAAAAGATGTGCTTATATATGTGCCATTTTTTTTAATTAATGCAAATGATGTTTAATTAAGCAAGATGTCAAATAAACTTTTAATAGAGAATTAACAGCCAGATGTTGTCAGGATATTATGTAATGTAAAATGGACTGTCAGGGATACCTAAAACTTGCTTTATGACATGTGGTAACAATTCAATTTACAAGTTGTATTCAAGTTAAAAATATGAATTAAAATGTTTGAATCAATCCGACTACATCAGTCTGATTACATTAGCTACTACACATGTACAACATAGTCTTGTTTATCAATATTTTATTATACTAATAAAATACTGAATGCTGGAAGTTACAGTACTTGTAATTTCATGTAATTTCATGTCTATTCATATAATCTTCCTATCCAGTGAGATAAGCATTGCATTGCATTGTGTCCGTGAGTTTAATTCAAGAACCAAATCAGGTCGTTGAATCATTCAGACCGGATTTGTGATGTCAAGGTTTTCTGTTATGACAATGTCATTATGTAGTTTAAATATGACACAAGTGCATAAGCTTTATGGTAATTTGATCTTGTTGTTTTACACAGAAGTATGCCTAAAAGCAAAATTGTAGTTTGGCGATTTATGGTTAATGCCACTGCGAGTCCAGGTTAATGCCACTGCTGCTTCTGTACGCTACCACACCAGCTATTCATTACATGCTGATTAGAGTCAGCTGGTGAAAATTAATCACAGCCGCAGGAAGTTATTGTCCTTGCGTTTGCAGAGGACAACACCACGCTTTAGGCATGAGAGTGAAAGAAGGGGAAAAAACTTTACGATAGGGTGGCAAACAGGAAAGACAGAGAGGAAAAAATTAAACTGTGATAAAACATGGAAAATTAAACATGGTGAAATGCTTCATTCTTTATATTGTATAAAATATGGTCATTTGCATGTCCCTAGAGATGTCCAACTGTGATTTGTTCTCACCAAACAGATCCACCTCACACATACACTACCAGTCAAAAGCTTTGGATCTGTAAGATTTGTAATGTTTAAAGTGTCTTCTGCTCACCAAGGCTGCATGTATTTAATTAAAAGTTCCCTTTCGTTGTCACTTCGAGTTACGTCGAATGACGACGAATGGGGTTCGCTTAGAAGCCTATCCTCTTCGAACAGTAATAAAACGAGCCAATGGCAAGCAAATGCCATGGGTCTGCTGAATTTGCATAGCGTAACTCCGCCCCACAGTGTGGGTATATAAGGGAGTGAGCCGGCAACATGCAGATATGTTTTCGCTTTCGGAGCCAAGTTTATTCTTCACTCCACAAGCCATCCTGAGTTTCATCTCTACATTCCTCTTCGAGACGAGCTTCCCTCCAGGTGTTGGTGTGACAGCGAGTTCCAGCGAGAGCACATTCCCTGCGATCTGAGCAGTGATCTGCCAGTGTGTGTGTGTGTTCTCTCCCTGGTTGCTTCAGCATCTGCGGGGATCTTCCTTTTCTCTAAAAGAGCAAAGCGCGTGGCACGTCTTTTTAAAGATGCATCGCCCGTGCCCTTCTGGTTGTGGTCACTGGCTGTCTGATTTAGATGGGCACAATCGCTGTTTTGCGTGTTTGGGCTTAGAGCACGCTAAAACAGCGCTTGTGGATGACTCATGTTTTCATTGCGGAAACATGACCATCGCGACACTACGGTCGAGACTCAGTGATCTCGAAAGAGTGAGAGTCCCCTCATCCACACCCCGATCTACCCCCTCTAGTGCAGATAGAGCTGGTACTTCGGCTGGTGGCCAGGGTGACCTGAGGGTGACGGTGTGGCAACAACAACCGACGATTCGTCCTCGGGCCACATCCCCCTCTCAAGTGCCGCAACCCGCGAGCCGACCAGATGATGCGCTCGATCAGTCCCGGCCAACGGTCGGCGGCGGACCGAGTGCGCCGTCTGGCGCTCCTAATGACGATGCTATGTCGATCACAGCATCACAAGGTGGGCAGGAGTCCTCGGGAGATGAGGGGCCGGCTGTGCTGCCGCCTTCGGGCGCGTCAGCATTGCCCGATCCTGATCCTGAGCTGACGGCCATGCTTTCCCGGGCGGCCGCGAGCATCGGGTTAGAGTGCAATCCGCCGCCCTGCCCCGAGCGCTCGCGTCTTGACGATTGGTTTTTGGGGGCGGCCGCCGATTCACGTCGGCGTCCGACCCCAATGCCTTTCTTCCCGGATGTGCATGAGGAGGTCTCGAGGTCCTGGAAGGCACCCTTGTCTTCCCGTGATCGCTCGGCGACCTCCTCCGCCTTTCCTCCTCTTGATCAGGCGGCTGTTTACGGGTACACTCGGGTACCTATGGTTGAACGCTCTGTTGCGATGCAACTGTGTCCTCAGAGCGCTTCTTCCCGTGGTGATCCTAAGCACCCCTCCAAGGCCTGTAGGTTTTCGTCGACCCTGGTGGTGAAGACCTATAGAGCTGCGGGGCAGGCAGCTGCCTCATTGCATGCCATGGCCACTCTGCAGGTCTACCAGGCCCAGATGCTCATGGACATGCACGAGGGGAGGACTGACCCAGGGCTCTTCAATGAGCTGCGTGCCGCCACTGACCTCGCTCTCCGGGCGACGAAAGTGACCGCACGCTCCCTGGGTCAGGTGATGTCCACTAGTGTGGTCCAGGAGAGACACCTCTGGCTCAACCTGGCCGATATGAGGGACGCTGAGCGGACTCGTCTGCTGGACGCCCCCATATCCCAGGCTGGCCTCTTCGGCGGAGCGGTTGAAGATTTTGCCCAACAGTTTTCAACCGCCCAGAAGCAGACTGAGGCTATAAAACATATTCTGCCCCGACGGCCCGCTGCTGCCTCCACCCAGCCGTCGGTTCAGACGCCTCAGCCTGCTCGCCGCCGAGGGCGCCCGCCCGCGGCTCCCGCCCCTCCCACACGGCCCCAGCAGCAGTCTTCACCCGGGCCGCGTCGTGGAGGACGCCGCAGGCAGGCGCCACAGCCCTCTCCAGCCCCGCGCCCCGCTAAACGCCAGGCCAAGCGGCGCTCCTGAGACGGGCTGCTCAGAGATGGCAATCAGTCAGTGTTGTAATGTAACGGAGTACAAATACTTCGTTACTGTACTTAAGTAGAAATTTCACGTATCTGTACTTTACTTCGCTATTTAAATTTATGTCAACTTTTACTTTTACTTCACTACATTTCCTAGATAAAATGTATACTTTTACTCCGCTACATTTCCACTAAGCATCTTCGTTACTCGTTACTACAAAATAAAATCAGAAGAAATGTGGGTTTGAGGTTTGGCGAATCACTGCTCCTAGATTGCATTGCGCACACTCTATTTCAGCGTCAAGCTTGTTTGTTGCCATGGAAGCGCGAGCCGCGGCCGCGCGCGAATCCCAACGCGACGCTTCACGAGATAAGATGCAAGTGGCTAAACTAAACCGCTGATTTACAATAGAAGTTTTAAACGACCGACATAAATAATCAGTTTGCAAAGCTCATCTTCGGGAAGGGGAGATTTACAGGTAAAGATAAAGAGACTGAGAGAAGAAGAACGAGAGATGAGAGAGGGGAGCAGGTAGAGCAATAGCCTTTTGCATACTGTGCCCAGAATGAGAATAACTTTATTACAATGGATTCCTATTTAACACAGATATACATATGTTTTTTGCCAATGACAGTGGAAAAATAATATGCCCCCGAACCCCCTAGCAAGATCACTTTTGGGACCTCTGTATTTATAAAACCCCGTATACGGCTATTGCACTGAATATAAAATTATATTTTTGAAAAATACAATGAATTATAAGGCTGTACAGAACAGTGCACTATTGCAGACGGATTTTTTCTTAGTAGAGCAGCTAACTTAAGGTACATGCAGTGCGAGATAAACGATAACACAAGTACAGGCTACAAAACACAAACAACAGCAGGTTGTAACAGTTAATAGTATGCCTAGTATAAGAAATCCACAATAAAGTTCACAAACAAAGTTAACCGCTTGCTTTAATAAAAATAAAAAAAACTTTTTAATTTTACTTAAAATACTTAAGTACATTAAATATCAGAAAATTACTTTTCATACTTAAGTACAAAATAAATCAGATACTTTAAGACTTTTACTTAAGTAATATTCTAAAAGGTAACTTTTACTTCTACCAAAGTCTTTTTCTAGTACCATACTTGTACTTTTACTCAAGTATTGCTTTCTAGTACTTTATACAACACTGCAATCAGTTCTTCACAGGAGATGGTAGCAGGACCACTCCTTCCCCCGGTGGAGGGCCGGGGGAGAATCTTTTGTTCTCCACTCCCCGCTGCTCACCCACGGGTGGGCAGCACCCTAATGTGGTTAAAGAAAGAACTGATATCCCCATCTCTGAGCCCCCAGAAGCGAATGACAGTGCGCGCCGCCCACGGGCCCCGCCGCTCTCATCCCCTTCTGTCGCCAGACCCCTGCCAGAGCACGCCCCCGTGGAATGCTGGTCCTTCCCTGGCCTCCTCTGGCAGGACGCGGCTAATGACCGTGCCCCCACACCGGGCCGCTATGCCACCCACGTCCGGGCCGGTCATTCCGCTTCGCTGCACCCCCGCGGGGACGTCTGTCATCCGCATGACCCCGCTGGCTCAGTCCTTGGGAGCCTGGTTAGAGCTTCCCAACCTGTCCCGCTGGCTCGTGCGGACCATCAGGCTCGGCTATGCGATTCAGTTTGCGCGGTCTCCTCCCCGCTTCAGGGGAGTCCGCTTCACTATGGTCGGTGGCAATGCCCCTGTCATGAGAGCGGAGGTCGCCACCCTGCTGGCGAAGGGTGCGATCGAGACTGTCCCTCCAGCCGCAATGAGGTCCGGCTTCTACAGCCCCTACTTCATTGTCCCCAAGAAAACCGGTGGGTTACGGCCAATCCTGGATCTGCGCGTCTTGAACCGTTCCCTTCACAGGCTTCCGTTCAAGATGCTCACGGCCAAGCGCATTTTCGAATGTGTGCAGCCACGGGATTGGTTTGCAGCAATCGACCTGAAGGACGCCTACTTTCATGTATCCATTCTTCCTCGACACAGACCGTTTCTACGGTTTGCTTTCGAGGGGCAGGCATACCAGTACGCGGTCCTCCCATTCGGGCTGGCCCTGTCTCCTCGCGTCTTCACGAAGGTCGTCGAGGCAGCCCTTGTGCCGCTACGGCAACACGGGGTTCGCATCCTGAATTATCTCGACGACTGGCTAATCCTAGCTCACTCTCGGGACCAGGTTTGCGAACACAGGGACCTAGTGCTCCGGCACCTAGCCCGTCTGGGCCTTCGGGTCAACTGGGAGAAGAGCAAACTTTGCCCCGTGCAGAGGATCTCTTTTCTCGGTATGGAAATCGACTCGGTCGCCATGTGCGCGCAGCTTACGAGCGAGCGCGCGCAGTCACTGCTGACTTGCCTGAGACAAATCCAGAGCAAGAGTGCGGTTCCACTGAAACTTTTTCAGAGGCTCCTGGGGCATATGGCATCTGCAGCCGCGGTAACGCCGCTCGGATTACTTCATATGAGACCGCTTCAGCACTGGCTTCACGATCGAGTCCCGAGGTGGGCATGGCACCAGGGCAAGCTCCGAGTACCAGTTACTCCGACCTGCCATCAGACCTTCTCCCCGTGGACGAACCTCAGCTTTCTACGGGCCGGAGTGCCCTTAGAACGAGTTTCCAGGCATGTTGTTGTGTCAACGGATGTCTCCTCCACGGGCTGGGGTGCCATGTGCAATGGACATGCTGCCGCGGGCTCCTGGACAGGACCCCACCGCCTATGGCATGTCAATTGCCTCGAGTTGCTGGCAGTGCGTCTCGCTCTGCACCGCTTCAGGGCGCTGCTCAAGAACCAGCACGTACTAGTCGGATCAGACAATACCGCGACAGTAGCGTACATCAACCGACAAGGTGGTCTACGCTCCCGCCGTATGTCGCAACTCGCCCGCCACCTCCTCATATGGAGTCAGAAGCATCTGAGGTCGCTTCGAGCCATTTATATTCCGGGAGACCTGAACTGTGCAGCCGACGAGCTCTCACGGCTTCAGCCTCTTCCGGGAGAATGGAGACTCCATCCCCAGGCGGTCCAGCTGATTTGGGATCAGTTCGGGGACGCACAGGTAGACCTGTTTGCCTCCCACGACTCGTCCCACTGCGCCCAGTTTTACTCCCTGACCGAGGGCACGCTCGGCACAGACGCTCTGGCGCACAGCTGGCCCCGGGGCCTCCGCAAGTATGCGTTTCCCCCAGTGAGCCTTCTTGCACAGACCCTGTGCAAGATCAGGGAGGACGAGGAGCAGGTCATATTGGTTGCGCCGCACTGGCCCACCCGAACCTGGTTCTCCGAACTTGTACTCCTCGCGACAGCACCTCCCTGGCCAATTCCTCTGAGGAAGGACCTCCTTTCTCAGGGACGGGGCACCCTTTGGCACCCTCGTCCCGATCTTTGGAACCTCCACGTGTGGCTCCTGGACGGGACGAGGCAGGTTTGAGTACCCTACCACCAGCGGTGGTGGCTACCATCACTTCCGCTAGAGCGTCGTCCACTAGACATGCCTACGCGTTGAAGTGGAACCTCTTCGTCTCTTGGTGCTCTTCTCACTCAGAAGACCCCAGATCATGCCCGATCAGTGTCGTGCTTTCCTTCCTGCAGGATGGGTTGGAGCGAAGGCTGTCTCCCTCCACCCTGAAAGTATATGTTGCCGCTATCGCCGCACATCACGATGCAGTTGATGGTAAGTCCGTGGGAAAGCACGACCTGGTCATCAGGTTCCTGAGAGGAGCGAGGAGACTACAGCCTCCTCGCCCTCCTCTCGTTCCCTCTTGGGACCTCTCAGTGGTACTAACTGCCCTGCAGAGTGCTCCCTTTGAGCCTCTGCAATCAGTGGAGCTTAAGTTCCTGTCAATTAAGACAGCGCTCCTGGTTGCTTTGGCCTCCATCAAGAGGGTAGGGGACCTGCACGCATTTTCTGTAGACGAAGCGTGCCTGGAATTCGGGCCGGCCTTTTCTCACGTGATCCTGAGACCCCGGCCTGGATATGTGCCCAAGGTTCCCACCACTCCCTTCCGGGACCAGGTGGTGAACCTGCAAGCGCTGCCCCTGGTGGAGGCAGACCCAGCCTTGGCATTGCTCTGTCCAGTACGCGCCCTCCGTGCTTACGTAGACAGAACGCAGTGTTTCAGGACCTCAGACCAGCTCTTTGTCTGTTATGGTGGGAAGCTGAAGGGGAAGGCTCTCTCCAAGCAAAGGTTGTCTCACTGGATAGTGGACGCCATTGCTGTGGCTTACCAGCAGCAAGGTCGACCGTGCCCCCTTGGTGTGACGGCCCACTCCCGGAGTGTGGCCTCCTCTTGGGCTCTAGCGCATGGCGCCTCGCTAACAGACATCTGCAGAGCTGCAGGCTGGGCGACACCCAACACATTCGCCAGATTCTACAATCTCCGAGTGGAGCCAGTGTCCTCCCGAGTACTCGCTTCAACCAGCCAGTGCTAGGACCCGCTCAGGTGTCTTCGCTTGCTCGCCATTCCACTCCACGGACTGGATACGTGTGATATTCCTCAGGTGAGCCTGATAAGCCTTGAGTTCCTCCAGCGCTGTTGACGTCAACGCCAGAGTTTTGCCTCCGGCAGCTTTCGCGTTGGCTAGGTGCCACCATGTGCATGGTTCCCCCTCTGGGCGACCCCCACGTGTGTTTTTCCACTGTAAGCCTCTCTCGAGCATGTGTCTTTCCCTTGGCAAGCCAGTCTGCCACCCCTGGGGTTGAAATACTCCACCCTACGGGCTGGACACCCCAGTATTCTCCGTATGCACCCCCTTCCGGGTCATATGTGTGTTTTTAAGTCCCCCCCCCCCCCCCTTCGGGCGGGCACTGATTGCATATTTCCACTGTGATATGCTTCCCAGTGTACCTTGGTATTCCTGTGTTAAGTAGGAGTCCTTCGTCCGTGCTAGTCTCACGACAGGGAGCTCAGACTTACGCAGGGCACTGGAAGACAGCCGAGGTGGCGTGATTGGACTGGGAACCCCATTCGTCGTCATTCGACGTAACTCGAAGTGACAACGAAAGGGAAAGTCTCGGTTACGGATGTAACCCTCGTTCCCTGAGTAGGGAACGGAGACGTTACGTCTTCCTGCCACTTCCGCTGTACCGCTGGAACAGCCTGAGTTCAGCTTGGCTCCTTCAGCGAAGAAACATATCTGCATGTTGCCGGCTCACTTCCTTATATACCCACATTGTGGGGCGGAGTTCGAAGAGGATAGGCTTCTAAGCGAACCCCATTCGTCGTCATTCGACGTAACGTCTCCGTTCCCTACTCAGGGAACGAGGGTTACATCCGTAACCGAGACGTTCTGAGTTGGTACTGTAATAGTCTCAGCCTCAGACTGCATGACAGTCTGAGTCCGTGCACGAATTGCTTGAAGCATTTTTCACACAAAAGAAGGAAAACACCTCAAAATCTCTCAAACCTAGGAAGCTCTTTCTGTAAAATCTTGTAAGATTTAATCTAACTACCTGATTTTACACTGTTTCTGGGAGTAAGGACACAAATGTGTATGCATTTTGCAGTAGCTTTTGTCAAAAATGACTTTGCATTTAAAGAAGGGGAGACTGGAAATGAATTTAAAACTGACAGTTTATCCGCTTACAAATTAAGACTGGAATAAAAGGACTGTCATACATGACCACACTCCAGAAGTGAAGAATTTACAGGACAAGAAAAAGGGAATCTAGAAGATGTTAAAATATATATATATATATATATATATACAGTCATGGCCAAAATTGTTGGCACCCCTGGTAAATATGATTAAAACTGGCTGTAAAAAATAAATCTGCATTGTTTATCCTTTTGATCTTTCATTCAAAAAATTGCCAAAATTCTAACCTTTCATTGAAGCAAGAGAATTGAAAGTGGGGCTAAATCACATTATGAAATAAATGTTTTTCTCCAAAACACATTGGCCACAATTATTGGCACCCTTTTATTAAATACTTTTTGCAACCTCCTTTTGCCAAGATAACAGCTCTGAGTTTTCTCCTATAATGCCTGATGAGTTTGGAGAACACCTGACAAGAGATCAGAGACCATTCCTCCATACAGAATCCTTCCAGATCCTTCAGATTCCCAGATCCATGTTGGTGCTTCTTCTCTTCAGTTCAGTCCACTCATTTTCATTGCAGATCTTGGTTTTGTGCTCAGTGACCCATTTTTGTTTTGATTTTGATATTTGTTTTTGAATCACTGTCCTGTTGGAAGATCCAAACATGGCCCGTTATAAGATTTCTAGCCCCGGCTGTTAGGTTTCGATTTTTTATCTGTTGGTATTTGATCCAATCCATGATACTGTCACGGTTGATAATTCATTGTTTCCTCTGTGTCGCGTGTCACTGTTTGTTTACATGTCTGTGAGTTTGCGTGAGTGGGCGTTGTCCCGCTCACGTGTTTGTTCAGTGCTCCAGCTGTCTGCAATCATCTCATTCCCCTCCTCAGCTGTTTCCCATTACCATTCTCTACATATACTCACTCATCTCTCCATTCCAGTGTCCATCCGTTGCTTGCAGTTCCTCGTGTTTGTTCGTGCTGTCTTCCGGGTTTTTGTCGCCGTCCTCTGTGGATGTTTTCCTGCTGTTTCACCGCACCCGAGCACAGATCACCGAGCACTGAGCACCGAGCACCAGACCATCGAAGTCCCTGTGTGACCGAGCCTGAGCGTCATCCCCAGAGTATTCCGTCAGCCCTGTGGCCAGAGAAGCGTCTTCGCGAGTTCAACCAGAGAAGGATCTTCCTCACTGACTTTGAGTGATATTCATTGTATTGAGTGTAGAGTCCAAATAAACACTTGTTCACCTGCAATTGCTTCCAGTGATTTGTCATGACAGAACGGATGGACCCTGAAACGGGAGCAGCGGGTGATTCTTCTGCTTCATTGGAGGAATTAATTCGCGTGTGCATCGGTCGGATGGATGCACAGGATTGCAACCAGGGGGAGACTGGACGTGCTATTCAGGCTCTTGTCACACAGGTGTCCGAGCTCACCCAGCGATTCTATCAGCTGCAACCTCCCACTGCGCCAGCACCCCCGGAAGCACTTGCGGTTCCCCCCACACCAGCTGTGCCTCTCTCCCAGTCTGAGCCCCGATTGCCCACTCCTCAGCTGTACTCCGGTGAGCCTAACCTTTGTCGTTCGTTTCTAACACGTTGCAGTATGCATTTCTCATTACAGCCCAGAACTTTTGAGAGAGAGGAGGCTAAGGTGGCATTCGTGCTCACGCTGCTGACTGGGAGAGCGGCGCTTTGGGGAACGGCAGTGTGGGAGAACCACGACCAGTGCTGCTCCTCGTTCCAGGCACTCGCGGCGGAGATGAGACGTGTCTTTGATCGAGCTGTCGCGGGGAGGGAAGCTGCCAGGGTTTTGGCGGATCTACACCAAGGAGATCGTTCCGTGTCGGATTATTCCATCGAGTTTAAGACCCTGGCGGCCGAGTGTCGCTGGAACGAGGAGGCGCAGTGGGACCATTTCCTGCATGGGCTGGCCGAACGTGTCCAGAGAGAGATCTATGCCCTGGACCTCCCATCCTCTCTCAACGAGTTCATGGATCTGGCCTTGAGGGTGGACGCCCGACTGTCTCGGATTGGTCAGAGGACGTCACCCAACCCGGTTCGCGGCGGGATGGAGAACCAGCGGTCCAGTGGCCTGGACGCGTTCGGTCCCCACGATCCCGAGCCCATGCAGGTGGGGCGAGCTCGGCTTTCCCGGGAGGAGAGAGAAAGGCGGAGATCCCAGGGCCTTTGTCTGTACTGTGGTGGCGCCGGACATTTTGCTCATAGTTGTCCGGTAAAAGGCCCAGCCCGATAGTAAGTATGAGGCTACTATCGGGTGGGATCTCCGCAGGAAAGACCTCATCCACTTCCACCATCCTCCCGGTAAGACTGAGATGGTCTACCCAGGATCACCACTGCAGTGCACTCATAGACTCTGGAGATGAAGGTAACTTCATGGATCACCGGTTTGCACTACAGTTACAGATTCCCCTCCGAACACTTCCCCAGAGAATCACTGTCAATGCGCTCAACGGACAAACACTACCTACTATCTCTCAAGTTACCGAAAGACTTACCCTCATCACATCAGGAAATCATGCCGAAACCATTTCATTTTACATTACAGACTCACAACTCACACCCATAGTTTTAGGACACCCCTGGCTTAGCTTGCACAACCCACGTATCGACTGGAAAGGCAGAACCATCTCAGCTTGGAGCACTGAGTGTCATAAGTCGTGTCTAGTGTCCGCTTGTTCTGTTGTTTCTGTCCCTGTGTTTCAGGAGGAAGCCGTGGACTTATCAAACGTGCCCGAGGAGTACCGGGACCTGAGTGAAGTGTTCAGTAAGTCAAGGGCTGCTTCTCTCCCTCCGCATCGTCCCTATGACTGTGCAATAGATATTCTGCCAGGTAAGTCTCCGCCTAAGGGCAAGATCTATTCGCTCTCAGTTCCGGAGAGGGAGGCTATGGAGAAATATATTTCTGATTCTCTGGCAACCGGGTTCATCCGCCCTTCCTCTTCTCCAGCGGGGGCGGGGTTCTTTTTTGTGGGGAAGAAAGACGGATCTCTGCGACCTTGCATTGATTACCGAGGGTTGAATAACATCACGGTAAAGAATACTTATCCTTTGCCGTTGATGTCTTCAGCCTTCGAGAGGTTGCAGGGAGCCTCACTCTTCACAAAACTGGACTTGCGTAATGCTTATCATTTGGTCCGCATCAGGAAGGGGGATGAATGGAAGACTGCTTTTAACACCCCTAGGGGGCATTTTGAATATTTGGTTATGCCTTTTGGGCTTTCCAATAGTCCCACAGTCTTCCAGGCACTAGTCAATGATGTGTTGCGAGACATGATCGATCAATTCATATATGTTTACCTGGATGACATATTGATTTTTTCTTCGTCTCTCCAGGAACACGTGCAACATGTACGACTAGTGCTTCAAAGGTTGTTAGAGAATGGGCTTTTTGTCAAGGCGGAGAAATGCGTTTTTCATGCACAGTCGGTTCCTTTTCTGGGACACATTGTGTCGGCTGAAGGTATGCTGATGGATCCTGACAAGGTTAAGGCTGTGGTAGAGTGGCCAATCCCAGATTCCCGCAAGGCCCTGCAGCGGTTTTTGGGATTCGCCAACTTCTATCGGTGTTTTATTCGCAATTTCAGCCAACTAGCCGCACCTCTGACTGCCTTGACCTCTCCCAAAACTGCGTTCAGGTGGTCAGACGCAGCTGAGGCTGCGTTTGCCAAACTTAAGAGCCGCTTTGTTTCAGCTCCCATCTTAATTGCCCCTGATGCTTCACGTCAGTTTGTGGTAGAGGTCGATGCGTCAGAGGTGGGGGTAGGTGCAGTGCTTTCACAACGCTCTCCTTCAGACGACAGAATGCATCCCTGCGCGTTTTTGTCACATCGATTATCCCCTGCTGAACGAAATTATGACATTGGTAACCGTGAGTTGTTGGCAGTCAAGCTAGCATTGGAGGAATGGCGTCACTGGTTGGAGGGTTCAGGGGTACCCTTTATAGTCTGGACTGACCACAAGAATTTGGAGTACATTAGAACCGCCAAAAGATTGAACTCCAGGCAGGCTCGGTGGGCACTTTTTTTCGGCCGTTTCGATTTTACTCTTTCCTATCGTCCGGGTTCCAAGAACATCAAACCCGATTCTTTGTCGCGTATTTTTGATCGTCCCGAACACGAAGCTACTCCCGAGCGCATTTTTCCGGAGACCCTAATTATCTCTGCGCTCTCTTGGGAGGTCGAATCGAAGGTCAAGAAGGCCTTAGAAGGGGTAACGCCTCCGATCCGGTGTCCACCTAACCGCTTATTTGTGCCGGAGGGATTACGATCAGACGTTATCCAGTGGGGTCATTGTTCCAGTCTAGCTTGCCATCCAGGGGTGAGTCGTACCATATTTCTTGTTAAGCAGCGATTCTGGTGGCCTCTTATGGCTCGTGATGTTCACAATTTTGTTTTGGCTTGCTCTAGTTGTGCCATTGGTAAGTCGTCCAATCGACCCCCAGATGGGTTACTTCAACCGCTGTCGGTGCCTTCGAGACCCTGGTCCCACATCGCTCTAGATTTTATCACCGCCCTCCCACCCTCCCAGGGTAACACGGTAGTTTTGACCGTGGTGGACCGGTTCTCGAAGGCAGCCCACTTTATTCCCTTGCCCAAATTACCTTCAGCCAAGGAGACAGCGGTGGCAGTCGTTAACCACGTCTTTCGGTTACATGGCCTCCCGACAGATGTGGTTTCTGACAGGGGACCCCAGTTTGTGTCCAGATTTTGGCGAGAGTTTTGTAGATTGCTGGGGGCAACAGTCAGTCTGTCCTCTGGGTTCCATCCCCAGAGCAATGGTCAAACTGAGAGAGCCAACCAAGATTTGGAAAGAACGTTACGATGTTTGGTCTCCAGGAATCCCTCCTCCTGGAGTCAACAACTTGCTACGGTGGAGTACGCCCACAATACGTTGCCAGTGTCATCCACGGGCCTATCTCCATTTGAGTGTAGTGTAGGGTACCAACCACCTGTTTTTCCTAGTGCTGAATCCGAAGTTGCGGTCTCCTCTGCCCACGCCTTCATCCAGAGGTGTCACCGTACTTGGACGAGGGCCCGAGAGACACTCCTCCAAGTGCGGGAGCGCACCAAGGCCAAGGCCGATCGCCACCGGTCAAGGCCGCCCGTTTACGTCGTCGGTTCCAAAGTGTGGCTTTCTACCAAGAACATTCCTCTCCGTTCCGTGTCGAATAAGCTAGCTCCTAAATTCATTGGCCCGTTTTCTGTCACCAAGATTGTTAGTCCGGTGGCAGTCCGCCTCAATCTTCCTCCGGCGTACAGGAGAATTCACCCCGTCTTCCACGTTTCTAAAGTTAAGCCTGTGTTTTTTTCACGTATTAATCCGCCTGTCCCGGTTCCCCCACCGCCGCGACTCGTAGACGGGGAACCATCCTATTCGGTCCGTCGCATCCTGGATTCTAGGCGGAGGGGACGCGGATTTCAGTACTTGGTGGATTGGGAAGGTTACGGTCCGGAGGAGAGGAGTTGGGTTCCTGCTCGTGACATCCTGGATCACTCCCTTATCGATGATTACAATCGACAGGTAAGGAGGTCTGGGAATGCCGTGAGGCATTCCTAGGAGAGGGGGTACTGTCACGGTTGATAATTCATTGTTTTCTCTGTGTCGCGTGTCACTGTTTGTTTACATGTCTGTGAGTTTGCGTGAGTGGGCGTTGTCCCGCTCACGTGTTTGTTCAGTGCTCCAGCTGTCTGCAATCATCTCATTCCCCTCCTCAGCTGTTTCCCATTACCATTCTCTACATATACTCACTCATCTCTCCATTCCAGTGTCCATCCGTTGCTTGCAGTTCCTCGTGTTTGTTCGTGCTGTCTTCCGGGTTTTTGTCGCTGTCCTCTGTGAATGTTTTCCTGCTGTTTCACCGCACCCGAGCACCGATCACCGAGCACTGAGCACCGAGCACCAGACCATCGAAGTCCCTGTGTGACCGAGCCTGAGCGTCATCCCCAGAGTATTCCGTCAGCCCTGTGGCCAGAGAAGCGTCTTCGCGAGTTCAACCAGAGAAGGATCTTCCTCACTGACTTTGAGTGATATTCATTGTATTGAGTGTAGAGTCCAAATAAACACTTGTTCACCTGCTATTGCTTCCAGTGATTTGTCATGACAGATACCATGTATCTGAACAAGATGTCCAGGACCTCTGGCAGAAAAATTAGGCCCACAGCAGTAAAGATAAAGCAGAGTATTTCATTTTACACATGGGGTACTTTTTTATCCCTGTGTGCACCAAACCCATCTTACGTGTTTGCTGCCAAAAAAGCTATTTTTTTGGTTCCTCTGTCCATAGAACGTTTGAAAAGTACCGGACACTACTGGCACTTCAAACGGGACGGGTTCTATGGTCAGATGAAACAAAAAAATAGCTTTTTTGGCAGCAAACACTTAACCCCCTGGGGTCGGCAAACGCGCGGGCGCGTTTTGCTCGTTTTTTTTTACATAGCAGCAAAATAGACCTAAAATACTCAGTCAGTTTTGGTCATACAGCCTTAAGAAATATGAGAAAATAAGCTGTTAAATGTCTACTTTTTTATGTGTCCACTTACAATCGAAATAAAACATTGTGCTTTTGTAAAATAAAGAAAGTAAACAGGGAGTGCTTTATGCCTCTCCGTCTCCGTGAACTTTTTTTCTGAAGCACGTTTCTAAATGTAAACAAATCTCAGCGAATACTATTCACTCAGACATGAGCTATATATCTCTATAATCATTTAAGTGTGTAGTTTTAAATTATCTAATTCAAAACTAAAACAAATATTCTCTGTTTATGTAATCTATATAAAAAGAGCGAGAGATCAGCTGTGCTCATTATCCTTCTGGCACCTCATTACTCCGCTAATGTGACACGCCCATCGAGAGCGCGCGCTATTCAAACGCAGATAATCTGAAGCAACACATGCAAACCAGTCAACGCCCACAACAGCTGGACAACACGCTCGCTGTGAGGAATAATAATATCGTGATAATTCTGGAAATTTTACCTCAAACGTGCTGGAGTAGCCGAACAACGGATCCAGCTGCAGATCATCAGTAAGTGCTTTGTTCTAATCGCGATATGAAATGGTGTCTGTAAACCGCAAAAGACTGTTTAAATTTGAATCGCGTTTCTGTGTTTGAATGAATGCACGGCACATATGCATGTTGTTTACTACAGCTCGCGCGAGTTTCGCTTTTAGCAAACTATCTATATTGCCTACTGAGATGAGTAAAAATCGACTGAATACGTTGAAATAAAATGTATTTGTATAAGCAACATATTAAACTGCAAATTAACATTTATGCCCTAATATATATTATAAAAGACCATATGTTACAGACGAAATATGAAAGACAAAATTTCGTTTTGGATAGATTATTTATAAAGCTTTTACTGCCACATCAAAACCTAATTTACAAGGTGCAAACAAAATCTTAAAAGGTCAATATAAGCCTTCTCTATAAATTATTTTTGTGTTTTATTAGTGACAAATTTGGGGAGAGGATAGCCTACATAATCCAAAACTTTCTGAAAATACGAATGAGAATTAACTGCACAATTACTAGAAATGTTTACCTTGGATATTATACAATTTGCAAGCATACAGTTTGTGGAAAAATACACTTTTTTTCAAGATGTTTCCAACTCTGAACCAATTCTGTAGTAATATATATGTATATATATATATATATATATATATATATATATATATATATATACCGGTATATATATGTATGTATGTATATATGTATGTATATATGTGTGTGTGTTGTCTTTGCATTTTTTCTTGTAGCCACAGTGACACCTAAGGCTCATTAGTATGCACTGCAGCATTAGCAGGTCTCCTTTGTCTCTCAGGTGTGAATGAGGACATTATTCATGACCTTGTTGGATCATTCACGCCCACCTGCATATTGCCTTTCCAAACAAAAAGTGTCTTACAAAATTTAAATCAATCTATTGTTTAATGTGAACGATTAGCCCGGATGATTTTCAGATCATTTTGAAGTAAATACTCTAGCCGACAAGATCCATTAGTCAAAAGTATTGTGGGAATATGTGAAGTTGGTCGTTTGTGGTCTTATATCAGACAATTTAAGTTTGAGTTTTTTGAATAACCACGCATAAATAATATTCTCTCAAAAATGCAAACATGTACATATATGTTGCTCACATATTATGATAGCCATGTTCGTGCTAAATAGAGTGTAATTACACCTTTGCCATTAATATGTTTATAAGCAACTGAAAAAAATACAAATATCAGGGCATTTCAAAACATCCCAAGGGCCCCAAAAACACCTTAGACTCCAGAGGGTTAAGATGGGTTTGGTGCACACAGGGATAAAAAAGTACCCCATGTGTAAAATGAAATTCTCTGCTGTATCTTTACTGCAGTGGGCCTAATTTTCTGCCAGAGGTCCTGGACATCTTGTTCAGATACATGGCATCATGGATTGGATCAAATACCAACAGATAAAAAATCGAAACCTAACAGCCGGGGCTAGAAATCTTATAACGGGCCATGTTTGGATCTTCCAACAGGACAGTGATCCAAAAACAAATATCAAAATCAAAACAAAAATGGGTCACTGAGCACAAAACCAAGATCTGCAATGGCCATCCCAGTCCCTGGCCTGAACCCTATAGAAAATGAGTGGACTGAACTGAAGAGAAGAACGCACCAACATGGATCTGGGAATCTGCAGGATCTGGAGAGATTCTGTATGGAGGAATGGTCTCTGATCTCTTGTCAGGTGTTCTCCAAACTCATCAGGCATTATAGGAGAAAACTCAGAGCTGTTATCTTGGCAAAAGGAGGTTGCAAAAAGTATTTAATAAAAGGGTGCCAATAATTGTGGCCAACGTGTTTTGGAGAAAAACATTTATTTCATAATGTGATTTAGCCCCACTTTCAATTCTCTTGCTTCAATGAAAGGTTAGAATTTTGGCAATTTTTTGAATGAAAGATCAAAAGGATAAACAATGCAGATTTATTTTTTACAGCCAGTTTTAATCATATTTACCAGGGGTGCCAACAATTTTGGCCATGACTATATATATATATATATATATATATATATATATATATATATATATATATATATATATATATATATATATATATTGCATCTGCAGGAAAAAAAAGTTGATCGTGTTAATATGTCTCAAGATATAAAATATATACACCATTTTAATTATCGGTTTCTTTTGTTTATTGAAAACTTTCACATAAAAATGTAATTATCATAGAACCATCATGGCTGAACAGACAGGGAAGTTGTTGAGGTCTTTTTAATTAAAAAATAATTAAAATTAAATGGGGTGGACTTGGGATTGATGGCAGTTATTTAAAAAATAATTAATAAAAGTAAATTTGATTAACAAAATAAATCAATGCACAAAATCTAAACAGATATCAGGGTTTTCACACACAAAAACAACCCTCCTCAGTAGTGGGGTACTGTCCGAATATAACCAGACTGAGTGAGAGACAGAGATGAGCAAATCCAATCAGGTATTTATTAGACATTCAATGAAGTGAACAATCCATGTAAGTAAATGTAAATCAGACAGCTCAATGATGGCGATGATGATGATTATTGTTAATGAATAAGTATTTCTTGTTGATGAACGGGAAGAACGCATTCAAAGTTTTTTCTGTTTTCAGTTAAAACGGTGTCGGGTAAGCGGCCCCTAAGTTAAAAACGAATGATCTTTGCAACCGAAGTGAATCATTCAAAAACTTACTTTAGCTAGACAAAAACTTTATTCTAGAGCTGCTGTAAAGCCAAAACAATCTCTATTACATTAATTTCATATTATCACTGTAAAGCTGCTTTGAAACAATCTGTATTGTTAAAAGCGCTGTATAAATGAAGGTGACTTGACTTGACTTGTCAAGTCACGGGTTGTTCTATCTGTTAGTCCCTGGTTTACTTTAAAGGTGCATAGCGCAATATTCTGAGTTTTTGCAGAACTATGCCACCTCTGGCGGCAAGCGAAACTGCAGCCAGAGATGTGCACGCACTAGACAAAAGTTTTCTTTTTTTATCTTACGTGGAGTTTGCGTTGGTGTTTGAAATGAACTACAAGCAGGTCTCTTACAATCCATCTTCTACGGAGAATGTCGGCGAATACACAAACCTGCCAGACATAGCTATGCGAGCGTGCCTTGAACGCGCATGACATCACGCCCAGTCTAAAATTCCGGCCCGAATCATTCTTATTTATTTTACTTTACAGGATTATAGAGACAATCTCAGTGATCAGAGAAGGGCTCATTCAGCCCATCAGGCAATTGTTTAAGCATGTATGGGTTAGAAAACGGGTATTTTTAACATGAAAAGTTGGTTAATGCACCTTTAAGGGGTGGAGTTTAGGGTTCTAGTAAAAGGATGAATATCCCCTGCCTAAAGTGGACGAGTCCCTCGACTTGGTGGCTGGTTCGTCCTGGTTCTCCACCCTTGACTTGAGGACCGGCTATTGGCAAGTTCCATTGTCTCCTGAGTCTGCTCCCAGCCCCCAAACATGCCGGATATAACTGCTGGACCAGAGTATGCAAGGAAGTTGCAGGATTGCACGTAAACAGCCCATGTGTTTGCCAGGGATCAATTGGAAAAGGCTGGCATGAGACGAAAGAGGAACTTTGATGCTAGGAGCCAGGGAAGGGACTTCCAGGCTGGCGAGTCAGTTTGGGTGTACTGCCCGAAAAAGAAAAGAGGACGCTCCCCGAAGCTTGACTGCCACTGGGTGGACCCCTGCTTGGTTCTAGAGAAGGTAGGAGAGGTAGTGTATAGGTTGCAGATGCCGCCTAGAGGCAGGAAGGTAGCCTTGCATAGAGACAGGCTGGCCCCGTACAGAGGTAACTTGGCAGTCTCTTTTGAAAAGAGAAAGCCCAACCACCTTGCATTACAAAACAACATTGACCCTAGGTCAGTGCCCCACACCCCAGTTGCCCTTGAGTGCCCTGCCCTAAACACCCTTCATTCAACCACTTCCTATGGACTTTCCACTGATTCCCATACCCCAACACCCCATCCCCTTGCAAGCTCAGACATTCAGCCTGATATGCGGCCAGAGAGTCGGCTTGGGCACCTCAAAGAGATTGTTTGCCCCCTCATGGACGAGGGTTCTTCTTATTAAATAGGGGGCAGTGTAATGTCATTATAAATGCTGGAAGACACTAGTTAATGTGATTATGTTCAACAGTGTAAATCTAATAAGAAGTGGTTCTATCTGTTAGTCCCTGGTTCACTTTAAGGGGCAGGGTTTTAGCGGGGTCAGGGGGCAAGAGAGAGTTGAGAGCTAGAAGTGTGATTTCAGAGTGAGTTCAACAGCAAGAGCAGCGAGCTATATTTCTTCCTTCCTGTTATGTACGGTGTGGGTTCCGGCCATAACAGTAAGCCTGGAGTTCTTAAATAAAGTATCAGAAGGAGAAAGAACCTGCCTGGTTACTTCTAGTAGTGAAATGGTAGCCCCTGAGCTGCTGGAGGAAGTACTTCAGGGCGAGAAATACAGACATCAACTCGAGGAAGCTCCCAGGAGCTACTCTTGTTCTTTGTCATCACAGGAGGAACGCTCGGAGGCGACAAACTCGACATCCATGCCAAAAGCAAGAGATTCACTGTCCTCCGCCAAAGAGGGCATGCTTCGGAGTCAGGCAAAAGGACATCCCGATCTGGAGAGAGAGCCAGCGAGCGATAGGGACAGACCCGTCTCTTGCTCCTCAGCCAGATCATACGAGCCCCATGATCGCATTGTGGGTGCTGCCCCTGGAAATAAGCAAGATGAGCGCACAGTTCTTTAACAGTGAACACTTCACAGTTCTCGCAATCACCCTGCTGCAACGCAAGAACAGCATGCAATTCCCCCAAACAAACGAAGCAAAATTGGTGTATGGTGTTCTGGCATAGGCAGAAAACATGGATGCACACAATGCTTACTAGAGTGATGCTCAGTTTTCTCTTTGAAGAAACACAAAGAATATTTCTCCACACTACGAGTCAGAATTTAACTCTGTCAAAGAGTGACAAACAGAGAGAGCTTGCACACACACACACACACACACACACACAGTACGGCTTTCTCTGGAGACAAAGAAACCTGAAGATGAACCTGTGGGCACATATAATTATAGACTCTGACGAGTACGCATTCCAATGATGTCCAAACAGTAAACAAGTGGCATGCATCGAAGGGTTCAATTGAATTATATATATACACAGGTGATAAAAAAAATATATATATATATATATATATATATATATATATATATATATATTGTAACGGTTTTGTTCACGTCATGTCTGCTTCCTTGTCTGTCATGTGATCCCTTGTAGTCATGTGTCCCTGCCATGTGTCTTTTCATGAGTTTAGTGTCTGATTGTTTGATCATTGTTCACAGGTGTCCCGTGTCTGGTCGTTAGTCTTGTATGTATTTAAGCCCTCATGTTTGCCAGTGTCGGGGTCAAGTATTGTTTCCTGTAATCCACTGTTAGTAAGTGTTTGTCCATGTTCTGTTTTCATGCCACGCCATGGTTTTTGTTTCTTGTCATGTTTTGTTGAATTAAAGCTGCACATGGGTTCTCTTCAAACTTGCCTCCAGTGGACCCTCATCACAGAATACTTGACCCACAACCATGAACCCAGCAAACCTTTCCCTCCTAACTCTACGCCAGAGGAATCGTCCCCTGGAAATCTATGTGGAGGAATTTTGTGGACTATGCTGCAAGGTTGGTTTTAATGATGTGGCTCTTAAGGACATTTTCCGCCATGGGCTGAACGAACCGCTGCGCTCATCCTTGCCAGGGGGGAAAATTAATTTGTCACTAGAGCAATATATTGACTATGCCCTGCTTTTGAGTGGTTCTTCGTTTACTGTGGGCTTTGTGGATGAGGTGCCCCACAATCCCACAGTAACCCCCAAGCCTGAGCCACTTCACGTCATGCCTGCCAAGCCTGAGCCACTTCACGTCATGCCTGCCAAGCCTGAGCCACTTCACGTCATGCCTACCAAGCTTGAGCCGCTTCACGTCATGCCTGCCAAGCCTGAGCCGCTTCACGTCATGCCTGCCAAGCCTGAGCCGCTTCACGCCTGCCAAGCCTGAGCCGCTTCACGTCATGCCTGCCAAGCCTGAGCCGCTTCACGTCATGCCTGCCAAGCCTGAGCCGCTTCACGTCATGCCTGCCAAGCCTGAGCCGCTTCACGTCGTGTCTGCCAAGCCTGAGCCGCTTCACGTCGTGTCTGCCAAGCCTGAGTCGCTTCACGTCGTGTCTGCCAAGCCTGAGTCACTTCACGTCAACCATGAGCTTCACGTCACGTCTGTTGTACCTGAGTCTCTCCACACCTGGCCTGAGTCGCTCCACACCATGTCTTCGGACAAAATGGCTGCCGCGACATCTGAGCCAGCGTTAACATCAACATTTACCATTTTGGCCACAGCCATTTGGTGTGTGTGGTCGGCTTATGCTGCGCCTGATCACGTCCCGCCTGCCCAGCCAGAGACTGAGCTTCACGTCCCGCCTGCCCAGCCAGAGACTGAGCTTCACGTCCCGCCTGCCCAGCCAGAGACTGAGCTTCACGTCCCGCCTGCCCAGCCAGAGACTGAGCTTCACGTCCCGCCTGCCCAGCCAGAGACTGAGCTTCACGTCCCGCCTGCCCAGCCAGAGACTGAGCTTCATGTCCCGCCTGCCCAGCCAGAGACTGTGCTTCACGCCACGCCAGAGTCTCGCCCCGAGATGGCCACAGCCACGCCAGAGTCTCGCCCCGAGATGGCCGCCGCCACGCCAGAGTCTCGCCCCGAGATGGCGGCCGCCGCACCTCTGTCTGTTCCTGAACCAGTGTCTGTTCCTAGATATAACCTCATAATTTTCCCCAAGAAAATTTTGGGGGGAGGCTATAGGGTCCTTGATAGGACCATGGAGGCTGCTCCGCCATGGCCGCCTGAAGGGTCGTCTCCGCCATGGCCGCCTGAAGGGTCGTCTCCACCATGGCCGCCTGAAGGGTCGTCTCCGGTCCAGGTCCGCCCACGCCTTGCCACGGTCCAGGTCCGCCCATGCCATGGCACGTCCCAGGCCCGTCCACGTCACGCCACGCCCCATGTCCCGTCCCCCTGCACGGGCCTGGCCCACCATCCCTCCCCCAAGACCGCCTCCGCTCCACCACCCACCTGGACGTTTATGTTTTGCTGGGCGTCGGGAGACGCCCTTAGAGGGGGGGATTCTGTAACTGTTTTGTTCACGTCATGTCTGCTTCCTTGTCTGTCATGTGTTCCCTTGTAGTCATGTGTCCCTGCCATGTGTCTTGTCATGAGTTTAGTGTCTGATTGTTTGATCATTGTTCACAGGTGTCCCTTGTCTGGTCGTTAGTCTTGTATGTATTTAAGCCCTCATGTTTGCCAGTGTCGGGGTCAAGTATTGTTTCCTGTAATCCACTGTTAGTAAGTGTTTGTCCATGTTCTGTTTTCATGCCACGCCATGGTTTTTGTTTCTTGTCATGTTTTGTTGAATTAAAGCTGCACATGGGTTCTCTTCAAACTTGCCTCCAGTGGACCCTCATTACATATATATATATATATATATATATATATATATATATATATAATGTAACTAAACTGTATTGGGTTATAGTTAAAAGTTTTCTTCAGAGCAGGAAAAATAAAAATAAATTTTAATTTTTTTTATAGGTTATGATCACGCTGTGTAAAATCACTACTGTATAGAATAAAACTGTGGAGACAGCACTGGAGTGTTTGTCTTTGGACTGCAGTCTGTCATGCACTGCATCTTTCATTTGCATAAGATGTTCAAAGGACATTCCAAATCACTGTCCACAAAAGCTACAAAATCCAGACGCGATGTGGCACCACATTCAAAATGACATTAATAAGACTGGAAAATAGGAATGCTGGATGTTTTTTTAAACCATAAATATAGATGTCAGCAATCACTTTCATGCAAGTTGTTTTAGAGACAGTTGCCAAGAGAACATAATTACCATATACATTACTGTAGAGCATGAGTATCCAGGCCATCAGAGTTGATCATTTAATAAATTCAGTGGGCCATATAATAGCGCTGCCCCTCTGAGGCATAAAGAAAAATAATGCCCTGCACATTTTCATTTTCTTCAGTGCGCATTCTTGTTTGTTTAATGAGGTCCTCATTTTTCCAACTCACCGATTTTCACACACTTTCCTCATCCAAGGAATATCCATTTGACATTTCTCAGAGTAAAAACAGATAATGCACTATGGCTTTAAGCACTGCGGATCAAGGCCATCACTAGTGTTCCCCTTGATGACTGACTTGGGAGGAGTGCCCTGTTTGAAGACCTGGTAGTTTTATTTTACAAAAATATCAAAGTTTTACATTTATTTATCACCTGTATATATATAATTCAATTGAACCCTTCGATGCATGCCACTTGTTTACTTTTTGGAGCCTTTCCTTTATACATATAATGTAACAATTGAAAAGTGCTAAACATTTATTTAACCTAGAGCTTGAACAATTACGTACTGTCTCTTCCAAACATTCATGAGCATTATTCACACCTCGCACTACTAAGATCTCTACTTCATTTGAACACCATTTGTCTGTGTAGCCGTGAGTTGCTTGTGTAACAGGATGCAGATGAATGGCATTAATGTGGGAGTGTAATGGAGTATGAGCTGGCACTGACTCTTCTGTAATAAACCTCATGAAAGAGACACAGTCAGCCCTGATACTCATTGTTCAGTGTGTAAGGCACACAAAAAATGTATATGAGCTGTTGAAGATGCTTGTGATGTTTCAGCAAATGAATGATGTTTGCTGAGACTAAACATTGTCGTCTTTACATCTTTACATTACGTCTGGTGTGTTATATTTGTCCATGTTAAACACATGTGCAGTGGTGGGCTGGCTATTCCTTATGACACAAACAAAGCATTGTAGTTAACTTCTGAGTACACTGTAAAAGACTGCAAAAATGATACAGTAAAACCTGGAAATTAAAACCTGATCCTCGCCTACAACGTAATCTCTCGTTTGGTGAATTCGTAATCGCTTCCAGCATCTACAGAGACGTTCTGTGCCAAAGTTATACAGAAAGAAGGGAAGAATTAGATCTCTACTTAGCTATGATGCCGGACTTCAGCCAAAGATACGGGGCACGTTGTTTTACGAATACCACAAGTAATTTTCTGCTAAATCTGGTTCCTTCATCACACTTTTTAATTCAAGACTAGACTGGTCAGTTACAAACACTGAACTGCTCGTCCGTCACTTCGGTGGCCAAAAAAGCTTGTACTATTTGCAGCGCTCACGGTCACTCAGCTTCATTCTGTCCCAAAGCATCCGCAAGCAATGGTCCGCCCACTGTCCGTGGAGCTGAAAACGTAAGACTCCCTTCAAACAGCAGAGGTCGCCGTTGCAAAATTCCATGGCGCTCCTATATGTTTACAATTCAATGAATCTGTCTGTTCCTATTCTAATTGTAAATTTACTCACATTTGTAGTTCGTGCAAGGATCGCATCCAAAATCTGTCTGTCCACGCCGGTACAAACCTGCAACCCGCGGGAAAGCCCCATTTCAGAGAAAATTCGGAATAATCACCCATCTACTCCTATTAATTTTTCAAACCTTTCAAGCTACCTTTTTTCTCACCCTGATCCCACATTTGTTTATTATCTAATCACCGGCTTGTCCCAAGGGTTTCAGGTGAGCGTTCTTTCTCATCTCACTGGCTCTTTTGTTGCAAAAAAATTGCAATCAGCCAGAAATGAACCCGATGTGGTTTCAGCACTACTAGAGAAAGAGGTCAATAAAGGATATTGGCCCTTTCACTCCTCCTCCTTTCTCTCCTTTTCGGATCAATTCTATCGGCATCGCAACACGTAAATATTCTGGCAAAAAACGTCTCATTTTCGATATGTCTTCTCCGCATTCCTCTAACTAACACAATAAGTGTTAACGAATGTATTCCTCTTACTCCTTTCTCTTTACATTATGCCTCAGTCGACAATGCTATTCAGTTAATAAAGTTAGCTGGCCAAGGTGCTTGGTTAGCTAAGGCTGACGTAACAGACGCTTTTAAAACCATGCCAATTCACCTCTTCCGACTGGCCACTTTTCGGAGTAAAGTGGAATTTTAAATCCTATTTTGCTGTAAGGCTCACATTTGGGGTAGGAGTAGCCCTCATACTTTCAACAGTCTCTCCGAAGCTTTGTGTTGGATCCTGCTAAAAGTCTGTAAGCTTCCTTTCGTTTTGCATTTACTCGACGATTTTTTGCTGATCGATTTTCCATCTTCCCAATCTTCCATTCTAGACATACTTCGGCGTTCCCCTCTCTGCAGAAAACCCCCTCCACTTCACTCGAATTCTTAGGCATTTCTCTCGATGCGGTTAAAATGCAAGCTTCTCTTCCACACGAAAAGCTTTTAAGGATCCGATCCTTTCTGGAAACGTTTTCCTCTTTACGTACGCGTTTCGAAACGCGACATGCTTTCTTTGCTCGGTCACCTTAATTTTGCCATGAGTAATTCCCCAAGGAAGGGCTTTTATTTCTCGTTTGCTAACACTGGCTCATTCTGTGCAAGAATTAAGTGATTCGCTCCAGTTAGACGAAGGATGTCTGTCTGACATTACATTTTGGACTCGTCTGATTGGAACGGCATTTAATTTTTCTATAATGATGCTTTCGAATCATCAGCAGAACTTCAATTATTTACCGATGTCGCCCCATCCATTGGCTCCGGGGGTTTCTTTGAAGGGCAATGGTTCGCAGAAAAAATGGCCAATCGAATTTCCTCAGTTTACTTCTGGCTCTATTTCTTCCGTGCTCTACGAGATTTATCCTTTAGTTGTAGCTAGCGTAATTTGGGGTTCAGCGTGGTCAAGGAAACGTATCATTATGTTTTGCGATAATAAAGCCACCGTTGCTATCATCAATTTTAAAAGTGAGAATCTGCTGTAAATAATGATGTGCCATTTTCCACGATCGGAGCATGTTTCATGAAAATACGAGCAAGAACGCAAGCTAAAAAATGGCAAACTTGCGCAGAGAATGGCCACCAAGCAACTGTGTTGTTGTTTTCTATCAAACAATTTCTATCAAACAATAGCTACCTTTTGACTCTCTTTGCTATACTTTTGGAGTTATGAATCTTTACTTTTGTATGTAAAAAAACTAAAAGAAATCAGGGCTTAAAGGGATAATTAACCTTTTTTTATTTCTTATTATTTTAATTTTATTTGTCCTGTAGTTATTTCTGGATGCTTTCCCATACGTTTAAGCAGATACTGTATATAGTCTAAGTTTGACAATGGTTTAGGAAGATATGTGTGCTTGAGAAGATGTGGATGTCTTTTTGTGTCCTCATAATTCAGTTCATAATATTCTGTGTTGGTGAAAGAACTGCACAAATGCTCATTGTTAATACTGATACTGTCAGTTGATAAAACCTGTGCTTCAGGGAGCATATTCATATAACATCTAAGGCTAAATGTAGCTCTTAACTGGCTAAGTTAGATGGTGATTAACACTAAACAGTAGAAAATCAGTCCAGTCTCCCCAGCTTGCGTTGCTTATAATGAATTGACGTGTGTGGTGGTGCTTATGGGGCATCGCTCTGGGACGAGTGAGTATAAGGCTGGGAGGTAAAAATCACAGTACACTCAAACAAAAAACTAGACTACACCACTGGAATCAGGCTATTAATGAATTATATACATCGTGCGATTGGAGCTTTTATAAGCTGTACGAACTGAATGGATTGATTATCTGCGCAATATGACTGAAACCCAATTGTTTCATTTAGCATGAGTGATGCGCGAGTCACTGTAAGCGCGTTCACCAGCGCTCTCCAAAAGAGTGATAAGACTTGCGCGAGCTGTTCCTATTGCTGTGCTTGTGATAAAATGTTGAACCCATTTGAATTCTATTGAGAATGTAGTAAAACGCTATGGAGAAAGTCAAACATTATATAAATCATTATCAGCCACTAAAAAAACTGATGAAAAGAGGGGAAAACGTCATCATCCAAGCATCAAGTTAAATAAGAAAGCTTTTTAAACTACTCATGGAATTTACTTGCATTTATCACGTTCTATTGTGTTTATTGTGGTAAATTTGTTGTAGAATTTATAATAGATAATCTGTTAGGGGAACAGATTTTTCACTATAGATCTATATTACAACTGTGGCATGTTGTAGCTATAGTTTCTAAATGTTGCTATTTTTTCATTACAAATGCTATAAGTAAAAAAAGAAAGAAAATTGAATATCGCCTAAGCATGCAATGAGGAGCCACCAATGGTATTCTCTAATTATATTCTTATTGTAACAAATGCTATAGTTAAACAATAACAAGAACTATGTTATTTATTCATAAGGCCATGTACAAGTTTTTAAGTCAGGACCTTCTTGAATCTGACTTAACACTTAGTTATGTTATCAACCAGCTTTGCATGTGTAGACCATTTTGCAAAAACAAACAAGCCTCATGAGGGAGCATACCCTGCATGGGACCCTGTTAAACGGTTCACACTTCAACCCCCAATGTTCAAACCCCAGATGTTCGATAACAGTATATGGCTGGTCATGTATTTCGAACTTCGTTTTACCCCGAAACGAAGAACGAAAAAGAACTTCGCTGTGAGTAGCCTATATTGGGGCCTTAACTGTTGACATTTTGGTTTTCCATTTAAATAATTATTTATCTTCTTAGTTTTTTTTTTTTTTGTTATCAGTGATGTACTGTATATGTGGTTTTATGTTACAGTACATCTTATGTTGTTAAATTAATGTTTATTGCATTATTTTAGTGTTGTGTGTTACCATGATAGTATTTTTTATTTGTGTGTAAGACTAAATGTGTGTAGGTATAAAGCTGCTTGTGGTGAACTTTGATTCATCATGTGGCTTTCTCTTTTCTTTCCCACCTGTATTTTTATGGTGGTTGTCTCTGTTGAATAAGTATGATAAATAATTAATAATATAATGTATGTTAATTCATAATATTGATCCACTGTATCATGGATTGTAAGATAAAAGATAGGATAAGCCTTTATTTTCTCCCATTGGAGAAATTCGTCTTGGGCATTCGAGAGAACCAAAGCGTCACATTACGTGTTACACACACCAACACACAGTTAACCTACACAGAACATGCTCATAAATGATCCCATCCAGTACTTCACTTCCCACCCAACAACCACATCACAATAGCTTCTGTATTACACAATACCCAATTGCATACAACTATAACATAGCACATATATATATAAACACATATATACACATATATACACATATATAGTATGTATTAACTCTGATTGTCAGGGACAATTACATACATTTATGTTCCACTATAATTCCAGATTGTAAGAAATGCACTTCGATAGCACCTAACCAGTAAATGCATGCATTGAGACTTATTTCTCTTAAAAATAGCAAACAAAAGTTTTGCAGCTTTCACGTGAACCTCCCATACACCCACAGTTGTGCATATCAATCACAGATAGCACAAGCACCCCCATCCTCGCGAGTATGAATGCTGCGCTTTGATTTAGCACACTCATGAAAACTGCATAAGATGTAGCGCACAGTCATATAGTGCATAGCCCTGTGCCTAACACAGAAAATAGAGTACAGAAAGACTATCGCCCAGCTCTAAACTGATAAATGTGGACAAGTATTTTGAAAAGCTCTAAACAAATAAATAAACGAAACTAAATGTAAATGATATACCAGTGTTCATACACAGTAATGCAGTTTTTAATAGATTAGAATATATGAAGAAAAAATATAATTTTTAATACAAATTATTTTTAGAATACTTAATTTGTCCAATTTAAATTGATAAACTGTGGCTGATTTGTGGGCACAATGGCTAAATCAGACATGCACCACTAAAGATTGTCCAAGATAATTATTTTTATGTAAAATCATCAGTTAAAGCTGGTTTCAATATCGGTCCAATCAGACTCAATATTTTGAAAGTGCTAATGCTCTTTGAATGATATACTGATATTGTGCACTTCTACAAAATTACATATTTAATACATTAGTAAATTAAGCAAATAAGTAAATTATTTATGTAATTAATTAATTTGATAGAGTAATCCTCAGAAACATTCTGCAGAGCAACCATGATATCACTAAAAATAATATGTGCAAATAATCTTGTTAACCGAAAGAAAAAATGCATTGCTGGAAACTGTAAAACAGACAAGGTCAAACCCAAGTTTGTTTTGTTTTTCGAAAATATAAAGGATCCATGAACCTTTTGTAATATTTAAGTTCTTTTACTGACAGTAAAGCTTTTTTTGTTGCTTCTGTTTTAATCTTAATGACTAAACAGGCCCAGTAACTGTTATTTTGACTAATGAGAGTTGAATATTACCCAGAGAGCAAAGGGAGAGCAGAAGAGCACGCTGCACTCATTAGCACGTCTGTGTTAAAAACGGACAACATTGTCCACACAACCACTCCACACACCTGTGCTGCATTTGCTGTGCAGACGCTTTTGACAAACACAAATAGAGCTGCTTGTGTCATCATTTCCAGCTAATAAAGAGAACAGCATGAGAAATTATTTTAGGGCTGTTTCGCAGTCCGTCAAATGTTGACTGACTTTGGCATTAAAATACTGGAATTCTGGAAAATACTGGAAAACTGGAATTCTGTCAAAGGTAAGAAAGATCAAATGATAATAATGTTTGCAAAACATAATATTACATATTATAATATTAAGCCTCCAGATGGAAATCCTTCTTATACTCTAACATTTAATATTTCACATTACCATATTGTTTATTTCTGCGCAAGTTAATCTTAACATGTTAAGAGTTTGAAAGCTGTTCATGTTTAGCTGGTTTCTTGGGCCCAAATGTCATCAAATATAATAATAATTTGGATAACATAGCTCAGATCATTTGGTCTTGGAAGTGGGAAATGTGAGATACAGTCTCTAAAAGTTCAATTGAAAAGTATTATTTAAAATATGTAGAAAGCACATGTTATGATGAATATGTTTTGTGTCTACGAGGCTATAGAACATTGTTAGTAATGAGTATCTCCTGTATATAATCCTACAAATGTGAGGACTGACTGGCATAATGGAACTTATATTGATTTTATACACTACTGCCATCTAGTGTGAACAGAATGAGCTACTGTAGTACTGTAGTAGTGAGGGAAGTCAATCAGTCATCATTTCTATTGAGTTTGGTGGGGAAAGTGTTTTAACATTGCAAGACCATGTGAATAAACATGTATGGGTAGATGGTTATGGCTGAATTAACATTTGTCACCACCTATTGTTATAATGTAACCTGCACAAAAGGTCACTGTACCCGATCGGCACATATTCCACAGCAATTGCTATTAACAAGTCAATAAACAAGTTGGCAAAAAAAAATAATGTGTCCGCTGACGTTATAATTATTTGCTATCATCTCTGTGCTCTCTGAGCCAAGTCTGACCAAGAAATGTGGATATAACAAGATGGTTTATTCATAATATTATTATAAAAATGGGAGAAAGAAAGTGCAACGCGCAGTATGGCGGAATAATCCCCGCCTTCTAAATAAAACAGCCAATCGTCAGTTGGTGAGTCATTGTGTCAAAACACATACACAGCGCTGACTGACTCTGATCATGGCCGGGTGTTCTTCAAGCGATGCGGATAGTACACACAATGTTCAACAGACCAGGGCCCCAAAGTAATAGATTGGGACCCGGACCAGACCTGGCTGACCATTTAAAATATAGACCAAAACTCGGGTCCTCCGTGAAGACCTCTAGCACGGATGTACATATGCAAAATAAACATCTCCTGTTGATTAGCAATTTATTTGTTTGTGTTGAATAGGCAATCTGGTGCTGGAATGTGTGTGTGTGTTTTTTCATGCTGAGCGCTCGTTGCCACTGTTATCATAAAATACACCTATATCTTGCCACTGTAATTAAAAATCGTATTCCTAAAGGATTGCACTATGTCTATGAAACCTTGGAAATTATGATCACGCCGAAATAGAAATAATGGCACAAAAATTTCAGCTGCAAAAAAAAACTTTCCAAGCCTTTCCATTGCAAATTTTTTACTGTTTTTTTTTTTTTTTTAAATCCTGACGTTAGTTTTTTTTCTCGTCAATGCCGAGATTGTTTGTGGCTGGTGCAAGATGTTAGTAACTTTGGCCCTTAGTATGTAATAGCCTAATATTACAGTCTTGTGGACACTCTACCCGGTGCAATGGCTTGCCGCTTAGACTTCCATTGTTTTTACAAACTGAGGGCAAAGTTAATCCTGAATTTAGACAGTAACATACTGTGATATCACTTATACATCAACAAACATCATTATAGATTAAAAAAACTCCCTGGCTGGACTATATGGAATGTCACCCGCAAGCTATAAATGGAGAGATGAGTGCAAAATTGCATATGAGCAAAAGAAAATGTGGCAATAATATTAAAGAGATGACCTCCCCTTGTATGTTCTCTGAAAGTCTCTGACGCCTGCCGTTCGCTTCAGTTTCCATTGCCTTAGAATCGACAGGAGCATGAAAACAACACAATGAGCCATGTGGGAACAAGTGTGCATAACTGACAATGAATTTCTTCGATAGCCAACTCTCCAGTATTTGCGAACATACAATAACTGAGAGGCAAGTCATTAGCCTTAGAGACCCTGGTGAGAGATGGTATGTAAAACACACAAGTGCTGCAGGCAATTTGAGGTTATGTTGGATTGCTATTGCAAATCTTGAGGGTCTAAAGGGTTCTTGGCTGAACAGCCATGCTAAAGATTCACAGCCAATTAGACCTCATCTATGCCTAGAAATAGAGGGAGTAAAAAGATATTAGAATGATATATTCAATAAATTTAATACTCCGTTCTGGTTTGTATATCCTTGTTTTAATATAGGCAGCAATCAGAATCTCTTAAAGGAGAACTCCGGTCAATTTTAACATTGAGCTAAAAAATTTTGGAGTGCTGTCAATACAGAGAACAACGACAAAAATCGGTGTTGCCTACACTGTGATATCCTCTTTTTAAAATTTGCACCCTATTGACTTGAATGGGGTCTAATTTTAAACCTGCTTTTATTTCTCTTATCATCCCTGATGTGTCATTACAAGTGCCCAGCCATGTTGAGTGATTCCTTCAGAGTGAACACGGTGAATCTGACTGCAGTAGATGTGAAAGATATGAATAAAAATGATGTTATATCAGCCAGCGCACATACCTGTATTTAGTTCCTGTTTTCGGTCGAAGTCCAAAGTAGTCGATTGTCGAGTTCACGCGCGTGATCATAGGTAACTAAATCTATGCGCGTGAACTCGACAATCGACTACTTTGGACTTCGACCGAAAACAGGAACTAAATACAGGTATGGTATGTGCGTGGTGAAAATCAAGCTTTTAATGTTTATTTGTCTATGTGGTGTTTTTATTATGCTATTACAATCCATGTGCAAATTCATAAGTCAACATGTATTTTCTCCTTAACACTGCAGTGAACCAAAACAACGCGGTTTGAAATCACTGGTGTTTCTGACGTCACAAACTACCTCGCAACCAATCAGGTCAACGTGTGATCGCCAATGAGTGGATCTCTGAGCTGGTGTGAGTGAGTGGAGGTGGGGCTAATTTGAATATTCATGTAACCGCATATACTAAATGAGGCAAGGGTGTAGTTACATTTCAGCTATTTTAAGGAATTTTTTTTTTTTCAAGGAAAAAACTTTACAATATATTTTATTTTGGTGATCAAAGGTGAGTTTTAAGGAATAAAATGATTGACTACAGGGGAACTTAAACCAATTGTAGTATAAAACAGCATTATCTCGTGGAACAGATTAAACAGTGATTGACATCTTTATGGCTAGATTCCTTGAACTTTACTGAATGGAAGTCTGGAAGTTTCCAGCAGGGATAAGTGGTGTCGTTCTCAAACAAACCAAGACATGAACATGTACAATTCCAAATGTCTAAATTAATTTGACGCTGTTCAGTGGTTCAGAGCTCGAACAGAGAGAAGAGGTTATTTAGATTACTTGTTGTCTCGCTAAGTAATTGAAAAATGCTCCTATTTCCCCCAATTCACAGAAGACGATGCATTCTGGTCTTTCCATTTGAGCTCCTAAATGTGCAATAAACCATAAGGAGTATAAACCATGAAAATAACTGGCTCATTTATAATCACTGAATGACTTTCATCAATTCTTTCACAAATTGATTCACAAGAAGGAACTTTCAAAATCTTCAACAAATAGTTTCACCTTGGTTGACTTTTATTCTAGGTTTGGGTCATCGGCATTAAAAGTCAAGTACACATTGCAGCTTATTCAGGTCAAGAACCAGACACTAGGCAGAGACCATCTGATTATGTAAAGTGGTGAACATAATTTGTTTCTTAACTTGACGTTTAGGTCCAGGTAAATCTAAAATTGAATAAATCCCTAAGAGCATTACACACACACCCCGAAACGCACTTGCAAATACATTACCAACCAAAATATAAAACACATTTTTATTCAAAAACACTTTCCATCTATGAGTGCTCTACTATCCAGCACAATGGTGACCCACAAAATGAATTAATTGAACTAACAGATCTCTCAAATATCATCTTGTGCAAAAACACATAACACACTTCAGTTTAATATTCACTCTCCTTATCAGTTATTAACTTCGCATAACTTTTTTCTATAAACTTTTATTAATATTTCTGTGAAATTAACTTATTTTGTTTTGTAAATCTGAATATTACTGTTTTTCTTAGATTTTATGGTAATCTACTGGCAGCTGGGTTGCCAGTAAATTGCTGTTTTTCTACAGTTTTATGCCGTAAAATAATTTACAGTTGATTACCGTTAAATTACGCTTCACTCTGTTTTTTTTGTTTGTTTTTTACACATTTAACCCTTTTAAAATCTTCAGTTTTAAATGAACACTTGTATGTGTACACTACATATTTCATTTTCACACTACAGAGTGTTGGAGTAACACTAAAGCAGTGTTGAAGTCTCTGGGGACGGATTGGGCGGTACCGCCCAAAATTGCATACCTTTATAAATGTGTAATTATCTTAAAAGCTATTAATGATAGAGGTGCTTTTTTGCCGTCTTCCTCAGAAAACAGTGGTATCCAGTTTGTATATATACACACTTCCTTGTTGCGTAATACCACTAATTAAAAAGGCCAATGAAATTGATATTGTTAGGCAGATTCCACGTGCAACGGCCAATGGAAAAATTGCTGCTGGGAGAAATATTTCTTACCCAATCAGAGGAAGGTTACCATGACGTATTCTAGCTAATCAGAGGACTCTGTAGCCTTGCAAGGGATGGTACCATAGTAAGGGACAGCTATGTAACAACAGTGTGTTATGATGATAGCAGATGAACCCAAACGCAGACAGTATGATATCACAACGTTTAATATAACAGAAAAACAGGGGGAAACAAAACCCACGAGGGGGCAAAACACAGACGGGATAAGGAATCGTAGGCTAACAAGACTAAACTAAGACTTCACAAACAAACACTACTTCTAATTAACACTCACAATAACAAGACTTTCACAAGATACTCACAGGTAAGATTAACAATGAACCGACACAGAACAGCAAACACAAGGGGATTAAATAGGGAGACTAATGATAACAAAACAGGTGACACAGGTAAAGCAATAATGACTAAACGAGGATAACAAGGAGGGCGGGGCTGGATGACGAGACAACACAAGCACATGGCCCAAACAATTGGCCATGCGCTTGTACACAAAACATGGGTCTGCCATGATCCTGCCTCAAGACCAGGAAAAACAAAGACATGATGGCAGAATCATGACAGTGTCGAGTGGAGAAGGAGACAGAGAGCGAACAGAGCGGAGTATGCTTATGTTAGCTTAGGGTCTTCTGAATCCATAGATACCAAACACATGGTGTTCCATCTCCATTACATATGGTTTATAAGCCCAAATGTAAAAATAGAGAAAACATACCAAAAAGGGCTTAGTCCACAGAGGGTTAATGATATAATTCAGTGATTAATTAAATTATGATTGAGCATTAGTGATGAACACCTGATGTTAACAAGCAGAATCGCCAAAGGACAGAGGAACAACAAGAAGATAAAAAAAAACGAAACACAAGAACTATAACTGACTTCAGCCACAGAAGACATTAAATCTCTCAAGATCTCAGCAGAGGAGGATTAAACTACTCTAAAAAATAACATTACTAGCTTCAGTTATTACTAACCAGATTGACTTTATTTATTTGTTCATACATCTACACAAATTCCTATTGAGAATTAACAGAGGTTTAGGTGTTGTTTTGTTTCATTTGATGTTACCATTATGGAGATCAGTGGTTGGGCTCTTGACCCTTGACTTTAAAATTAGTTTTTCTTTGGCTGCTGTAACTGTGTATTTTTAAGACACATTTTTTGTGGCAGAAACAAAGCCAACAAAAATGAGATCAGGTGTTGCTGTTTATGTTTTGATTATTACGTCATCATATAATCGTAATAATCGGATCACCGATTTTATATAATTTTTTACACTGGTGCAAGTTTCATGGCAACACCATCCTTTACTTAGTCAAGTTTTAATATGTTATTTAATGTTGTTTCGTTGTTTGTATACTTTTTTTGTAGTATTTATATTGTGGAATAAACCACAATTTTATTTGGGCTCAGAAAGTGTACTCAGCTTCAGTAACCATTATAGAATATTAGACCCAGCAGTTGCCCACATTTTCGCCTCAGAAAGTGTACTCAGCTTCAGTAACCATTATAGAATATTACACATTTTCGCCTTCAAGGCAATCAGGCCATCGAGAAACTGTCAAAGAGTTCCGTGAACTTTGTCACCTTGTTGATTTGAATGATATGACATTAAAGGAAATTTTTTGGATGGGCCTAAACAAACCGGTTCGGTCTCAATTGCCAGGAATTGGCCAATTCATTGAATATCCTCTGTTGTTGAGCGGCTCATCATTTACTGTGGGTTTTGTGGACGTGGACCCCCGCAGTCCCACAGTACCCTCCACATCAGAGTGTTTCCACATCCCTACAGTCATGTCAGGATTTATTCATGCCACGACCATCGTCATGGCTGCCAAGCCTGAGCCTCTTCACGTAATGGCCGCTAAGCCTGAGCCTCTTCACGTCATGGCCGCCAAGCCTGAGCCTCTTCACGTAATGGCCGCCAAGCCTGAGCCTCTTCACGTAATGGCCGCCAAGCCTGAGCCTCTTCACGACATGGCCGCCAAGCCTGAGCCTCTTCACGTCATGGCCGCCAAGCCTGAGCCTCTTCACGTCATGGCCGCCAAGCCTGAGCCTCCGTCATATTATGACCGCCAAACCTGAGCCTCCGTCATATTATGGCTGCCATACCAGAGACTAACCATGATATATCCACCATCCCCTCACTTCTAGCCAAGCCAAGTTTCCCCTGAAGATTTTTTTAGCGGATACAGAGCTTGGCCCAACATTGAAGTCATCAACCTTGTCTCTGGTCTCGGGCCTGATGGTTTCTCGTCTAGATCCATTGGCCTCAAGTTCAAATCCAGCACTTCAAAATCTGAAAGTTCCATGTCTGAGTTCGGGTGTTCCAGAGATCATGCCACCGTCCACAGTACTTACAGTAGTGGCCACTGCCGTGCTGTGTATGTGGGCCACATACACCTCTTCAGAAGGGGCAGCCTCTGCTACATCTCTTCCTGAGGTGGAGGCATTGGTTAAAATTCCTCCAGAGTCTGCAGCAGCTGTTACAGACCATGCTGAACCTTCTGAGAACCATTTCATGATCACGGAGATCATCCATTAAAGGTTTATGTATGGATGTACAACCACTGAGCAAGCCCATAAGTGTTAATATACAATATATCAAATAATACATAAGGAATTGCTGCTTTTCATATATCGAAAAATATGTGACAATATATTTTATATTCAGTAATACGCTTGTCTATAGATGTATATGTGATCAGATATGGTACTGCATATTGCAGATATATTTACTCATGAAGCTCTTAACGCATTATAGTCCTTCACGTCTCTATTGTGATCTCAAAATACCGGCCAGTTGGTAATAAGAATATCAAAATTGACTGCTGGCGGTAGATCCTTTTCCTATTTATCCCCAAAACTTTGGAACAATCTTCCTAACATTGTCCGGAAAGCAGACACAATCTGTCAGTTCAAATCTAGACTAAAAACATATCTTTTTGGCCTAGCATACATAAAAGATTATAAACTTCCATAATTAAATTTAGGCTGCATAGTTTAGGTCAGCCGGAACCGGGAACACTCCCTGATGTACTTGTTACATCATAAGAAGGATGGCGTCTACACTAATATTAGTCTCTCTGTTTATCCAAGGTTTACCGCAGTCGGCCGTATCCAGATCTGATGAAGGACCTGCGCCTGGAAACGATGACAACGCAGTGCTGAAGTGTCAACCAGTCCCTTCCCTGTTACTGAAGTCAACGGGATCCCGGGCGTATCCAGATAAAATGGTGGACCTGCACCTGGACTCATCCATGACGCATCCCTGAAGTGCCAGCCGGCGTGATGACACCGACTTCCAACCAGATGGAAATGGATAAATACTCTAAATGTTCTGATCCAATCTGACCTGTAATGCTGCCCGAATCATAATCATACACTGTTCGCTCGTTGGCCAGTTCTGGCCTCCGACTGAGCCTGGGTTCTCCCAAGGTTTTTTTCTCCATTCTGTCACCTGATGGAGTTTTGGTTCCTTGCCACTGTTGCCTTGGATTTTGGCTTGCTTAGTTGGGGACATTTATTATTCAACAATATTATTGATCTGCCTTACTTAAGGTGGAAGATGACGCAATTTTCTTCTAGAAACAAACTTTGTTGTATTATTTTCATGTTATCACTGTGAAGCTGCTTTGATACAATCTGTATTGTAAAAAGCGCTATATAAATAAAGGTGACTTGACTTGACTCGTGCAGTATAAACACACACATATAGAGAGATATAGAATGTAATATATTTCTTAAATTTTATAATTATTTATTAACAGTATAAATGTTCCTAGTTTCAAAATAGTTAATAAAAGCACAAGCAAACCTGCTTGAACTGAAGTATTTTGCAAAGAGAGGTGCTGAAGAGGGCACAGCTGTTACTTATTTTTAAATGAACAGATCTCCCCCTATATTCATATTGAGCAAAACCCATGAAATAACACTTCATTTTAACATTTACTCTCCTTTAACAGTCAGAAGCAAAGCAGGCTGGGAACTAGAAATCTGTTGAAACCACTGATTGTAACTCATTTTGTGAATGTGTGTATATGTGAGTGTACAATACATTCACATGTAGCCTATATGGGAACATGTATGTGTAATATGTACACAATAAAGGATACAACTCTATGAATATTACACAAATTATATTTTTGTCTTAATTTCTAAATATTGTTTATGTATCAATATATTAGCCATACATGATCAATGAATATATTGCAGTATATTGAAAAGTGTACCGTAAGCACTAGTTTCCCATATATGGAAATGTGTTATGTAATATATAGCATTATATTTTGCTATATATTCCCAGATATTTTTGTATTATATCACATTCAATGAGGTTATCCATGCCAACGGTGTCACATCCAAGGAGTCAGTCCATGCCAGCCATGTTATGATGAATGGTGTTCAGGTTCCTGATTTACCATGGCCTCCGGATCCACCGATTCATCCAGTTCAAGAATTGCTTCAGCTCTATGGTCCAAGCCTACTATTGCTCCACAGTCTAGTTCCACCTTGGAGATGGTCATTGTTCATTGATGGTCATTGATGTCATTGTTCAGCTGGAATGGGTCAGTTCAGAGAGGTTCAAGTATCCTTCAGCCTGTAAACTTATAAAACAGATCTGAGCAAGTCATTTGAGAAAGCACTTCTTCTTCTTTTTATGCATGGTTAAACTGATTAATCTGATGAGACTACTCTTTCTTTTTCTCCCAAAAACAAAGCTGACTCAATCTCTCTGTTCTTGTCAGGTGAAGTTTAAAGTGTTGAAATCTCTTCATCATTGGAAGAATGACAAGGTCGCACTAACAGTGACATGGCAAACAAACACAAGCTATTTGCATCCCGCTCCAGTCTATTGTGATTCACCTTATCAAAATAGGTGTGCATGAATGAAGTACCCTTGCCCTCTCATGTAGATGAAGCATCCTTGAACAAGGTGAGCATGTGTCATTCCTTATCGGCATCGTCGTCGAGTCGATCACAGACATCACAATGTGTTCAAGCCGTCTCCTACTTTGATTGACAGCAGTGGTTTTAGACAGGGCTGGGGAACAGATTAGTCATTCATGTCACAAGTTTCTCATGCTGTAGCAAATAGGGTCTGAAGCCCTAATGGGAGAGAAAGGAATGATTGTAAAGTGATTCTACCTTATGTTCAGGACGCAACAAACATTTACATTCTGCCCCAGGAATAATTTTCTGTCACTCTTCTAACTGTCATTTTTATTATTTATATAACTTTCCAAGTACATGTCAACTTACTCTCCCCTAACAGTCTATACTCTAATGAGAGTTAGTTGAAAGTTGCAAAGTTACTTAGTTCATTTAAAATAAAATATAGCAAATCAATGTGTAAAAAAAGACATTATAAAGACCCATCAGTTAACTATGCATCCACACACAACTACACATCCAATAAATATGTAATCTCTTGAAAATATTCATATTACATGCACTTGTTGTTTAACATGCAGAAAGAGAAGGCAGTTTTTGAGCCATTTAGTCCACCAGCAATCAGGAAAAAAAACATCAGGAAACGTAAATTACACACTTGGGGGTTTTGTATGAATGAAAATATCCCAGTGGATTTTCACCAACCGCTGAGCCTGAACCGCAGAATCAACAGGAGAAAGAATGAAAGATAGCCTCAGTGTATCTTGTTGAATTACCACACAGCTAGATACACAATGATATAAGAAGAATGTTTTCTTTCATCTCTGATAAATCACCGTCTTCTCTTAATTAAAAAAATATTCATTATATCTAGCCAAGTTTCATATGCAAGTTTCTCCTTACAGAAAATGCGAACAAATTCACTAAGACCAGATGAGTGGAAGTAAACATGCACACACTCGCCATAGCTCATAGGCGCCATCTTGTGCACCTTGCCCATGCATGGTGTTACGTGTTTAAAGATGTAAAAGGGGATGATTACGTAACATTTATGTGAGACACTGTTGCTGTGTGTGGATGAGAAAAGACAACCAAGAAACAACTTAAACGTTAAAAACAACGTTTATTCTCGGTAAATGAAAGTTAAAGACATGTTCATTTGAATCAACAGATTCGTTAGAGTTAAAGTAATGTACAAAAAAATAAGAAAAAAGAGTGTCGCCAAATTATTGAAATTAGCAAAACATAACTAATATCTAATTTTAGCCGTACCTAAACTAACTAACAATAAAAGATAGAAACAAAACCGAATTCTTCAGCGGGTACGCCGCCTTAACTAAACTATACTAACTAAAAACAAAAGTACAATAGTGGCAAACACTCCACGCTTAACTAACACAATGATTCCTACCTCCCGTCCGATTTCGCAATAGGTGAAACTCGGTGCTCTAGGTCGAACTAGCTAGGCATCTCTCAATGTATATGAAAACTCAGTTCAGGCAGAAGTGCTTACTCAATTTAACAGCGATAAAGGTAATAACATGAAAGTGATGGTGGTTTTGAGAACGTGCTCGGAACACGCAAGTTGGATGAGATCTGGCGAGGATCTATCTTCATCTTTGTGAATGGGCCTTTTAAACCCATGGCACAGCAGTGGATTGGTGGAACAGATGATGACGCGCCCACAATGACGACACGTGCCCGCAAACAGCCAATGCCCGGTCACCACCTGAACTCAATGAAGGGAGACAGAACAGAAACACACACACACACAAATACACGGGGAACGTAACACTTCCCCCCTAAAAAAAAAGAAAAAATGTCACAGGTCGGGGCGGGCCACTGGCTGCACCCACCCCTAGAACCCCTTTTCCACCCTTGGGGAGTCGGACAGAGGCCAAACAAGACAGACCAGGAATAATAAAAAGAATACTTTATTATCAATTAAAAGTTCAGAAAGTTAAAAGGTGTGGAGTCGAGTATGAAGTCCGCTTCGGCCTGTGATAGGCAAGGAGATATGGATGGAACTTCGTTGAACTCCAGTCCAATGGGCGTTCGGGTCAATACTATTCTTCGACAGGTGAACCCTGCAAACGTATGGATGAGTTCTACTGTACTATGATCAGATAAGTATTTGGGTAAGTACCTCTCCTTCAGCGGGGGCAGGCAAGCGATATGGACAGAACTTCACTGTGTTTGGATCCGGCGAGCGTGCAGGTAAGTACTCTTTTGGAGCAGGTGCCCGACAAGGGGATGTGGATGGAACTTCCCTTTACTCCATCCAAGCGTGTGGCATTCCACACACAGACGTTCGGGCATACACGGGGCTCGTGGGAGGAAAGTACTGCAAAAAGCAGGCAGGTAAAGTATATACGTAATTCTCTTCTTCTCAGAGTCAACAGAGAACTTACGGCTGACGTCTTCTCAATGAAGCAGATGAGTAAGTGACTTCCACACCCAGACGTTTGGGCATACACGGGGCTCGTGGGAGGAAAACACTGCAAAGCAGGCAGGTAAAGTATATACGTAATTCTCTTCTTCTCAGAGTCAACAGAGAACTTACGGCTGGCGTCTTCTCAATGAAGCAGATGAGTAAGTGACTTCCACACACAGACGTTTGGGCATACCCGGAGCTCGTGGGAGGAAAGTACTGCAAAGCAGGCGGGTAAAGTATATACGTAATTCTCTTCTCAGAGTCAACAGAGAACTTACGGCTGACGTCTTCTCAATGAAGCAGATGAGTAGTGACTTCCACACACAGACGTTTGGGCATACACGGGGCTCGTGGGAGGAAAGTACTGCAAAGCAGGCAGGTAAAGTATATACGTAATTCTCTTCTTCTCAGAGTCAACAGAGAACTCACGGCTGGCGTCTTCTCAGTGAAGCAGATGAGTAAGTGACTTCCACACCCAGACGTTTGGGCATACACGGGGCTCGTGGGAGGAAAACATTGCAAAGCAGGCAGGTAAAGTATATACGTAATTCTCTTCTTCTCAGAGTCAACAGAGAACTCACGGCTGGCGTCTTCTCAGTGAAGCAGATGAGTAAGTGACTTCCACACACAGACGTTTGGGCATACACGGGGCTCATGGGAGGAAAACACTGCAAAGCAGGCAGGTAAAGTATATACGTAATTCTCTTCTTCTCAGAGTCAACAGAGAACTTACGGCTGGCGTCTTCTCAATGAAGCAGATGAGTAGATAGTACACTGTCAATCAATTTCGTATTTACGCACACTCTCTCCCTCTCGATGGATCTTCACATAACCTTCTCTCTCTTTGCTGTAAGGTACAACACAGTGAGCTTTTTCTCAAGGGATCTATAATGACATGCAGGTGAGTGGAAAGGCTTCAGCGGGTTTAAGCATACACTCACACATCAAAACCGTGCATCACGTCATTCCATCACTGCAAATCAACCCTCAAGTGGAAAATATAAGGTGTAAGGCCGTTGCCATTTCCTGCCCAACATTCACATCAGAATATACGGTGAGAGAAGATTTTGAGGTCAAGCGGTCTACTCACAGTTCCTTCACAAAAGATCCCACATCCAACAATTTTCTCTCCCCTCCACAATGTGTCCAGCTCTTACTTCCGTGTATCAATTGTCATGCCCGATCGCCAGCTTACTTGCTCCTTCAGAACTCCACGGCCCGCATGCCTTCCCCCGCACCCTCCTGTGTTTGTCCTCTCTCCTCTTATCCTCCCCATATTGCAACTTGTCCCAATCGCGGAGCTCCAATCCCCTCGTGCCCAGCTGCCGGCGATTTCGGCTAATCACCCCATTCGCGGGGATGTTGCGCTAAACCGGAAGTAGCCCGGTGTTCCATTGTTATGGGTCCGGCGGGAGGTAATCGCGATGAACATTAGTTCCGCCTCACAGGGGGAAAGTTGGAATTTCGTCACCTCGTGACAAAAACATCAAAACATGAACAAAAGAACATGTTTTTTTTTCTTTCATTCTAATGTTTCGGAGCCACCAGCTTAAACTCTGGACAAAGCGTCCGCAATTATATTCTCCACACCTTTCTTGTGTTTGATCTCTAAATGGTAGCCTTGTACCATCAAAGACCAACGCATCAGCCTCTGATTCTGATTGTACATGCGACCTAAAAACACTAAAGGATTGTGATCCGTGAACACAATCACGGGCAGATTAGTTGAGCTCACATAAACATCAAAGTACTGTAAAGCCAGTAATAAGGCCAATGTTTCTTTCTCGATTGTTGAATAGTTCAATTGGTGTTTATTGAACTTACGTGAAAAGTAACATACTGGATGGTCAATACCAGAAACGTCTTCTTGCACCAGCACTGCCCCCGCCCCCGCACCAACAGAGCTTGCGTCAATCTCGAGCTTGAAAGTTCGTTCAAAATCAGGAGCTGATAAAACAGGCGCACTGCACAACAAAGTTTTGATGTTATCAAAAGCATTCTGACATTCGTCATTCCAGAGAAAAGTGCGTGATGGACTAAGGAGTGACGTTAAAGGATTGGCCACAGTCGAAAAATTCTTGCAGAAACTCCGATAATAACCAGCCATTCCTAAGAATCTGCAAAGTTCCTTGCGCGTAGCAGGAACAGGAAAATCAGCAATCGCAGTTACTTTTGCCTCAATGGGTCGGACTTGACCTTGACCCACTTCTTTGCCCAAGTACGTAACCGTAGCTTGACCAAACTCACACCAAATTTAACGTCAGTGAAGCTTTCTCAAGGCGCTCAAACACCTCTCTTACCGTTGACACGTGTGCAGACCAAGTAGGCGAATAAATCACGAGATCAACTAAATATGCGTTACAGTTACGGACACCTGCAAGCACGATGATAATAAGCCGCTGGAATGTGGCTGGTGCGTTGCGCATCCCGAACGCCATTACGCAATATTGCAGAAAATCATCTTGGGTCACAAAAGCAGAAATATCGGAGGCGCGCAATGTTAGCGGCACCTGCCAGTAACCCTTCAGTAAATCCAATTTACTGACAAATTTAGCGGACCCCAGGTTGTCCACACAGTCCTCCATACGAGGTAATGGAAAGCAGTCAGGAACAGTTACGGAGTTGACCTTTCGGTAATCTGTGCAGAATCTAGCAGAGCCATCACTCTTAGACACGAGTAGACAAGGTGAGCTCCAGGGACTAAAACTCTGTTTCGCTAAACCATGTTCGCACAAGTAGTCAACTTCAGTCTTAATCACAGAACGTTTAAAAACATTCGTTCTATAAGCATGTTGCTTAATAGGAACAGCATTACCCACGTCGATGTCATGTTCTAAAATCGTAGTGCGAGAGGGAACGTCATTAAATAACGAAGGAAAGTCAGAAATTATTTCTTTCACATCATTACTCTGGGACTCGGACAGATGAGACAGGTGAGAATTTAAATCAGCCAGTACTTCAGAATTCTTCAACCTGGCGCACTGCTGATACGTGTGTCGTATCAAAACTCCATCATCTTCCTTGTCGTGTGCAGAAGTAAAATCAAACAACTCGCACGTAAGCGCAGCAGCACAAGATATATTCGACTCATTTTCTTTCAGAACATCTTGCAATGACTCTCGAACAAGATACGCCTTCAGCATATTTACATGACATACGCGAGATTTCTTCCGGCGATCTGGAGTACGAATCACATAATCAGTGTCACTCATTTTCCTAAGCACTTCATATGGACCTGAAAAGCGTGCAGATAAAGCAGAACCAAGGACAGGCAATAAAACGAGCACCTGATCTCCTTCCTTAAAATGACGTTGAACGGTTTTACGATCGTATTTACTCTTCATCGTTGCTTGAGCGCGCAGTAATGAATCTCGTGCCATAGTACAAGCGTTGTGCAATCGCTCACGAAATTTGCTCACATAGTCCAACACTGTGGTTTTAACACTCGATTCGTGACCTAAAATATTCTCTTTAAGCATCTTTAACGGACCCCTGACAGTATGCCCGAAAACAAGATCAGCAGGGCTAAATCCTAAACTGTCTTGTACCGCTTCTCTAGCAGCAAACAAAACTAACGGTATGCCCTCGTCCCAGTCTTTACCTGTGTCCATACAGTATCGACGCAACATCGCTTTCATGGTCTGATGGAACCGTTCCAAAGAACCTTGAGACTCAGGATGATAGGCACTTGAAATAAAGTGAGAAATATTCAAAGTCTTTAACACTTGTGTAAAAATCTTTGACAAAAAGTTCGTACCCTGATCAGACTGCACAATCTTCGGTAGGCCAAACATTGAGAAGAATTTTACGAGCGCGCTGCTGATCACCGGTGCTGTAATCTTCCTCAGTGGAATCGCCTCCGGAAAACGCGTCGCTGTACACATTATTGTAAGCAAGTATTGATTACCAGTTTTTGATTTAGGTAACGGCCCAACACAGTCTACAATAACGTGCTCAAAAGGCTCTCCCATCACTGGTATAGGAACCAGCGGTGCGCGCGGAATCACCTGGTTCGGCTTACCCGAAAATTGACAGGTCGTGCAGGTTCTACAAAATTTGGCTACATCAGCCTTCATTCTGGGCCAAAAAAAATGTCTCAACGTTCGATGGTATGTTTTCTTAATGCCCAAGTGACCAGACATATCATGATCATGAGCGAGTGAAAGTACCAAGTGTCTATAACACGTCGGAATGACAATTTGGGTCACAGAAGACCATTCCGAATCACTCGCAACGTCAGCACACCACCAACGCATCAGTAACCCGTTCTGCATGTAATAAGCGTTTCTCTTCTTCTGCGCCTCTTCCACGGAAATGACAGAAGAAAAACATTTACGCAGAGAAAAATCCTCTTTTTGGGCTGCGATAATTTTCTCACTAGTGACTTCTAATTTCAAATCATCTGATTTCAGAAAAATGACTGCCCCATCTGGCTTACCTGCATCAGACATCAGAGCATCGTTAACAAACATTGGTGCTATGAAAGTGGAGGATAAATCATCAGCATCAGCGAACTTACGAGCCTGCGCTCGCGTCACAGCACAAACAGGAAAAACCTCAGGGAATTTCTCTGACATTTCATCAGTGTCATCGAACAAAATAGGTTTATCACAAACCTCTAATAGCGGCACAATTTTACCACCTGCAATATCATTACCGAGAATGAAGTTCACTCCATGCACTGGCAGACTATCACGAACTCCAACTTTCACAAGTCCTGAAAACAAATCTGACTTCAGGTAAATCTGATGCAAAGGAACTTTCATAGTGCTCATCTCAAGACCACGTACTAACACATGACTTCCACAAAAAGTACGTTCAGAAAACGGTAACGCGTCAGCTACTATAAACGATTGCATCGCTCCGGTATCACGCAACATAGTAACTCTGACTGGATCAGGAGAATGTTCGCTGACAGATACAAATCCTTCCATCAGGAAAGGTTGATAACTAACATCTAAGACATCACAATTCCCATAGTCTGTGCGATCAACAGTCTTCACAAACGCGACACTTTTAGTACTGACACCTTGCTCTTTGCGCTTTAAAGCCAGACATTCAGCAATAAGATGTCCCGGTTTGCCTTCCTTAGCTTTTGAAACATTTTTCGAACGCCACTGATCTTTCAAAACAGCAGGAACATGCGAAACGTGTTCAGTCCGAGCAAGAGTAAAAACACTCTTGTGCGTAAGCGCAAACTCATCCGCACAAACAGACGCCTGTGACACTGATGTCACCTTCTGCTCGTTCAGATAGACAACAATACGATCAGGAATACAACTTTTGAACTCCTCTAACAGAACCAACTCACGGAGAGCATTAAAATCTGCTACTTTATTTGATGTGCACCACCGGTCAAATAACAAACTCTTCTCCCTAGCGAACTCAACGAACGTCTGATTTTAAACTTTTTTGTGATTCCTAAACCGCTGTCTGTACGCCTCCGGTACGAGCTCATAAGCCCTCAAAATTGCCGTTTTAATAACGTCATAATCTAAGCTATCCTGTAAAGATAGGGCAGCACATACTTCCTGAGCTTTTCCCGTCAACTTACATTGAAGCAGTAATGGCCACACATCTCTAGACCAGTTAAGCATAGAAGCAACTCGTTCAAATACATTAAAGTATGAGTCAACCTCAGTCTCTCTGAACTGTGTTTACTCACATCAAACGTCGGACTCGCACCCGCCGCGACAGCAACCGGCTGCGCAGATTGAGCAGCTGACACAGGAAGTACAGGCGGAACCGGTGTCTCTCTGGCTATTCTTAAGTCCAACTCACGCAACCTTACTTGCGTGTCCGCCTCTATTTCCAGACGACGGATGTGGAGTTGCATATCGAACTGAGCTCTACGGTCCTCTGCCCTCTCGCGCTCTTCCCGCTGGACTTTCGCCAAACGTACTTTGAGACGCGACTCATCTCCCGCTACAGACGGAGAAGAAGGTTCAAAGGGCGGCAAGACTGCTTTGGCTTCAGAACCCTCCGCCTCATCAGTCCCACTCGCTTCCTCCTCACCTAAAGGACCAGCTCCAGAGCCCAGAATCTCCTCAGATTTATCAGCCGGTTCCAACACCTCCAACTTCCTTAGCTCCTGCACTAAAATATTTTTAATGTCTCGCTTAAGATGCTGTCTAGAAACGCTAATTTGGTAATGTTCGGCAACTCTCAATAAATCATCTTTCCTACACTTACCTAATTGTTCGACCGTAGGTGCACTCACAAAACTATCCAGATCAAAATCAGCCATTCTGACTAAACTCACCACCACCAATGCTAGAATCCACAGAAGCCTCTTAAGATCCTTCATTCAGACAATACCTCCTTCAAGGTTGCTCCAACCCACACACAAGCAACAGCGCTCACAAACTCATCCCAAGGAAATAAGATATCCCTTTAAAGGAATATCCCACCGCTGCCACCACCAAATGTTACGTGTTTAAAGATGTAAAAGGGGATGATTACGTAACATTTATGTGAGACACTGTTGCTGTGTGTGGATGAGAAAAGACAACCAAGAAACAACTTAAACGTTAAAAACAACGTTTATTCTCGGTAAATGAAAGTTAAAGACATGTTCATTTGAATCAACAGATTCGTTAGAGTTAAAGTAATGTACAAAAAAATAAGAAAAAAGAGTGTCGCCAAATTATTGAAATTAGCAAAACATAACTAATATCTAATTTTAGCCGTACCTAGACTAACTAACAATAAAAGATAGAAACAAAACCGAATTCTTCAGCGGGTACGCCGCCTTAACTAAACTATACTAACTAAAAACAAAAGTACAATAGTGGCAAACACTCCACGCTTAACTAACACAATGATTCCTACCTCCCGTCCGATTTCGCAATAGGTGAAACTCAGTGCTCTAGGTCGAACTAGCTAGGCATCTCTCAATGTATATGAAAACTCAGTTCAGGCAGAAGTGCTTACTCAATTTAACAGCGATAAAGGTAATAACATGAAAGTGATGGTGGTTTTGAGAACGTGCTCGGAACACGCAAGTTGGATGAGATCTGGCGAGGATCTATCTTCATCTTTGTGAATGGGCCTTTTAAACCCATGGCACAGCAGTGGATTGGTGGAACAGATGATGACGCGCCCACAATGACGACACGTGCCCGCAAACAGCCAATGCCCGGTCACCACCTGAACTCAATGAAGGGAGACAGAACAGAAACACACACACACACAAATACACGGGGAACGTAACACATGGCTTTGTCTTTTCAGACACCTGGTAGAACTGCCAGACCAAGACCGGTAAATGTACTAGTGAAGCAATTTTAGCTGCACATAGAAAAATTGTCTTGCTAGTTTTGCGTCATCTGATCAACTCTTCTGATCGCCCTTTATAGAGAACGCCAATCAATTATATAAAATGATTATCAGCTGATAACAATCGGCACCACTATCAATCAGAGCATAGTACAAGTCACAGAGAAAAATTTTATATTTAAGGTTTACCAAAAGTGATAAAGTGATGTTTGCCTTAGAAATCACCACTTATAACAACAATAAATGTCAAAATCCTGGTTTTTGGTCTATCAAAACTTTTCCGTGTGACATGAAAACGCATGGCATCTTGTTCATCATAAAAAAATCAGTATTGAACTTCCAGTTGACACATATGTGATTTAAAACAGAACTGACTAAGGGATATGGTCTTGACTGTCTGTGTGTGTGTGATGAGCCCAGTTCAATCACTCTCTCCGACCGTGGACTCTAGGGTCCTTGTGTCTCTTGTCTTATTAATCTATCGACATGGCATCTGTGCTGGAAAGCTGCTAAATGCCCTGTGCCACCTAAGAATACTAATGTAGATGCAGATAGCTTGTTTGGCCATCTCAGCATCATTGATCTCCCCGCAGGCCTTGGAAGGACTAGACGGATGGGATGTCACCTGAGAGCATTCTTTTGAGCCTTGCGCCTCACCGTGAGTCACCTCCCCAACTCCTAAACCCTCATAACTAATGGAAATCCTGCAAGTCAGTCTCAGCTTAAGGTTTAGATGACTAAGATAGGTCAGTCACTGCTGACAAAGTTGCTGTTAATTACCAGGAGTGAAAGTCAGTCCTCACAAGCCCGCTAATGAGCTGCCAGTTATTAGGAAGCAAAACCAGTTGGTGCAATATAGTCTGGCATTTATCCTAATTAAAAGTGATTTACTGGCATGTTGTGTTCTAGACCTAACGTAAATGTCCTATTCAAGGCTGAAGAAAAGGAAGCAATCTGAGCAATGGTTCTTATTAGTAGAGCTTGTTAAGGCATGCATCACAGTTACCATTGCTCAAATTAAGGTTAGAGATCTGAACAAACTTCTAACTCGAACTATTGTCGAGCGCAGCTCGTCTTGCACTGTTTATGCTACCGACATTAATGATACTTGAGAGGTGTTCTACTTTTTTAAGTGAACGGATGTCGAAATTTCACCTAGCAGATGATAAAATGGATAAAAAATGTAAATCTAAACTAGAGCCATTAATAGGGAACATAATATTAGAGACTTGAGGGTGGACTTCTTCTTACTTGATCCAATAAGCAACCACAAAGATCACCCTAGAGAACGCAGAGCAATAGCCAGGCAATCATAATTGGAGGCGGTTTATATCAGTGATAGTATGACAAAAGCAATATGATGATCTAAATTTCCAGTCAGTGATGTAAGAGTTTAGAAATGTTTTGGCATCTGAACAGAATCAAGCTATGTGCCTATGGCATTTAGTCAATTTCCATTTTAGAAACCAGAACTCATTTAACGTTTCACTTCAAATCTCATTTCTTGACAGCGGTTGACCTTTAAACTACATAAACCAAATATTTTCTACCACCAATTAGCAAAGTCAATTCCAGAAATGCCACAAGAGCCAATCTATCGTCTCCCTTGGCATCTGAATTAGCAACCTCATTACGACGCCTAAATTAAACTATCTGTGGCTCTTTATCTGCACCAACATCTCTCCCATAGGAAAGAGAAATCACAAATAAGATGTCTTTAATGCCTCCGTTTTTTCGCCTGGACAGCATTATGTAGAAGATAAATAAAATATTCTGTTTTCTTCCTAATAAGAAGGCACCCTATTAGTGTTTCAGAAGAGATCATTCTAATAACATCTCATACTGAACTCAGACTTGACGAGAAAAATCTGCAATCAAAAGTAAAAAAAAAATCCTTCATTCAGTTTGGTGGTTTAAAAAAGGGACGAGCCATAAAATGTGTCAACAAAGGAAAGAAAACTTCACTCGTCAAGCAATGACATGGGGTCCCTGTATGAAACAACTTCATTAAGTCTTCTCAGCAATGAACAAATAACCTCTGAGTAATATGATAATAGCAGACCTCTTATTTGTCAGGAAACAGCATGTGAGTTAAAGCATAAATTAGTAATTGAAGCATCACAAGGTAGCATGCTGTCAAATGACAGCACCTCTAAAGCTCTTCAAGTTCACAGATGACAATTTGGCCTTAAAAACAATGGCAACAAATCCGTCTATAGACAGCACTTTTAACAGGCTGTTGCCTGCAATTGAACAATGGCTGGATTGTCAGCACTGTTGAGTCCTTCAAGAAAATACTTGCCTCTACTGTCACTGAATTTAAGCTCAACTCATCTATAACTGTCTAGTAAGGGCTGGTTTTGTTTCAGGACACAGATTTTACACTGAACAATTGGAACCTCAATACAGTTCCAAATGGACTTGTTAGGTTTGCATTTTCTTTATAGTGATTAGGTGTTTGGTTTCTCACGTGTAAATTCAGATGGTTTCATGTTTTGGCAGCTAGTAACTCATTACTGAAAACACATTTGTGTATATGTATCCTCAATGCAAGTCAAATTGTTTTCAGCATAGTCTGGATTGCATTTATTGTTGCCTTGTTTATGCATTTTTTTCAATAATACCTAATTTGATTAAGAATACCTCCTAACACCTAATTTGCCTACCACATTGCAGATGAATTTAGATGAAACCACCAGTTAAAAAGCACTGCATTACACCTCCGCTCAACCTATTTAGACCAAAAGAATTATTGGATGAGGACTGCCCTCCCCCCAAAACCATCAGGGGCCAAGATCAATGTGATGGATCTGCCATGAGCCACAGTCCATCGCCACAAACAGGGAATCTTTATTGAATCTTGCTTAAGCAAAAAAAAAAGTGATCTCAAGCCTCATTTGAGAAGAAAAACAGCAGAAATTGTAACAGTTAAAAAAGATCCAAAAATCATGTTCCATTCAGGTTACATCACAGCAAATAGCAAGTATTCAAATGGACATCATCGAGCTTGAGCCTTTCAAACTGACAGAGGACCAAAAACAGAACCACCTTTAAAGAGTACAACAAGTAACAAGACTCTCATTAGACAATACTACATACACTGAATTTATAGGAGGTGGCCAGCACCATGAAAACAAAAAAGGGAAACAAAACCATACACAACACAAATTTTGGAATGAACAGTATATTTAACTAAATTTAGAGCCATGGATACATTTTAGTTAATGAAAAAAAATTATACTACACAAAAGATCAGGACATCACATTTTCCTATGTCCCAATACATAAAAGTTGTTATATTCTCACTTCCTTTAGAATTGTAATATTAACACCTGGCCATCAGGTGTAACCTGGCTTTGCAATGTGAGTAAGTAAATGATGGCAGAATTTCTGTGTGAACTATCCCTTCAACTAATGTGACATTATGGATTATGGACAGCAATATAGTGTCGGCCCAGATCCGGGCCACGTCTGGAACATGTGGATTCAACAGGTACCAGATGTGGGCCGGATCTGGGCCGACACTGTGTTGCTTTCTGGGGTCCTATTGAAAAGATTGATCATCAATTGTGTTCATCTAATTTCTCCTAAGAAAATCCTTGCCTAAAAGGCATTTAGAACAATGTATTTTTCATTATTAAAAATGGATACGATCCATTCCATTGACTTATGCAAAAACATAAGCTCTGAGTACCACTGAGTCAACAAATTCAAAAAATGACCTTGTACTTTGTAAAACCAGAGTGATGCCTTCACCTGCCGAGAGATAGATGACACTCTGGTGACCAGCAGCTTGAAACCAGTGGTCTGCCCTCTGTTACCATGGTGAGGGGTAGAAATGCACCATGTGGCGTTCTCTTGCTCATTATCATCACGATACACTCAATCAAAGGGGGGCAACAACGTGTCTGATGAGAGGACAGTGGGTGAACAGAGAGTTCAAAGTGTGGTGCTCTCTTACAAGACCTCACAAATGATCTGATCTCGCGAATGGATCTGCATGATCTCCACAAAAGGTACACGGGAAGTCAGAAGTTCTTTTTGGAATTGACTTCCAAAACTCATTATCAATATTTGTAAAGTGTAGCATGAACACCATCGCCCCGTGCCATTAAGCTTTCATGAAAGTAAAAGTTAATTAGGTATGATGACTAAACTCCAGGGATTGTAATTAGCCGAACTGCGTGACTGCTCACCAGTAATTAAATGTCATTCCCCGTCAGTTCAGTGGGCCTGAAAGAGCCCTGTGGAAAATGTCAAATGCAACAAACTCACCTATGCCCCCAAGACTACCTCTGGGCAAAAAACAAAAGCCCCTTCAAAACAATGTAAGAATGGCAACGTAAGCAAGGTCGTCTTATGAATTTTAATGTTGTTTTAATTAACAATTAGTGTTTTAAATAAGATGAATGAGGTATATTCTCGGCAAAGTTTGTAAATCTTATGAAATTCACCATGGGTCAATTTACGATATTTTTATTGGAAAAGAAAAAAAAGTATTGGAAAATATTTTTCACAGTGTGGCTGCTTGACAGAATACACTTTCCTGTGGTCCATGTCTACTGTTCAAATGCATGACCTGCTGTCATGTCATTACATAATGAACACACACCTGTGTCCTCTACAGTGTGAGCTGATGAGATCATTGTGATGTTGACTGTCAGAGAAAGTGAGAGTAAATGTGCCTCAATTGTCAGAGTTATGCTCCTCAGTAGTGGCCTTCGCTATGTTTCAACTGAAGGGGCCTCCGCTCGCGCCCGAAAAAGAGCCCCGTCCCCCTCCATCACGCCGCGCACACTAGGGTTGGAAATTACCAGGGCTTGGGGCAAAAATAAAAAATATCAAAAAACGACATTAATAAAATGCTACAAAGTCATTGCCTGGTAGGGCAGAGAAGCAACAAGTCACTTTCGGACCCTGAGTGTATCAACCATTTTGAACGGATTGTTTGACTGAATGAAACGACTAAGATAATGATTTTTCTTGCGTTTGCGGCTGATACAAATAATTTCCTGTGGTCCAACATGCTGCAAAAAGACTGAATGCACTTGCCAAGGTGTCAACTGAACACAACATTATGAGATCGCTGGATAAGAGTACACTTGTCAGAGCTTTTGCAGCACTCTGTCAACAATATTTTAATAGGCTATTTGTCTATTTTTTTAAAGGGGGTTGGAGGGCCTCCGACTGTTTCTTTGGGCTGGGCCTCCAAATTGCAAAGGCCGCCTCTAGCTCCACTTAGACATGCATCACATGTTAGCATCTTGCATTTGATATTTCTATGTATTTTTTATGTATTTTCAACCTGATCTTGCTCAATCGTACATATTTTACGAGTTTCCCAATTCGTGTGAATTCGTAAGAATTACCTAATCCTGACCCTGCTCCTAAACCCGTCACTGGGGTTTAGCAAATCGTGCAAAAGCGTACAAAGTGAGGTAGTACGAATTTGTGCGAATTAGCCACCTCGTAAAATAGGCCTACGTACAAATTTGTCTTACAATTACAAAAGTACACAAATACTTTTACAATTACAAATGTACACAAATAATTATATTTGTGTACATCAAACCATTGCTCTAAAACATATTTAAGGTATAAATACAGATTCAAAATTGTATTTTTAGCTGTGTATAGTATACTCTTAGTAAAGAACTGTGTAAAAAGTGTTAATGAGAAACAATATGACGGTGGTTATTATGAGATATAAAATAATAGAAGCTTGTATGTAGCGGCACATCTGAGAGAGGAGAGGAGAGGAGAGGAGAGGAGAGGTTGGATGAAGGTGTTGATGCTGAAGGCCAGCAGTGGTGTGGGGAATTGATAGCTGGCACATGTTCAGTTGAGCATTTCCCATCTCTCCAGAGTGTCAGCACACTGCCATCCACACAGTTAAGATAAATCGACAGATGGTGGTGCAGAAAAACCCGAAGAGTAAAGAAGTTTTTTTTTAAATGATTGAAGAGAAATTGAAATGGAGAGAGAATAGGGGTTGGTGGCTTTCACATTGACATAAAAAAGACAAATAAACAATGTTTTTATATTTGTTGGTGTCCAAAGCACTTTCAGTGCTTGTGTCCTATTGTTCTCCAAAGAATTTTTTTCTTTTTAAAATTTTTGTGGGCTTTTAAAAAAAACTCTTCAAACTTTGCACATATGTTGGGATCATTGGCCATTAGGGCCGTGCAAATGCTGGTACATGGGCATGGTGGGAGGGACCTACAGTGCCCCCTTGAACAAAGTCAAAAGACTTGGTGAAAACTAAAACTAGGTACATATATATAGTTATCATCGTCTCCGAACAACTTCTGCACTGCAAGTCATATGATAGGCTGAACAGGAAGTCGGCTATTCAAGGTTTTATGAAAAGCATATGCACTGAACTTTTGAATACTCCTCCAAAGGGTAATCATGTGATCGCCACCAAACTTGGTCAACATGACTCCAAGACCTTGAGGATGTCAATTGCGAGTAGATTTTCAATATCTTGAATAAACCAATGAATTTATGGTGAAAATATACCACATACATTGACTGATTTTAATCAAAATTGGACAGAGTAATGGCAAGACACGGCAGATGTAAAACTGCCAGAGGATTTTTGACATCGTAAATAGTGTTGCCATGGCAAGCTGTCAAACCTCTAATACTAATAAAGAGTAATACTGTGCTTTTGAGACTCTTAGCATGCTTAAAGGAAGACGCTGACTTTTTGGGACTTTAGCTTATTCATCATATCCCCCAGAGTTAGATAAGTCCATACATATCCTTCTCATCTCCGTGCATGCCATAACTCTGTCTGACATACCCACCGCTAGCCTAGCTTAGCACAAAGACTGGAGGTAAACGGCTCCAGCTAGCATACTGCTCCCAATAAGTGACAAAATAACGCCAACATTTTCCTATTTACAAGTTGTGATTTGTATAGTCACAGCGTGTACAAATAACAAGATTGCGCGCACTGAAATTTTACAGAGTCTCACTCCATCCAAAGTCCCAAAGTTGGCAACCCTGCAGGGCCGGCCCTGGGCATAGGCGGAATAGGCAAATGCTAAGGGCGCCGCCCACCCCTTGGGGCGTCCGAGCGCCCAAATTATAATTTTTATGTATAGATTTAAATTTTTTTATTACCAATACTACTTAAATATTATGGATTAAAAAAAGCGATCGTCCGATAAAGACAAAACTACAACATTGCTTTCCCGAATCCCGATCCACCCCGGTCCGACTGAGTGACGCATCAATCTCCCCCGCCCCCGCCCCCGCCCTGCTGAAAAACAACAACAACATCCGTTACCTGTGTGTGATTGTGAGTGACAGATGGCCGAATTCACTGACACTGATAAGTTGTCATTATGTCAAAAAGACCGAAGCCATCTGCTGCCCAGGGAAGAAAAAAAAGAAGAGAAGAGGAAGAAAAACGCAAAAAGGACAGAGGTAGGTAATGATGATCAGTTTATCTATGTTGCATTAAGTTAGTTCAACGATGCCTGCAACGTTCGCTAATTTGAATTAGCTTATGACATAACGTTAGTTAGTTGAACTTGTGCAGTATTTTATGGTATTTTTATTTGAATTGGCTAAATTAGTAATGTTTATGTTATATGTATTATTTTTTTCAGGAGATATTTTACTTTAACTTCACTACATTTGAAAGACAAATATCGTACTTTTTACTCCACTACAATTCTGTCAAGGTCCTTGAGTAGAAAGTAGTGACATAAATCTTTATTTAAAATGAGTTCTGCATAAAATGTATGTTGCTATATAAACGTAAATCTTTATTTAAAATGAGTCCTACATAAAATGTTGTTATATATATGGATTATATATATGGATTTATTAAAAATAGCAACATTAAAATTCAATTTAAATAAAGATTTACGTTTCTCCTCTGTTTCATGGTTATAACATCATAAAGTGTAGTTAGTAGGACATTGCTGCCATGCCAGATATACTGGAAAACAAACACTTTCAAAATTAATTTTGAAAATTGAACTACTGTATGCTAGAGAAGTGCTCAATGAATAGAATTTTGTGCATGAATACCAGATGTAATTATTCTTGCTGTTTGTGTGTTTAAGCTATAATGTGGTTTAGGTGCTGCCATATTTTTATAGTTTCACTATCATCAGCTTTTTAATAATAAAATGTAACACCCAATGGTCACATATAATCCTCCTCTTCTCTCTTCAGATGCACTTTTGAAATATCTGAACCCCGTCCCTGCAAATCCTGGGCCACCTGTTGCAGACATCTCCATCTCAGCACCGCCCAGTGATTCAGCATCAAGCACATCTCTTCCCTCCACTTCAGCAATGTTTCTGTAATATAGTTTTTTCTGCACTAACATAATATAATATAAACATATTTATATTGTATCTATAATACGTTGTGTGTGTGTTTCCAAAATATTTTCAAAATAAAGAAAAACAAGACAAAGCTGTGCAGTTTGTTTCTGTGTAAGTTTATGAACAAAATTCCAGGGGCACCAGGTGAAATCTTGCCTAGAGCAGCAAATTGGCCAGGGCCGGCCCTGCAACCCTGCATGTAAGCTCAAAATTTTGGATTAGCTCTCAGCTTAATTTGTTGGTTGTGATGATTTGATTTAATAGAGATCCTGAAACTGGTTCTGCTACAACCAAAAACATTCTTATACATCAAGCATGCTACACTTTATTTACCAATATACCTTTATATTTCTTTATAAGGCATATTATACTGGTTATATGATCTTGATGGCATATCTTAATGGATGTGGAAAAAAGATGTGATTGGGCTGTGACACATCTGCTATGAAAAAATTGGCCTTTTTTTAAACAAAAATCCCTACAAAAAAAAAAATCTACCAAAGACCTGGTTTAATTCAAACTTCCAATTTTAGCATGAATATTAATAATGTTTTTTTAAGCAGTTTTCTTTTTATTTTGTTGACTTTTTTATGTTAAACTTGAATCTCCCTACTTCCTATTTATCTTATACAGTATCCAACAAAAAGCAAATTACTTTTTAAGAATGTATGTGCATAACACATAATGTTAATGTATTTAACAGTGGCATGACTATATGACAGAAGTGTTTGCACAGTTGTAAAGAAAATTGTAGTATTACCGAACAGCCGTCCCTTGGGTAAGAAGAAAGGCCCGGAAAATGTTATTCCGCAGAGAAGTTTTACCAGCACAAACCAATCTGAGAGGCATAACAAGCCCTGTGGTGTTGGGATGCAGTGATGACTAGAGAGCTAAAGTCAACCTATCATTCCTCAGAGAGAAGAGGTGTCAAATGAGACCTGGGTCCTTTAGCACAGCAGGAGTTTTACAACAAGACCAGACATCTTCTGCGGTCACCACCACATATTGAGATGACTGATGAAAAGAAATGCTGCCAATTCAATTTAATCATTGCTGACATGGAGCTCAGATTATGTAGAGTTTAAAGGTGAAGAAAGTGTTTCCTGGAACATGTCTATAAAACACTATATAAATCATGGGATTAGGTATTTCTACAATATTTAACTTCAAGTAGTAAAACAGATTCAGAATGTTAACTGGGTAAAGAGATACAGTATACAAATAATAAATAAAAAGGGAAACGATCATTTAATGAATTTTAAAGACTGCTGGCCTCCTAACCTTCAGCCTACTCAGTAGAACTGCATTCTATGGCGCGGGAAGTCAAATGTGCCAATCAAAATGTAACTTTTTGAAACCGTCTGTACTTAAGTAGACTGTTGCTATAGTTGCATAATATTAATGGTTTTTGGCTTGCTTAGTTGGAGACATTTAATATTCAACAATACTATTGATCTGCCTTACTTAAGGGGGACGATGACAAAATTTTCTCCTAAGAACAAACTTTGTTGTATTATTGTCATGTTATTATCACTGTGAAGCTGCTTTGATGCAATCTGTATTGTAAAAAGCGCTATATAAATAAAGGTGACTTGACTTAATGCTAGAAAGCCTATGCACTTCGAAATTGTGAATTTTTTTCTCAATATTCTATTCTATTCAATTATCACGTTCATTTTGAGTGAGGGGGCAGGGCATGATAGTCCAGGTTAGGGGGCGATTTTATCCATATAGAAAATAGTAAATGAGTGAACAAAAGAGCAATTTCAGCTGCAGCTTCAGCATCTTTTTATAATCTAGGGATGGGACGCTTCATATTTTAGAGAGCATTTGATTGGACACAAAAACTGACAAGAAGCTGAAATGCAGAATGATGCCATCGGTATCATTGATCTGTCCAGGCGGAAATGATAGGCTGTACATTTTTAATGCATATATCTTCTAAATGCGGATTGTGTCCTTGTTGAGTACACTTCCTTATAGATAACCTCCTTAAGGCTAAACATATTCATGCTAAAAGGCAAAAAAAAAACATTATTTTGATTTCATGGGAATTTTTTTCATCAGTTGTCTCAAACTCGCCCAGCCAACCCTATTTAAACAAACCTGATCCAGCTAATCAAGGTCTTCAGGATTACTATAGGCCATTTCTCAATATGCATTCTTGTCTTGTGTTCTTGTGGACTTGTGAAACATCATCAGTCTCTGCCCAAGTACTGTTCCAATTTAAAGTTCACATCTAGACAAGTACAGTTCAAAAGTTGTTTAAAGCTCATATTTGTGGTTTATTTATGAAGATAGTTCCTATTTTGAAATTTTGATCTGACGTTTTTAGAGTTGTGAGATCCAGACGATCACCGGGCGCTCAGCGCTCATTAACCCAGCCAAGAACAGCCTTACCTTGGCTATCCTTCTGACGTTTGCCGCTGGGTCTGATGTCTCTGTAGTGGTTAAACATGAGATATAATTCATCTTGTGTATATCTAACTGCACTCTAAAAAATGCTGGGTTGTTTTAACCCAATTTTGGGTCAAATATGGACAAACCCAGCCATTTGGTTAAATTTTTAAATTGCATTTTTGATCCAGAGTTTGGGTAGTCCATATTTGACCCAACATTGGGTTTTAAACAACCCAGCATTTTTTAGAGTGTGGCGATCTTTGGTCTCATGAATCTATCATTTGTTCTCTGGCAAATCGCTTTGGCTGAGGGCAAATTGAAGTTTCATAAATTTCTAGATAAAGGCTATGTACACTTTAAAAAATGCTGGGTTGTTTCAACCCAATTTTGGGTCAAATATGGACAAACCCAGCCGTTGGGTTACATTTTTAAATTACATTTTTAACCCAACGTTTGGGTTTGTCCATATATGACCCAAAATTGGGTTGAAACAACCCAGCATTTTTTAGAGTGTATCTTTACTGTTGTAGCCTACGCTGACTTTGTAAGTTTGACTGAATTGTTTGCTTTATTGCAATTGTCAAATTTTATTTTATTATAATAAATTTAATCAGAGTACATATGCACATATTGCCTGAACATATTAATATGTTTAATATTTTTAAAATGCAAAATTTTTCCAAAAGTCCTAAAAGTCCAAACTTTGCATACTTATGTAGTATTGAGAAACGCCTCTAGAAACTTCCAGGCAGGTGAGTTGGAGCTGGTTGGAGCTCAACTCTGCAGGACAATGGCTCTCCAAGAGCTTGAGGAGTTTGAGACCACTGTCTTACAATCTCTTACAAATTTTAGTTACAGCAGCTCCGAAATAAGTGTATCATCTTCTCATGCCATAGAAAAACAGATACCTTACATAGAGACAGCACCTTGTTACATTTGCTGAGACAAGCCTTAGGAGATTGGGGTAAAGGGGCTGTGGGTTTAAGATAAACCTTTTCTAATATCTGCCAGAATCCATCAACTGTCACAAATATGACATAGTGGAATGCAGGTGACAAGCCAAGCTCCCAAAGCATGATCAGGAGACTTATGCTTCTCAATTTCCTATCTCACACCCTCACATTACAGCTTTCTTGTGAGCAGTGGCTAAAGGTGTCAAATGACCCTTCAACTCTCTTATCACGTTTGTCGTGTGATAGAAAGATATCACATCGGGAATGAAAATGAAAGAATACAGCTCTAGTTGAGACCAAAGGTTCATTAACTCCTAATCACCAGACCTTGTGTTAAACACCTTTTGTTAAAGCTACACTGTGTAACTTTTTTAGTTTATTCTTAGCTAAAAACACTTAGTTCTTTCAAAAATATATGTGCTCATTAATGTATATTTACTTCGTTCAAGTAATAAAGTATTCTCGTGAGTGTATAATATGCCATTGAAAATACATACGGGTGGGGGGTTCGAATGCCGGTCGCCATGTTGCCCCTCCATCTTGAAAGTACATTAGCCAAAGAGGGACATACCCGTTAATTCAAGCTTCGCCTTTCGCGTTTTAACACTCGATGGAACGGCACCGTGTCGGCACATGTGAAGAGGGGGATTGCTTGAGACTGCTATATAAAAACCTGAATCACTCTTATTCTCGAGGATATGTATGAGTCGCCAAGGAAGCGAAAAAGAGAATTAAGACGGCAACGCAACAGGCAAATCAACAAGACAAATGAGACGCGAGAAACACACACACACACACACACACAAACTCTCCGCGTACATATTCATATGAGACGCGAGCACACACACACACACACACACACAAATTCTCCGCGCACATTCATATGAGACGCGAGCAAACACACACAAATTCTCCGCGCACATTCATATGAGACGCGAGCACACACACACACACAAATTCTCCGCGCACATATTCATTTGAGACGAGAGCACACACACACACACACAAATTATCCGCGCACATATTCATTTGAGACGCGAGCACACTGACATGATACCTTAAAGATGTGGAAAAGTCGATCAAAAGTGTGGGTACATTTCTCCAGGCTCGATGCCAACAGCGCGCGATGCAGTATTTGCGGTAAAATAATTGCTGCAAAGACCGGTACCACGACAAATATGATGAAGACCTTGACAGTGCACGGAGTAAACATAAGAGCAGAAAGTTGCTCCGTCTTCGACTGGTAAATGAAGAGATACCTTGTTGATCACTCTGACAGTGTTTATATTGCAATAAATAATAACCTACTGAATGTACACTGCCGTTCAAAAATGTGTTGGTTAGTCAGAATTTTTTTTTCAGTAAGAATGCATTAAAGTTATCAAAGGTGACATTAAAACGTGTGTAATGTTACAAAATATTTAGTTTGTAAATGAATGCTTTTCTTTTAATTTTTTATTCATCAAAGTATCATGAAAATTTGTATCATAGTTTCCAATAGTTACCTGATAGCTGATGTTAGCAATGAAATGGTAAAAAAAATAACGAAAACATAAAACTCTTATTCATTTTACATAGATGTCATAACCTATATGTTAACTGACAAATTAAATTACTGCAAATTATAATAGTTTTCTAAAGTAACCTCATCACTTGAAGGAACACAATGGACGAGGTCGAACTGGAAGCCATGTTAATCTTGGACTACATTGGCCACCGTAGGAGTTAAAACGAAATCGGAATTGAGAGGAACAGAAACTAATATTCACTGGATGGTCATATACCTTTTCACCGCTAGATGGGGGTAAAAATCACACAGTGTAGCTTTAAACACATCATAAGCTCCAAGTAACGTGTTGTTTTAGGATGTTTTAAGAGGATGAGAAGGGTGAATTGTTCAGGAGGACAAGAATGAAGATGAATGTCATCCTAGAATGACAAGGACAATCGTATACCTTCCATGTGGAGAAAAAGAAAAGGACAGTATGGGGGTAAGGATTTTGGGTCAAAATCCTTATGGGGCAGTAAGGGGGTTAAGGAAAGGACGGTATGGGGCAGTATGGAGGTTAAGGAAATGACAGTATGGGGGTAAGTACATGGGGCAGTAAGGGGTTTAGGAAAGGACAGTATGGGGCAGTATGGAGGTTAAGGAAAGGACAGTATGGGGTAAGTACAGCATGGGGCAGTAAGGGGGTTAAGGAAAGGACAGTGTGGGTACAGAGTACACTCTAAAAAATGCTGGTTTGTTTTAACCCAATTTTGGGTCAAATATGGACGAACCCAAAAGTTGGATCAAAAATGCAATTTAAAAATTTAACCCAATGGCTGGGTTTGTCCATATTTGACCCAAAATTGGGTTAAAACAACCCAGCATTTTTTAGAGTGAATTGTGGATAGGCCTGAAACCATGCTTGCAAATTAATGGGATCTGGTGAAGAGACTTGATTCAGAATCTTGGTATGGATCTGAGTGGCTGTTTACATGACACCATTTTCAACCAAAATGTGAAACTTTTTATGCATTTTGGCCATTCATTTACACAACAACAGCATTTAGGGGGCCTGAAAAATGTGTCTTCGTTGTGTTGATGATCACTACTAGTTGTCAAGATTCTTACAAATCCTTCAGATAAATCTGCTGACCAATTCCCTCTAGTTTACATTCATTCTAAATTATCGAACAGCTCTCTTGGGAGTGTTCTTAAATTGTTAAGATAGTATTCTTGACTGGTGCCCCATATTGCAAAGGGGTAGGGGTCATCTGATACACTCATAACCACACCTTAAGTGACATGTGATCAAAAATCACTACGTCATCTGTGAATTGAGTAACATTGGTTAAGTCAATTGAAAAAAAAAAGTCATTTTAGAAGTGGAGCAAGTTATCAGATTTTAATGAAAGATGAAAACATTTTTCTTTAGAATAATGTTCACTGGGAATGAAGAAAATAGGCTCGCTTTTTCATTTCATGTTGACTTTAAGCTTAGCATATGTTCAGTCATTGACCCCAATAACTTCCATTAGTCTATCTACAAACCTAAACAACTCTGATCATCTCCGCACTCTCTTCTGTAGCTTTACCAATGGCAATCATTTACAGGCACTATTGATCAATCATGCCTCAATCCTCTAAATCAGGACTTTCTATATTCATTGAACAATATAAGCCAGAAGTGACAGGTAAGATGGTGCCTTGCTTTACCAGGGGATCTAAAAGATGATAAAATCCGCAAAGACTAAAATCTTCAACAATCCTCAGGCAAGGGGATTATGGAAAGAGAAAGAATCCAGGATCCATAGAGTGTCAGCCGGGGGTCACTAATCTCAATAAAATGGTGATAATTCATCTGCTGATAAACAGGATATTTGCGTGTCATGTTTCAGCTTGTGACTGGTTTTGTGCCACAGTCACAAATTCAGCAGAAAGAAATAATTGCATCCATGAGGGTGCATAAATTAGCTATTATTACTGCATATACCAAGGAGAATCGCTCAGGCTTTGGTTTTGAATAATTTTCTTTAGTCCTAAATTTGAGTAGAAGTCTCAGATGTGCAAGACTGATGATCAATCCTGGGATAAACTATCCTTTCCTTTTTATTCCTGTCAATGAGCATTTGATTATAATCGATATATATATATATTCTTTTTTTTACCTTCATTGCACAGGGATTTGGAATAAAATCTCAAAATAACCAACATTGTATTATCTGAGCTAATTGCTTATCCTTGGAGTTAAAGGATTAGTTCACTTTTTAAAAAAAACTTTACTCACCCCCATGTCATCCAAGATGTCCATGTCTTTCTTTCTTCAGTCGAAAAGAAATTAAGGTTTTTGATGAAAACATTTCTCCATATAATGGACGTCAATGGGCCCCAAACGGTTCAAGGTCCAAATGACAGTGTCAGTGCCGCTTCAAAGGACTTTAAACGATACCAGACGATGAGTAAGGGTCTTATCTAGCGAAACGCTCGGCCATTTCAAAAATAAATAAAAAAGTTTAAGTTGTATAAGCACAAATGCTGACCTTGCTCTGTTCTGTGATGCGCGTTCGTGACGTCATGTAATACGCAATTACGTTGAAAAGGTCACGCTTCTATGAAAAGTAAAAAAATTCTGTCCTGACGAAAATGTTTTTTTAGGCTTTTTAATATTACAACACCCAGGATACGCACACGAAATGGGCATTTTAAACGATAAACTGACACAAAGACATTTGAATATGTGTATATGGTCCTCCTTCCGCACATTTGTAAACACTGACTCGGTACGTCAAACGTGAGCTTTTCAATGTAATTGCGTATTACGTGACGTCACGAACGCGCATCACAGAACAGAGCAAGGCGAGCATTTGTGCTTATAAAACTTTCCATTATAGTCCATTATATGGAGAAATGTTTTCATCAAAAACCTTAATTTATTTTCGACTGAAGAAAGAAAGACACGGACATCTTGGATGACATGGGGGTGAGTAAATTATCAGCAAAAGTTTTTTTTAAAGTGAACTAATCCTTTAAGCAAACCACAAACCCTCATTAGTAAATTGTGGTGCATAATTCAACATGTTGTTAGAGATATGAATGATAGGCCAAAATGATTTTTTTTATATGTTGTTTTGAGGTGTGCTGCCACTGTAATTGCCATTACTGTTACACGAAACTAGATTTCACTTAATAGACAATAAACCCAAGCCATAACCAAGAATCAAAACTTCATAGAGATTTGAGTGTGGACTCTTTTGACTCAGGTCAGTAAGCAACCAAACACTCACAACACCCTTGCAATTTAGCAGCAACTTTTGCTGGGGAAAGCACCACTCACATAAATAAGCTTACTTTGCAACTGTCTTCTGCTGCCCAGCATTTGGCATCCATACAGTAAAAAATGTACTCAGCAGGATTTAATTTGCTTTGAGTTGTTTGCAGTCTCTCTTCCCTCTTAAGATAAAAACAAGCTTATAAAGATTATCCCGAGGCTTGCATGCCATTATCAGTAATCAGTGCATATTGACTGGTTTGTCCTTTCACATTTCAAGTTCAGGTCTTAGTTAATCCACATTTCCCAAAGTAAAACTCATCTGCTTTGAGCCAACCATGCAGGCAAAAATCTATTTGGAATAAGAACAGGGCAAAGGCTCGCTATTCTTTAACATTTCACCAATGAATATGTTGAATAAAAAATAAGTTAGGGCGGCTCAGTGGGTAGCACTGTTGCCTCACAGCAAGAAGGTCTCCAGTTCAAGTCGGCATGTTCTCCTGGTGTCTGCATGGCTTTCCAGTGCTCCAGTTTCCCCCACAATTCAAAAACATGCAGTATAAGTGAATTGGAAAAGCCATTTTTAACAAATTTTTTTAAAAGCCAATTTTAATGTTTAAGCCATCAATGAAATAAAGGCTTTTTAACTTTTTTCAACTTATTTCGAGTGCCTTGGAGTTCCTAAGTTATTAGATTCTGTATGTATCCCATACAACCAAAGAGCACCGAAATTGTACACCCTGAAGCAGCACTTCTTATGCACTTATGCATGAACTTTGATTTCATGTCGACTTTAATTGGTCGTTGGTGTGAATTATATAATTTTATGAATCTGCACATCACAAGCGATCAGTTTCTGATGGTTAACTGGCACAATAGTATTGGGAATGTAAATTTAACAAAATTCCTTTACTGGAATAGTTGCAGTTAACCCTACAGTAGAGATGTTTGCCTAGGTTCATAATGAGATATCATATCATCCATGTAAATATCATCCACTCAATGTAATTTGCTTTCAGCTTTCCTTGCTAAGCAACAGAGTTGCTAGTTCCCTAGAAGTCATTAAAATATAAAACTTTTTTTTACTCCTTTTCCGCTGATCCAACATTTGTTTGACAAAGGGCCTCATTCTCAGTTAATAGTTTTAAACGAAAATGGTCTTTACTACCCAGCAGCCACCTTCACTTCTTTCAAATCAGGCATTTTGTACAAAAACAGTTTTCATTCCTAATGCAACTCCCTCCCGTCCCAATCCCAAATATACACAATCAACTTTAGGGCTGGAACAACGCATTGACGTAATCGATTATGTCAGTTCATCCCTAATCCCCTATAATGTTTCACACAAAACAAAACTCTAGAGCAGATGATAATGGATAGTATGGCAGTATGGCATTCTATAACTGAATGGACACCTGCACATTTTCACAACCGCATTTTCGACAAACCCACGCTGAATTAACAGAATCACACTTGACGTAAACCAAATTAGTTCCATAAATGCAGATCCCTTTGCATTTCTCTTAGATGTATTAAAGGGGACCTATTATGCAAAATTCACTTTTACATGGTGTTTGAACACTGATGTTCATCACAGAGTGTGCATAAACAACCAGCCTATAATGTTAAAATAATCTTTAACTTTCTAGAACTTTCTAGGACTGTTGAGAACTTTCTGGAATTTTCTAGAACTGATTTTCTAGAACAATCCAAATCTTGGTATACATATATAGGAGAGGGGGGGGGGGGGGGGAGCTTTATAAGCCAACAACTCAACTTGATCTTTTTTTATATTTGTTTCAGTAGCAATATATAATGTCGCACAAGATATTTGATACTACCTTACCAGAAGAACAAGGCCATCTGGACCAATAATATAGTGAAATGTCAGCAATCACACAGAAGAAGAGGAATTGTGCCTATAGAAGAATCTTTACTAGAAGAAAAGTCCAACTCGGCATTCCTCTGTCCAGCAAATAATTGCCTGCAAGTAGCTGAGCCTTATACTGAGCCTTCTCCTAATTACCATTATTTTAATTGAGGTTGACAGATAGTGCTAATAATGCCAAGATAATCTTCTTCATCTGACTAATTCTAATTCCCATTAGCCGGTGATAATTCTCATGAAATTAACTTTCTGCTGGAGAAATTTCAAATAATGGGAATGAGACAAGTGTGTGTTGTTCTCATGTCAGTGGGTCTGTTCTATTCTCAGATGTGTTGCAGAAATTGATTTTTTTTTTTTTTTTTTAAGAATAAATAGTGCAGTAGTAGCTAATCCAGTTTAGCAGAGAAATGCAGAATGAGAGTGTGGATCAGTGTGGAGGCAGTGCCCCCTTAAAAAGAAACCACTGACAGACAAATGTATTAACACAACAAAACAGTTATTACAAAAATGTGAAAAGGAAAGTTTATAAAGTATTGAAGTGACGTGAAGGCCAAGTATGGTAACCTATACTCTAAATTTGCCCTCTGCATTTAACCTATCCAACTTAGTGCACACACACACCTGGAGCAGTGGGCAGCTATTCACTACGGTGCCCGGGGAGCATTTGGGGGTTAGGTGCCTTGCTCAAGGGCACCTCAGTCGTTTCCGGCCGGTACTGAGAATTGAACCCGCGGCCGTGGGTTACCAGTCCAACTCTCTAACACTCTCTAACTACTCTCTTACTTTCCTGTTCCTGGAGATCTATATACCTGAAGAGTTCAGATCCAAACTTGATCCAACACGTGTAATTATCAAGTACTTCTCAAAATCTTAAATAGCTGGTTCAGTTGTGTTTGATCAGGGTTGGATGTTGCAGGAAGATAGATCTCAAGGAATATGATTGGGCACCCCTGCTCTAACCATTAGGCCACAACTGCCCCTATTCAATAGCCACTATTGCTATTCAACAGGGATGCCAAAAGTTTTCAGGGGAATTGAAAGTGTGACATGAATGTGAATGTGGTAACTTACTTACAGGTGAAAAGTGATTCACATGAAAGGAGAAAAGGAATACCTCCACTGGCTCATTACCCAGTCAAAAAACACACAGAATAAGATTAAAAACTTGCCACTTACACTGGTGTATGTGTGTGTGTTTCTATATTCTGTTATACTTGTGTAAAAAAAAAGTTTAAAAAAAAAAAAAAAAAGTTAAGAGAATAATAAGTCACACTAAGATCTTATGGATTCTTCAAAAGGCACGGAATTTAGGCCTCAAGTTAAGCAAGAAAACATTATATACTCCATCAAAACTCTATTGATGAAATCGGAACCGTGTACTACCGTACTACTCTTGATTTGTACCATATCTTTCTATGGCAAGAGTTTTTGGGTAATAACTAGCAAATATTTAGCCTACGAAAGGAAGAACACAATGTTGGTACGCTTCGCCCCCGAGTGTTATTGAAGGATGGATATGTGGAAGTATGTGTCCTTTAGATGTAATGTGACAAATCAGTCCTCGGACCTGATTTGTGACATGACTTGCTTAAGAGTAAGCATCTTGATTTTCTGTTGAGCAATTACAGTGCAGATCTAAAATTAGACAAAACCCCGCTATCCCTCTTTGGGACCATGAAGTATCGGCTATAAAACCTGGACTCCCTGCTGGGCGGAGGAAACTGTTCCATAGCCTCCTTTTGCGGAAGAGCTTTTACTTCTAGTAGTAGGTTTACTGAAACCCACTCAAAACCTACCCTTATGCCGAAAAAACTTTTAATCTGTAACCTACATACTGAAACCCACCTAAAACAATATAGTAAGCATGAGTATTTTCTCTGTAAAACTGCAGTGAAAAAAGAAACCGCAGGTGTTTCTTACGTCACAAACTACCTTGTAACCAATCACGTCAATGTGCAGGCATCGTGCAGGCAGGTATCATAATTTCTATGCCGTAAAGCAAAGAAGTATCTAGAGAAGCCAGGTTATCCCTGTATTTTTTCTGTTGATATGAAAAATTGGATAGATTTTGCAATATAGTGTGTGCATGATGTAGGTCACAATGTTATGATAAACTATATGCCTTTCTCCACTGACGTTCTGAGTTGTTCAAAGCATTTCTAAGAATGCTGATTGATAAAAGGCAGCTGTCTGACTCTGAGATGGCAAATGGGAACATGGCTTGTGTGTAACATTAGCAACACATTATTAGCTGTTTGATAACTTAATCAAACAAAAGGCTAATCATATTAATTACCGTAATGATGAAATGGTATCACTCTTTCGACGTTGCAAAGAGTGATACCATTGTGCAGCGTTTCAAGTTGGCTGATTTGATCTCTGAGCTGGCGTAAGTAAATGGAAGTGTGGTTAATTAACATATTCATGGATCCGCATATACTAAATGAGGCAAGGGTTTAGAGTTACATTGAATTTTTTTCTTCATGCCTTAAAATAGCTTCATAGTAAAAAAACGTTTAAATATGTAATTTTGGTGATCAAAGATAAAATGATTTATTACTGGGCGACTTCATAAACTAGGTCACCCGGAACCGGGAACACTTCCTTTAATGCCCGATGTACTTGTTACATCATAAGAAGAATGGCATCTACGCTAATATTAATCTATGCCTTTCTGAGAAGGTTTTTTTCTCCATTCTGCCACCTGATGGAGTTTGGGTTCCTTGCCACTGTCGCCTCTTGCTTGCTTAGTTGGGGACACTTATTATTCAACAATATTATTGATATTTCTGCATTGACCCCATTGACTGAGAACTAAACTGAGTTTTCTCCAGAGCTGCTGTATCATCCAGGTGGATGCTGCACATTTGGTGGTTTTGAGGAGATTCCCCCTTCCATGTAAAGCGCTAAGAGTACCCAAAAAAACACTATATAAATGTAACAAATTATAGATAAATTAACTACATTTATAACTAATGATTTTTACGACGGAAATGAATCAACACTGAACTTCCAGAACTTCCTTCCTGGACAATGACACTATTTTCTAGAGTGTCTGTAAAGCCAAAACGATCTTTGTTGCATTATTTTCCTATTATCACTGTAAAGCTGCTTTGAAACAATCTGTATTGTAAAAAGTGCTATATAAATAAAGGTGACTTGATTCGATTTGACTTGACTAAAAGGTTTTTTTTTTTTCACTTATGGTTTATCATTCTCACACCAGAGTTCAGCCCAATGCTGTTTCGTACTGGGGTGTTAAAATCTATAATTCAAATCATTTAAAGTCCCCCTGTGGTGAATATCAAGTTTTTAATGTTGTTCATTTGTCTATGTGGTGTCTTTAATGTGCTTTAAATCGTCAGTTGGGAACCTGGGTGTGCTACTTGATGGCAATCTTTAACTTGAAAGCCAAATTTCTAGCATTTTGAAACCACATTTTTCCATCTTAAAAATATATCTAAATTAAGACATACTATCAATGAAAAATGCAGAAAGGTTAGTTCATGAACTCAAGCTAGATTATTATAATGCTCTACTGGGTGGATTATACCTAGAATATCAATATTGTTTGCGGACGGTAGATAATTTTCCTATTTAGCGACCAAACTCTGGAACAGTCTTCCTAGCGTTGTTCAGGAGGTTTAAAACTTAAAAGCACATATTTTTAACCAACCATTCACATAACACACTATTACATTACAACTATTACAGTTTACAACTATTACATTTGATACATTCAAATCTGTTTAAGGATTGTTAGGCTGCATAAAGTAGGTCAACCGGAACCCGGAACACTTTCCCACAACATCCAATGTACTTGTTACATCGTGAAATGTCACTTACTTACTTATGCCCCCAAAGGAGTCTTGCCAGGGTCTGGACCCCCAACCGCAGACCTCCAGAGTCCTCTGTCCTTGGCCATTATTTCCAACTGGTTCCAGGTGTAGCCCTTCTTGGTGATGTCTGCCTCAAGGTCACATCACCAGGTGTTTCTTGGACGGCTTTCTTTGGGGGTTCCACTTTAATGCCTACCTGTTTATGTTGGTTGGTAGTTTACGTAGTAGAGTGTGCCCTATCCTGCCCCATCTTCTCTTCCTGATTGCTTCTTCAGCAGGGAGTTGGTGTGTCCTTTTCCAAAGGTTGGTATTGCTGATGGTGTCAGGCCAGCAGATCTGGAGAATCCTTCTGAGACAGCTGTTGATGAAGGTTTGGACCTTCCTATAGGTTATCTTGGGTCATCCTCCAGGTTGCAGCTCCATGCAGCAACACTGACTTCATGTTAGAGTTGAAGAGGCAGATCTTTGTTTTCAAGGACATGTCTCTGGAGCTCCAGATGTTCTTGAGCTGAATGAAGGCCGCCCTTGCTTTGCCAATCCTTGCCTTGACATCTGCATCTGTTCTGCCCTGTTGGTCAATGATGCTGCCCAGGTAGGTGAAGGACTGGACTTCTTCCAGGGGACTTCCATTCAGCATGACTAGATCCTTGTTTGTGGGTTTTATCTTGAGGATCTTGGTCTTATCTCTGTTAACATTGAGGCCAATCCAAGATGAAGTCACTATACATCAGTCTTCTCTTGCACCTGCTCTTTATAGATAGAAGTACAAGGTGGTCAGCAGAGTCCAGGTCCTTAAGCTGGATCCACTTGGCTCTCTAGTGGACTCCTTCATAATTCAGTCAATGGCTAAAAGAATCAGCAAGGATGAGAACAGGCATCCTCGTCTAACTCCTGTTTTCACCCTGGAAGCTGTTGGTGAGCTACCCTCCACTCTACAAAACTCTACATCATAAGATTTTCTAATCAGGTTAACCAACATTACTAGGATGCCGTAGTGTTGAAAAAGCTGTCAATCATCTTCTCATAGTCGACAAAGTTGATATACAAGGAGGAATTCCACTCCAGTTACTGTTCGATTATGATGCAGAGCATTGCGATCTGGTCTGTGCATAATCTATTCTGCTGGAAACATGCTTGTTAATCTCAGAGCTGTGGGTCGACAATGTCCTTCACTCATTCATTCATTAATTCAAGAAGAATATTAGGCTGTTTGTCTCATCCTTTTCCTGATTAATTGGATGAAATATTTTGATTGGTTTCTTAGTTGGGAACATTTAATATTCAACAATATTATTGATCTGACTGCATTAACACTATAAGAAAGGAAACTGAACTGAGCTGAATTGACGATCTTTACAATGGAACTGAATCAACACTGAACTGGCTTCAGCTGAACAATGACATTATTTTCTATTTTAGAGCTGATTTACACCAGAATTGATTTCTGCATCATTGAATGATTATCCTCCTGTTGATCCTCCTGTTGTAAAGCTGCTTTGAAACAATCTGCATTGTATAAAGCGCTACAAAAATAAAGGTGACTTGACTTGACAGTGCTCCTCCCCATCATTTCCTATATGGTCAGTGAAACCAGTCACTGTTATGCTTTTGACACAAAAATACCTACATAAAACATTATCTCCATGCTGAAGTAAGCGACAACCCTGCATATGCAGAATAATGCATTATTCAGACCTAAGCGCACATGCTGATATCCATTAGTACATCTCAGAGACCTGTGCCATCAGAGGAGGGCCACTGGGGGCCAGCAGCTAATTAGGGCACTTCAACTCTGTAAAAGTCATTTGATGACACTGATGTGAGAGATTGATATTCACGCTTCACCTCTCTCTCCATCCACTCGAGCGTGTTGTTTACCTCCCGAAGCAATTAGACACCAAACAGAGACAGCAACTTATTTGCATTGAAGAGACAATGCACCACCAGTGTCAGTCTATCAGCACAATCAACAGCTTTCTAAACACTTTCAACAATGTCAATTTCAACACAACATCAATAAAGGAGTTTGAATTCACCATAGTTTCCTATGAGAAGTGTTTATCTGGTGTTTTAGGGAAAACTCCATATGCAAAAGCTCTGTAAGTTTTAAAAAAAAGGAAATGGGATCAGGTAGATATAAAGATAACTGATGCACAAATATCCTCAGAAAATCTCATTATTCAGGAGCTGCCTAATTTCACTCCATGTGAAGGAGTGTCATGATGATATTGTTTGTCTTAGTGAAAATGTAGACTTGCTTTCTTTTTCTATTTTTCTTTCATAGAGTTACAGTGTCCTCTAGTGACGGAATAGGCTTTGGAACATTGGCAAGACATGACAATGTGTTGACATTATCAAATAATCTGTTAGGTTATAAATCCATCAAAACAAAGTAGAAGTGGCATTGTACCAGACAGTAACATAATGGTACTTTGCTTACCTACTTTGGCAGTACATATTTAATAATAAATAAAAAAACATTACAAAAATGAAATATAGGCTTCTAATGTATATAGTATTGAAATTCATGTTCCATGTTTTTTAGAAGATGCTTACACAAATACAATGGTACTACTACTATACATGTTCACAAAATACATGATACTACCACAAAACGTTTTAGTATTTTTGCATAGCAATGAAATGCACGGAGCAAGCACCATAATATTACTATCATAGTAGCCTACCATCATACCAACAATCTTCTTCTTCTTTTTTGTAAGGGTAAAAAAAAATGCTGATCAAGTCACTTTTTAAATTTGCATTTACAAAAAAAAGTAAAAGAAAAAAAACAAACATTGGTGCTACCAGGGGCACATACCATGATGGTAGTCAGGGTTACTGGATTAGTTTTGAGTTGACAAAACCAAACCAATCCAATCAGGCTTTGTTGGTACTATGTCTATGATGCTGATCATCAATTTACTCTGTCATCTCAGGCTTTGATCCTGAGTTTAGGAGTTTAGGTGTGACATCAGTAGCGAACAGCCAATCACATGCTGAACAGTGAAACTGCGATTCACTTCTCCTCTGCAGAATATTACGAGATTGAAAAAAAAAATGTCTATGAAAATAAACAGAACATGACAACTAAAAGATGAAAAAAAACTTGCTAAAGTTGTAAGGTTAGTTTATATAGTTGATAAAGAGCGAATCGAACATTTAAGCTCATGTAGTCGTTTTTTATAGCTTTATCTATTGATTCTAATCCTTATTTATATTACCTTCCAAGAGGGTAAAAAAAATAAGATCTAGCCGTTTTTAAGGCCTTTCTGTATGCAATAGTGCTGTCTTTCCACAAAATGTTAAAAACTTCTAGTTACATTAGTTAAAGACTATAATGGTCTGAGAGGCCATTGCTCTGCTATAGAATTTCAACGGCATCAACATAGGGGTGTGAGATATCAAAAACAATTATCGCGGATGATTAAAATGTCTCCACGATCTGCTTTTGAGATCGTAGTATCGTAATACCAGTTGCAGTTCTGACGCCTCCTCAACATACTGTACAATTCGACGTAGGCCTACATTTTAACGTAGCGGTAGAGTTACACTCTCGGGACATCACAAAAAATTCACAAAAAGTCATTATTTGCATATGCTTTCAAGCCTTGCGGGTTAAACATTTCATTTGTGTGGTATATGCCCAAAGCGCACATGCACTAAAAGCCTGTTAGTTTAGTTTAATTACATTTTTAAGTTTAATTAAGAGTCTTATTGCGCTAATACTGTCAAATACATGGTTGGTTATGTCTAAAGTGAAAGCAAACATTTGAGAGAAAATCGAGTGCGTGCATATGCGTGTATATTAGATGCGTCGGTCCAGTGTTAAAGTGATAAAAGTGTAAAAAAATTAATTCTGTCATTATTTATTCACTCTAAAGTTGTTCCAAACCTTTATTTATTTATTGTGCTGAACACAAAATTAAGAATGTGGGTAACCAAACAGTTGCTGGTCCCCGTTGACTTCCATTATAGGAAAAATCATATTATGAAAGTCAATGGGGACCAGCAACTGTTTGGTTACACATTCTTCTAAATAACTTTTATTTTCAAGAGAAGTAACACATTTATTTGGGTTTAAAACAACTTGAGAGAGTAAATGATGACAATTTTCATTTTTGGGGGAACTATACCTTTCATGTTAATAAAACAACAAAAAAAACAACGAGAAAAACACTCACTGTAATAGTAGCATACAGAACCTCTCCAGATCCTTCATTCCTCCATACAGAACCTTTCCAGATCCTTCAGAATCCCAGATCCACGTTGGTGCTTCTTCTCTTCAGTTCACTCCACTCATCAGGTCAGGGAACTGGGACGGTCATGGCAGAAGCTTCATTTTGTGTTGAGTTTGCTGGAGTTTGTTTTTGGATGAGAGAGGAGGATTTTTCTTGAAACCCTCCCAAACAACATCTGGTGATGTAGGGGTTGTTTGATTTTTTTTTTTTTAGGCTTTCTGACCCCAAGACTCAACTAATCTCTGCAATTCTCCATCTGTGATCCTTGAAGACTCTTTGGCCACTCAAACTTTCATCCTCACCGTCCATTAAGGCAACATAGACACACGTTCTCTTCCTGGCAGATTCGTAACATCCTTAGTTGATTGGAACTTCTTAATTATTGCCTTGATGGTCAAAATGGGGATTTTCAATTCTTTAGCTATTTTCTTACAGCCACTTTCTATTTTGTGATGCTCAACAATCTTTTGATGCACATCAGAACTATATTCTTTGGTTTTACTCATTGTGATGGATGATTAAGGGAATTTGGCCTTTGTGTTTCCTCATATTTGAACTCCTGTGAAACAAGAAGTCATGGCTGGACAATTTCATGTTCCTAGTCACCCTGGTGTGCTAAAAAAGGTTAATTAATGGGAATATACTTCAGAGATATTTTACGCATAAAAACTTCTAGGGTTACCAATAATTGTGACCAACATGTTTTGGAGAAAAACATTTATTTCATAATGTGATTTCCCCAAATGGTATTTACCAGGGGTGCCATTAATTCTGAGCACAACTGTATACACCTCTTATTGCGGAGTGCTCTCCAATCGTGTTAATTATCTGAACGTGCTCCTCCCGAACTTTGTTAATAAAACATCATTTTGTGGCTCTGTTTTTAAAACTAAAACTTTTATTGTATTGCCTAGTCATTTGCAAAATAGTAAAAACCAATATCAATTGTGATAAAATCCCGAATAGTGATTTTCTAGAAAAAAAACATTATGATATATTTTTGCCATATCGCCCACCCTTACATCAACATGATTCCATGTGACAATATTATATCGAAAGTATGATTACGACAATGAGTAGGACCTGACACATGTTGTGTAACTCCAATAGAGTTAAAATGCCAATGTATTTTTTTCACTATCTATATGGTTATTCAAATCACCAACAATTAGGACTTTATCTGCAGCCAATACTAACTCGGATAGAAAATCTGTAAATTCTTTGATGAAGTCTGTACGGTGCCCTGGTGGCCTGTATACAATAGCCAGCACAAATCTCAAACGTGATTTATCATTTACACAAGATAGTGTTACATTAAGCACCAACACTTCAAAATAATTATATTTGAAAGATATTACTATAAGATATTACTATAAATTACAGCAACCCTTTTGCGTTTCAGACGAGGCTCACGTTTATATAAGTGATCTTGCGGGGTGGACTCATTTAAAAGAATGCTATCGTCTGGTTGTAGCCAGGTTTCTGTCAAACACATCACATCTAGGTTATGATCTGTAATCATATAATTTACAATAAATGCTTTTGAAAAAAGGGACCGTATATTCAGCAACCCAAGCTTTATCATTTGTTCATCTGATTAACCAGTCTGTCTGCTTCCTGACCTTGGCCTCAGTTAGTCAAGGATAAACTCTAAGACTATGTGCCATATTACTACCCCAGTAGGGATGAATACCAACTCTTTTCAACATGTCAGGTCTGCCTTAAAAACTTTTCCAATTGTCTATATAGCACATGGTATTTTTTAGAAATATCTTAAAGTGCCATTCAACTAATAATAAGTGCTATGGTATAAAGCACTTGTTTAAATGAACAAGACTTAAATGGCTTATTTATGAATTTATTAAAAAAAATAAAAAGGACAATATCATTAACAGTTCTATTACCAAACAAATGACGTGGTATAGAAAAAAAAAGTATTCCAAAATCTACCCACTGCAACCCAGAATAAACTTAAATAAATGCAGTCACTGTAAACAGTCATATCTACTAGGACTCCCATATAAAAGTAAGAATCATAAAAAAACATGAATAATTCCTTGAAGTTCAGTAAAAAAAAAAAAAAAAAAAACTTTCACTAGCGAATAGAATTCACTGAATTCTATTCCCCCACCCCCAATAAATTAACACAAGTACAACATCCTACAGCAATTATGGAGCTCCCACGCACAAAAAATACTAAATTAAGCAAAACCATTCACTCAACACAAACAAAAGAAGTCGGGGCAGCATTTCTTTTGGTTTCATTAGAATTTTAGAATTAACGCACTTGTGGTTTCAAAACAACAAGACCATCTAATGTGAAAAACAGACAAATACAGTTATATATAGTTATATAAATACATCAAAATATGTTAAAACTGTTGTAAAAACATTCTTAGATTATAAAACCATTAATGCCAAATAAAAGGCTGTGTAAAAACTTCAATAATTTAAACATAAAAAAGCAAGCACTCTCACATTACGTCTCAGCCCTGATCACACAATGTTTCTCTATTTTTTTTCATACAATTTATTCATTTTGTTCATTTGTTCCAGCATCAATGGGTAATTATGCACGGTATAATTCACTCAAATGTATAAATACTATAAAAATGTATGTACAGTACCCATTATTGTAAATCTTCAGATTTAAGTTAGTGTTAAGTCATTTACATTATTTACAGAATTGACTTCTGTGGAAACGAGACTGGAAGATATAGAGTAGCAGAAGCCACAGAAGTCACACAGCAGGTGCCAGTCAGGAATGAGAGTTACTAAGGCTTTGAAATGTGCCTGCATTTGCCAGTCTTAGTCAATGTCACTGAGGTCACTAACAGGTTCATCTTGGACATGAGTCAGGTGGTTCATGGCGCGGTTGAAGGCGGTCTGAACAGCTTTGCGGATGGCTGAGGTGCGTCCCTCCATCATCTTAATCTTGTCGATGGTTTTGTCAATACCGAGAGGAACCATCTTGGATTTAGAAAGCCACTGCCTGGAAAAAGGAAACAGCACACACAATCCTATTTTATAAAACTTCCTCAGACACAAGTTGTTGCTCTTGCCTTTTTATTATTTTTGTGCTTTAATGAAGTTGCATGTTCAGCCTTTTAGTTTGTTTTCTTTTTTTCCTAATTCTCTACAAATGATGAAAAAATCTAACGACTCATTACTGTCACTCTTTAATTGATTTGAAGTTTACATAGTAAAAATACATTGGGTGCAACTAGATTTGCACATTTTGTGTATATTCATGTGATGATTGTCGTGATTGGTCAACTCTGCCACAGTAAAAGCTAGATATATAAACTGTGACACACTGTTATCTGATAATGATTGTGAAACCACATTTAGAGGTAGTCTTGCACAGATTTTGACCACACTTAATGAATCCAAATGAGCTTCCTTCATCTGCAGTCAGCTAAATAAGTAATATGTTAATGGGTTAAGATGGAAATAAAATGTAATGCTTGTTTTAAGTAAAGTAACTTTGTTCTTATGTTATTTGTCCTCATTTAATTGTTTCCTTGTTTAATTGAGAGCTTGATTGACAGGTGATCTGACCAATCATACTTCGCCATTCGGTCCGACAAAGCAGTCAGGAGAGTTAGTAGATTAACATGGGAGGATTTGAACTTGAAAAACGGAGTGTACTGACGCCTTTCCGCGGTTAAAACAACATTCCTTCTGATGTTTATTCATGTTTATTTGATGCTATAAATGAACTAGAAGGAAGAGATGATCGGTTCACGAGGTGATGCTCTACAGCGATCTGTCAGACACATTAAAGAGCCACAAAACGGTATTTATTGTTAACATTTATTTTAAAATGGCCAAATTTGAAAGGTGAGACTTTGTTTAATATGTTTAATTACAAAAGTAACCTGGTCTGACCTGTCTGTCAGTGTTGTCAGTCTCCTCTCTGCTCCGCGATGTATTTTTCACTGCGTGAGAACATGGTGTGGCTTCAGAGCGGCATAGCTTGTCGGACATAGCAACAGTAACTAAGGGGGGCGGGTCTTTGCGAACGGTCAATTGCCTTTAATAATGTTCGAAGTTTATATTAATTAGGCTAGTAGTTCTAGCTGTGGGATCAAAATTGGAATTGTGAATTCTGAAATTGAATTGAGTATTATTTATCATAAGTGCTGTTCATTTAATTGAGTAAAATTATTTCAATTACTGAGAACAACCGCACAATTTGACACGGTTGTCTGTAGAACAAGGACAAGTTAACTGCAGATGTGCAATACTTATGCACATACTTATGCAGGGGTTTGAGCAAACTTCTAATACTACGTATTAGTATTAGTGATCCTTTACTTCGCAAATACTAATAAATAACCTCTAAAAATCTCACCAGCTACGTTTGTTGTCAAAGAAGAGAACAAGGTAAAGTTTCTCTTCGGACTTGTACTGCAACTGTTCTCCGATCCGCAGCACGTCCAGCGGGGGCATTGGGATAGAGACTCCGTTGTGCTGGCACCCCACACGTGGCATATGAGGGTCTATGATCTGTAATGAAACCGTAACGTTAAAGAACATGACGACAATCCTGGAAACAGTCAAATGACTAGGGCTGCCCCCTAATGGTTGACCAAGCGTTAGTCGATGAGAAAAGGATTAGTCGGCAAAATTGAATTAGTCGATTGGTCACAGAACAGAAAAGCAGTCCGTGACGGATAAATCGTTCACAGGGCTGTCCATGTACTGTAGTAATTATATCGGGTAGGAAATCCAAAGTGTAGTAGCCTAACTTTAAACAATTTACACTTTAACAATAATCTAGATAAATGGGCGCTATTATTAGACATATCCAATTGCAATATGAATTTATTGTAGTCATGGAGTTTCAGATTTAAAATTTGTTTAATATGTATTAATACGTACATATCCGTATTGATAGGGGGCAGCAGAACAAAATAAGAGCAATAATTACTTATTAGTTTATTCCGTTAGTATGACTACAGGGAAAGCTAAGGGTGCTCTCACACCTGCCTCTTTAGTTGGGTTGAATCGCACTAGAGTTCGTTGTCCCTCTTGGTGCGGTTCGTTTGGGCAGGTGTGAATGCAGCAATCGCACTCGGTGCGCACCAAAAGCGGACCAGACAAGCGTACCGAGACCTCCTCGAGAGGTAGGTGGTCTCGGTATGCTTTCAAACTAACTCTGGAGCGGTTTGTTTGTGGTGAGAACGTGATCCGACCTCGAACAGACCCAACTGCCAAAGAACTGCCCATTTTTAGACTAAACCAGCTGCCGTAGTCAGTGGCGCTGTGCATTATGTCACTGTTTAGCAACATTAAAGGATTAGTTCACTTTTAAAATGAAAATTCTGTCATCATATACTCACCCTTAAGTTGTTTCAAACCTGTATGAATTTCTTTCCTCTGCTGAACACAAAGGAAGATATTTAGAAGAATGTCAGTAACCAGACAGTTTCTGGTTCCCATTGACTTCCATAGTACGAAAAAAATATACTATGGAAGTCAATGGGAACCAGAAACTGTTTGGTTACTGACATTCTTCTAAATATCTTCCTTTGTGTTCAGCAGAGGAAAGAAATTCATACAGGTTTGAAACAACTTGAGGGTGAGTATATGATGACAGAATTTTCATTTTAAAAGTGAACTAATCCTTTAATACACGCCTCCTCCTGACGTGACTTGCGATGCGCCTTCGCCGCATACCGTGCATTAAAACATTATTTTCAAGCCGCATCCTCGCTTCATTCTCAAATGTTATTGTTTGCCTAAAGTGGTGTAGACAAACTATATAATAAACTATGACCAGGGATAGAAGCAGCCCATGCAGTCGTCTCTCCGTAGTAAAAAGTGGCGTGTTGTCTGCCAGATTTTCCTCCTCTTTCTTACTTCTGGGAGTTCTGTTGGAATTTTCCCGCACGTTAATTCTGACCAATCGAAGTGCAGTTATGGAAATACGTTCAAGACACATCTGGCCATGAGTGATGTGGATGTTGTCACGTGACTGCATTTTGGTTCGTTTCATCAACTCATCAGCTGATTCGGACCAGAGCAATCAGTGTGGTGAGAAAATGAACCAAAACGCCTGAAAAATGCTACAAAGTATAATTTTTCGCCCCTGGTCCAGACCAAATGAACCGAACTGCAGATGTGAAAGCACCCTGAATGATCGGACAAAGTGGATTTAGCGTCCCAATACGTTGGATAATTACTTCTCAAAAAAAAAAAAAAAAAAACGAAATTGCAGATGGAGTTACATGTAACTGAGCAGACAAGTGTCACTCATTCAGAAGATGAGAATTCCTGATGTGAGCCGTCAGCTTCGCTGCAATCCCATCCAAGTCCACATGAAACCCATTGTTCAATGGCGCAAGCGAGAAAAACTCACCGTTCAGAAGGTCAAAGCTAGTTAACAGTCTAGAAAATCAAGAGGATTTAGCATTTCCAATTAATGCATACAATTATTATTAGGCTACTCATTTTTGTCACTATGGGGCCCACAAGAGGAAATAAAAATAAAAATTAGATTAATCTCTCATCATCCCTAAGAGAATATATGCCATTTATGCAGTGTCAGATGGCAAAAGCTCAGTCAGTTTTTACTTGCAGTTTCTGTAGTGAATAATTGACTGGGGTTTGAGACTTCTTCATTAGCATAACTCTAGCGCAGTGGTTCTCAATCTTTTTTTGGCCAGTGCCCCAGAGTGTGAAGGGACATGTTCAGCACATGCCAAAAATATGCTGATGCACAACTGTCCGAATAACTGATAACTGTCCGATAAGTGTCATGATTTAAAGGGGTCATCGGATGAAATTGTCACTTTTTCAGCTTTTTTTGCATTTAGTTAGGTTTCTGGCTTGTCTGCCAGAGCAGAAAAGCTGAAAAGAAAACGCGTAGCCAGTTTGTTATCAATCAATCAATCAATCAATCAATCAATCAATCAATCATTTTAATTCTAAAGCACGTTTAAAAACAACACGAGTTGACCAAAGTGCTTTACAGACCCAACCTTACAAACCCATAGCCAAACACACCATACGCACTAAATAAAACCACATGTAGCTAAGAACAGTTAAAAGCAGCAGAGAAGAAGTGGGTCTTCAACCTAGATTTAAAACACTCAATGGAATCACAGGATGTAAAGGAAGACTATTCCAAAGACGCGGTGCTGCTACCGCAAAGGCACGATCTCCCTTAGTTTTTAACCGAGATTTTGGAACATTTAAAAGAAAGCTTTGAGAGGATCTTAGTGGTCTAGCAGCAACATGATGCTGTAACAAACTATAATATATACAGGGGCAAGCCCTTTAAAAAGCATTAAAAAAAGGACCTTGTATTGCACCCTATACTCCACAGGGAGCCAGTGCAGAGAAGCCAGCACCGGAGAGATACTGGAACATTTGCTAGTGCCAGTCAACAATCTGGCCGCAGCATTCTGCAGCCGTGAAAGCAACTTCTTGACCCCAGGGATGATGGGACGAGCGGAGGAAATAGAGCTCCCCATTTCCACCGTAAAGGTTCTCCCCTGTAAATACGATAAAAACCACCTTAATACAATCCCTCTAATGCCCATCACTGACTCTGACGCTCAAGGAGAATCCCATGATCCACTGTATCGAAGGCTGCACTCAGATCCAGTACAGTTCCCAGAATCCACAGACAAAAGCAAGTCATTGGTCACCTTGAGAAGGGCAGTTTCTGTACTATGCTGAGGTCTAAAACCCGACTGGAATGTATCAAAAATATTGTTTTTATTTAAAAAATTTGAAAGTTGGTTAAGAATCCGTCCTTCGGATGAGACGTTAAACCGAGGTGCTGACTCTCTGTTGTCATTAAAAATCCCAGGATGTCCTTCAAAAAAAAAAAAAAAAAAAAAAAAAAAAAAAAAAGAGTAGGGAGTCATCCCCATATCATTCCCATATCACTGATTTTCTTCATCACTGTCTCCTCTCCACCAGTAAGCTGGTGTGTGGTGGGCGTTCTGGCGCAATATGGCTGCCGTCGCATCATCCAGGTGGATCCTGCACATTGGTGGTGGTGAAGGAGATTCCCCAACGCTTCCATAACGCTTTGAGTACCCAGAAAAGCGCAATATAAATGCAACAAATTATTATTATAAGAACTACCTTCTCCAGCATTTTAGCTAAAAAATACACCATAGAAATAGGTTTATAATTGTTTAACACCGACTGGTCTGAACTCGTTTTTTTTTTTTTAAAGAGGCTGCACAAGAGCGTGCTTAAAATATGATGGCACCAGCCTCTCTATAAGACTCTGATTCACTACAGATGATATAGTTGGACCCACCGCATCCCAAACCTGAATTAACAAGCGGGGCGGGATGATATCATGAGAGCAATAAGCTAGCTTGAGATATTGGGAAATTTCTAACAGGTCTGAAGTAGTTACCGGCTTACGTCTACTTAACTGGCCAGAGGTAAGAGAACCAGGAGGTTAAAAATGGCTTTTGAACCCAGACAGAACTAGAGATGCTGGATCTAATAGCGATGCTGGATCTAATAAAAGTGCAAAAAAAAAAAAAAAAAATCACAAGCTCTCTCTGAATTATCGGAAACAATAGCAGGATTTAAAACTGTGTATTAATCATACGAAATAATATTTTAGGACTGCACTGATTCATTCTTAGAGATTGAATCAGGGAAATGCGCCTTAGCCGCTTTGACAAACTGTTGCTGAGATACAGTTTTTGATTGTACCCGTTTCCAGGGGGCAATACAATCCAAAATATGATTACAGCCCATATTTAAATCAGATACCAAAATAGATGGATTGTACTCAATAACTGGCATAAGGGCATTGTACTGGTCAGAAAACAGAGGCAAAACCAGCATTGATAGCCCGAGCTCAAAGAGCTCTCCCAAAGAGAGCCAAGCAAATATGACATTAAACATAATAACAAATGATCTGAGAGCCCCAAGTTCTTAATAGTCAGCTCACCCACAGATGACAAAACCAAATCAACAGTACACCCCTGCTTATGCGTCACGCTTGCCCCGTCTCCTAAAGCGTTTCCTTCTCCTTTGACCGCAATCCGAAAGGCCGCACAGATCCACAGCTGCGCGTGCGATAAACGGGGAAATCACAAAACTTATTTCCACCCGAGTAACAGCTGGAAGCCACCGCCGACTCTCTGAGACTTAAAGAACATCGTGCTCATAAACACAAAGAGAACTAACTCGCTACACCAACAAGGATAGAAATGGGACAAAAACTAATAAAACATACAACACAAACAGCAACCGATGGGATGCCGAACGACTAACAGGCGCCATCTTTTAAGATTGCCATCTTGATTAAAGCAAGATTAAACTGGATTAAACTAAACTATACCTTTTCTATCTCCATATATTCTCTGGCTCTGTCCTGTTTTGATGAGCTCCTGAAGCTCCACCCTCTCCTGGAAAGGGGGCCGGGAGCACCAGCTCATTTGAGACGCACAAAAAAAAAAGGCACGTTTTTCCTCGCCCCCAAAAAGTGGCAATTTTAACATGCTTTAAAAAAATTATCTGTTGGGTATTTTTAGCTAAAACTTACATACACACTCTGGGGACATCAGAGACTTATCTTGTAAAAGGGGCATCCGATGTCTCCTTTAAAATGTTTTGGCATTGTTTCTAAGGCTTTATAATTGCATTCTAAAAAATTACATTAAAAAAAAAACGGAAAAACACTGCTGCACTCACAGAGTCCAGCCAAATGAGCATGTCATCCAGAACAATTAAAAACTATTGATTACATGACAGCTGTCTTATAAGCCCAAGAACATTTCAAAGTCCAATTGTTATATTTTGAAATATTATAAAAAGCATGAGAGATGCAATAGGAATGACCCGAAATTTTGTCCCACAAAAAAAGGTCATCCGAAAATGCGAAAGGATAAAAATTATTGGCCGAATTTAACAGAAACCATTTCTTTAAACTCCAATAACAAAAACAAATAACATGGATAAAAAGTGTGAAATTATCTGTTTTATGTAAACAGTGATTAATGATAGATGCTATATTGTTGAGCTTACAGTTGAGACAGGCAAACCCTCTCTCTCTCTGTGTGTGTGTGTGTGTGTGTGTGTGTGTGTGTGTGTGTGTGTGTGTGTGTGTGTGTGTGTGTGTGTGTGTGTGTGTGTGTGTGTGTGTGTGTGTGTGTGTGTGTGTGTGTGTGTGTGTGTGTGTGTGTGTGTGTGTGTGTGTGTGTGTGTGTGTGGTGGAGAAAGACTCATGGAGAAATTTAAACAAACAAGTTCAACAGGACAACAATTCACTGAGAGCGTTTACTCTCACTTGTGCAAAGGTTGTTTAACACTAATTATAAAACGTATAGTTCCAGTCCTTGATTCTGATTGGTTGAGCCGTGTTCGAAGCCGTTGTAAATTACTCAACAAACACACCCGTGACCGCATTACATTAGTATTAATGTGCAACTGCCGTTTGTAATTCTTTGTTGCTGCATGTTTTTTAACAACCTATTTGGAACTACATTGCTTGGCGGAGGAATAAATGTGTTATAACGTGTTATTACATGGCTTGGTTGAATTCTAATGTAGAATGCAGTCTGTTATTTCTTGTTAACAGACCGCTGCTAAGTATAACACACCGTTGCCATGAAAAACAGAGCGTTGCCATGGACATGGTGTTCTTTAACAGAAGCGATACAGTCGTTTTTAAATCAAACTCCTTTTTAAATCAATATTTTGTGTCAAATTATTGATTTATTTGGTAGGTAGCCATGTAATAAGCGGGATAATGTATAGCGAGGCGGTTGTTATAGCGAATACAACCCCTCCGCTTCGGGCTCCCGATCAGCCTGTCGGTGTTGTATTCGCTATAACAACAACCACCTCGCTATATATTATCCCTTACATATTTTTTGTTGCTGGTGTTTATTTTATGAATAAAATAAATATTAAAATGAATATTTTTATTGAGTAACCGTTTTATAAAAGCAATAAGCCCCTTGAACTCTGAGTCGTGCCTAACAACGCCCCTTAGCTGTTCTAAATCCACTGTTAAACATGTCTTCACGGGGCTCATTGGTTTCATTAACGCTATACGTCACACAAGAGAAACAATGTCACATGTTTTACTTGTGTCTGTAATGTCAAAACCTTGACAATTTTCATTATTATAAAGAATAAATAAAACATAACATGACACAATTTAATGAAACGTAAATTGAAACGGTTTTAAAAGCAAATTTCTGTAGATGGGTTTCATGAGAAAATGAGAAAGCTTACAGGAAGTGAATAAGGGAGGAAGAAAGGAAGAGAGAGAGAAATAGCTAGTTTCTACACATGCACATTCAGACTCACCAGGGCAGGGTAGGAGGGGTATCCACTACATTTAGCCCAAACTAGTTTGAGAGGTTCCAGCATAACTGTGGCACTAGTGGGCATCCAAATACTGCTGTTGCCAACTTCTATGAAAGCAGGAATATCAACAAAACATGTTATGATGGCGCAAACATTCAACCATGATACTCACAATAACTACAGAGTTAAGACTATTAAATATCCATTAGGTCTTAGTGATTGCCAGAAAAAAAATCTCAATATTTTAGATAATATCGCGTAGTATTTACACTAAAATGTCAAGACTTTTTTTAAACACTATCAAACAGCAACGATAGACAATTAGATTCATAATGTTAAATAAAACCAAATTAAATGTTTAAAATAATCAAGGCACATTTTAATGCATGCGGACATTTTTAATTATTAACTAGACAAGGAACTAGTGTGAGTGTGTTTACGTTGTAGAACAAAACATGTCAAGTTATGTTTACCACAGGCTTTACTTTACTCAGAAAAAAAGAAAAGAAAAAACTGCATAGGAAAATCTCAGAGACCACTGGCGCACTTAGTCTTCCGGGTTCTGACGTCATCCCTGAACCACTCTATTTTCAGTGGCAATGATAAATAAAATAGCTGACTTGCTAATAAAATAATAACTTGTTTATAGAATTGTTGAATAAAAACATTATCACACTCATAATTGTGAATATCAGCAGCACAGCTGTGATTAAATTTTTCATTGATTGCAATGGACAGTACACATCAGTAAAAAGGACAGCGATGTGGATACCTACCAGCAGCTATTCTAGCAGCTTTGGCGAAATTTCTACTCTCGATGCAAGCAATAATCTCACTCTTGTCCTCCACCGTGTTCCTCCGGATGAGGGCTGGCTTTCCCTTCCCACACTTCGGAAGATTTAGTGCGATACTGCTAAAGACAGATGAGAAAACATGATGAGTGATGTGAATTGTAAAAAAATGACAAAAACAAAAAACACATGAAAATAAGAATAATGCAGGGATACATGGATGTGCATTTGTACCATTTAAGCACTTGACCGATTAAAAGTAGATATATTTCTTTATGCGCGTGTGTGTTTGTGTGTGTGTGTGTGTGTGCGTGTGTGTACAATTATTGGCAACCCTTCATTTAACACTTTGAGGAGCCTTCAACTGGCAAGAAAACAGCACTCAATTCCCTCTTATAACACATTAAGTTGATGAACACATGGCAAGGGATTTGAGCCCATTCCTCCATATAGGATCTTTCTGGATCTTCATCTCATCCCACAGGTTTGCTGTGGGGTTTGGTCTAGGGGACTGCTATGTCCATGGTAAAACCTTCATTTTGTGGTCAGTGGACCTTTTTGTTGTTGATTTTGAGGTGTGCCATTGTCCTGCTGGAAGATCCTACCACAGCCCAGTTATGCTTCCTGAGAGGTGTTAATATGTCCCAGAGTTTATGATACCATGTCCTAACAAGTTTTTTCCAGGCATTTGAGGGGGGTGGGGGGGATAACCAAACATAAAAGGTACAAATATTTGGCAGAAACACTTTCATGTAGTCCACATTTATTTATTTTTTGTCTAATCTTACTACAATTGAAGGTTTAATTTTTGCGAATATTTTTAATCAAAGACTAAGAGAAATTATTTTTAAAAAGTTCAATATTAGTAAAGAACGCTTTATGTTATTGTTGTGTATTGTAAATGACAGATTATTTTTCTCAAAAAGGGATCTCAAAAACATGGACTGAATATTACTGTCACATGACAAACATTCAACAGAGCGCCCATGAGCCAAGATGGCAGTCTGCAGATTGTGTATTTTCAGGTGAATGAATATGAACCAGTTAAACAACTCCCGTTGAGTTTAATCCCTTGGAAAGTATGAGATAATACCAATTCTTTTGTCTACACTAGTTCATGTAAAAAAAATGGTAAACAAACATGAAGAAATAAGCACAATGCTATTGAAAGGAAATGGAACATCCTCTCTCAAAGGTACTCTCTCAACTACCCACCTGTTGCTGGAAGACATGCTTGATTCAGAAGCGCACCTGCGACGAGGCTCCAACTGCCTGCTAGAAGACAACTCCTCCTCCTGATGCAGGCCAAACCCGTTTGACAGCCCTAACAGACACAAGGAAGAGTGAGAGGGAGCGCTTTTACAAAAGTGCTAACGTTATTAAAGGGATAGTTCGCCCAGAAATTAAAATGAGCCAATGATTTACTCACCCTCAAGTCATACTAGATGTACATGACATTCTTCTTTCAGACGAATACAATCGGGAGTTATATAAAAAAAATCCTGGCTCTTCCAAGCTTTATAATGGCAGTGAATGGCTGTTTAAAAAATGTCCAAAAAAGTGCATCTATCTATCATAAAAGTGCATCCATCCATCATAAAAGTGCATCCATCCATCATAAAAGTGCATCTATCCACCATAAAAGTGCATCTATCCATCATAAAAGTGCATCTATCCATCATAAGTGCATCCATCCATCATAAAAGTGCATCTATCCTGCATCCATCCATCATAAAAGTGCATCCATCCATCATAAAAGTGCATCTATCCATCATAAAAGTGCATCCATCCATCATAAAAGTGCATCTATCCATCATAAAAGTGCATCTATCTATCATAAAAGTGCATCCATCCATCATAAAAGTTATGATGGATAGATGCACTTTTATGATGGATAGATGCACTTTTATGGACTTCAAAACAGAAACAACCATTCACTGCCATTATAAAGCTTGGAAGAGCCAGGACATTTTTTAATATAACTCCGATTTTATTTAAAGAAAAATGTCATATACACCTAGGATGACTTTAGGGTGAGTAAATCATGGGCTAATTTTCATTTTTGGGTGAACAATCCCTTTAATTTGCATTTATATCAATCACAATGGCCCTTTTTGATTTGTCCTGCAGATTCTACCTGTGTCCAGCCGTTTGATGGGCGATTGGTCCTCGCAACTGTCTCCACTGGCACTCCGCGGCCTCTTCCTGGTGTGGAGCAGCGTCTCCAGGCGCGGTATGACGACTGACAGGAATGTTTTTGTACCTAACCGAGAACTGCCTTTGGGAGTTTCACCATCATCAACGGGCTTATGAGGGCTTGTGCTTTTTGATTTGCGGAAAAGAACAGAAGTCCGTCGGTTTACTGGGCTTGACGGCTCGGCCAGAGTTGACGTAGCTACCACACTGACATCGCTGTCCTCTATCTGCAGATGGGAGTGTCCATTGAGTGACTGGGAAACGCGCTCCTTGCGGCGTCTGTGTTTGTCGGGGCAGGGTTCTATAGGTTTCAGGGTGGGTGGCTCAGAGTGACTTCCCGCGTTCATGAGGGGCAGCAGTGAAGCAGATGACTCAAGCTTAGGTGGGACAGATTTATCACCTGCCATGAAACAAGGAGATACTGTCACACATTGTATAAACTGACCAATGCATGGCATTTTTTTATTTTCTCAGAAAAATGCGAGCTGTATTGTAGGTGGTTGACAGGACGATGCTATCCAGTTGCTTGTGTGTTTTCGGCGCTATGCCATGCAGTAGCTAGAGAGTTTCTCAACCATCCTGCTCTTGGAAGGGCCAGTCATGCAAAGTTTAGTTTCAACCCTGATCAAACTCTTTATTTAATGTGATTTTCTAGTAATCCTGAAGACCTTAAGAGCTTGTTCAGGTATGTTTGATTAGGGTTGAAGCAGGACTATGGCACACCAGGAACATGTTGTTGTTTTATTTCAATATATCGTGCAGCCCTATTCTAAAGAGTGTTTTTAGAGAATTGTTAGGCATTTGCTTAAGGTGTTACAAGTGTTTTTTTCCCATCTCATAGGCCACGATCTTCCTAAAATTTAAATTTCCTAATTATTTACTCACCCCTAAGCCATCCAAGATATACATGACTTTCCTTCCTTACCCGAATATAAATAAAAGGAATAGTTCACTTCAAAATGAAAGTTCTGTCATCCTTTACTCACCCTCAAGTTGTTTCAAACCTGCATAAATTTCTTTCTTCTACTGAACACAAAAGAAGATATTTTGAAGAATGTCGGTAACCAAACAGTTGATGGACCCCATTGATTTCCATAGTGTTTTTTTCCTACAATGGAAGTCAATGGGGTCCATCAACTGTTTGGTTACCGACATTCTTCAAAATACCGGTATCATCTTTTGTGTTCAGCAGAAGAAAGAAATTCATACAGGTTTGAAACAACTTGAGGGTGAGTAAAGGATGACAGAACTTACATTTTGCAGTGAACTATTCCTTCAAGGTTTTGAAGGAAAACATTCCAGGTTTTTTCTCCATCTAATTGCAAGCGAATGGGGCAAAACGCAGTCTACGATACGAGTAACCATCCGAATGTGCTCATGTCACATGCGAGGCTCTGAACTCAACCCTCTCGTCTTGAGGCGAGTAAATATCCAGGAATTTTTTTTTTTTGGTTGAACTATTCCTTTAACTGATGCACGCACTTCAACTTGATTTCCTGTTAAGACTGGACTCAAGAGCATTCACAACAATGGGAGTAAAACAATTAGATTAAAACAATAAATCTACAAACCTGGACTAGAGACAATGAAACAAGGGGACAGAATTATCTCTTTTCAAACCTCATCTATCCAGAACTTTCCTCTCCCTCAAGTCCAATAGGCTCAGGTCATTTAAAGTTGACTCATCGTGCCTAAAGTTCACTTAGAATGCTTATATACAACATATAATATAATAATATGTCCAAGTGCGATTTGTAAAATTGTCTCAATTTCAAACGTGTTAAGTGCACTTTACAGAAACGCAAGAAAGAGACTTGCAAGCAGAATACTTTTAACCATGCTGATGGATTCCATTGTCGGGCCAACGGTTGGTTCATATAAGGTCTTGGGAGTCTCTACTAATCTACTAATGAGTTTAATAAGGTGTGCTTGATATAGGAGTCATACAAAACGTGCAGTGTTCTCCAGTGTGAACTTCAAGACCAGGGTTGGGAACCATTGTCAAACAAGAAAAATTATAAGTCTAATTGATTAGAAAAGCATTATCACCTCTGGAGACAAACAAGTAGTTGTTTGTTTGTTTATATTAAGTATATTTTGGGGCATTTTTAGCTTTTATTGGACAGGACAATTGATTAGAAGAGAGGGGGTTGGGATCAGAAAAGCTGGGACTCTAACTTGGGACAATGGTGATATGTCAACGTGTTGCCCACAAGGCTTTGACAAATGTTCAACTGGTTAATAGCAAGAAAACTTCAAACCAAGATTTTTCAAACAAACCTTTTTGAAGGATATGGCCAGCTTGTTCCTCAGCATTCTTCAGTTCAGCGGCAGGAAGAGCTTTCCTCAAACTCAGCTCCATCCTCACGTCACCAATGATTTTCTTGAGCAGCTTCAGTCGCCTGCTCCGGGACGGGCTACATTTCATTGCTGTAGTTAGATCCATCTTTTCTAGTAGCTCCCTCAGCTGCTCTTCAAATGACATCTGCTCCCGATTGGCTGGAACCAATAAGCGGTCCACTGAAACAAGAAGAAGAATTGTTTATTGATTGATTTGTTAAAGCGTAGGGATGGGTTCTGATTCCACTTCTATTCCAATTTTAAAATTCCATTAGTGATTCTTAGTTTCAAGGAAGCAGTAAATTGACCAGTACCAGTCAGTACATCTAAGAGTGATATTTATCAAGAAATGCCATTGCTTAGACACAAAGACATGGGACCCTATCATACACTTAGGGCAATGCGGCGCCAGGCACGACGCAAGTGTTTTTGCTAGTTTCAGCCCGACGCAGTTTTCATTTTCACGTCCTGCGCCACGTTGTTTAAATAGCAAATGCATTTGAGCGCCCATGGGCGCTCTGGTCTGAAAACGAGGTGAGTTCAGGCGCATTGTTGGTGCGTTGCTATTCTGAGGCAACTGATATAGACTGTGCCATTGACCAACTGAAACCTGGTCAAAAGTCAATGGCGCAGTTTTTGTTTTGTTATTTACGGAGTAATATGAGCCTATAGGCGGGTCCAAAACGGCGTACACTTTGTCCTGTAGATGGTCTGCTTGCGTGCTTTAACTTCACGCACGAGCAGATCCGTTTCCTCGCGAGAGAAGCGTTTGGTTTTTCCGCTTGCAAATTCCGCCATGTAAATAGCTGTCTTTTAAAGGGAATGGGAGATGAGACTGATTGGTTTATTGCACGTTACGCCCAAAACACACCCATTACTCATTAAGAGAATAGGGACAGTTTGAGACCACGCGCCAGGAGCTTAGACCATTTTTCCCGTCGTTTAACTAGCAAAAGTGGATTCGGACACACGAAAATAGGGCCCATGAGCTTGAATAAAATACACTTTTGCTAGATTTTTTTTAAAAAGGCAAAAGAAAAACAGTGGGATTCACAATTTGTTTTACATGTAAATACAGAAAATTATTTTACACCATCACATAAGGTGCAGTGAGTTTAGTTTGCTTTATGTCCATGAGTAATTCCATTCTACATGCAGGTTCACATCATTTTGATATTGCAAAAACATTGTGGCTACGATAAATTGCCACAAGCACAAATTGTCACTGTTGGCTGGTGGACACAAAAAAACTGTAACCTGATCAGTATACCAGTAAGTTTGTGCATTTACCATCTTCCCAGGAGAAAGGTGCGGATGGCTCAATCTTGGGTTGTTCGCGCAGGTGCATGCCAGTTTCAAAATCAAAGCCGATTGTCTGAACATCTCGACGAGTTTTCCTGAGCACAGCTCCACCCTGGTCTCTCAATCTAACAGCAGTCCTGTAGAAGAATGAATCCTTGCCATTGTACTTCATGCAGTTTTCAATAATGAGATTGAAGTCTGCTTCAAATTCATCCAGACATTTGTAGCCTTGTGCATCAATGCGTTTGCTCATGGTGGAAAAATCCATTGGGTGTATGATGTGGTCCATATAGTCAGGCACCTGTGAGCAACACACACACAAAATAAAGGTGAAATTCAGATCAGTGATAAAGACTCACCCAAGCAATGCAAGTGCTTGTGTTTGTGCTGCATATCATTTTAATTGTTTAACAGCATCAGTATCGGTGATACTGTCCTTCATTCACAATATTTATTTGCACTTACAAGTACTTATGTGAAAATATATTCATGAATAAGAATTTTAATGTTGGGTGTGATTAATCATGATTAATTACAGAAACCTATGCGATTGATTACTCGATTCACATCACTATTATTTTCATCTTTGTCTGTACATAAACATTCATCTTACAGACTGAATATACTGGTAATACAGCTGGTTGGACGCTATGGGGTGCTATGGGGTCATTTTTGTTGTTCAATGGCTGCTCAAGTTCAAACTGACTTTTCTTTTCTTTTCTTTTTTTAATACATTAAATAAACTTATAATTTATTTATTCTAAAAATAAGTGCAGCAAGATTAAATGAAAAGTGCTGTTCACCAAGCCTCTAATGTTTCAAGAGTTTGGTCATTCCTTTAATGGTCTTCAATGCAGCTAGATTGATAGCTTCACAGTGCTTCGCTCTGTATTATTAATTATAACCGGATGACGACCCACTGACTTTTCTTAAATGAGTCTCTGACCTCGCACAATTGTTCACGTCACATAATAATATTTGTAATTTTGATATATTTTGTAATTTTATCGTTTTGATACGTTGGTCAAGAAAATCGGACTTCCAATACATTAATTTAGCTTAATTTATCATTGGTCGTAGACTCTTTATTAGGCAACTATTCATTATTCAAGGCTTATTTATTCATTGAGCTTTTGATAGCAGCTGTTGTTAAGTTTTAATTCATATTTGTCCACTTTTACCTGATATACAGTCAACCCTACATTTATTCAGAAACCTTCAACATTTCTCACATTTTTACAGTTTATTCACTATATAGTTTAGAAAATGTTAATAAAATTTGAGAAGAACTTAGAGTTATCAAATCAGTTAATTGTTAATCAACTGAATTAGGTTGAAAAGCTGTCATACGTTACATTTTAAATACACAATTAGATAATACCAATTTAGGTTAAGCAATTAAAGAAAGAACACTTATGAAAAATATGGTCAGGTCAAAGTGTTTGAATAATTTTGGTCTCAAATTTTACTGGTAGTCCACTCTATGAAGAATTTTTGGGTATAATGTCACAGTTTACTTTATTTTCCTATTCTCACTTACATTAAATTAACTATAGTGTCCAGCACCGATGAGTAAAAAAATATTTTTTTTTTGGTTCGACCGTATATTGTGCACCCTGATTTAGCTTGTAAAATTCTCCAAGCATATGTTTGGCTTGAAAAGCGTGCTTGGGCTATGTTTCTTCAAATATATTTATTTAAAATTTGGACACTTAAATTACAATATAATACTTGTTGTATGTAGACAATCTATGCAAAGTGAAATGCCTTTCGACTACTTTTAAAGTTAAGGCAACTGCAGACCAACCTCTTTAATGCTGACAGGCTCTGCAAAAATGTGTGCCTGGTCTTTCTCCTGTAACTGATCAAGCACAGCCCTCAGAAGGACTGTGAAAGGAGTGAGTTGGAACTCCATTAAAGTCTGCTGAAGCTTTATCTGCAACAGAATCACACGAGTCATCATCCAGGAACATGCACATGCAAACTAAACATGATCAATATCTTGACGTGCAGCATAGTGTTCTCCTCATACCTCCTCTCTCTTGAGTTTCTCTCTCTTCCTAATGAGCTCCAGCAGGAGTCGTGCTCGCTCAAGGTCGTGTCTCACCCGTTGCCACTCTTTCAGCTGCTCCTTCAGTGCTCGAGTCTCCTCCTCTGACTGTTTCTGTCGTCACAATGGTTTAAAGTTTGAAATAAACTATTATCAATAGGGGTGTAATGATCACGATTCAATACATATCACAATACTGAACTCACGATACGATATTATCGCGATACTCCAAGACATATGGTAATAGGTTAACATAAAATGTACTGTTGATTAAAATGCTACATTTGATATTACATTGTGGGTGTAAATGAATAGGCTTTTGGACTTGGTGCTGGTAACCCAATGCACAGGACAATAGTGACACCAGAATAAAAATATTCATGATTCTGAAGCTGAAAATACAGAATTATTTTAGACGACTATGGATGCACTCTGTCACTGACTAGATATATAAATAAATAAAACTCTTTACTGGTAAGATAAAACATTTGGCATTATCAGGACCCACAAATATTCCCCCATTGCATTATTATACATTATATTCCACATTATATATAGAAGTTTATTGTAGTACTTACTTGCACTAAAACTCTGTAATCTTTTTCCTCACAGTAATGTTTCTTTTGGGTGAACTATACACAATACATTAATGCATTTTTGTATAGCGATATATTGTTACACTAGTTATTAATATTCAAAAACGTGCTTAGGCATCATTTACCGGCTGTGTTTTTTTCTGGGAATGTAGGCTAGTTTGGAGGCGTCTGTTGAGTGGCACTCCATTCCTTGACTGCCTTTTAAGGGTCCAATACTTCAAGACTAGTTCGCCAAATGCCGCCTTCTTCTGTAAAGAAACTTGATTGAGGATTGTGTTTAACCTGTAGGAAAATGACAGCGTACAATGAAGTGAAATATTTAAAGCAATCTAGTAGCTAATGCTAAAAAAAGAGAGCACAGCACTGAAATGGCTTAAAAGGGTTTGATATCTCAAAATCAACAGATTCGAACATACCTTTCAGATGAAAAGCTGGGTACAGACACAGAGGGAACTTGGGCTACAACATCTACCTCATTGTTTTTAAGTCTCTTCTGCTTTTTTAATCCTGCCCTGCTGCTCTTTTTGTCCACCGACTGACAAAGTCTGTAATTTGTCTTAATGTCATTATATATTGTAAGTGGTCTTTTAACAGAGCCGTTTGGGGTGTGGGCGCCACAGTAAGCAGTCTTTTTTACTGATAAGGTTGGTAAACCTGAGTCAGTCAACTCTTTAATGGGCTCCATCTTCATAAAGAGACCAGCCTTCTGCGCACAGCTGACATGGAAAGCGGTGTAGCAGTTGGCTTTGTGGCACTGGATACAAGCCCCAACTCCTTTTTCTTTACAGAGGTAGCAGGTGAGCTTCCACCGAGCAGGCGGGATGTTTGAGACACCATCGATAGGCTCAATGAAGACCGTATTGGAGAACCCAACCTCCGGAACCCACAAAGCACAAACCACGTGTCCCCATCGGTCATCTTCCGTCTTTTTGACCGCTCCTCCCTTGTTAGGGCAGAGGATGCAGCTAGCGGGTTGTGTAGGAGACTGAAGACAATGTCGGCAAAGCCACTGGCCCTCTGGAATATACGGAACGCCATAACAATCCTGATGAACGGCTAGGTTGCACATATCACAGAAGAGGATGGCGTTGCTGTCCATGCAATCTCCATCCATACATATGCAGCAAACAGCGTCTTCGTCAATTAAGGACTGGAGGTTCTGTTGGCCCTGACTCTCTACGAATGATTCTTTTTCAAAACGGTCAAGAAGGAATTCGAAGGCATTGTGGGAAACCTGGTTAAGGCCTTCGCACTTTCTTTTGTCGTTGACCAGCTCAAGCCAGGCATAGTCTTCTTCGTCCATATCATACTCGACCTCCTCGTTCAGCTCTTCTGAAGTTTTCTCCTCATACTTGTAGTATGTAGAAGGTCTACGTGGGATTGCTGTGAGATTGTAATCCACTATGCGGAATTTGGGCTCGGGAAGTGTGCAATCTTGCACCGGAGTTTTTTGCGCTGTGACAACAGCGTTCTTTTTCTGCTGGTTGTTTTTGAGGCGTGCAGAAGTTACCAAAACCTGCTGGTGTTTTTCAGCGTTCTCCTTATTGCTGGTGCACTCTATAATTTCCTGCGCCATGGGATCCTCATCCGTTATGATGTCGAGCTTGTCAAAGATGCTGATCCGGTGCAGCCGGCCATCGACTTCCAGTTCCACCATCGTCTGGGCCTGGGCGCAAGTCAGCGTCTCGGGGTTCGGTGAATGTTTGATGGGACAAGGCAGCCGATGGGGGGTGTATACTTTGTTAGGCAGAGATTTTCTTTTCATTGGGGATCCTTACAAAGCTGAAAAGAGAGAACTGCTGTTATTCGTGACGCAAAACAGTGCAGCAGAATTAGTCAAAAATAAGTCACGCTTATTTACTTGACTCCTTCTAAATAACTTATCCATGTCATCAAGGAGAAAGTTATTCAAACTTACTGGGTTGTCATGGTACAATGATAGCAATTCCATGATAATTTTAATACATACCACAGCAATGCAATGTATTTCTAATTATACTGCAGTTTTACCACGGTATTATTAAGGTACTACAAGAGAACATTGACTACTAATGCTTCAAATCGAAGCATTTACGGGAATCATAAGTGAGAGTTTAGACATTTTGGTCATTATATGTGCATTGCAAACATTCGATTAGAAGCTTCTTTTTTAACATCAGGGCCGCGTTTAGGGATCGTCTATCCCTTTAAATATTGACTAGGCAGGCATTTCCTTATGTTTTGAGACACCATAACGATGCACATTCAAACGTTATCGCTTTATAACCCCATGCATTATGAAAACAGGTGCACCCCTGCAAATCGCAAAACACTGACCGATATTTTAGGATCATATTACCTCTGATGGATAAAGAGGGGAGCAGCTTTCTAACGCGATGGCGAGATGGCCTGCAGTGATTCCGTACGCAATGTTCTCATCCAAAGCCCACTGATTTAGTTCTGCATGGATAAATCTGGAATGCGGCAGAACCTTAACCACAGCGGCCGCCAGGACTATAATACTGGATTAATAATCACTAGGAGAACACTTGGTTTACGTGCCATTCAAAGGCAGTGTCGTTTCCTTCCCTGCAACGAGCGGCGAGTCGATACGATTCTGCGCCTGCAACCAACAACAATGCGGATGGTTCACTACGAATGGACGTCCTACCCGCAACGCGCTACGTCATGACGTACAGGCTGGGCAACATTACTTCATTGTTATGAATATTTTATTTTATTAAGGAAATGTACTTTATTTATTTGGTCCCGTTTCCAGACAACTTTTTAAATTGTTTTTAGTCGATAAAAAAATTAATTGTTCTAACTTTCCAAAGAAAGAAAGCGCAAGGAAGGGTGATCATAACATGTGTGACTTATAGTTTCTACTACTATTTTTTTATTTGCACTATTTATTTATAATATAGCCATGATTGTTGTTTGTAATGTCTTTTTTTTTTTTCAACAACAAAATCCCAACCTATTAAATACATACTAATTTACTTGTACTTTTTTTTATCACTATCATAAACAGGAAACATACATGAATAGAAAGCTGGTTAAGGACAATATATAGTATCTCTTAATTAATAAATACAGAAAAATATCACGTTTTTTATACCACTGCCCTTAACACATTTAAATATCGAAGGGTGTTTTGCCTATGGTTTTGCCCACCCCTTCTGGTGCCTGACTGCCCCTGAGAGAGACCCTCGGGTCAAGAAACCCCGTATGTTTGCTTGAGTGACTCTTGTCATTTTGTAGTTTTCGTTGTCTGTGTTTTGATTGTCTAAGTCTATGCATAATGCAAAACGGAGTATGTAAAAACGAAGCAAGCGCTTCGTAATAGTATTAAAAAGATGACCTTTCATGCCTTGGAATAGATAGAATGACTGTAGTTTTATTTTATTTTGTAAACCCCACCCACCCACCGAAAGCCTCTATGACGCCAGAGATCCCCAGTTTCTTCCGTCTGACGCCGTGTGGCGCTACTACTGCGCACTGTTTACGGCACAGGAGACAAAGCAGCCAACTCAATTACAACACTGGATCAACCATACGCTTTACTTAACCATTTCACAGCCGAAACTCACTTAAGTAAACCTCAGGACACAAAGGTAAGCGACGTGTCTGTCATTAATCGAGTGTTTTATTTAGTCTCGGGCGCGTGCATGATTCTGGTTTAGATCCAGTGATCCGGGTAGTTCGACGAGCTTCTCTGTTTTGTGCGACCAGGATCCGGTTCTGCCTCATCAGGTTATGTCCTGTGTGGCCTAACGTAGCCACACCATTGAGTTGTCACTAACGTTAAGTCAAATATCCTCATCTAGGTCTTTAAATGGTTCAGTGTAGGGGGTTTAAATTCCTAAGTAGTCGTTTTTACTAAATAAATAATAAGGAAATACAAGGAAATAAATCGTGTCGGTTATATCGTTATGGCAGGAGGGAAGTGTTTTCCTGTTGTTTTGTCTGCGAGCTAATGCACTAGCCGCTAGCATGTGTTGCTAGAGCTAGCGCATACATCTCGTCAGGTCGCGAGAGCGTGTGTGAAATGTTAGCTCGAGCTTGCACTGTAACTTCCTAGATAGAAACGCCTCAGATTAATTGTACACATTATTTTGTCAAAACTATATGTACATATAATTGCATTGTCATTATTATTACAGTATATGGTTGCCCAAGTGTACAATTTTGGTTATTCGTTTATTTATACCCGTATCGTGACAACTGACCGGAAACGTTATTTATTAGATCCTTTACATTAATTCGAATAGTAATAGTTTATTCAAAGTAAATAGCTATTGGGTTCCTCTTAAAGTCCAGGATTACAAGCTCTTTAATCAAAAAACAAAACATTTTAAGAAATTTGGTATGTGTGAATATTACAGTATAGCTTTCTCCTCTGTGTAGTGCATAAATCATTACCGATGTTAAGGCAGCCTTATGCAGGTTCATTTAGGGCTGCTATGGTGAAGGAATTTCCCTAGAGTAGCTCAATATCGCCATATTATCACCATTTTTTTATTATTGTTCATAATTTTTTACAATGTCGTCAGCAACCACGAAGGAGGTTCAAAAACAAAACATTATTAGCTTATTAATAATCCCAAAACTTTGAATGAACACGCAGGAGAATAGCGCAAACCACATAATGCATAACGTGAACTGACCTGAAACACAGTGCTATAAACAGGGGTAAAACAAAGGAAAGTAAACTAGACATGTTAAAGTAATGTGTAACTATAGAAACAAACAGGACATAATCAGTATCCAATGAAATGGAAAATAAACAGAGTGGGGAAACAAGAACTAAAGGAAACAGAACAGAATGTCAAAATAAGGGTCCACATAACAACATAAATCTGACAATTCGCTCGTTGGGTTACAGTGTCGATTCTGAAATATCTGAAACTATTCCAATTCTCCTTTCTGCAGTATCGATACACCGATACCAGCTGCGCTTTCTTGCTCTATTCTTCGACAGGTCTGAATTTTGGCGTGAGATTGCACATCATTTCAGCAGGTTTCGCGCGCACACACATAATAAAGATATTGGCTCTGGTATAAAAGAGCCAAAATTAGCTCTTTTTCGTGGGTTATTAATGATCAAATACACTCAATTTAGCATTTAAGACATTTTAAACAGCTCAAAATGCACTTTCAGACACCAGCGAGTTTAATTTTCTCATAATATACATTTGCACATCACCACATTTTCAATGATTCTCAAACGACTCGCCAAATGAATCAATCTCTCTAAATCCCTCATTTCCACTAGCTACTCTGCTGTGATTGGCCAGACAGCTCAGTCTGTTGTGATTGGTTTACCACGTACAGCACGTGTCGAAAACAAAAACTCCCATTGCCATAACAACGACAGCTCTGCATGTCCTGAGGCTTCCTACACCGTAAACTAAACACAGTAACAAACAATGATGTCGATTTGACCACATCAATGCGAGCGTGATGATGAAATACTAGAAGCATTAACAAGTGCATGTCCATCAACCGATTATTTTACTTTTGTACTAATTTATTTAGCTAGTATGTTTCTAATATATTGCGGTGAACACGTGGAAACTGTATCAATAACAGTGCATGTATGCAATGTACACATTAGCCGAGCACGAGCGTGAATGATTGATGTAACATAAACATTGGTAAAACAAATCTTGCTCCATGCTTAATCTTTCCTCAAAGTAGTGAGAACGACAGACGATCTGCATTAATAGACACAGTTTTATGTAATAGTGGCCCACAGCTGATGATCAGCAGAAGTATTTCAGTAAGACAGTGATAACATGAGTTAGCCAGTTAGCAGGAGACTTACACAATGTAAAACTCAAAACCAGTATTTTGAACACCATCTTTCAAGAGCAAGCGGTTTGCTAATCCTGCATTGAACTCCGAGATTTGAGAAGCAGTCTTCAGTAAAATAAAGGGAACACAGCAAAAGTTTAGGATTATACTGCTGTGGTATCGTGGTAAAGATTCATTTTAACCACTGATTCTTCACATGCTCGTCCTTGGGCAGTGAAAAAAAAACTGTCTTTACCTTCACATTGTAGAGCACAGCATCTCCTCGACATGATACTGTCCAGTATCCACAGGAATCAGCTGCCGGTTTGAGGTTTAAGTTTCCCTGGTGTCTGCGCGCACAATAAGTGGGCGGGCTAATGTTACATCTTGACATCACGACGAAACGGATTATGAATCGTTTGAAAAACATTTCATTGACTCAGTCGACTCTTACTTTTGAAAGACAATAACGTTATATTACGGTGCACTTTCAGATTGAAAACTTTGCAGGATGCTTTCATTCACTTAGAGCAGGGATAGGCAACTCCGGTCCTGGAGGGCCACTGTCCTGCAGAGTTTAGCTCCAACCCTAATTAAACACAATCAATGTTTTCAGGATTACTAGATAGATACAGGCAGGTGAGTTGTTATCAGGGCTGAAGCTAAACTCTGCAGGACAGTGGCCCTCCAGGACCGGAGTTACCTATCCCTGACTTAGAGCTATGTTACACACTACATGCTTTGGGACTTAAAAGCCTTAAAGGAGGACACCGACTTTTTGGGACTTTGGCTTATTCACCGTATCCCCCAGAGTTAGATAAGTCCATACTAGGGCTGTAACGATTTACGATATTAAACCGAAATCGCGACACTCAGATCCACGAACCTGTGTCGCGGTATGAGAAGGCAGATCGCGATCGACACACCCCTTCCCAGACTTATCTTTCTCGTCCAGAATAGATCCTAGGGCTGTGACGGGGTCTTTTACATATTAGGTATGGGAATTTCAAGCAAAAATAATATTCGAAGATCGCTGGGTATCATTTGATTATTATTCAAAAATCGCACCTCTCCCCCACACGCACACACGCGCGCGCGAGCACACACAGACACACAAGCAAACACCAGAGCAAGTGAGCAAAGCGCGCGGTGTTTGCTTGTATGTGTGTGTGTGTGTGTGTGTGTGGCACCGGCGCACGCGTGAACTGGAGCTCACCTCATAAACGAATCGAAACTTAGAAAGCTTGAAATACTTTTATGATTTAACGTTAATTCAAAACATAAAGAAATGGCGGCTTAGGCTAATTCGTAGGAAGTGTGCATTTCTCTATGCGCGTTCACTTTGTGGCAAGCGTTATTCCTGCGCTTGAGATGCGGGTCATGCGGAATAGGCAATATATTATTTGTGGTTTACAGCACAGACAGTAAGCCTCGGTTACCTCAGAAGAATTTTTAACATGCTCGAATCATCTCCACAATGGAGTATAGTTCTGTTTGTTTTTCAAAAGCATTTTGTTACAAGAAAACAGAGTTATAGCTTTAGCTATTTATTTATTTATTTGGCTTTTAAAATCCTCCCTCCTCGCAAGAATCGCGGTTTGTATCGAATCGTGGGTCAGAAATCGGGATACGAACCGAATCGTGGGTTTGCTGTATCGTTACAGCCCTAGTCCATACATACCCTTTTCATCTCCGTGCGTGCCGTAACTCTGTCTGACGCACCCACAGCTAGCCTTGCTTAGCACAAAGACTGGAGGCAAACGGCTCCAGCTAGCTTAATGCTCCCAATAAGTGACAAAATAACGCCAACATTTTCTTATATACATGTTGTGATTTGTATAGTCACAGCGTGTACAAATAACAAGGTCACATGAGAGACAGCCATAAATACAAATTTGATTCAGCATGATTGATGTGCACTCCTGTCCTGACACAAATCAATAAATTACTGTTACTGAAAGAAAAAATTGGAATCTAAAGCTACAATATCGCATTTTCAAAACAATAACAAAGACGAAGCATGATGATGCTATGAAGGAGAGTTGGAACTATGGCCCGATATTGGAAAAGCAGCTAATCATGCCAATGAACCTTTGACTCTATGGCTATTCTGTAGACTTGTCAGTAGGTGGCGATACATGAGTAGGCTATCTGTTTTACATCTTATTAGTGAGTCATTGACTCAACTGGTTTGTTAAAAACACAGAGTCATTTACAATGAAACCGTGGATAAGAGTCTTGATGAAGCTGAACTGGCATGATTGTCAGGCATTTACAAAACATATATGGTACTTTAAATATTAAAACAGATAATATTGATCATTAATTGGGTAAAATGAAACATGAAATGATGGGGGAAATAAAATGTATAAATTAATATAAATTTACTTAAGTAATTAATACGGAGACACTTATTTAGGCAAGGAGCACTAATGAATTAAGACTTGAAACTTAAAGTTGAGGACTTGCAATTTGACTTGGACATGCCTGTCTTGACTCGTGACTTGAATGCAAAGACTCGAGACTTACTAGTGACCTGCAAAACATTGACTGTTCCGCCTCTGTTCATTTCAATGTTAGGCAGGTCATTCATGTATTATACCTTAATACATAACATAATACATAACGCTGGGACACAAGCTTATCCCATTGATGTGCAAAGCAATATGATCATTGTGACTGATCCTAAATATTTATGCACCAGTAGTGCTGGTCATGAACTATTGAACCATTCATAATAACTACTCTTATTTAATTTGTTTTTTGTCAATGTGTATAGCATGTTTTATCACACAGTACTTTATATTCTTAATTGTATTTTTAGTTATCTTAATGTTTTTCTCTCTCATCTATTTTTGCAGATTCTACAAATGAAAACAAGTGATTTACACTATCCTAAATGGAGGTCAATATGTCTGTTGCATCTGGGCTCAGATATAGCATGTTAAAGTAAATATCTGGATGGAAGGAAGAGCCACACCCATGACACTTGAACAGTTAAAAAGCTGCTTTGAATAGAGAAAGGTTTTCTTTCACTGCAGAAATTCTTTCTGCAATAATGGACGGAGAGGACAGCCTTTCACAGAAGACTGAGGATGCAAGCCACGAGCAAAATGGCTCCAAAGATAACAAGAGAATAGAGGCCAAAGGAACCTGTTTAAAAATCGAAGGGAAAGATGGTTATGTGTTCAAATCATACAGAATTACTCCTCAAGAGACTTTGGAAGCAAAACCCCATACCTGTCCCTCTGAGACACTGGCGAAGGACTCTTCTTTGGTGTCTTTGTCATTTGAGGGCGCAGAGGAAGATGGATCTTCTGAGGTCGATGGGCTTTCAACAGAGGGTTCACCAGCAGAAATTTGTGAAAAGCACGACTCTCCAGCTATTTCAAACAAGAGCCAGAACATTGAAATAAATAATTCAGAAATTGAAACCAGTGTATGTATCAAAGCTGAACCAAATGAAACAGGTGAAATCTCTCAGGATGATGAAAAGTTATCATTTGATGGGGCCTTTGGCCCCTTTGCCACTAGAAGTTATGACGACGATTATGGTAACTTGTTCAGTGGGTACTCAAGTACTCTTTATGACGTTGCAATGGATGCTGTCACACAAAGCCTTCTATCATCCATAAGAAGTCCTCTTAACCCTAGAAAAAAATCTCCTGCTTGGAACCATTTTTTCATATCACCACGTGATAGTACCAAAGCAATCTGTATGTACTGTATGAAAGAGTTCAGCAGGGGTAAAAATGAGAAAGACCTCAGTACTAGTTGTTTAATGAGGCATGTCCGAAGGGCTCATCCCACTGTTCTTCTGCAAGATGGTGATTCATTAAATAATTTGTCCAATTCCTCATCTTTAATACCTCCCAATATATCACCAAACAATGGAGACCTGTCTGTAAGCATCAAGGAACCTACAGACAACCATACTCCACTGTCCTCCAGTCTAGCTGAGCCCACAGACACAGTGTCCAAAGACTCTTTACAAAAGGTCAAACCAAAAGCAGAAAAGAGTGTCAAGAGTGACTCTAGTGCAGTTCCTTCCCCACATTCCTTTAACAACCATAATGACGATGCCACAGACTTGTTGACTGAATGCCCTGGATCAGCCCCTAAGAGCTCAAGTTCTCGGCGGCGCTCAGCAGTGTGGAAACACTTTTATTTATCCCCTGCTGACAGCTCAAAAGCAGTGTGTATTCACTGCATGAATGAGTTCAGTCGTGGCAAAAATGGGAAAGACTTGGGGACAAGCTGCCTTATTCGCCACATGTGGCGGGCCCATCGAGACATAGTCATTGAAGAAAACGGACAGGGCTCAAGCATTCCTCCGCCTTACACCACTCCGCCAACATTGCTGTCACGCACACAGGACTCCACAGAGGTCAAAAAGGAATTCCTCTGTATCTCAAATCGCCCTGATACCATATCAGATGAAGTGCCCAATGATGACAGTGAGCACATGATTCTTGAAGATGAGGCAAATGATTCTACATATCAATCTGGACAAGAGTCCTCACTTGATGCATCTTTTAGACTGAAAGGGGAAAATATACCTCTGTCATCCTCTCCAGAGGAACACACTGAGGGGCACAGCGTATCCCAAGATCAGAGCTCAGTTTTTCAACAAAACAAGAAAATAATGAAACGGGTGAAGTCAGAAGTATGGCATCATTTCATTGTTTCTCCTGTTGACCAACTCAAAGCTTTGTGTCGATATTGTCCCTGTGTGATAAGCCGTGGTAAACGAGGGGACTTTGGCACAAGCTGTTTAATGAGACATTTGATGCGAAGGCACCCTGATGTTCTCAAAACCCAAAAAAGCACAAGTGACAAAGTTTCCTCACCTCAGTCACCTCATTCGACTCCTGCTGCAGAGGATGACATGACGACAAATGCAACGGACAGCCCTGTTGTTGAGAACAAACCCCACACCATGCCTGTTTTCAGCAAAAAGACTTCAAAGCTTTGGAATCACTTTTCTATTTCCACTGCGGACCCAACAAAGGTGGTCTGTTTGCACTGTAGCCGCACAATTAGCAGGGGCAAAAAGACAACCAATTTAGGCACTAGTTGCTTATTTAGGCACATGCAGAGATTTCATGGGCATGTGCTTGAAAATAATAGTAATATCTCAGGTGATGTGTCATCTGCTGAAATTCAAGTTAAGCAGGAGCTCATGGACATTTCTACTTATGGGGAGAATGCAGAAAAGTTCAGTGAATGCCACCCAGCTGCCAAAAAAATTACCAAACTCATTGCAGAAATGCTTGCACTGGATCTTCAGCCATCAACTGTAGTGGAAAATCTTGGCCTGAACCGGTTACTGGAATACCTCCAACCACAGTATTCTTTACCTTCCTCATCCTACTTCACCAGCACTGCAATCCCAGAAATGTATGAAAGCGTGAAAGAAGTAGTTCTGACCCACCTAAAGGAGGCCGAAGGTGGAATCATCCATTTCACAACAAGTGTTTGGGTGAGCAGCCAAACTCAAGAGTACTTAATTCTTACAGCCCACTGGGTAACATTTGAGTCTCAAGTTCTGCCTCAGGGTCAAGATTTCCACTGCTCGGCCCTCCTTGGTGTTTCCTCAATTGACTGTGACTACAATACGATGAACATACAGAAGCAGCTTGAATTCCTTTGGGACACCTGGATTGGTTCCTCGGGCCTTAAAATTGGATTTACTGTAACAGATAATCAAACTATTGGAAGCATACTAGAGAGCAGTGACCACACCACCATGCAGTGTTTTGGTCATAACATAGACCTCATTGTTAACGAAGCCATAAAAAGTCAGAGGATGGTTCAGAACTTGCTTAGCATTGCCCGAAAAATCTGTGAAAGAGTGCATCGTTCTGCTAAAGCAAAGGAGAAGTTGGCAGAGCTGCAAAAAGCTTATCAGTTACCTGAAAACCAGCTGGTTCAGGATGTTCCCTCTAAGTGGAAAACATCATACTTCATGCTTGAGCGATTAGTAGAGCAAAAGAAAGCCATTGATGAGATGTCAATAGAGTGCAATTTCAGGGAGCTGATAAGCTGTGACCAGTGGGAAGTCATGCAATCGGTCTGCAATGCTCTTAAGCCTTTTGAGGTAGCCTGCAGGGAGATGAGCAATCGCACTGCAACACTAGGTCAGGTCATTCCACTCATTCACATACTCAACCGAAAGATAGATATGCTTTTTGATGAGACAATGGGTATTGATAATATGCTGAAGTCTTTAAAGGAGGCAATGGTGACTAGAATGTCCCCTACACTTCATGACCCCAGGTACATATGGGCAACCATGTTGGACCCGAGGTATAAGACCTCCCTCTTTACCGAGGAAGAAGCAGAGCAGTGTAAGCATGACCTCATTCAAGAGCTTGAGATGTCTGCATCTAATTCTGTGGAGACTAAGCCACCACTGTCAAATGGATGTAGTGACATACCAGTGTCATCAAACAGCTTGGCCTCAAACAAAGAGAACCTCTGGGCTCTCATGGATGACATTAGACAGAAAATCAAGCAAGAGGAGAGACCAAAATCATTGGAGCTTGCTGTGCTGGAGTATTTGGAGGAAGACATTCTTGACCAGAGTTGTGATCCTCTGGATTATTGGAACCTGAAGAAGTTACTGTGGCCTGACCTTGCCAAAGTAGCTGTACGCTATGTGGGTTGTCCACCCAGCATTGTACCAGCAGACACACTTTTTAGCACATCAAGTGTCAACTGTGCTCTGAATCAGTCCAGACCATTGCTAGAAAATCTTGAAGGACTTTTATTTTTAAAGGTCAACCTTCCTTTGATATATTTTCAGTACTGATGATCATGTATTTATATTTGCAAGGATGTTTCTTAGACTCTGATGACCACTCAAGTAACTTTTCTGAGAAGGCCTAATTAACCACAATTCATTTTACGGCGGTTCATATTCAATATACAAGAGCATCTGAATATTTAACTGAATAAAAGACTGCTTTGAGTACTACTGTTGAGTACACTTGAAAACTGGAGTCTTATTCCTGGTGAAAAGTGTTTTCAGGGAGGGAGGGTTATTTAGTTCTAGGGGTAGTTATTGTTTGTTGCTGTACTGATTCTTTTTATTTTATAAAATGTATCTGTCTTCTCTCTCCTTGTGCCTTATACAAACTACTTCAGGTCAACATGCTGTAAATATTAATTGATGTGCAAAAGCAAGTCGTAGTCTTCTGATTTTAATGATTTTATAAAATTGAAACTACATGCTGAATACTGTTTTTATATAAATACATGGCCCAAAATAAATGCTGTGACTGAGAGATGTTTTAAATGTATTTTATTTAATTCTTTTATTGTGATTTTTGTGGCTCATGGTACTGTTAGAATTAGTTTTTTTTTTTTATTATATATTTTTTGCTGATGTTCGTTTTGTTTGTATTTGTTTAAAAAAAATGTACATAATGCTGTACTTTCAGGTTGAAATCTATTTGAAAATTTGTCTCAAGCACAAATCTTTTTTATATAAATCTAAAGGGTTAAATTATGGGACATCAAGGAAGTGTACTGTACATTTTATAAATAATTTCCAAAATATAATTTGATAGAGGAAAAATTCAAACTGGAATAATTTAGTTTTTTTTTTTTGTGGTAATTTGTAAATAAAACTTTACACTTTGAAACCATGTTGCTTTTAAATTTGTTATTGTTTCAGGTCATATTTTTCCTTCTTGTATTTATTCTCAATGGATGCATATATTTTCCAAATCTGGATGACCTTGCTAAATCTATTATTCTAATTCTATTTCTATTTAATTCTAATTCTAATCCAAACTGAGGGAAAATGTGGCAATGTAATAGTGGAGGGGAAGGGGTATCTTTTTTGGCCTTTGTTGAAGAGGACAGTCTGACTGGAAAATCTGTATGACTTTCATTCTTCTGTGAAACATTAAAAAGATAAACATTTTTGTCCATTCAATAGAAGTAAATGGTCTCCAAAATGGTTGTTACTAACGTTCTTAAAAAATATATTTTGTGTTCCGCAGAAGAAATTAATGCATGTTTGGAATGACACGAGGGCGAGTGAAAAAAAAAAAAAAGTAAATGGGGAACTATCCCTATAAGTGTATTTATGAATCCAGATTTACATTATCATTCATGCAAAAGATACGGTTGAGAAAAACCACTGGGAGGCATAGTAATTGCATGTAAAAAAAAAAATAAAAAAAACATTGAGCTGATAACTGCCATTGCAAAAACCTGCAGAAAACCATTTTTTTAGGGCAGTTAAAAATGTTTGTATGAAATTAAACCACAGTGAAGAGTGTTAAACTGCACTTACAATAAACTCAGGAATGTTCCCCTCTCAGTAAAACAGACTAGCAACAGAATTCAGATAACCACTTTTGTAAACATTTATTGGTCTTTTGGAAACATTTTATTCAGTTTATTTGTCAATTTCACTCCCAAGCTTTCGCTATCTAGGTTCGTCATTTAAATGTCTTTCTAGAAGCACAAGTTTGTCGTTTAGCTTGATTTTGAGAGGTGGAAAGTGGGACATCTCAAATGCAAGGCTTTGGTATCCTGGGATGAAGACCAAAGGGTTGTGAGAGTCTTTGAGCAGCAATATCTTGGTTGCATTCACTTCCATTAGCAGGTGTGTAAACGTTTTCATAACTGGATCGTCAAAGGTCAAATCCTCATTTTTGTCATATCTAGGAAATTAAAGGAAACATATTCAGACAAATCACTCATTGCACATAATTACGCACAAATTATTTTTGATATTTTGATGGTCACAGACCTCCAGTTACTATTTAGCTCCAGAAACCGCGAGACTCCCGTTTGTGCAGCGAGTACATCAATGTGTAATGACACATCTGTGTGGCAAGTATGCAACTTAATGAGATTGCTTGGATTGCATTAATAATTCAATATTAAATGAGCAATCAAAATCAACTTACTTGCTGTTGCTGGCATTAATCTATGCAGCTCCTGCATTGCTTTCCCTCCTGGGTAGTTGTGATGGGAAACATACAGAGAAATACTTGTGTATACTCCGTTTAACATCAAATGTCCAACCACAACTATGGAGCCAATTTTATACATCCATGACTTGTGGTAGTTCTTCAAACTGTAACAAAACAAAAGAGAAAGTGTAAAAATTTGTTCGAAATTAAATACTGTAGGGTTGAATATTAAGGAAGATATTAGCTCTTCCATTCCAAAAGAAGAGGGTCTGCTAATTACAACACATTAAGTACAGCAAGGCAGCTGTTTAAATGTCTCAGATTTGGTTTTAATCACATGGTCAATGAAAAGGGGAAAAAATAAGATTGCAACCAATGATCTGGTCTCTCTTCTAAAATACTCTGTTCCTCTATCTCTACCAGAGATCCTGTAAAACTGGGTTTCAAGAACAACTTTTACTTGTACTAATACATTTCTATTGTTGATATGCTAAGTTGTCAGAGGGTGGTGATATAAACAGTATATGAGCTATAAATACAGTATATATGAGCAATTCATTTGCAAGACCTTATATTATTCAAATCTGAAAATCTAAAAAGAATATCAAGTAAAAGTAAACGCATATTATAACATATATTAATAGGAGTTGTTTTAACTGAAAATTGTCCATCATTTACTGAAATATAAAAACCACTGATGAATGTAAGAAACACTGATGGATATTTTCAAATGCTTTCTGACACAGTAACACTTAAGATCTTATTGGTTAACATTAATGTATTAACTGAAATTAACTAACAATGAGCAATATTTACAGTTACAGTATTTATTCATCGTTGTTAACATTAGTGTTCATGTTAGTTCAGTGCATTAACTTGCGTTGACAAATACAACTTTTGATTTTATTAAGGTATTAATAAATGTTATTATTAGCTAAGATAAAAAAATGCTGTATAATTAAGTATTGTTCATTCTTAGTTAATGTAACTAATGCAGATAGTCCCTGCAATCGTTCAATAAAAGATATTTTGAAAAAACATGTTGAGAATAATCTCCCGATTTCATATCCATGCGTTTCAGAAGGGCAGAAATTACAATTTTAAACTGGAGTTAGTTTCGAGTTCTGAAGTTTCGAGTTCTGAAAATTGCAGTATGTTTTATTGTAGAGTAACCACTTAAAATGTGTAATTATCAAGAAAATTGATTCTCCAGTTCATGACCCCTTTAACAAACTACTATCAAAACGTGTTCAGCTTACATGAAGGAGCAACCGCAGGCAGCGATCATGTTGAACACGGGGAAGGTGTAGATGATAAAGCGGAGCTCCTTGTGAGGCAGAAGAGAGTACAGCAGAATGAAGCCTACGCTTACGATGAGCAGTTTTCTTGTCCGTCTGTCCAATAGGCCGAGTGGGATGAAAAGTATCGTGCTGCCGAGAGCTCGAGGAAGAGCAGAGTAGAAGTACCACAGAAAAGGGAAAGTTTGAGGCACAGAAGAAGTCAAGGAAAGATAAAAAAAATTAACAGGAGACAGAATCCCAAAAATGAACATTCTGGGTAAATTGTGACAATTTCACGTCGCTCCATGCTGCAGTTTGCAAAAGGATATTCCCCAGTTGGAGCTTTTATTCATAACCGTGTTGTACCACAGTACCTGACCCTCAGGCCAGAGCAGCTTATTCCAGAAAACTGTGTCAACCATGACAGTGAGACCTACAGAAGAAAGCAAACACTGTGTCCATATTTGCTGAGAAATACAACATCCAAACAAAGAAAAGTCTAAATTTAGAGTGTAGGCTACTAAACAGTAGACAAAATATTGATAGAATTAACTGAATTTATGCATCACTGACCCAAGGATAAAACCCCAGCAGGTACGGCATGGTAAAGCAGCTGCAGAACATGGAGTTTCCTGCTCAGGAGTGACATCAACAACATCAGGCCAAAGAAGAGACACAATTCAGAGCGGAACACAATGATGGCCAAAGCAGAGAGCCAAATGAAGGAGCCGTGTCTCTGGGCCAGCCAAGACGTGAACGCCAGCAGAACTATTCAATAAAACACAATTTGGGAGAAACTTTGGTAAGCTTAAAGTGCAGAATAATGCACACATATTGTTACAATGCATTATGGTGTTGTTATTAGCCACATACTGAAAAGGTTTGGGATTGACAACCACATTTCTAGAGTGAAGAATAGAAATATTCAGATTTAGATGACTATATAAGCAGTGCTCATTATCACAACACATTAAAGGATTAGTTCACTTTTTAAAAAAACGTTTGCTGATAATTTACTCATACTCACCCCCATGTCATCCAAGATGTCCATGTCTTTCTTTCTTCAGTCGAAAAGAAATTAAGGTTTTTGATGAAAATATTTCTCCATATAATGGATTTCAATGGGCCCCAAACGGTTCAAGGTCCAAACGACAGTGTCAGTGCCGCTTCAAAGGACTTTAAACGATACCAGACAATGAGTAAGGGTCTTATCTAGCGAAACGATCGCTCATTTCAAAAATAAATAAAAAAGTTTAAGATTTATAAGCACAAATGCTCGCCTTGCTCTGTTCTGTGATGCATGTTCGTGACGTCATGTAATACGCAATTATGTTGAAAAGGTCACGCTTCTATGAAAAGTAAAAAATTCTGTCCTGACAAAAATTTTCTTTTAGGCTTTTTAATACTACAACACCCAGGATACACACACGCAATGGGCATTTTAAACGATAAACTGACACAAAGACATTTGAATATGTGTATATGGTCCTCCTTCCGCACATAAACACTGTAAACACTGACTCGGTACGTCAAGCGTGACCTTTTCAACGTAATTGCGTATTACATGACGTCACGAACGCGCATCACAGAACAGAGCAAGGCGAGCATTTGTGCTTATAAAACTTAAACTTTTTTATTTATTTTTGAAATGAGCGATCGTTTCGCTAGATAAGACCCTTATTCATTGTCTGGTATCGTTTAAAGCCCGTTGAAGCTGCACTGACACTGTCATTTGGACCTTGAACCGTTTGGGGCCCATTGACGTCCATTATATGGAGAAATGTTTTCATCAAAAACCTTAATTTCTTTTCGACTGAAGAAAGAAAGACATGGACATCTTGGATGACATGGGGGTGAGTAAATTATCAGCAAAAGTTTTTTTTTTAAAGTGAACTAATCCTTTAATTGATAAGCTCAGTCGATTACCTTAAAGGGATAATTCACCCAAAAATGAAAATTAGCCCATGATTTACTCACTCTAAAGTCCTCCTAGGTATATGACAGTCTTCTTTCAGACGAACACAATTGGAGTTATATTAAAACATGTCCTGGCTCTTCCAAGCTTTATAATGGCAGTTTCTGTTAAATATTAATATTTTTCTCACACAAACATATCGCTTCACTTCAGAAGGCCTTTATTAACCCCCTAAGCCGCGTGGGGCACTTTATGATGGATAGATGCACTTTTATGGACTTTGAAACAGAAACATTATAAAGCTTGGAAGAGCCAGGACATTTTTTTATATAACTCCGAAGAATCATATACACCTAGGATGACTTAAGGGTGAGTAAATCATTGGCTAATTTTCACTTTTGGGTGAACTATCCCTTTAACAAAAAATTAATGGTCTATAATCAGAATATAAATATTGTACTCAAAAGCCTAACGAAGGACGATGGCAATTCACACAATTACTAGTAAACACAAATGTGTTATATTAAGTCATGTTGCTTTAGCTTTGTTTTTTAAACAAAAGAATGAAATGGCTGCTAGAAAACTCTAAATATTGCTCCATGATATTGGGCAAACTCTACCTAAGAGCCCTATACACTGGCTGTGTTATATGCGGGAATATATAGCTGTGTTATAGCACCTAAAGGCAAAACGATCACATTTGGGAGGGTTCTGGAACTGTAAAACATCAGATGGAACTGGGTAGCGCAGATGAAGCAGAACAGACTGGCCACCATTGACCCAAACTGCCTCCGGACCTCTCTCTGCATCTGCCATAGTGACAGAGTCACACATAGTCCAATAACTCCTCTCACTGCGGAACAGAGAACAACAAAGTTGATGAAACTAAAACAAAAACAATGTTAAGCTGCAAATCGTGATTTCAGATATACCTAGGATTTGAGTGTAAAACTTTGGTGCTTGCAGGAGGGCAAGCAAACACTTCATTGGTGCACTGAGCGCTGATATGAACAGGGGTCCAAGAAACGTCCGTGGAACCACACCAGGAAACTCGTGATGATCATACTGGAGAAAGCGTAATAACAAGGAATTAATAGAGAATTGATGCACATCCCAATTCACGTTTATGCACTATTCTACACCATTTTGTAGTATAAATAGAGTGAGTAAACACACTGAGAAAAAAAAAGTGTGGTATGTTGTAGTACACTTGTATTATATACATGCCCAAATATACTTATTAGACCCACATGAGGAAAGTATAAAGTTTAATAAAGTTTAATAACTTTAGTCCTCATGTGGGTCTAATAAGTCTAATGTTAAACAACACAGAATTGTCAGTGTACTACACATATGATATATGAATATGAATCCATTTAGATCATATTACAATCTGATACCATGTAACGTTACTATAGTAGGCTGGAATCTCTCACTAAACTCTTTCACTAAACTTTTTAAAATCCATCAATCACATGTAATCAAAGATCACGCGTTTCACGCACTAAAACACAACTTATCAAAAAGAACACAACCCAGAAAAAGCGTCGCTTTTGATTACCTTTTCAAATTCAAATCCGTGATACAGAACATCGTGAATTGCTTGTAAATTAAAACTTTCTTCAACTTTACTGTAGGGACAGGTAAACAAATGTAGAAATACAACACCGATCATAAAAATTAGAAGACGATGCTCATTCACAGCTTCCTTCCGCGCCATCATAGCGCGAATACACGTCCTTCAGCGCGTGCGCAAACGTCTGAGCTTAGAAATGAGTGGGTAGAATAGAAATTTGATAGCAAAGCAAATTCTGAAATGGGCGGGGCTTAGCAGACGGGAAGTTTTCTGTGATTGATCCGGTATCCTGGATCTAAATATATATTTAACTCTTTGCCTTTGTATTCAATTCGGTGCATATTGGTTAGAATTTCATTAGTCAGATGTAAATAGAGTGAAAATCTCGAAAGACTAATTTGCCTGTGGTTCCCCTCGAGATTTTCCTATGGTTTTTTATAATGTTTTTTTTCTTCTTCTTCTTCTTTTCAATTTATGAGTAAAATAAGGTGTGTGGTAAACATAAGTTGACGGTAATTGTAGTTCTATTCTACAAGGTAGCTAAATTGCACACACCCATAGGCCTATAGAAAAAAGCTTAAATTTTTTAAGCTGTTACCTATTTTAAAATATAATATTTATTAAAAAACAATAATATTATTTCTAGTAAGTAAAAACGTTTGAAGCGTGAGTGTGTGTTTTTGCAGCGTTAAGGCAATTTAGCCAATCACAGACACGTCTGTTGATTTCTTGAACGCAATGACGAATCAGAGGTGGTCACTGGTCACTGTTCTTCGTGGCTAGGCATTGACCGCACATGGTTATAATTTTTAATGTGTAAACTCTGGTAATCATCCACCTGTTGTCGTTATGGGCTTACACAAAAAGGGTGTGCATTTTGCAGATGTGTAGGGGTCATCTTTTACAACGGCCATTATAATATTTATTTTGAGATAAATGAGGTAAATGTATTTCAGAGAGTTAAGAATTATCCTTCAGACTTTGATGCCAAGTTTAAAAAAATTGTGTAAAAAGTGAGTTCAGGGGTTTTCTCCATGTTCTGTTTTCAGTTGAAAAAAATATTTTTAACACTGAGTACTCCAAGCTCAGTCCAAAAAAAAGCTTTTTGGGAGAGTAGGCACATATTGACATTACAGAAGAACGACTTTCAAATGAATGAATGACAACAGGTGAAGTTGTAAGATCTTGTAACTTTCACAATTTCATTGTCACAAACCAAATTGACAAAAAAAAAAAAGTGCATTGGGACCATGCAATGAGCAAGACTTCCATCGCTAGCACTTTTGAAATTATTTTATAATGCAAAAACCCATATGTATTCATGGTTTAATTATAGGATTTAACATGGTATCGCCAGGATCAAATTAATTGAGTCTTTCTGATGTTCTAAGCCCCGTTCGTCGGCGATTCGCTTTATCACGTCGCGTTCAGTGTGAAAGGGCCTTGAGGTTAAAAAAGAGTGAAGTGTGTTTTTTGCTTAGTGTTGTTGCGGGTTTTTTTCTCTCTCTCTCAGGTTGAGGCGTTGAGAAAACTTTTAAAGCAATGTGGCATAGACTCTACAGGTTGTAAAATGGATCTTCTCCATTTGAGGGTGAGAGAATGAAAACAAGGAGCACTTATGGCAAAGTATTTAAGAGAATTTGGGGAGAGTCTGGTATTTCATTCTTTATGTTATGAAAATTTACAGTTCTGTATATCAAAATCACCATGCTTCTGAATTTCTTTCCAAACTGGCACCCCTGTTTTCTTTTGTAGAGTTAAATGTCCTTGAACAGAGCCCTTCTGCAGTCACTATAATTGTGTGTTCTTTTCCTATTTCCAAGTGGTTGGGCCGTGATTATGTTTCCTTGTGGGATTGTGAACTCTGTAAAATTCAACTTTAGAGCGAAAAGCCCACGAGATTATGCAGATATGTTGTTGTCATTTAAACATTTCCCAAATTTTGTGCACAGGGATAGTTACACACCAATTTACGTGATCCTGAATTAGCTGATGCTAAACCTCACTGCAAGCAGAGAAGTGAAACTTTATGTCAATTTACCATGGTTAATATTGAAGAAAGACCCACCTGATGTCAATGGTCATCCATCAACAGGTTCTGCTGAGCCTTATATGATACTTCTCATCAGACAAAAGATAAAAAGGACAAATTGGACTTGTTCCAGAATTATTTGGATGGCTTAACTGGCAGAATGCAGAGCTGGCATGCGAAAGAAAAAAAAACTACTTTATGAATACTTGAATCTTCCTAATGCCTTGAACTTTACACCACCACAATGAGCAAATCAATCAGAAGGCTCTGGAGGACTTCAAACTATAGTTGGTCATGATGGGGACCTGACCTTTGACTGTTCTGGGAAAGCAATTTTAGGTGTTTATTTCATATTCGTTTAGATATTCTATCCCATTTTGTTTAAATGTGACAACACAGAACACTTATTTTCTTTTTTTGCAGCTCACAACCAAAAATGGTTGTGAGCATTCACACCATATAAATGGTGTGAATTCAGTCAGACGTCTGAGGCTGAGATGCATAACTTTGGCTTCTGTGGATGGAGTGACTGGATACACAAATATGTGCAAGCCCTTTTAAGCCATTATGTTTTGCAACTTATTAGTTTTTTTAATTTGTAAATGTTGGGTTGGTTTGACTTCATGCCAAAAAAATATATATTATTTTTTATGTTTGGGTGAACTGTGTTCTGGATGAGTGTGATATCAGTGAAAGATTATCATGCCAAGAGAGAATCTCATTACATTGGGGAAAAGAAAGGAAATGGATTATATAATGAGTATGTGTATGTTGTAGTAACTTGTAGAGTTTTTTGTTTGTTTGTTTTTTTAGAAATATGGGTAATCTATCACCATTTATAGGTGAGAAGTGCTTGCTTGAGACTTGAGAAGGCAATGACACAGAAGCAGAAAAGTCCAGCCTTTATTCTGTGACGGATTGTAGTCTTCCAGTAAGTGCTTTCATAAAAGATATATCTATACAATACAATTTCAGATTCAAATATGACCTTATCTTTTACAGGACATTATCTTCTGTATAAGTGATGGATATGAATATTTGCAAACACTTATTGGTGTCAAAAAATTGCTTGGGCTGCTCTCGCTGTGTGTTATGAAGGGACAAAAGATAGACATTTTCTTCCTTCACTCTCTATATTCGATGCAGGCACAAGGTTTGGACATGAGCCTTATGTTCAGTAAGGTTACTGAAAGAAGTCATCTCTTGGCATGTTCCTCTGGCTTGTCAACACTGTTTAAACACTTGTTATTAAGCCGCCATGTTCCCCTGACTTGCACTGTTCATCAGACATGCATGCTTGGCCATCATTTTCCCTCTTTTCTATACAAGTAATCACTATTTTTCCATCATGATCGGTTGTTGAAAGCAAGGTGTTCAATGTGTTTCCTTTTTTCAATTCTAAAACAGCTCTAAAAATGTGTTCAGAATCACTTTGGTTGTATACAGTATTTTACATCTTTTGTGTGTTATTGACACTGATAACATTACCACGGCTGTGGGACACACCACCTGACTGGTTCCTGGACCATCGACAACCGAGTATCTGGTCTGGATCTAAAGGTATGTAACCGTCATTTGCTGAACATGTTTATGCAATTATAACCATTTTCTTTGAACATGTAATTTTCCCAATACGAAACAGGGGCTTCCTAACAAGAATATGGCATCGACTAAAATTGGCAACCACCACTAGTTTTAGTAGCGAAGCTGTGTTATTTATACAACTCACAGGGCAGAGGCTGAAAACAAGTTTCTCCTGAATGTTTCTGTGTTTGCACAATCTCTTACCATAAGGCACGTCTGCTTCATAATACATTAAAAATCAATCTTTGTGGGCAAAAGTGCCACACTCGCCTTAGCTTGGAATTTCAAGGGGAATCATATGTTTATAGATGTAGGTCAGATGTTCAGATATCAGATAGATATTGAATTCTTAATTCGCTGGGTCAGGTGAGTTAAGCTGTTTACACAGGCACACAAAACACTTACATCTTTGGAATATAGTTGGCTACATTTATGTTTTACCTTAAAAAATAAGGCACAATGAGGTCTTTGACTTCTTGTTTTAAGCTTCACAGCTCAACCTTAAAAAAACATAACACTTTACAATAAGGTTACATTTGTTAAGTTACTTGTCATGGATTTACAATGAACAATCACGTTTTACAGAATTATTAATCTTGGTTAACTTTGTGTTAGTTAAGTGCATTAGCCTAATTGATGTTAAAACATGTTCACATATATTAGTATGTAGAATAAATTCATAAATACTTGTTCTAAAGTAGCTAATGTCAATTCAAGTTATTGCTTCAGAAAAGTTTTTTTTTTTTTTTTTTTATAATTAAGTTTTCTTAATCAATCTTCATATGTACTGTTGAACATGGCAGGTTGAATACACAATTTTGTTGTATTTTATAGTCAACTCACCTCTAATTGCACTTTATATAATAGGCCTACGGGTTGTTTCAAAGCAGCTTTAGTGACAACAGGAAAATAATGATTAAATGATGCAAACAGAATTCAGTTCATTTCAGTAGTGTCATTGTGTCATTGGTCAATTCAGTGTTGATTCAGTTAAGTTCAATAGCCTACTTGTAAAGTTATAGAGAAAAGAGTGATGTCATTGTGTGGTTATGATTCCAGGCTGCATCAGAATATTATATATCCAGCTCTTTCTGCTTGAAGATCGGGATACATCAGTATAGTAATGTAATTTACTAATAATTGGCCTACTGCCAATTCAAGACTTGCCTGAGACAGTCATATAGCCTTAACGCTAGACGGCGAAAGTGAAAGGAAAAAAGCAAGGGAAATGGAAGTAGAAGAAGAGCGGTACAAGTGACGACATCAGTGATTCCCTAATTGGTTGTTTCGTTGGAGGGGGCGTAACTTGTAGGGGCGTGGTTTGCAGTGCTGCGTGCTTGACCCAGTCGGGCACGCTTGAGCGTGGAGGCAATTCATTGGTTCATACGTTGATGGGCAGGAAAACTCTCCAATTAGATAAAGACACAATGTTTCCGAAGGGCTGACGCGGAAATCTAAATAGAATGTCTAGCTGGTGTGGCGGCATGGAAATATGTAAAAGTGACATTCTACACATCTTTATTATTAACGTGTCATAATTTCAGGCACTAGATGTTAATTCAGGGCATCTTTACTAGCTTGAGACAAGCCCATAAAAACAGCGTTTTATTACTGGACAGCATATGAGCTAGACCACACACTTGATGAAACCATGTTATTCTCATATAGTATTTTTTACCTGATGTTTGTTATTTTGTTTCTATCACTTGGATCTACCTATTCAAAGGACTTTAAAGCATTATGCTCAACATGCAGACAATTAGTCGACAATTTTGACAAGGTATGTACTATCTATCTCCATATATATCTTAAATAAAGATAGCACCTTTAAAGCGACACATTTCATTAATTAAAGTTTGTTTTAAAATGATTAAACAATCCATACTGTTCAGAAAAGTGTTAGTTTGTAGAAAGTCTACTATCAGTGATGCTTCATTCATTGTAATGGCATTCTTGTGTTAAAATGAAATGCAAGTGTCCAAATATTTTTTTAACACTTTTTAAGTTCACTTTATATATGTTAAGTGTTAAATGCATTTTTGCAGGGTATTGAAAAAACTGCTAATCAAAATTTTGGTGGTGGAAACACAGCATGGGAAGAGCGAAAACTCTCCAAATACGAGTCGAGGTGAGAAGAAGAACTTTTGACAAAACATCTCAAAACAACATTAATGAAAATGCACTACTGTACCTGTCATTGACTAAAATGTGTGTCTTCTTCAGTGAGATTAGGCTGATGGAGATCCTGGAGGGCGCCTGCTACAGCAGCAGTTTTGAGTGCAACCACATGTTGGAGGAAAACGAGGAACACTTTGAAACATGGTGGTTCAAGAGGTCAGGAACTCAGATGGAGAATTTGTGCCATAATAACTGAAGACTTCATTCTCAAGGCTGAGGTACACTGGGTGCCGTCACATCTCGTGCACTGCCGAGCGTTCTTCATTTGACCTGTGTGCACTACAGCGGTTTAGTGATGCTACAGCTGTTGTCAAGTGTAGGTCTAGCGCTCTCTGAAAGACAAAGCAGCAGCATCACCGTATGCTTGGGTACGGCCACCAGCTGTCTTGCATTTTGTGGGACAGGCCAGAAATTAGAAGCCTGCTTTTCAATTAGGACTGTTTTATTTTTTTCTTCCCTAAGAATTTTTTATTTATTGCCATTTAAAAATGCATTTGTGCAGCCGTCATCAGTCTTTTTTAAGGCTTTAGTCCTCCTCAGTATTGAATGAGACTGTCTAGTAAGGGTGGATGGCTATGTCATCAGCTTTTCTTCCTCTGCAGTCATGGTACATTGGTACAAAAAAAAAAAAACTATCAAAATTAATTTTGGGGGGGAAAATGATGTATTTACAAATATATTTATTTAATATGAAACATTTTTAACCTTCACCCTTCCCTCGCACTTTGTAACAAATCTTTCCCTTGTGGGTCCTAAGCCCTAAAATTATACTTTTTCTTTTTCTTTTTTTTGTCCAGAAAGCTTATTTTATTTCATTTTGATAATATTTTTTCTATTTTGTTATGCAATTTCTTTGGGAGATTTTAATTTTATTTTTTACCTTTAAATTACTCAATTTGATAAATAAATAGTAATTTAAGTACATTCCTCACAATCCTTCAACTTCAATTCCATTCCAAATATCTCACAATTTCATGCATAAACCTTCAAGCTCAAAATATCTTACATTGGGTGTCTTTGCTGACCTCTTGTGGAATAAAATAATATAACATGAAATTTCATGACTGTTGCCACTAGATGGCCAATAGCTCTATATGGAGCAAATGAGCTGTTCCGCTGGGTCATAGAGTCTGTTCTTTTCCGTATGCATTCAGATACACATGTAGACTTTATAAAATAATTTTTTGGTAAGGTTTTAGCATTTTTTGTTTAAATTTTTTGTTTTTTCTGTGTGTACTGAAGTATTCCTCACATTCCTAAAGGGGTCAAATTGACCCGCGAGGAAAGGATTTGTTACTTTTAAAAATTTCAACAAAACTCCTAATCCATTAAAAAATGGTGTATTCGTGGTTCAAATGCGACAAAAGTCCTAGGGTCTTGGACCCCTCTGATGAACACTCATCACACATTTTTAATTTGTTTAGGGTCAAAATTAACTGACTTTCTATAATACAGTACTATAATGAAACTTTCGTAAATGCTGATTCATTTTCCTATCAATCTTTTTCATGAATTGGACTGTGTGCAAAGGATTGTGGGTGATTTGGAGGAGCCTTTGTTTCACATCCTTCATTCAGTGCCAACAAGCCAAGTCCTTCTCTCTGAATGATGGAAACAAAGGCTGCCTTCCAATGATCTTTAGAATTGAGGCGGCCTTCAATGTCTCTTAAGGATGTTGTAACCCAGAAAAAGGAGCTTTACTAGGATGCAGCCTTCTCATTGAGAAGCATAAATAAATAAAAATGTAACACATTTTCTCATAAAGACCTGCATCTTATTGTGTGTAATCATAATTGGCTGATCAGGTAAAACACTTGTCAGCATATTTTGTCTGTATATGGGGAGTCTGCACAGACTTTGTTAATGATGTAATTTATGATACAGTGCGGCACGCAGACAATGGATGTATACTTTGGACTTCGGTCTCATTATTGAAAGCATATATTTAATCAAATTAAGAAATGAAGTCTTAACAGAATTGTCTGCATTTCGTTTGCAGGAAAACAAAACACCCAGATCTGTTTAAATGGTTTTGTATAGAGACCATCGAAGTGTGCTGTCCTAAAGGCTCATTTGGTCCTGACTGCAACAGTAAGTGAATTAAGCCTGACTGTGTTAGGCTACAAACACTTGTATTTTTTTACTTAATTTGCACGCTGCTGTTCAAAAGTTTGGGATCGGTATTTTGAAATAAGTCTCTTCTGCTCACCAAGGCTTTTTTTTTTTTGGAATATATTTTAAAATGTAATTTATTCCTGTGGTGGTAACTGAATTTTCAGCATCATTACTCCAGTCTTCAGTGTCACATGATCCTTCAGAAATCACTCTAATATCATGATTTGCTGCTCAAGAAACATTTCTGATTATGTAAAAAAAATAAAAATCAGGGTTCTTTGATAAATAGAAATTTCAAAATGACAGCATTTATTTGAAATAGAAAGCTTTTAACATTATATATGTCACATTATGAATGTCTTAACTGTCACTTTTGATCAATTTAATGCATCCTTGCTGAATAAAAGTATTAATTTCTTTAAACAACAACAAAAATCTTACTGACCCCAAACTTTTGAACGGTAGTGTTTAATGTTAAAAAGCTTGATTTTTGTAATGCTACACAAACGGGTTTCAACAATGTTTCTTGAGCAGCAAATCATGATATTAGAATGATTTCTGAAGGATCATGTGACACTGAAGACTGGAGTATTGATGCTGAAAATTCAGATTTACCATCACAGGAATAATTACATTTTAAATATATTCAAAACGGAAAAAGGGTTATTTTACATTGTCATAAAATTTCACAATATTACTTTCTTTAATTTTTTTTATTAAGTAATTGCACCCGAAGAGACTTATTTTGAAAACATAAAAAATCGTGCCGATCCTAAACCTTTGAATGTCAGTGTATATACTAAACATGTTCTGTCATTACTGTAATCTCAGTACTGAAAACAGTACCCTTCAAATATGTGATCCATTCATCTTGATACAGGTAGCTAGCTATAAGCTGATAGAAATGGGATATAAACCATATTTCATTGCTTTTGCATCTAAAAGGTCTTGGAACGCATGTTGAATTTGTGTAGCTAGAAGTGTTTCCATTCATGGACTTATGTTGTTGGAGACATTAATGCTCAAATCTTGTGATGATGAAAGCTTATCTTGTCTTATTTTGTATTATTTTAAGCTTGCGTTGGAGGAGATGAAAGACCGTGCCATGGGAACGGCAAATGTGATGGAGACGGAACAAGGGCTGGAAATGGGAAGTGCAGTTGTGATAAAGGATATGAAGGAGAGTTTTGTCTGGACTGCAGTGATGGATATTTTAGTGAACTGAGGAACGATACATTCTCCTTGTGCAAAGGTACACAAAATAAACAACTTGATTACCCTCATGTGCAGTGGCTATTAAAAAAGTGACATACCCCTGCTAAAACAGCATGATTTTGTGATTTAAAAAAAAAATGAAACAAAGATAAATCATATCAGAACTTTTGTACCTTTAATGTAAAAAATTGCAACCTATGCAATGCCACTGAAAACCAAAGTGACACGTTTCTGAGGAAAAACTGCAAAAGAGATTTGCAGTACAGTAGAGTTTTCTCTCTCAAATATTACACGCACACAATTTGTTATTTTACACGGATACAAACCACACTCTGACGTCCACACCAACCACACAATATACAGAAGCAGAAAACAGGAATTAAGCCACTATTTGCTTTATAGGCCAAACCTGAGAAAATGGCTCCATCTGGTAAAAAAAAAAGAAAAGGAGAAATGTTAACAAATGTATTCACAAATTAGTCAATTAACAAAGACTGCACCATTTTTATAGTTAAATGGCCCTGGGATTAAAAATTGCAGTTTTAATGGGGAAATTTTTGTCCTTGAGTGTAACTATTTTGTGTACCTAGTGTAAAATAGATTTATTAAAGGAAATGGGGGTGAAGTAGTAAAATTCAAATAAAAACAGGCAAAATGCTAAAAATAAAAAACTGAAGACGACAAAAATGTCCATAAGGTCCATAAGACTGGCATAAGTGCAAATTTAATTAATAAATAAAAACTATATTTAAGCCGTTGAACAATGTTAAAGGGATAGTTCACTTTAAAATTTAAATTCTGTCATCATTTACTCACCCTCAAGTTGTTTCAAACCTGTATTCATTTATTTATTCTGCTGAACACAAAGAAAGATATTTTGAAGAATGTATGGAAGTCAATGGGTACAGACTACTGTATATAGTAGGTGGTGGTATGCACCCATTTCATTGCAAGTGTGCCTTGAATTGTCAACTTAATTTTTCAGCTAAGAGGTCATGCTGTGGCGTATCAATCTTCTATTGGTCACATGTCTTCATGTGATACGAATTAGCAGGTCAGAGTTAACCAAACTTGAACTTTGGAACGCAGCGAAAGTCAATGAGCTACTGGCAATAATATAGTGACTTCCTGTGACTAATCATTAGTGTTAATTGTGACTAAACTTTCTCCACTTGTTGATGACCGTCTTTACTGTGGTCCATGTATCTAATGCCTTGGAATGTTTTGTAGCTTTCAACAATGAGATCCCATTGATGCTTTGTAAGCTCATTGCGGCCCATGGATCTTCATGCAATCAAGAAGTGACTATTCCACGAGATTCCTGAAGTGACTATTCCACGAGATTGATGATTAGTGCAAAGTTGCACAAGTTCTGATATGATTTATCTTTTTCATTTTTAAAAACATACCTATTTTAAGTGTAGACTTTTTATATCCACAGTATGTTCTATAGTTATAATAATTGTAACAATGGATAAACTCAAATACTTTGGGTTCCAAAAGTGAGACCACCTTAAAAATATGGATTTTCAAATCCGGAAAAGGTTTTAGAATTTTGAAAAATCAAATGCAAAGAACCTACAGTATGCATTGGTGCATGCTGTTACTAAAGCAAGTGGTAAAGCCATTATGATGTAAATGTATTCATGCACGTTTTTATGATTTATGCTGATGATATTTGAGATTATTTGACTTTTTTGCTGTTATATATTTGTAATTATATTTATTTATTTTTTGAGAGTGCCATGAGTCGTGTGTTACCTGCACTGGAGGAACCAATCAGGATTGTAAAGAATGTAGGAATGGTTGGGAGGAAGACCAAGGAGGGGCATGCATCGGTAAGAAAGCTTCCCATGGCTCGGGAATTTTTTTTTTAATGGTATTCAATGCCTGGAAAACACATGGAAAATTGTATGTGCATTTTTCTACTTCTGTTTTAAAACATTTCATCAATAGAGAGTATAGTTGTGGATAGTGTGTTCACTGTGCTGTCATTATTCTGACCCATTTATATATATATATATTTATTTATTGAGACGTTTGTGCATATGATAAATTGTAATACTAACAAATTAACTAAAAATAAACCAGTAGCTGTTACAAAACCTGCTGGGTATTTCTGCCCGCTTGTTCTCCGAACATCTCCGGGTGGTTGGTCAGTGTCTCCCTGCCACCTCTACAGCTCTCATCTTACCTTCCTATCCAGACATTCCTCCTTTACAAGTCTCATGCAGAACAATGACTTGACCGCAACGAGGAACAAACCTTTCCTCCAACACACAACCGTTCTCTGCCCGTACTTCTTGCTTCTGCATTGATATTCCCAATGGCAGTCCTCAATCCATTTTCCCTGCTCCTGATAGCAAGATCAGTGTATTTTAACATCTTCCTGTCAAAGGCTGTTTTTATCTCCTCTTCCTATGGGATGGTAAGCTCAGCCATGATTACTTCTGTAGCTGCCTGAACTGTCTTTGAGGGTGTCTTCTTGTTTGCTTTTGATGCATGCCTCAAGGATCTCTGCCAGCTTACGCAGAACCTGATCATGCCTCCACATACTGACACACCAGTTGACATGGACTGCAAGTTTGCCCTTGAAGCCTCACAGATGGGACAAAAGCCGCTGTTCCACTGTCGAGCCAGTGCAATGTGTCGGGTGGGGCCAATAGCCTTGGACCTCAAGCATTGAGTCCAAAATTAAGCTGCGTTTCCACTGCCGTGCCAGTAACCCCGCAGTGCTGGCCTAAAACCCGCCCTTAACATGCCTACATAGTTCATCACACAACCCCACCGTTTCACCAGCTGACCGAAAACTAACTAGATCACAAAATATGCATGACAAAAGAGAACGTTTGGTCTTTACTTAAAGTCTTAATTTAAGTAAATTCTTCATTCAAGACTTCAAAGATTCCAGCATCGATATTTGACCAATGTTTTACAATAAAAAAATGTTACAGGAACAGTAATTTATTAATTTGTGTCAGGAGTTGCACATCAATCTCATGCTGAATCAAAGTTGTATTTACAGTTTCACATAAAAAGAGAACACATACCTTTTCAGTTACACCTGATTCCATTTATTTGCGATCACAGGAATGCACAAAACTACTCCATTGAGGCTTTTAAGTCCAAAGCCTTACACATTTAGAAAAATATTGATAAAATATCATACGTTTGTCACATTTCTGAGCATTTTTATTAATTTTCCACGACATTATGCGATTGCGATCTGATGAGGTTTGAGTGATCTCTCTTGAGTACTGTCTCTCTATTCTGTTATCCTTTCAGCCAGAGCAACAGATGGAGCTCATGAGAAGAAAACCGGAGTTATTAGTTATACAAGTCAACCGGAGTGTGTGATGTATGCGGATGCATTAGTCCGCTATCAACAAAGGCACTGGGTGTCTGAAAGTGTGTTTTTTGAGCTGAATTCTTTTTTTAATGTTTAAGTTAGCTACCAATCAAGCCCCGGAAGTGACAGTGGAAACGCGATCTGTCCTAGTTACTTCCACTGTCACCACCATTGCTTTTCTCTGCTTCCTAATGGCTCCTGGTCACCATTTGAGGGCTATTTCCTTGCTCATCCTACCTGGGTTTTTCCAAAAAACCTTTCTTTGCTTCAACCTCAAATCTGCCCGTTGCATAATCTCCTCCGCTGTCCAATTGTGTCTGATTCTGACACGAGCTTTGTCAGCTCTTATTGACTAGTCTGATGGTTCCTGTAGCTGTAGTCCCAGTTGTGATTTTTGATGTTTGTATCCAAAGTAATGGACTTTACTGGCAGCTGTAATGCATTACTTACCATGTTATCTTTCAGATGTATTATTATTTGAAAGACACGCTTCTTCCTAAAGTAATTGTTTGCCTTGCTTATCCGTCTTTGCCACTGCATCTGCAATAATCTCACACATCTTTAGACGATGGTACAGTGTAGATTGGTAACATCATACTTTGTCATCAAATTAAGAACCCTCCCCACTCAAAGGGTCTCATTCACTAATAATTACGTGGATTATTTCGTATTTGTACGCACACAAGAACTTCTCACGAGAAACCTCTGCCCAATCCACAACACGTGCGTGTGCACATGAATTTGTGCATGAGGTTAGTCATTTGCATAAAACGCGTTCAAACCATCTCCATATAAGGGCTTTCTGAACAACCTTTCCTTTGCAGCCTTTCGTCACACTAGCAATGAACTATTAAACACCTTTTATACAGACCCAGATTACAGACCTCACATTAGCCAGCTGTACCTGTAAATCTGTGTTATTCAGAGAAACCTTGCAGCTGAAGCTATAACTCTTACTTATATCTGCTTAACACAATTATAAAGCCGCACAGAAACAGTGCTTTTTGCCTATGTGGGGTTTTAGTTCCTACGTTTTTTTTTTTTTTTTTTTTTTGTTTTTTCCGTAAATTTACAACAAATTGTTGTTCGAAAGTTTTTGGTGATTTACTGATATGTTTGTGAAAATGTTCGTACACTGATTTCACGCACAAATGTGTGCGTACACAAGCTGATTGAGAAACGTGACTTTACTCTTAAAATTATGTTGGTGGGCTGCACGATTAATCGCAGTTAACATGGAAATTGCGCTTAACCGTTTTGGATTATTGCGATTATGAAATCGCAAGACTGCGATTATTTGTTATGCGGAGCCTGTCAGTGGCGTACGGCTCCGTGATCCGTAGTAAACGCTGCTCCATCTGAAAGCACTGCGAGTTTGAGTCGCCATTTTGTTGAGTCCAACAAAAGACAACATTTAATAAATATTTTTATTTTGACAAATAAATTGTTTATTCAGCTACAGCGATAGCATGATGCCCATAGGGATTTCCTGGTATGACGTGTGTTGTCTATTTCAGCGGCGGGGCATATTTGGCGTGTTTACGCGAGAGCGCCCTCTGGTGTTCAGATGGAGCAACGTTTACTACCGATCAGCCGCGCTGCACTGACAAGCTGTGCATAAAATAATCCCAGCCTTTGCCAAATCGCGTGCGGTTTAATTTCGATTAATCGTGCAGCCCTAGAACCTTGTAAGAAGCCCAGTTTATTAAAGACTTTGTACATTTTTAGATGTTTAATATTTGTGATTGTGTGATTCTACATCTCATATTTGTCTTTACCTGTATTGGTCCTGCATTTTCCTAATTTTTCCCTTTGCAGACATCAATGAGTGTACCAACGATTCGGCTCCATGCGCAGATAACCAATACTGCTTAAACACAGATGGTTCATTCTCCTGTAAAGGTTTGTTGAAATAATGATTATGTACCCTCAGTATTATTCACATTAATCACATCACTAAAGTAAGCTGTTACTGTTATTTTAAATCCCAGCATGCAATACCGGATGCTCCGGTTGCAAAGGACCTGGTGCCGATCGCTGCCTCGCCTGTGCTGATGGCTATAAGGATGAAGACGGCACCTGCACGGGTATCACTTCTCTTCATGCTCATAAACATTGTGTGACATATCTTACCTGGGTTTGCTTTGTCTCACATGGTAGAACTTTACTGGCAATGATTGGAGTTGGACCATACACTCTTTCATGTCTTTGTAGATTTCAAATTTATTTTTATTAGGATAAACCCCTTGAGATGCATCATCTCGTTTTCAAGGGGGTCCTAAGATATGTGAACAATTGTAAGCAGTGTGTATTAAAGAACAGCAGGAGTGTGTTAAGGTTAAAGGAAGCATTATGTGATTGTGTGCTACTGGTTTTAGACCAAGTCCATAGTGAATGTACTCTCTTGGTGTGAATAGCAACTTGCACTGTTATTATTTACTTACCCTCAAGTTGTTATTGCAGAATACAAAATGTGATCATTTAATCTATATCCTTTTGGATAAATTCAATACAATGGCAATACATGGTGATTTAACTTAACAAAGTGCCCATGAGTGTCAGCAAAAAAAGTATGATTGTATGATTGACAATCTTGGGTGCTTTAGGTGTAATGTACTGTCATTGGACTGAATTCACCCAAATAAATCTGAATTAAATGATGCTTTGTGTAATGCAGATGAAATAAATCATACAGCTTAAACAACATTAGGGTGAGTAAATAACACAGGCTAAATTTAAAATGCAGTAGCACGCCATATTCTTAAGATGAAGAACGTGCAGAAATAGTTATAGTTTTATAGTATTTTTTGGGTGAGCAATTCCTTGAGCATTTGGTTGTACCACCACTGAGGTTTTCAAAATAAAAGCAAAATTTCTACTGGGAACCACACAGATACTAAAAGCATTTTAAGAATGAGACTAGTTTGAGTAAGAGGGCAGATTTTCACCCTAAGTTTTACAAAGAAATTAATACTTCTCTAATTTTACTCTTTCATTTCAGAAGAGGACAAGGATGTGCCTGAATTTAATTCTGAAGGTGTCCAAACTGGTGAGTCGCCTGAAAAACATGAGGACCTCTGATGTCACACGGCTTGGATGCAGAAAACGACCACGAGGACACAAAAAGAGCCATGAGACCACTAGTATCTGCACCAGTTGATGCTGTTCGCTCTTCGTCTGCAATAATCAAGACTGAAAGGCACTTCTTAATTAGCAAGGTTTAATCAAGATGCATTTACAGATACATCTGGGGGGTTTTAACTTATATGCTGAGTTGGATGTTGTTTGGATGTTGTTTTTTTTCTTTTTGTTTGTTTGTCCTGAAAGTGAAATAAAGTCAAACTAAATCATCCATTATCTTTGATTTTCAAGAGGTTATATTTAAGCAGACTTTTTTGGAAGTGTATGTTTAAAAAAAAAAAAAAATGTCATGGTTGTGAACAGAGCTTTTACCATACACTAACTTTAAAAATTGTGTATCTATTGTTTAAATCATCAAAAATGTGGAAAAATTGGGAAACGTTTTAAAAAATTATGTAGCTTAAGAAGTAGTGTCCAGTCTCTTGTGCCAGATCCAGTGTGTTGGCCAAAGGCAGGAAAACACTGGACAGGAAGCCAGTCAATCACAACACGCATAGACAGACTACAGGCAATTTGATGTCTCCAATTCACCTGACTTGCATGTCTTTGGAATGTGGGGGAATCCAGAATACCTGGAAATATTAAAAAGTTGGAAAAAAGTATTGAACAAATAAACATGCACTAACAATTAAAAAAATGTAAAGGAACGATAGCATTCATATTTTTAACTTTTAAAGTTGTTTAATATAGTCTTATACACTGTCCCATTTTGTGCAATCTTTGTGGGTCCAGTAGAAGTAAATTGGGTTTTATATAACAGAAGACATTTAATACAATGGTGTGCCACCCAACAACTTCTCGTGTGGTGGTCATGTATGATAGTGATTTCACCCAACATACATCATTTCTACACTGAGTCGGAGAAAGAAAGGAGGGAGGCTGGGAGTGTGTGTGTGTGTGTGTGTCCTCATAGTGAAATGTTATGACAACTGACCAGTAAAGACATTTTATGGTCCTCACTTGTTAGAAAGGCTTATAAAAGATTTAAATTGTAAATCTCATAAACATTTAGTTTTTGCACGTTTCTGTGATGGGTTATATATAGTCCAGTCATTTTATGATTATGAAAAAGGGTAGGACAAATTGCAACAGAATCAAACTCAACTGATTTTGTATCCTCAATATTTCCTGAGTAAGGAGAAGAAAAAAAGCCCAGAAGAATCCCATTAGGGGAAATTTTTGAAAAAGACCCAAATATAGCCTATTCATACGCCTATTCGTGAATAGGGTAAATATTTTAACCTTTAGATATCACCATGAAAATTACTGAGGTGATTATTTGCATTGAGATAAACAAAAACTGAATTACAGTTTTTTTAAATTGTTTGTTAACATGGGCAAACAGAGGATAATCTAATTACTTATGTGCTAATTTGCATAAATACCACAACAAATCTAAACATTGGGTATAGCCAGGTGAAAGTGTCTTGTTGACATATAACAGTAAAAGACGTAATGTTAAGGTCTGAATGGAACCCATTTAGGCTACCCATGAGCATAAATACATAGCCAGGAAGAAGTACTTTAAACCAGCCTTTATTAATTATTATTGCAGAGATGGGGTTTGGGGCCTTGGGACTGTTTCTGGGGGATGAGTCTGAGGGAAGAATAGAAGACAATGGTAAGGAGAATGCAGAAGACAAAAGGTAGGTAAAAAAAAAAAAAGTGAACCCCCAGAAACAGTCCCACGGACCCAGCCCCAAACCCCATCTTTGCAATAATCATTTTTTTCTTCCCCTCGCTTGGGCCCCAAGTGCGCATGCGTGCCCATAATGCCCTTTGATTACAAGCTTGGGGGAAATACGATTAATTGCAATTAATTACAGCAAATTGTGCAATTAATAGTTATTTTTTTTAATCGATTATTGATTATTAAACTATTGGATCTGCCCAGAGCCACTCTGGATATGCCATAACCAATCGCTAACATTTGGTCGTGACGTATGACGACTCAAACTAGCACACAACCTCAACGTCATCGTTCTCAGCCACTCCCTCTGATCGCTGGTTGGACCGGTAAAAAATTGATTGGAGAAAACCCAAGAAACATTTTAAAATATCTAAAATTACTGAATATAGGACTGTAATTGCAAACGATAACACCTTTTTTATTTTGCCCTCGGTTCGTCCCCCCTGTCTCCTCTCCGCTGGGCTCTGCCCATTTTTCCAGCATTTTTCAAATATTGCCAGTGGGTGGAGTTAGGCTCTGGCCAGGGGTTTAGTTACCCTTTAATTTGCTTCTTTTTCAGCAGTTCCTTGTTACAATGTGATGTTGGTTCGACATCATGTTTTTACTTAGTTGTTTGACACTTGGCTTTTAGGTGAGATGGTGGTCTTTGTAACAATGTTTAGTAAAACACAATTTGTCGCAAAGAAAGCCAGAAACAAAGATAATCAAGAGAAATAGTATCATAATCCACTAATCTTACCACTGATCAAAAGTAGAAATTTTATATTAATGAATTGCACTCACAAACAATACTTTCTTACCACAGATCAGACATTCTGAATTAAGATTTGTAAAATAAATGAAAGGAAAAATATTTTAAGATTCACATGCAGACATCAAGATTCAGCATATGAATCTCAACAATGGTGACATGCTTCATGCTGCAATGCATGTTGGGAGCCACCATAGTATAAAACCAGCATGCATTGCTGCATGTAGCATGTCACCATTGTTGAGATTCGTATGATTCTTGATGTCTGTGTCTCTACGGAAAATAAAAATCCTACTATGTATCTAAAAATCTAAATTCAGAACTTAATATGAGAATGAATATAAACTATTGATAACAAATAACCACTTTTGTTCTGGAGTAGAATTAGTGAACTATTGTACTTGTAATTATGCTGAAACCTATTTCACCTGATTATCTTGATTTCTGGCTTTCTTTGCAACAAATTACATATTTTGGTAACCACTTTTACAAAGACCTCAGCTAAAAGCCAGGGGTCAAACTGCCCAACTAAAGGAAATATGTACATATAATATATATTTTCAATAAAACATCAACTAAACCTCACAACAACAACTAATTCTCACAACAACAAAAAAACTTCTGCTGAGATCTTGAGAGATTCATTGTCCTAATTTATTTGGTGATTTCGGGCTGTGTGGCTGTTGTAATTGTTGTGTTTCATTGTTTTCGATGGTTACTTGCTATCTGGGACCCTAATCAAACACACCTGAACCAGAAAATCAATGTCTTCGGGATTATTAGAAAGCCACAGTCAGCGAAGTTTTATCAGGGTTGGAGCTAAACTCCACAGAGCTGTGACCCTCCAGGCCCGAGTTTGCCCATCTCTCCTCTAATTGCATGACCCAAGCTTTAGCTGTCGGACAGATGGCCTCACATTTGACTCTAGAATACTTTGGTATACAGAGGAGTTCATGGTCGACTCATTGACTGTGAGGTGCCCAGGTCTTGTGGCTGCAAAACAAGCTGAAAATGATCACCCCTCCACCAGCGTGATGGACAGTTGGTGTGACGTGTTTGTGCGGATATGCTGCGTTTGGTATTCGCCTTCCTTGGCGCTGTGCATTTTGGCCAAACATCTCCACTTTCGTCTGTCCAAAGGACATTGTTCCAGAAGTCTTGAGGTTTGCTCAGATGCAACTTTGCAGACCTAAGCTGTGCTGCGTTCTTTTCAGAGAGAAGAAGCTTTCTCCTGGCAACCCTTCCAAACATCCCATACTTGTCCCGTCTTTTTCTAATTGTACTGTCATGGACTTGAACATTTAACATGCACTTGTAAAAGTGTAAGTCTCCTGTAGAATAATAGACTTCAACTTGTTTGGAAATGGCCGTAACCCTTCTCATTGATGGGCAGCAACAGTTGCTTCTCTGAGATCATTGTTGATGTCTTTCCTCCTTGGCATTGTGTTAACACACAAACCCCGGGTTTCACAGACAAGGCTTAAGCCTAGTCCCAGACTAGAATTCATGTTTGAGCTGTTTCAACTGAAAGCAACGAGCACTGGCACATCTTAAAATATGTCAGTGCCATTGTTTTGTCTCAAGATGCACAACATGTTTTTTCTAAGGCATGTTTATAAAAGATATGTAAATGTCCTAATTGAACTAAGGCCTAATCCTGGCTTAATCTAAGCCCTGTCTGTGAAACCAGGCCACACACACCTGCATGCTCCAGACCAGTAAACTGATAAAGATTATGCTTTTAAGAGTTAGTCACACATGCTGATGATAAATTAATAAAAGGCATTTGATTGGCAGCGCCTGACTGCTATTAACGTATTAATTCCCATGGAAGCATTAAGGGTGTAGGCTACTTTGTCACCCATGGATTTTCGATTTTGGTCTAGTTTTTGTTAAATAAATAACTACATGATGTAATATGTCATGTGTTGTTGTTCATCTAAGGTTGTATTTACCTAATTTTAAGACCAGCCAAGATTTGTTATGATGTCCTGATGATAAAACCATATAATTTTTTTACATGCCTGTATGCATCATCAGTTCCTGCGCAAGTCCCACGCAAGCTGTCATCGTATTAAGCCGCACAGAAAACAGATCCATGAGATCACATGACTTCTAATCCTTGAACTATTTCCGCTTTGGTTCAGACACTTACTGGAGAATTTGTGAAGCAAACACACGACTTCATTTAACGTGTCGCAGGGCTGTGGATCGTGCAGGTGGGGGACCATCGGAAAGAAGGAGACGCACGAACACGGCGCTCCGCAGACATGTTCACGCGCGTCAAATCCGCAGTGGCCAGCTTCATGGGTGGAATCATGGCCGTATCGTCTATTAATAATAATGACCGTTCGGGTGGCTCGGACCTGCCGCTCAAATACCCCTACATGAGACCGAAGTTTCTAGGACTGTCGCCGGATGAGATCGAGTGCTCGGCGGATCACATCGCTAGACCTATCCTTATCCTGAAAGATACGCGGAGGTTGCCGTGGGCGACGGGATACGCAGAGTAAGAGCAACTCGTGCCTTACAAAATTACACCATCACATGAACATGCATCGGTGTGACACATGGTTAACATGCAGTTATGTATGATGCTGATAATAATAATAATTAAGTAGCCTAATACACGTGCAACTTTTTGTGTCGAGCATCCATTCATTCATTGCTTTGTGCAGTTAGGTATAGTGTCAAATATAGGAATGCTTGTGGAATATAGGGTAGGATGGGGGTAGATGCCCCCCTTAACAACAATGTAAAATATCTTTTAAATTGCTACATATTTAGATATAAGTTTAGCATGTGCAGCAGGAGGAGGATGCATCAGCCAATGTGTTATTATGGAAAATAAATAGAAACATTTGCTAATTTTGTTGTTATAAGCACAAAATGTCAAATATTAAAAGTGGGGTAAAATGGCCCCTATAATGGGGGTATAGATGGGGTAAGAAGCCCCGCAGGATATTCTTTTACAGAATGTATACATTTATATAATCCTTATTAATATCTAAAGTGTCGTTAATGTCAAATACTAAATAAACAGTTGGATTTAAAAATTAGTTTTGACAATTTAGTTAAAACTGATGACCAAATAATTGACAGACAAATCATTTAATAACTGATGACAGACAAAGCAGAAAAATAGATTCATCTGAAAGTTAAAATGATTCTATATGACTTATACAGGCATATTCATATTTACTCATTTATTTTCCCATATTTGAATTGAATATGTTATAGAAACACTATGAATGCAAATATTTCTGAAATGCACATCTAATTCATGGAAATACTGAATCTTACCCCAAGAGTCTAATTTTACCTCCAAATAAAAACTAATGTAGGCTACTTACAAATCCCCCATTAACAAATAGAGAGAAGCAAAAGTTACAACGGTCAAAGTTCAAGGCAAAGGGAGATATTATCTTTTTTTTAAATACCTTTTTAAGGACAACAAAAGGCTGGTAGGGACTACACGACATTCCTTTTGTTGTTAGTGATAAAAAATACTATGGAAGTCAGTGCGTGCTAAGTTACATTCTTTAAAATATCTTCTTTGTCATCTTCTGATGACAAAATTTTCATTTTTGGATGAACTGTCTGTTCATAGTGCAATCGTCAACATCTCCCGATGTCAGCATCAGAGTATATGTAGAGCACTTGCAGGCAGGTTGCGAATTTGGTACAATGTTATTCCAGAGGCAAGGAGCATAGTGGCTAAAAGCAGCATCACCGAATCTTTTAGTTCATGGTATTGTTAAAAGAAAAGAATCCGAGGATCTGAGAGTCCTTCCAGGTTCACACACTGTAAGCATTTTTGAGAGATAGTCTGGAGCAAATCCATGCAATGCCTTATAAATTAATAAAAGGTTTATAAAATCAACACGAAAACTAACAAATGACTTTAATATAAGTGTAATGTGCTCTTTCTTCTTTGTCTTTGTCAATACTCGAGCAGCAGAGTTTTGTATTAGTCTGTGGTAGACCAGAAAGGAGGGGATTACAATAGTCAAGCTTGCTCCTATGAATGCTTGCATTAATTTTTCTGTGTTGCTCGGAGAGAGAAATGGTCTTATTTTGGCAATGTTCTTTAGATTATTAAATGCTATTTTGTTAATATTACGTACGTGAGCTTTAAAATTCAAATTAGAGTCAAAGACAACTTCAAAATGTTTTGCCGCTTGGGTTTAATATCAGTATATTTAGTTTAGGGGTCAATTTCTCTCTCTGCGATTTTGATCCAATAATAAAATCTTCTGTTTTATCTTGGTTGAGTTGTAAGAAATGTTGTGACATCCAGTCATTAGTGTCATCAGGAGACACGGCTACATATAACTGTGTATCATCAGCATAACTGTGAAAAGAGATAACATGTCTCCTGATGATATGGCCGAGAGGTAACGTATATAGATTAAAAGTAGTGGTCCTAAAATGTATCCCTGAGGAACTCCACACGGTACTTTATAATGTTCAGACAAGGCATTATTAATAGATACTACAATTGTTCTTCCACTAAGATATAAAGAAAACCTATTTAAAACGATTTCAGATAGGACAACATAGTCGCTTAATCTATTTAAGAGAATCTGGTGATCTACTGTATCAAGCGCAGCACTCAAGTCAAGCAGCACCAGAACTGAAGGCCAATTTCTGTCTATGTTTATTTTTATGTAACTTACTACTTTAATAAGAGCGGTCTCTGTACTATGTTTTCTAAAACCTGACTGAAACATTTCTAATTTTGAATTTGAACTTAAAAATGTTATCAACTGATTAAAAACAAATTTCTCTAATATTTTACTTAAAAAATTAAGATTTGAAATGGGTCTATAATTACTAGAAGTTAAAATATCTGAATTCCCTTTTTTATGTACAGGTTTTACTAGGGCAGATTAAAGATCAGAGGGGAAAATACCAAGCTGTAGGGATTTACTCTCCAGTACCTTAGCTCCAGGAAAACAATGGACCGCTGCTTTAGTGTGAGTGAGTGAAAGCACCCAGATGATAGAATCACCTATCACCACAGTGGAGGCAGGCAATGGTAATGAAGGTGAAGGAGATCTAGAAGGTAGAGCGATAGGAGTTTGGTCAGGGAGTGAGGCATGATTCTGCACCTCAAAACAATTTGCCAACTTTAATTCCTGAGGTGGCCGCGTTTTCCTTCGTCAACCACTCGTTTCCATATTCCCCTGAGCATGGTGTTGAGTCAGTTGAGCATCCCACAACCGGGGCCGTAGCGTTGGGGATCAGCAGTGGTGAGAGTTCCTCAACCAGTGTACCCACGCATGGCTTTTGAACCGGGAGAGTTGATGCGAGAAGTGCCGAGTTTTGTACGCCTATTGCAGCGGATCCAATTAATACCGTAGGATTAAAAGTATCTTGTATTTTTGAAGTCTCATTTTAAACTTCATTTGTCTGAGTTTCTTGTGCTCGTCAATTCGTTTTTCTTGTAATACTTTGATCTTGTTGTATTTGGAGCAAATCAAGTTTTCCACTAAATCCTCTGCGCTAGAACATCTCACAAAGTTTGCATTTTTGAGCCCTCCTGTTCAAGATGTTGAATCAAGATGTTGGTTGATCCGCTGTAGTTTGTTTCGTTGCTTGCTCCACCATTGGAGCTCCACAGCATTTTAAAATAAACTTAACTCAAACTTTAAGTTTAGTTATCTAACTCTGTTATCTTACCGGTATTTGAACCTTCATCGCTGTTAAAAGACCGCAAAATGATCGAAATTTCTTTGACGTGTGTGGAAGTTACCCTACTCACCAACGTCATGTCCAGTCTCCTGTCACTTCCCAGAGCTCAGCCAGTCCTCCAGCCCTGCCGCTTCTGGAAGTTTACTGTCCCTGGAAATGCCCTGCCAGGACGTCGAGCCTCATTCCATCTCGGCGGTTCGACTTGTCGGCTCTGCCCTTGCTCCTCTCACCTTCGGCTCCTCGTCCAAGTGTCTCCACCGGGTTCCCTCGTCCCAACGGCTATCCCTTGGTCTGTCGTTGCTCTGCCTACGCAAACGGACATCTGGGCCCTCCGCTGCGCTCTGTCTCTTGCGGCTAAAGCGGGATCTTTCCTCCCTTCTTGTCCACCTCTGTCCTCTGTCTCCCCAGCGTCGCCCTGTCCTCCGGATTCTCTGGCTCCACCTGCGATACTCGTCGCCGAGACATCGCCTGGGTCTCCTTAATCAACGATATCTCTCAGCTCCTGCGGTCCCCGTCTGCACCTGTGGGTCCATCGTCTTTCACGGTTGTCCACCAGCTGTCGTCAGCCACTACACCACCTTGGCTCCTCCCTCCCTCGACTCTGCAGTGGGGTGTCGGTACTGGGGAGCTCTGGGTCTGAAGAAGAATAGAATAAAAGAAGAATCCTCCACCGTCTACATACTGTAGGGGTCTCCTCTTCCAACAATCACCATCACTTTACCTGGTCCTCCTGCCATCACCAGCCTATCACCACATCCTCGCCCTCCTCCGGATAAACAAAATCAAACCAAAGCACATCAGAAACAAACACGACCCTGGTTCAGTGTCCAACCCTCTTTGCTTTGTTTTTCAAATGTTGGAGTACATCATATACCTGATGAATACCAATGAATCATGACCTCCCATGTGTTATAATAAGCCTGTGTTACCCACCATGGTTGATCACCAGTCAAACCAGTAAAATATTCACCAGTAAAATATTGCCTTTTATATTTAGTATGGCACATTTGTTGCTGTTTTTTAACTAATGTATGATTGTCTATTTTTAAACATTACCCTATTTACCATTAAAATGAAAATGATTAGTGTCATGCTATCTGTTTGTGTTTCAGAGTAATAAATGCAGGTAAAAGTGCTCTGAATGAGGACCAGGCATGCTGTGAGGTTCTACTGGTCAAGAAGAAACCTATAGGATCCCTGACACCCAGAAAGACATCTACAAGTAGAAGGAGGTCGTCCCTTCCCAATAGTGTTGGCATGGGAATGTGTGAAAATGATGTAAGTGATTGTTTACTGTACCAAGTACACTGAATATCTATTGAACAACAATGTTTTTTTTTTTTAAAAGAGCCTATTTTATTATTAATAGGATTGGGGGAAAATCACACATATCTGTATATCTTAATATTTTCTTTTAACACGTTAAAAATAACAGAAATTCCTGAAGTAGCTATGCTAATGTATTTTCCTTACATCCTTTATCTAGAGTTATAGTATACGATCTCACTATCTGTGTGCCATTCGCCATCTTCGCAAAGCAATAGAGATTGGCTGTCCAAGGATTGTCCACATGTGCCTAGTCGGGTCACTATGGGATGAAAGTAGTCTAAATTAATAACAAATGCACGCCTAATTATCCATAAATTTGATATTTGTTACAAATGTATCTGTTTTGTATAACCATGCTATGGTTTCCAACATACACTTAGTTAGAATAATATTACAATAATTAGAGATTGAGGTTCACCCCTATTTAGTTTGGTCTAACAACATTCTGTTGTTCTAAACGGAAAACCCATTATTAGACTCTACAGTTCTAAGTATACATGACTAATGCCAATGTGTTAGTCCGATCTCTAAAACTTGTGCTGTGCTGTGCTCCTCTGGTCCACCTAAGTTGTATTTTAGGAGCTAATCTGGTACTAACCTGATCATAGAATTGTGGTGTTATAGATTTACCACAATCTACTAGAGTTAATAATTTCAGTAAGTCAGAATAAATGCAAATGTAACTATTTATTATTAGTCAGGTAAATGTGTCATGCCAATTACATAATCAATTCAAAGATAATCAATACAATAACTTCAAATGCCCAGAGATAAAGAGTAAAATATGTACAGTATACCTGACATCATAAAAATAAAATACATAATTAGGGGCTGATCGCATTACCAATCGCCATGAGCCTCTTGAGACATTTCTTTAAGTACTTAGTGTGTACTGTGTGTTGTGCGTTTGAGTGAAGGGAAATAAATGTAAATGAATACAATACTGAGGTGATTGACTCTTGGATGGAGATGCTAGTTTCTCAAGAGAAAGTTCAAATGTTAATTTCCTTTGTTTTCTCAGAGAGTAGCACTCTCTTCCAGTTTTTCCAGTTTTTCCAATCTTACAGGTGCAATCTGAGAGATAAGAATTGAACCAAGCCAGAGTACTACCAACATTTTTTATAGATTGTAGCCTAATAGGATGTTAGTGTCAAATGCCACAGTTAAATCGAGTAAAATTAGTATAGTTAAAAGTCCTGAGTCAGCTGCTATCAATAAATCATTCGAAATCTTGACAAGGGCAGTCTTTCTACTATGAAATAAGCCATAAATCCATGCTGGCAGCTTGGTAATTCTCATATTTGCCCCAGAGAACCAGGACAATAGATTCCAGGGGGGAAATAGAACAACGAGCAATCTACAGAAAGAGCAGGCTAACCTGCAAATCCAAGGCTGCGTTTACACTGCGAGTCTTAATTCACAGATCCAATCTTTTGACCATATCCAATTTTTTGGCCTCCCTGTTTCACTTTAGACACGACTGGTATCCGATATTTGTGTTTACATTCATTGGTGCCCAAAATTTTGCCAGCATGGACAAGAAAACAGCTGTCATGGATGTTTTGCAGTGCAAAATCTGGCCAGATATATACAGGAAAATAGCAGAAATTTTATAGTAAAGCTTGTTGGTTTAATTACAGCGAAGTTATCACCTCATTATCGATATCGGATATGTATCTGATTTAAAACCACTTTTGGAAGTGGCACAGATCGGATGCGAAAAAAATCGGATCTTGTGCGGATTTTTGTGTTTACACGTGTGCAACAATTTTCGATCTGTGTCAGACAGACGTGAGTAAACAATCGGATTTGTTTTTTGGGGCCAATGTAAACGCAGTCCAAGTATCAAAATCTAGCAGTGAAAACACTTCCAAGAGCAATGGCAGCAAAGCACCAGCCGTTGTGTCTTTGCTTGGATGGAATCACTATTATTGCTCTTTTGTTCAGGAGAGGAAATTTCTTACTGGATGCCATGCGTTAATTTTCCCTGTATCTGTATTATCCCTCTTGAATTGTGGGGGGTGTAAGCAGCAAATTGCAGTCTCTCCAATTGTATATTTGCAGTGTTCTGGAACAATCTTGTGGCTGAGTTGGGAACACATTTGTGGTCTGTATCATGTAGCTGACTGGTCCACCTGTGCTGTAGCAGACGGATAGATAGTTCTTTATGGGCCAGGCAGGTTTCTGTTCCGGAATTCCTGTCTGTCCTGCTGTATTCATGTGAGAGTCATGTTGGAATCTGACATCTGTCCACTTTTGATGGAAACGTCAGGTTTCCAGCCGTGCACCTTTGGTGCAAATGCGCGGCTAGGCTACTAATGGTCCATGTGAGGCATGCGGAGAAGACCCTTATTTTCCATTCCCTCCACAGTGAGAGCAGACCTTCCTTGAATGAGCACTTTATCTGTAAATGTTCTGTCCTTCCAGGAGACCACTTCTTGAAAGCAGGTGTCTCATTGCCTGTTTTTTACGCTCATTCTGCAAAAGCTCACGCTTTTACTCTGCAAACAGAGTATCACGTTTTAGGGATAGTTTTTACCCTCAGGTATAAGGCTACTGAATGATAGTACAACAGGAAGGAGGGTTGAGGTTTGAGCTTAGTTACTATGTTTACTGCGCTTGGCTGTTTTAATGTTATTTATATTTTTTATTATTGACTGTTGCTGAGAGAGTGCCAAGGCACATTGTATTTCATTGCTGTGGTACTCATATGCATATGACATAAACTTGAACTGAACTAAACTGAACTGAACTGAAAGGAAGGAGAGGAGGGTCCGCGAAAGAAAGAAAGAAAGTTCATACTTTATTCAGCATCACACACACAAGAATCTCTGCCTATCCGATGGCTTAATACCATCTTTCCTACTGCAGACTTTGCTAAACCACACCACAGTATATCCCTCACCACAGTATATCTTCCAGGAGACCACTTCTTGAAAGCAGGTGTCTCATTGCCTGTTTTTTACGCTCATTCTGCAAAAGCTCACGCTTTTACTCTGCAAACAGAGTATCACGTTTTAGGGATAGTTTTTACCCTCAGGTATAAGGCTACTGAATGATAGTACAACAGGAAGGAGGGTTGAGGTTTGAGCTTAGTTACTATGTTTACTGCGCTTGGCTGTTTTAATGTTATTTATATTTTTTATTATTGACTGTTGCTGAGAGAGTGCCAAGGCACATTGTATTTCATTGCTGTGGTACTAATATGCATATGACATAAACTTGAACTGAACTAAACTGAACTGAACTGAAAGGAAGGAGAGGAGGGTCCGCGAAAGAAAGAAAGAAAGTTCATACTTTATTCAGCATCACACACACAAGAATCTCTGCCTATCCGATGGCTTAATACCATCTTTCCTACTGCAGACTTTGCTAAACCACACCACAGTATATCCCTCAGCACAGTATATCATATAGTTTTCATTGTTAAGGTTTATTAACGTAATCGAGAAAGCACAAAAAGCAGCACAAAAGCAGCACAAAACGTCTCAGGTTATGAATGTAACCTATGTTCCCTGAGAACAAGGAACGAGACCCTGCGTCGAATGACGCTTTGGGGAAAGCCTCAGGCATGACAGGTGTCTGAAATCACTATCAAATCACGGCAATCACATTGCGACAGCTTGTGAATCATTAACGTGAATGATTAACGTGCGACCTGGAAGTATATAAGGGCGCCTTGCAAACATGACAATCATCCTGTCGTCTGAAGGGACTGTTTGGTAGGCAGGCCCCGAGGCATGGCAAGGAGACACTGTGTCTCGTTCCCTGTTCTCAGGGAACATAGGTTACAGTCGTAACCTGAGATGTTCCCTTTCTAAAGGGAACTCGCACTGCGTCGAATGACGCTTTGGGGAACGATATACCCACACCGCCATGCTAAGGGGAGTGCATGCCAGGAGGCAGTGACAACTGTCAGAACCAGCAAATTCATATGAAACGCTAGAACCACTCACCCTCAGGTCACACTGGGCTGTCAGTGGCAGTATTCCCTACGGTCATAGCCCAAGCTATAAGCCTAACAGGAAGACCTCCATAAACAATGTTTACGGACGGCCTACCTGGGCCTGCTCAAAGGCCTAGGACCACAACTTCAATTTATAAGGGGTCTCTTCTAGGGAATGTGGCTAGGGAACCCGAGGGAACCCCAGCCAGTCACTATTCGGGGGAACGTACCTCCCGAAATGCCACCAGGAAGGCCTGACCTGGTGTCACTTACGTCAGACACTTCAGTCTGGCCAACTTCCTGTCTGTCCGGAGACAGAGCCTCTGGACATTGCCTTAGGTAAGGGACTGCGACCCGAGGGACTGCAAAGCTGGCAGTGAACCACTCGGCCCGGATCTCAGAGACGGGATATCCCGGAGAGTATGACTCAGCATAGTGCTTTACAACCCTTTCCAGCGAGGGGAGTTTCTCTACTTGATCCACCAAACTACCCAGTGTTTGTGTTTCAAAACACTGAGGAGGCCTGTGAAGGCCTAGGGGCTGATCTAAATGGGAGGCCTCACGAGAGGCCTACGACCGTCTGTCCAGACTCAGGAGTCCAAACACTCATAGTGACAGAATGCAGAGAAGGGGGCGGGCCTTGGCCTAACAACTCCCATGGGAGAAGGGTATCATATAGGGATGCAAGAAACCCTGCATTCACAAAGTGAAGGGTCAGAGGCAGAAATGCTTTTCAGCAGAACACCTCCACTATCCCTAGCATAGCCTAGGCCAGCTAAAGAGCCGGCCCTGGTGAGGGCCAGCCTGTAAGCATAGATCTACCTGAGGGCTCGGAGGAGCCAAAGCCTTACTAGAAAAATAAGTATTATATTTCATACCAGGGGCTGCAGAATCGCTCAGCCCACTGAAAAACAGAGCTCAAGGGGGCGATGTACTCAGGAAAGAAGTCAGGCGGTCCCGTGACGGTCCCGTGGGCCGGACATAAGATCTATCTGAAGCTCTAGCGTCAGTCTATACTTTTCTCTTTTTTGAGAGAGAGACCAACTACTCTACCCTGAGGTGGATAATAGCCCAAGGGCTAACACAGCTGTGTATAGCAAACAAGTGGTAGCATAAACCTTCCCATTCTTCTTTTAGAATGAGCGGGGGCCTCAAAATGCTCTCACCATGAGAGGAAGCCTAAGCTAAAACATAGTTTTACAACTAGAGTGAGCGGTGGCCCACCTCACTTAATCTTACATATGACAACAAGGGAAGCCATCACAAACTCACAAGAGAAGCCCATGCAACTGGTGCTTCTAACGTTCTAGCCACCTAACAGGGGAACTTCAGGGCCCTAATGAATCATAAGAAGAGTTTACCTTACCTAATGTTGACATGGCCCCATAACTCTATACAGGGAACGAGGTCTGTAGAGAGATACATTTTAGTGTTGGTTACACACAAAAATTACTCTTAAGGAAGACAACTCAGCTCACCTGCAGCATGCGGAGTGAAGACTCGCCAGATAGTTCTCTATGAACCTGGGGTCCACTACTTTACAAGCCTAAAAGAGGCGCTCTCACTAACCAAGCCTAGGCGGGCCATCAGAACATCTCATCATAGGCCCAGCCCCAGGCCTGATGTAAGGAGAGGCCTGGGGAGTCGGAAAGAGAGTAGAGGGCAGCTTTTCCTGTGGAGGTGCCGAAGAGTTCAGAGGGCGAAACCGGTGAATCGAGGAGAAAGGCCTTCTCTTTGTCCCCGATGTCGGCTAGATTTAGCCACAGATGTCTCTCCGTGGCCATTATCGACCGACCGATCGCAGCAGCAGTTTGTTTGGTGGCACGGAGAGCAAGATCTGTGGTACGGCGCAGCTCAGCAACCACCTCAGGGGACATTCCTGCCCCCTGGTCGAGATCCCCCAGCAAGCTGGCCTGGTACGCCTGCAGCACCGCCATGGTGTGCAGGGCAGCACCGGCCTGACCTGCTGCCGTGTATGCTCTGCCATTCAAACGAGCCATTGTTTTCAGCGGTTTGGATGGCAGAGCTGGAGCTCTGTGTCAATGCCTGCCCAGACACGAGATCAATGGGCGGCATGGACACGTACCCATGCTCACCTATCCCCTCAACATCAGCGAAACTAGCCCGCTGATGCCGGTGGATACGGGCAGAGCATGTGTTCTTCCATGCCCTCTCGACCTCGGTGTGAATGTCGGGAAGAAATGGAAGGCTCACCTGAGCTGGTGGTCTATGGCCGGAGAGAAACCGATCGTCGAGCCTGCAGCAAGCGGTCTCTCCTCTCAGTGGTCTCTCCTCTCAGCGGTCTCTCCTCTCAGCGGTCTCTCCTCTCAGCAGTGTCAGCGAGCGGTCTCGTTCCCATGGCAGCCTGCTGGCTGCGCCCTCCATGATGGTAATATGGTGATTATCAACCTCCTCATTATCTACTGATTATCAACCTCCTCAGCCATCTCCTGCTCGTCCTGAAGAGCACTAGCTGCAGGAACAGTAGGAGAAAAGTCTTCCTCATCCACCTGCAGCTCACCCACGTCAGTCGTCGAATCATCTGAGAGGTTTACAGCGCTCTCAAGGTGAACGACGAGCTCCATCTGGGAACCCCAAGATGCAAGCCGCCGCTCTTCCTCAGCACGAGAGGGACCTGAACCACGAGGTCCAGATGCTGAACCCTCTTCACTCGAGAAGAGGGACAGACAAGAGCAGAGCGTTTTAAGAGAAAAACACCATTCTTCTAGGTAGCATTGATTTAAACTTTGATTAAATCAAGCAGGCAAGGAGCGCTCCTTTTATAATCACCCAGATGTCAATTACCAAGCGTGCATGTGTTTATCAGTGACTGAGTTCTGCATTCTAGCCAAAACTTACAGTTATAATCAATGTGTACACTGCACAATGTTTTATGTGGACTTTTTTTGCAGAAAGCATTCGTGAGAGGTCATGTTGCAATGAAAGTCAGAAGAGTTCCACTTATTTTAATACTTGTTTTATATGCAAAGATTTCAGGCTAAAATCAGGGTAGAAAATCCATCCAACAATCCACACATCCACACATTAGGTTTGCATCCTTCTCCTATCGCGTGCGTGCGTGCATGCGTGCGTGGTATTTAGCAGTTTTACAAAACAATTCCGCCACTGACCAGGAAAAACCTAGTCTAAAGTTCAGATGCTATTTTAAGGGCGCATGCTTGGCCATTATGTAGCGTGTGAACAACGCGCATACACTTTGATTCTCTTATCTAAACAGACATAGCAGTTTTCAGTTTTGCAAATCATACATTACAAGGAAAAATAATAACACACGAGGGAAATCATTGTTGTGTCCATGAAGATGTGAAAAAAATTGGCATAAATCTAGCTTACACATTTACCCAAATTATTATACGCCTGTTTTAACCGAAGCTAATTTGGGTGGGTTTCTCCCATCCCCATACAATGTCACTTCTTTGTCTTTTACAACCCTTACGAGAACGTCGGTCTCCTCGGCCATGAACCGCTCCACGCCGTTATAATAGCAATCCGCCATGCAACAAGCTCTTAAAGGGAATGTGAGAGGACACTCTGATTGGTTTATTTCACGTTACGCCCAAACCACACCTATGAATAATGATGCTACTTCAGACCGACCCATTTAATTTTTTTGCGAGATCTGCCCAGAAAGTTACTTGCGTTTAGCGTTTGATACTTGCGTTTCAGATCGTTAAAATAGGGCCCAACGTGTTTTTACTTTAAGCCACACCTTCCCTCATCAACAATTACATTTAACTTATAAGTGGCTATATACAAAAGTAATGGTAATTATTAAGATTGGTGCTGTTTGGAATTGTTTAAAATGCTTCAAGGAAATACATGATCAGAATATCGATTTTGCCAAATAATTATACAAACACTGTAATAATGTCACGCCTAAATTAGTTCCAGGAACTGTAGTTCATGCCGTGGAACAAGGCTTTGATAAAATGGAAAGATCCAGTTCTTGACCTGAAAGGCTGAGCCACGATCAAAGCTGTTGTAAAATTCTATATAATTAAACACACACCCATCGCCTCATTACATCAATAATAAATTACATTTTTGGTGCTGTTTTTAATGAAATCATGCAAAGAATATGTTGTAACCATTTGGTTAAATCTGTAAATCCCATGAAATCAAATCATGGTTTACAGTGATTTTTCTGAACAGCTAAATGGATTTAGGCATCGCTCCTCATTGTGCCTAACAACGCCCCTCATCTGTTCTAGAATTACTGTAAACCACGGCATATTGGGGCTTGTTGCTTTAATATATCATAAGGAAATTACTTAGCAACTGCTGTTTGCTGTGTTGTGTTATGTAGGCTTGTATTTGTCCACAAGACTCTCAAGAAGGGCTGATCTTCCATTACTGGGCACTGTTTGATGGTCATGCTGGTTCAGGAGCGGCAGTGGTGGCTTCCAAACTTCTACACCAACACATTGTGGAGCAGCTCCAAGGTGTACTGGAGGTCCTATCTAACCTGGCGTCTCTTCCGCCAACTGTATTGGGTGATGAACCCAACCACCAGCCATCCCCATGCACACATCGGTCCCTCAACCGGGCTGCATCCCTACGTGGTGCCACTGGTGCACCTGGTTCCCCCTGCACCCCTCCAACACGGTTCTTCGTGGAGAAGAAGATCCATCATGAAAGCCTTGTAATTGGTGCCTTGGAGAATGCCTTCAAGATTATGGTGAGGTCCAAGTTACTTGATGTGGTTTGAGTTACATGAGTTAGACCGAACAGAGTTTTCCAGTTTCAATGGTATTAGACAGGAGAGAATGAAATTGCTGTATAAAAATGTATTTTAATGTAGAATGACTATTTATACCAGGTGCAAATAGCCGCCTTGTTGGCAGAGGCACCATTGTGTGACTAATCCAGACAAAATTACAAAAGAAACGCATCAGATAAGAGGAGTAGTGGCATGGGTGGTGCCTTTTTCCGAACTCATTGTTTAATAAAGTATTTAATAGGCCTATAATTGGATTTGGTATTAGGCTTTAGGAATAGGTACAAGTATAAGGCAGCTTCCATTTATGATTTTAATAAATATAAACACATATACTAAAAATCTTGTATACGGTTTTATACAGTAATATGCTACAATAAACTGAGGTGTTGTATCTGTCACTATTTGCAATAAGTACAAATAGGATCACACATGTAAATGGTTTTTAACACTATGTGCACTTGGTGCAAAGAAAATTTGGTAACACTTTACTTAAAAAATATTATCAATGCATTAATTATGCTTTTTAATGCACCTTACAATGCATCGTATGGTCTCATGAATAATTGTAAGCACATTTATAATACATTAATGCTTATCTATTTATTGTTATACCTTCAGAAAGTATAATACATGACAAACAACCAATTTCAGATATAATAAGGACATATGCAAATATTAAAATGTTTTCTAACTTTGATTAAATTATGAATCGATTTATAGTGTATTAAACATAAACGGGCGGTTTCCTGGACAGGGTTTAAATTAAGACAGGAGTAGGCCTTAATCGAGAATAGTTCATTATGGTTAAACAAATCGATTTCTGAAACTGATTAATAGATTACTAGATTACTGAACACCAATTAGCCAGGTAGGATTTATTGAATTAACTAGGTAAAGCTAACCAAGTTCTATTACAAATTTTGAAATTGAGATTACATGATAATTTTAAGTTTACTCAAATATGTCAAGTTAAGAAGAAAAATATGCCAGTTCTGCTTAAACTTTGAATTTCTTAACAGATTACCTAAAAATGTTGAGTTTTGCCAACTTATTCAGGTTTACAGTGTAGAGAACTGAACATTATGGCTATAACAGTCCAGTGTTCAACCAGGACTGATCTCAAGTGGCTTTTTGTTTTTATTAAGTTGCAGCAAAAACAATATGGTAAAAGACAACACCATTCAAGAAATATTTAAATGTCCTGCTAATAATTGCAATAATAACAATAAATATAATAACAATAAAAAATTGTTGCAACATTAGCCTATACATTTCTCATTAGCCAAACTTTTTATTTTTGATACATAAAATGTATAGAAATCTGCTGATGTGTGGCCTAAGGTGTGCATATATTAGATATTTTTCAACGATTTTGAACATGGTTTATCCAAATCAATTTAGTAACAGTTTATTTTATAGTTGCTTTTCTTTCTTTCATCTCCATGTCTCTATGCATTTGTGTTTATTTCAGGATGCCCAAATCGAGAGGGAAAAATCTATATACAACATCTCTGGTGGCTGCACTGTGCTCGTAGTTGTCTTCCTGCTGGGAAAGCTGTATGTTGCCAATGCTGGAGATAGCAGGTAGACATATTTGAGATATTTATACACATGTATGTACAGGTTTGATAATTTCCATACATGTAAATATATATATGTGTGTGTTTGTGTTTACCCCTCAGAGCCATTATAATCAGAAATGGAGAGATAATTCCTATGTCCACAGAGTTCACCCCTGAGTCAGAGAGACAAAGACTTCAGTTCCTTGTAAGTTACAATGTCATTCACACTGGAAACAGTTTATACATCAAGGAGACCAAATTCTTTGACATAATCGTATTAAGTGGGGAGGATAATGTTAAACTCTAATAAACCTTTACAGAATGCTGATCTGATCCAATCTGAACTAAGAAAGTATGAAGTTATGCTTACCACTGGCTTTATTTTACTCATAAATTATGGTATTTCCTAACACCATTAGGAAAATCTCAAAGGAACAAGCAGCGAACTTAGTCTTCTGTTTTCTGACGTCATGCCTGTTACCACAGTTATAGCTGACAGGATAACTTGTGGTGTTTCGTGTAAATTAATTACAAATGAATTGGGCGCACATTCTAATATTCATCGTTCATCATTTTCAGTAAAGTGAGTACATATCAAACGATCTGTAACAGACAAAGCAATAGTGACACTTGTGTGTTGAGACTGTTGGATCCAACATAGTTGGCACTGCATCATCTTTTATTTCCAGTCTGTCTGAAAAGCCTACGTCGAATTGTGTCTTGTTTTAAAAAACGAACCTGCAGTAATAAAACAAACGAAAAGACTGTGTTTTTCCATAAATTGTCACTGCAAAATATCTATTAATCCTCAGAGGCAAATCTATCATTTTTGTTGCTTGAGTAATTATATGTCTCTCTCGTATTTCTACTTCATGACATGCACGAATCAGTGATCAGGAGGCAATGATGTAAAAACAGGTGTTGATCTTGAAGTGTTGACTCAAGTGCAGAGGTGGTCTTTCATCGCACTATTACATCATACTGATGCAAAATCTGAAACGAGTCGTTTTGGGGTCTTGGTTTCAATAAAAGCTGTTTTGGGATTGAGGAAGTTTTGAGTTCTGAAACTTGGCTCAATGGTTTGAGAGTTGGACTTCTAACCTGAAGGTCGCGGGTTCGAGTCTCAGTACCGGCAGCAAATGTAGGTGGGGGGAGTGTATGAACAGCGCACTCTCATTACCCACGACTGAGGTGCCCTTGAGCAAGGCACCTAACCCCCAATCGCTCCCAGGGCGCCACAGCAAAAAATGGCTGCCCACTGCTCCGGGGTGTGTGTTCACGATGTGTGTTCAATACTAAGTGCTGTGTGTATGCACTTGGATGGGTGAAATGCAGAACACAAATTATGAGTATGGGACATCATACGTGGCTACATGTCACTTCACATGTCTAAAATATCAAGGAGAATTAGATTTTTCTTCATTCATAACCCCTTTACGCAGTTTTACGAAGAAGAGTGTTTTACAAACACCAATAAACAAGCCAAAGGTGACACTCTATATTACACCCCTTTTTATGTATGAAATTTGTGCTATTATGTGCTGAATTATGAAGTCAATATAGTGCCACATATGTTTGAAAAAGAATAAAGTATTGCAAAAGAAAATAAAGTTTTGCAAAAGAAAAATATAGATATAATAAGATATAATTAATCCTAATAATTAATTTTCCATGGTCACACCTAGTAATTGATTTGCAACGCTTCTTTTATTCTGTTCGTTTCAGTCAAGTGTGAGTTTGTGATACCATTTTGCATTTTCCCTTTGCGCTTAACTTTTCTGTGCGTTTCACTTAAAGGATTAGTTCACTTTTAAAACAACTTTTGCTGATAATTTACTCACCCCCATGTCATCCAAGATGTCCATGTCTTTCTTTCTTTAGTCAAAAAGAAATTAAGGTTTTTGATGAAAACATTTCTCCATATAATGGACGTCAATGGGCCCCAAACGGTTCAAGGTCAGATGACAGTTTCAGTGCAGCTTCAACGGGCTTTAAACGATACCAGACGATGAATAAGGGTCTTATCTAGCGAAATGCTCGCTCATTTAAAAAATAAATAAAAAAGCACAAATGCTCGCCTTGCTCTGTTCTGTGATGCGCGTTCGTGACGTCACGTAATACGCAATCACGTTGAAAAGGTCACGCTTGACGTACCGAGTCAGTGTTTACAAACGTGCGGAAGGAGGACCATATACACATATTCAAATGTCTTTGTGTCAGTTTATCGTTTAAAATGCCCATTTCGTGTGCGTATCCTGGGTGTTGTAATATTAAAAAGCCTAAAAGAACATTTTCGTCAGGACAGAATTTTTGACTTTTCATAGAAGCGTGACCTTTTCAGCGTAATTGCGTATTACGTGAAGTCACGAACGCGCATCACAGAACAGAGCAAGGCGAGCGTTTGTGCTTATAAAACGTAAACTTTTTTATTTATTTTTTTAAATGACCGAACGTTTCGCTAGATAAGACCCATATTCATCTTCTGGTATCGTTTAAAGGGGTCATGACATGGGTTTTTTATTTTATTATTATGTTCCCTTAGGTGCAATTATAGTATTACTATAGTTTTTTTTTACAAAAAAAATTGTGATTTATGACCTTTTCCCACCCTGTTTCTCATCCTCTGATTCAAACAGTCTGTTTTGGGGGTGTTTCCCCTTTAAGAGTTCAGTGTTAACGGCCACTGTTATGATTGGCTAACGTCAGTGCCTATGCATCAATTATTAACGCCCCCAGCCAGAACATTTGCGGATTCAGCGTATTTAAAAAGTAGTTTAAAGTTTTAAATACATTACTTACAGTTTGCGTCGTCGATGTTGAGCCCAGAATAGTCGGCACGGATTTATCTTTGAGCAACAGTTTATCTTTAATCACGGATTTATCTTTGAGCAACAGCATCATTTTGGGATTTGTTCTCAACAGCACATCTGCGTGGCATCGTAAATTCCCCTTTACACAGACCCACTCGCTGTCCGTCGACTGAACACTTGTGAGGCGCGCATGTAGGATGTAGGCTATCCTCTCCCCAAATTTGTCACTAATAAAACAAAAATAATTTAAAGAGAAGGCTTATATTGATCTTTTAAGATTTTGTTTGCACCTTGTAAATTAGGTTTTGATGTGGCAGTAAAAACTTTATAATCTATCCAAAACGAAATGTTGTCTTTCATATTTCGTCTGTATCATATGGTCTTTTATAGGCTAATATATATTAGGGCATAAATGTTAATTTGAAGTTTAATATGTTGCTTATACAAAGACATTTTATTTCAACGTATTCAGTCGATTTTTACTCATCTCAGTAGGCAATATAGATAGTTTCATTCACACACAGACACGCGCGAGCTGTAGTAGCTAAACAGCAACATGCGTCTGTGCCGTTCATTCATTCAAACACAGAAACGCGATTCAAATTTAAACAGTCTTTTGCGGTTTACAGACACCATTTCATATCGCGATTAGAACAAAGCACTTACTGATGATCTGCAGCTGGATCCGTTGTTAGGCTACTCCAGCACGTTTGAGGTAAAATTTCCAGGATTATCACGATATTATTATTCCTCACTACAGTGCGTTTTCCAGCTGTTGTGGGCGTTGACTGGTTTGCATTGCATGTGTTGCTTCAGATCTGCATTTGAATAGCGCGCGCTCTCGATGGGCGTGTCACATTAGCAGATAATGAGATGCCAGAACGATAATGAGAACGGCGGATCTCTCGCTCTTTATATATAGATTACATAAACAGAGAATATTTGTTTTAGTTTTGAATTAGATAATTTAAAACTACACACTTAAATGATTATAGAGATATATAGCTAATGTCTGAGTGAATAGTATCCGCTGAGTTTTGTTTGAGTTTAGAGACGTGCTTCAGAAAAAAAGTTCACGGAGACGGAGAGGCAGAAAGCACTCTCTGTTTACTTTCTTTATTTTACAAAAGCACAATGTTTTATTTCGATTGTAAGTGGACACATAAAAAAGTAGACATTTAACAGCTTATTTTTTCATATTTCTTAAGGCTTTATGACCAAAACTGACGGAGTATTTTAGGTCTATTTTGCTGCTATGTAAAAAAAAACGAGCAAAACCTGTTATTGCCGACCTCAGAGGGTTAAAGCCCTTTGAAGCTGCACTGAAACTGTCATTTGGACCTTGAACCGTTTGGTGCCCATTGACGTCCATTATATGGAGAAATGTTTTCATCAAAAACCTTCATTTCTTTTCGACTGAAGAAAGAAAGACATGGACATCTTGGATGACATGGGGGTGAATAAATGATCAGCAAAAGTTTTTTTAAAAGTTAACTAAACCTTTAATGGAACTGTTTTGATATGGGGGTGGAGTCAAGAAACTGGGGCTGTTAGTGACGTCATCAGCTTGAGACGCAGATCAGCACAGATAAATCCCAATGGCTGAGAGACATGCGTGTGGATAGTTTCCTTGTACTCACACTTTTACTAGCATTAAAACGTGCATGGTTTTGTTTTGTTAACTAAATGTGTATTAAAGTCCCCCTGTAGTCAAAAAAAAAATCCTGTGAAAAAATGTATGCCTTATAATAGCTTGAATGTAACTCTATGGCTGCGTTCCAGTTTGTTTTTTTATGTCCTTCCCTCACTGACTTCCCTCAGTCTCGTTCACTCAGATGTACGTCATTGCTTACGTTGCACAAATGTCCACTACTGGCGGAACCCTTGCAATGTGCTGAATTGGAACGTCCTAAGCCCTAGATCACTTTAATCCGCTATGGAGTTGATATATTACTTACTTTTTTTCCCCTTACAAATTTGTTTAATGCAACATTCTATATGTATGTAGGTGTGTTTGGGTTGTTTTAAATAAATGAATTAAAAAATATATATATATATATATATATCATAGAGTTGTTTGTGGTGGTGGTGGTCGTAAATTAAACGTGATATGCGGTGACGTCACAATCACATTGTATTGTGGAGCTGTCTGATGTGTACATATGAATTAGACTCGCTCCCTTTGTCTAAATCTAGGGGTCAAGGGTCTGTCCATATAGACTTCACTTGTCCACTTCACGAAGTGGAACGCACTTTCAAATGGAAAAAAAGTTTGCGAGTGCATTGTCTAAAAGTGGAGTGGAACGCAACCATTACCCTTGCCTCATTTAGTATACACGGAACTATAAATATGCAAATTTGCCCCTCCTCCACTCACTAACACTAGCTCAGAGACTTGGTTTGATTGGTTGTAAGGTAGTTTATGACGTCAGAAACACCACCGATTTCAAACCGCGTCTTTTTTTTCACTAGAAAAAATACTCAACAATGGTGTTGACTTATGAATTTGCACATGGTTTGTCTTAAAGCATATTGAAAACACCACATAGACATATAAACAACATTAGAAACTTGATTTTCACCACAGGGGGACTTTGAAAGCATTTGCTTAACTTATAGATCATGTTAAAGTGGTGTTTATTATTAGCCGTAGACATCCCGCTAACATGAACTGTTTGAAAATTGCCAGCATCTGCTGTTTATTTCTCTCATTGTGCACACTTTTATAGCATTAAAATGTTTAGTTTTGTTAACTTAATTTATATTACAGCTTTGCTTAAGTTAAATAAGTTAGAGATCAGTTAAAGTGGTGTTTATTGTTAGTCTTTGAGGCTACTTGCTAACTTGAACTGTCTGAAATAGCCAGCATCTGCTTTTCTTTTCGCTCAGTGTGAGTATGCACACTTTTATAGCATTAACATTTTTATAGTTCCACGTTGTTTACTAAATGTAAGCATTTCTTAAAACCTGTTAACCTGTTAAGGAGGATGCCAGCGCACTCTTTGTTTACATTAGTTCAAAATTACTGCTAGTTTTAATGTAAGTTGTAAATGTAAAAAGAATGTAATTAACTTGAAAGACTATACAATACATCATTAAAAAGGTCTAAGACTCAAGACTCTAAGACCTGTATCACTGTAACTGTGGTACTTCTTTATATGCAAACAAAAGAAAAGGAATCTATCTATCCCAATTTCTGGTGTTGTTCTGATACCCTCCATTTTAATGGTTCTTTAACTATTGATGGCTCTATCTTGGTGACTCAAGCGAGGAATCTTGGTGTTATTTTTGATACTAGTCTTTCATTTGAGTCTTTTGTTCAGAGTACAGTTAAATCATCTTTTTTTCACCTCAGAAACATAGCAAGACTGCGTCCTATGCTAAATTTCTCAGTAGCTGAAAAGCTGATAAATTCCTTTGTCGTCTCTTGGATATATTACTGTAACACCCTTTTAGCTGGAGTCTCTAAATCCACACTAAACAAACTGGGATATGTACAGAACTCGGCCGCCAGGGCAATCATGTTACTCCAGTTTTGGAGTCATTACACTGGCTCCCAGTCAGATTCCAAGTTGATTGTTGGTTGTTCCTCGTACACGCTTACGATCTATGGGTGACAGGGCTTTCTCTTCATATGCTCCTGTCCTTTGTAATTCTCTGCTTAGGGAAGCTCAGAACTACGACGTTTTTAAAGGTAGACTTAAGACATATGTTTTTTAATTAGCATTTGATTGTTGATGTTACTTTTGTTATTTGAGTTTGAGTTTTGAGTTAAATATTGCTTATTTTGTGTACAGTGCTTTGAGAAGTTGCTTTCAAAGGCACTTTATAAAATAGAGTTTATTATTATTATTATTCATGCCCAATTGCTTGTACAGTGACTTCATCACATTAACTATGAAATTAGTTCCTTGATCAGTGATAATTTCAAAAGATACGGCTACCCTTGAGATCAAATCAATTAAGCATTTCACAATTTGTTTAACCTGAATGGAAAGAAATGGGTACACTTCAGGATATCTAGTTGCGTAATTGCAAATTACCAGAGAAAATTGGTTACTTGAACTACTATTCACAATTATGTCCATACATATCCGATCAAAAGGGGTACCAATGATAGGTAAAGGCTGTAGATAGCTTCTGTCTGCTGTACGGACAGGAACTACGGACTACCATCTGGCACACAGAACAGGTCTTACAATATTCTTGTACATCCTGATAAAATTAAGGCCAGTAGAATCGTTGACTAATTCGCTCATAAGTTTTCTGCTGACCTAAATGACCAGAGTATAGTATGACCCAGATGTAAAATCATCTTATGAAGTTCACTAGGAACAACCAATCTGGGACTCTCTGTATTTGAAACATACAAAAGATTGTCTTTTAGGATGCACTGATCCCCACCAAATTGTGGCACACCCACAGGTTTATCATCTACCTCTACACAGTTTTTGGAACAGAGGTTGTAAGGTAACATTTGACCTCTGCAATTCCCCCAAATTGTTAGGGACTCGCCATTGAGATTCAATCAGATCAAACTCAGGACCAGGTAAGATATTCTTATATCCTTATGTTTTTCTTGCCTTTGTTGCCTTTTTGGCCTTTAAATCATGCAATTATTCAAACAAAACCTTCTCATTTCTTTGTTGTTGTCGCATAAAGTCTCTCATTTCCATCAAAACTCCTGTCCAACCACAGCATTGTCTGTATCATCTCGAGGAGTACGATTCTGTACTAATTCTGTGTCTTAACATCTTGAATATTCACTTGGTCAAACTAGTGCTATCAAAAAAAAGTACCAAGTCGGTACTGAAATTAAAAAAATGTGTCGATACCAGCATTTCCCCCTAGCATTTTGAGCACTGTTGAATGGATTCCCTGACAGATCCGCTGATAGAAGCCTGCTTTCTAACACTCCCATTTGGCCAATCGGAGACATATATGTTGAGCACATGAACACAATGAGATGACTATCAGAGATGTTTGAGAATCCGTTCAACAACCGTCAGGGAAATGCAATAGGGAAATGCTGGTATCATCACCTTTTTAAAATTTCAGTACCGACTTGGTACAAAAGTTGGTACTTTTGACAACATTAGGTTGAACATGTTTAAAATGGCTTCCTTATGTGTAGCAGCTCCCAGCTCCAAATAACCAACCTGAGCTTCCACTGTATCCTCTTCTCCCTCTGAGAACAAAACAGGAGGTGCTCTGGTAATATGTTGAGGACTAGCATGCCCTTAGTGGTCATCTTGATACTTACAGTGTTCCTCTTCTACTACAAAATTATTCCAAATAGACTTCCATCCAACTTGTGACACCATTTGTTGTAAGGAGGTATTGACTGGCTAAGCAGACAGCAAAAAAAGCAAAAACTCTAAAGTCTCTTGAATTGGCTTTAATATCTGGCAAGGCATGCTCCAAGAAAATGGTATAACAGGGACCATGGTCATCCAACTTAGTAGTGATGTGTCTTTCGTTAACGAGCCGGCACTGAGAGCTGATTCTTTGTAGCGATAGAGAAGAGCGGACTCCAGAATCTTCAGCCGCAAGCAGGGACGGGACTTTATGGGCACACCATGCAGCCAATCACATGGGAGGACATACTAGGATATGACATACTTAATGTCATAATCCACTATGTGAATGAAGTAAGGGACACACATGCTCTGAAGATAGTGATAGATCTATAATACAATATTATAGATCTGCCTTAATGGTGGACGATGATGAAATTGTTTCTCTGTCTATCCCGAGGTTTTTGTATTATTTTCATGTTATCACTGTGAAGCTGCTTTGATACAATCTGTATTGTAAAAAGCGCTATATAAATAAAGATGACTTGACTTGACTTTGACGAAGTGTAGTGGTACAGGCCAGGTACACAGAGCGACAGAGATGGGCGGGAAGTCGGATTTAAATGCAAGCACGTTGTGAGAAAGTGAAGAAATCAGCGAAATCCGAAAAAGAAGCAGCATCTGGCTGCATTTCAATGATATTGGAGACTGCAGCTCCAATATCATATAAACGCACATAACTATGGAATTAATTCTTGATGCGCAAGTAAACGGCATCTGCGTTTCTCACAGGTTCGCGTTTAAAGTCTGTGTAGAGAGAACAGTGTCGTCTTAGCGGTCCCTAATTTAATAACAAATTATCCTTTCGACGGAAGTGAATCAATCAAAACTAACTTTAGCTGGAAAAAATCTTTATTCAAGAACCGCTATAAAGCCAAAACAATCTGTTACCTTAAATTATACGTTTATCTCTGTAAAGCAGCTTTTAAAGTCAAGTCAAGTCATCTTTATTTATATAGCGCTTTTTACAATACAGATTGTATCAAAGCAGCTTCACAGTGATAACATGAAAATAATACAAAAAACAATTTCATCATCGTCTACCATTAAGGCAGATCTATAATATTGTTGAATATTAAATGTCCCCAACTAAGCAAGCCAGAAGGTAAGGCAACAGCGGCAAGGAACCAAAACTCCATCAGGTGACAGAATGGAGAAAAAAACCTTGGGAGAACCCAGGCTCAGTCGGGGGCCAGTTCTCCTCTGGCCAATGAGTGAACAGTGTATGATTATGATTCAGGAGCATTACAGGTCAGAAGTTCAGAATGAATCAGAGAATTTGTCCAGTTCCGGTTGGTTGAAGTCGGAGTAGAGAGGAGGAGAGACTGGTTGACACTTCAGGTCAGCGGCGTCGTCGTGTCCTGGCGCTGGTCCTTCATCAGATCTGGATACGGCCTGGTTCCGGTGGACAGCGGTAAACCTCGGGATAGACAGAGAGACTAATATTAGCGTAGACGCCATCCTTCTTATGATGTACCAAGTACATCAGGATTTACGGGAAGTGTTCCCGGTCCCGGCTGTTCTAAACTATGCAGCCTAACATTGAATTATAGAAGTCTATAATGTGTTATGTGTATGCTAGGCCGAAGAGATGTGTTTTTAGTCTAGATTTGAACTGACAGAAGACTGTTCCAAAGTTTTGGTGCTAAATAGGAAAAGGATCTACCGCCAGCAGTTGATTTTAATATTCTAGGTATTATTAACTGGCCGGAATTTTGAGATCGCAGTAGACATTAAGGACTATAATGCGTTAAGAGCTCGCTCAAGTACTGCGGAGCTAAACCATTTAGTGCTTTGTAAGTGATCAGCAATATTTTAAAATTTATACGATGTTTAATAGGCAGCCAATGCAGTGTTGGCAGAACGGGGCTAATATGGTCATACTTCCTGGTTCTGGTAAGAACTCGAGCTGCTGCGTTTTGGACCAGCTGTAGTTTGTTTATTAAGCGTGCAGGGCAACCACCCAGTAGAGCATTACAATAATCTAGTCTCGAGGTCATAAACGCATGAACTAATTGTTCTGCATTATTCATTGAGAGCATATGACGTAATTTAGATATATTTTTAAGATGGAAGAAAGCGGTTTTACAGATACTAGACACATGACTTTCAAATGAAAGATTACGTGTGGAAGTTTTTTGTCCAATAATTAGAATCTCTGTTTTTTCTGAATTTAGTAGTAGGAAATTACTAGTCATCCATTTTTTTATATCAGCTATGCATTCCGTTAATTTTGTGAATTGGTAGGTTTCGTTAGGTTTTGAAGAAATATACAGCTGAGTATCGTCGGCATAACAGTGAAAGCTAATTCCATGTTTCCTAATGATATCTCCTAATGGTAGCATGTACAGAGTGAACAGCAGCGGTCCTAGTACTGAGCCTTGTGGTACGCCATACTGAACTTGTGATCGATAAGACATCTCTTCATTTACTGCTACAAACTGATAACGTCAGATAAGTATGATTTAAACCATGCTAGTGCAATTCCACTAATGCCAACATAATGTTTGAGTCTATTTAAAAGGATGTTGTGGTCAATGGTGTCAAATGCAGCACTAAGATCAAGTAATACTAATAGAGAGATACAACCACGATCGGATGATAAGAGCAAATCATTTGTGACTCTAACGAGAGCTGTCTCGGTACTATGGTACGGTCTAAATCCGGACTGAAAATCCTTGCAGATATCATTTCTTTCAAGAAAAGAACACAGTTGTGAGGATATTGCTTTTTCTAATATCTTTGACAGAAAAGGCAGATTAGAGATTGGCCTGTAATTGACTAGTTTTGTAGGATCAAGTTGCGGTTTTTTAACAAGCGGTTTAATCATAGCTAGCTTAAAGGTTTTTGGTACGTAACCTAGAGACAAAGATGAATTAATGATATTAAGAAGAGGATATATGACATCTGGAAGCATCTCTTTCAGCAGCTTAGTCGGTATAGGGTCTAACATACACGTTGTCGATTTAGATGATTTGACGAGTTTGCAAAATTCTTCCTCTCAATCTACATTGTTAAAAGCGCTATATAAATGAAGATGACTTGACTTGACTTGACTGCAAAGCTGAGTGCAGAATTTGTCAAATGAAAATATTCAGAGTGGAGAAATCGCATCTGATATTTCTGAATTCCAATCTGCACTAAAGACTAAAGTGTCTTAATGTTAAAGGGGTCATCGGATGCCCATTTTCCACAAGTTTGTATGATTCTTTAAGGTCTTTAAGGCTTTACACTTTAGGCCTCTCTTCTGTGGGGCAAATTGACACGTAAAGTGCTGCCTTGGCAGACAGTATGGCTGAGGGCAGAAATATGCTAATACGGGACAGTCCGTCATCGGTCGTGGGCAGAGCATGAGGAATATGACATCATATTGCTCAGAAAATCCAAACGGCTTGATTATTGAGTGTTTAGGCTTTTTGAGGATAAAAAAAAAAGAGTTTTTCATTGTACGGTGGTTGTGTCCACACACTGCGAAGACACATTTATATGCAAACACCGTATAAAAGTGACTTTTGCATCCGATGACCCCTTTAAGATTTTTGCCTTTATTTATTTGATTTGTTTGCTGTGGTTCTGTTCAATTGTTCAATAAAGTTTTATTACAATGTTAATTAATAGTTACTGTGAATTTTTTGTAACAAAAATAAGGGTTTTATGAAAATACTGAATAAAAAATTGCTTACCAACACAACTAAACTGGGCTAAAATAGAAGGCTCTGAGTGATACTACATGAATAGCCATTTAGTATCAGCCAAGTCTATTACTTAAAGCAGCTGAGGGCTGCTGGGCGGTGCTTGTTAATGGACGCATACGCCCGGGTTATTATTCGTTGCAAGTTCCAGTCCTTCACCAGTACAGATTTCCTTGCATAGCATAACATAGCGTAGCGGTCAAAACACTGCGTGCACATTCCCTCCCTATTCTGTAACCAATTACCCAAGAGAGACCCCTACTGGACACGCACTTACATGATAATGGCTCTTTTTCTTATTTGGGTAATAAATACAGTCCTGGCAGCTTGCGCTAAAGTGGTTCTCATCCTATTTACATGGGAGAACCTTGCTGTGGAATTAGGGAGCTCTATTTTCTCCCCCATGCCTAGATAGATGCCTCTGGGGTGCCTCAATGTTCATGCAGATTATGATGCTGCATTTGAGGAAAACACAAACAGATCAAATGTAGCCTTGAATTCACTATATGTCATTTGGATAAAAGCTAAATGTAAAATGTAATGTAAATATTGGTTTAGTTGTCATCAATGTTGGACTGTTGTATTTTGTTGGCCTAGTTTGCTGTTTGAGTGTTAGATGATTCCTCTCTTTGTATTTGTTTGTAGGGTTTCATGCAGCCCCATCTGTTAGGAGGAGAGTTCACACACTTGGAGTTTCCCAGAAGGGTGCAAAGGAAGGAGGTGGGCAAGAAGATGTTGTACCGAGACTTCACCATGACTGGCTGGTGAGGTTATTCTATTTTATGTGTATATATTTATATTTGCTCCATCACTATTGTGGCAGAGTTAGTCATGCCCTTTAGGAGTTGTGCAGAAGCTGTAAATATATTCAGGTAATGAAAGCAGAAATTTTGCAACAACAAAAAAGTTCAGGTATTAGAAACAGAAACAATATACAATCAAACCAAAAATTATTCAGACACGAGATATAGTTATTTATTTATTTTGTACTAGTGGGTGAAGGACACTATAGTTAATTTATGTAAGTGAGGATAGCAAAATAATGTAAACTGTGACATATTATTCCCAAAAATTCTTCATACAGTGATAAAATTGATAATTTGAGACCAAAAATTATTTTGACACTTTGACCTGACCATGTTTTGCTTAAGTATTTTTTCTTTAATTGCTAATACGACCTTTTTACACCACAGACTGAACAAAGTTAAGCATTGCTTGACAAAATTGTTGAACAAAATTGGTAATATCTAAATGTGTACTTAAAATAACAGCTGACAGATATTCAACCTAATTAATTTGTGAGACAGTCTAATAAGGATGGCCAAAACCAGTGAAATATCAGTTGATTTGATATCTCTTGAGTTCTTGTCATATTGTATTATGATTTTCTAAACTAGAGCAAATAAACGTATAATGTGAGAAATGTTGAAGGTGTCTGAATAAATTTTGATTTGACTGTATATATGTATTTATATATACAGTAAATGTATTTATTTATATATAAATTTTTAATTATTGGTCTGGCATTCCAATGACTGCTTTTTAACAGAAATTTGCATAGACTATATTAGCCTCAGTAAATCAGCACAGACCACTAAAAGAACATTTTAACTAGAAAGATTAATATTTGAATCAACTTTGAACGTTGACAAAAATTGCTTTGTTGTTTAAAAATCACTCTGGTAGCACGTTATATATGGTACCTCTCATAACTGTCAGCTTTCGGTTGCAAAGCTTATGATGCAGCCTGATTCATAAACACAGTGTTGGTTTGTTGGCCAGAGGAGAACCTCCCCTGCTTTGAAACAAATCTGTATTTGCAGATCAATATATATAAATGTATAAAGCACTATACAAATAAAGATGACTTGACTTACAAAAATGTGAGGAAATGGATCTAAATGCAGCAGTATTAGATTGATTAATAAAAAATTCAATTCAAACCAAAACTGAACATAACGTGATGAGAACTGACAATAAACTTATAGAAATCCACATTGCAATATTGTGACGGCCCAGATGCGGCCCTCATCTGGCACATGTGAAATGATGCAAGCAGGCCATAGCAATGCACATGTCAGCCAAGAGCAAATCATTAAACCAGAACTGTACCTTATCTGAGCCACAAAATCTGTGTATATTAGATTTTGGAGGTATCGCATCCTTAATAAGCCTGTTAACAAGCAGAATCACTGAAGGAAAGAAGAAAACAGAAAAAGAGACGAGAAGAAACACAAAGAACTACAACTGACTTCAGACACAGCCTTAGATGAAATCAACTGAAGATAAAAGAAGACATTAAATCTCTGAAGATCTCAGCAGAGGAGGATTAAACAACTCCACAAACAGCATTACCAGCTTCACTTATTACTGACCAGACTGACTTTATTTCTGTCAGACGTCTACAGAAGTTCTTAATGAGAATTAACAGAGATTTAACGCTAATGTGTTTCATTTGAAGTCACCATAACAGTGATTAGTGTTTCCATTAGTTGGGTTCTTAACTCTTTATTATATGTGTTGTCTTTTTTGGCTGCTGTGAATGTGTGTGTCAAACATATTTAGTAATGGAAGCTAAAAAAAAAACTGAGATCAGATGATGAATATTACCTGTTGATGGTTTTAAAATCATCATGAAAAAACCCTTTGCAATTTGAATCTAAACAAATCTAACAGTTTTGTTGTGCCATTAATATGTTCACCTTACAAACCCTGTGTTACTGCAGTATGAGAGCTAGCAGTATTATAAAAATCAGTTTGAAGATTTTAACAAACAAGCACAAAATCTTAACTTATGACACACACAGATATCAGCAATCAGCGTATGAATCTCAACAATGGTGACAATCAAAAGTGCCATGCTGCAATGCATGCTGGGTACCAGCACAGTACATAACTCACAGCATGCATTAATTATGCATAAATTATGAATATCACAGAATAAATTATGCAGCTGAATTGTCCTATTATTTGGTTTAATTCTAAATATTTGTGACATTTATAGCTTTTTTGTGATGTTCAGAGTTGATCTGGTTATCTAAACATTTAGTTGATTGTCACCATTGTTGAGAATCATGTGCTGATTGTTAATATCTGTGTGTGTCACTGTCAACAGGTTAACTTTTATGTCCATGTTTGTTAAAATTGTGTGACTGATTGCTGCAGTAACTGTTAATTCTCATTAAGAACTTCTGTAGACGTCTGACAGAAATAAAGTCAATCTGGTCAGTAATAAGTGAAGCTGGTAATGCTGTTTGTGGAGTTGTTTAATCCTCCTCTGCTGAGATCTTCAGAGATTTAATGTCTTCTTTTATCTTCAGTTGATTTCATCTAAGGCTGTGTCTGGAGTCAGTTGTAGTTCTTGTGTTTCTGCTCGTCTCTTTTTCTGTTCTCTTCTTTCCTTCAGAGATTCTGCTTGTTAACAGGCTTAAGGCAGCGAGGACTCCATATTTAATAAACTCAGATTTTGTGGCTCAGATAAGGTCGGACGTCACAATGTTGCTGTGGGTACGTGTCTTGCTGATCTTCTAAGCTTTAGCACTCTTCAAGGACTCCCAGATTCTTAACAAATACTTTTATCTACACCTTGTTAACATATAAAGTTTAAAGGGGACTTGCACATGTTTTGGAATAGATTGATTGTGAATTAATTACATGATGTGCTGATTAATTGATGATTAATAATTGGTTACTGTTAGATGAGAAAAGCATTGAATAGACATTTTAAAAAGTAACTTTAGGATTTTATATCCTAAAAAGGATTTATTATCCTAAAAAGGATTTAGGCCATTTATATCCTAAAAAGTAACTTTAGAAATATAATTTCTATAAGTAATTATGAGGACATACAAGAAACCATGGTAACAAATGACATCTGAAATAAACACAGGAAACAAGAACCTAGAGACACCAAAAACTATAGAGCTGCCAATCAAATAAAATGAATATAGATATCATTTTTGCATTGCAGAGGTGGCACAGAAGTTGCATCTGAAGTGGAATTTAGATGTATTTTTAGATGTATTTACACATTTTAATGCATATCAGAAGTGTCATAAATGCATTTACACTGCCTCCCTTTCAGCAGTTCATTCAAACAGCTGATTCATTCTGGAATGAAGCAAATGACATGGCTTTACTGAATTGGTCATCAAATCGACTCATCTGATTCATTTAAATGTGTATATGTACATTTTTGTTATATATATACAAAAACACATATATTTTTTTATGTGTTCTATATATAAATTGTCATTTGCCTGCATTACTGTCTAGTATGTTTGGTACTGTGATAAAGTGAAATGTGCTCTCTCTAAGTCTTAAATTAAATTAAAAATATATATTTTTGGGCTGGAGAAGAATTGTTCCTCGTCTGTTCCTCCTGACATGCCCGTTTTAATAAGTGCTTACTTAATGAACTTGACAAGATAAAGAATCAATGGAGCGGCTTTCTCTCTTTGGCCCTTTCTACACTGTGTTTTCTGGGCCAGCTGATGAATTGTGCATACATTCAAATTAGATACCCTTAAGTCCTACTTTATGTTCTCCTTTTTGTCTTAACAGGGGTTATAAAACCATTGAGGATGAGGACCTCAGATTCCCTTTGATATATGGAGAAGGAAAAAAGGTAACAGATAATGCTTCACCACCTTGCTATTGCAGGACTACTTTGTGCAATGCTGTATATGAAACGTATCACTTATCTGCCACTCAAAGTGAACATTACTCCTATTTCATGGATGGTTGCTCTCCAGCTCCAAGGCATTATAGAATTTTCAACCATGATGAATGTTCAAACAGATTGCAGTTATGTCTGGCTTAGTCAAAGAATCAAGAGATAGACATTCATGTTGAACAGTTTTTTAGTAATATAATTAATCATATTAATTATATACTTGTATTAAGTACAGTATGGTTCCAAAATATAAGATAATATTTCTTGTCAAACAGGAAATGAACCGCTTTAGGAGCATTGAAAAAAATTTAACAGATCCAATATGATATATAAGAGGTAGTTAAGATTCTGTTCTCTTTCTTGGTCACTAATCAAATAAGTAAATTTGTAAGGTTCACTATGTTGTTAACTTAGCACAAAAAGATAGATGGGAACATCAGGTTTGGAAAAAAACATTGTTTCCATTCCATCTTGCATTACACAAAAAAATTCAAATTCTGAGAATTGTTTGCCTACAGTATAATTTGTATAAGTTGTGATGATGTTAGCATTTCCTATGTGTGTACCAACCTTTACTATAAACGGTGTACCAAGCTTTATTATAAACTTATAAACCCTCCTCCTGTATAAAAACATTGAAATGCATATAGCTATGTTGAGACAATTAACAAAAGAAGACATACATTTTTAACCCTTAGGAGAAGAAGACCATTATAGCATGTAGGTAGTGTATAGCTTCATTTTAAAGAAATTGCAAAGAGAGCCAAAGTGTCAAAAAAAAAGTACTTGGAATGGGGGGGGGGACATAAAAAATATGACCTAGGTCATAAAAAAAAACATAAAAAAAAAAAAAACGTGGAATCTGGTGGAAACTCTGACAGAAAGAATTCTGGCAGACCCAAAATGAATCATAAGACACGTTTATAAATGTGCTTGCATATAAGCTGCTGACAGTATATCTGACAATATTATCAATATCTTTAATGTAGCAAATTACCTCAAAAGGGAAATATGAATAATGAATTATAACTTGTCATAATTAATTATAAATATTTGGATCAGTTAAAAGAATGAACTTTATGTAGCTGAATTAATATTACAATCAATTAATCCGTTCATCCAGCGAACACTCAGTAGCCTCTGATTCTTCTGGACTCCAGAGACTGAGCAAACCTTCACTTCAAGGATCCTTCATCTGCGGGTTCCGTATTGTTAAGGACCTTCTGCACCTACTTCTGCTCACTCAACCACGTACATATCAATTCATCAAATCTTTTTCCAGAGACCTTGGCATTGTTTAATATTATCAGTATATGATTTTATAATTTACATTAGAGGTAATATAGCTGATGCTAGTTAATAACAAATAATCTTGCATTTATTTGTTTGACAGAGGTTCTTGACCTTATTAGTTTCAGAGAAACAACAGTTCTTTCAATAGTTTTAGCTCGTTTATCAACCACTTCAAGGAGGTCTTCGGGCAAACTGCATCAGTGTTATCTTTTCTCGATCAACTGTTTAATCTACATCAAGTTAATACTTCAATTGGCATCTACGCTCTCCAATTCTGAACTTTAGCAGCATCGAGTAGCTGGAATGAGACGGCCCTGCTCACTGCTTTCCGCCAGGGTCTGAAGTGCGCCACCAGATGGTGATTTATGACGACACAGTCGGTTTGGAGAGTTTCATTCAAAAGGGCATCCGTATTTCCCAACGTCTATCTGCCTTGCTCACTGGAAAAACCCGCTTCGCATCCTCCGCCCACCTCACCACCTGTCGCCCTGCTAGCACCTGAACCCATGCAAGTAGATGCCTATCATCTCACTCAAGCGGAGCGTCAAAGATGACTTCTGAACCGCCTATATCTGTATTGTGGGCGAGACGGCCCATATTCATCACAAGCTGTCCTATCCAACCACCACACCCAGCGGGACTACCAAAGGAAGAGGGAAAGCTGCTTGTAATTGACCATTGCATTTAATCATTATTTTAACTAAATATACAAAGTTATAGGGTGATAAGACGTTTATTATTATTATTGTTTATTAAATTATTTCATACATCTATTTGGAAAATTACCACGTTCTTAGGTGGGCCTCAATTCAAAGTAGGCATGCCCACCTGGGCTTTACACTGGGTTACTAAACAGATAAGATAGGATTTATTTAGGATATTTTTGTAATACAGCCCCAACCAGCCCAAGACTGGTTGACCACTGACGCTAAGCAGGGTTTAGCCTGGTCAGTACCAGAGCATGTGAGCGGAGTGGAGCGTGATGGGTAAAAAGGGGTAAAAGGAGGTTTGAAAAAGTACTTTCGCAGCGGTAGGCAATACTGTTAATGATCATCCAGACGCCGTCAACGCTGCTGAGAAAGCCATTTATATCCTAAATATGTTCTGCGCGCTTTCCTCTCAATAACAAAAACAATCAACAAATATGACAGCTAGCCTAGCTTAGCACAAAGACTGGAGGTAAGCGGCTCCATCTAGCAGCATACTGCAAGGTCACATGAGACACAGCCATCTTCTAACTGTATACATACTGGGAACTATATTCTCAGAAGGTGAAGCACTGCTACTTCTGCGGAGTGATTTGCTTGCAAAAAGACGTATTGTTTCGGCCTTACTCAAAGGAAACATGGTAGTTTGTTATGCACTTCAATCCAATCCACACCCGACGTTTTTGGTTTACTTCAATAAAACATCGATTCAAATTAAGATATAATTTATACAAAATGAAATTCACAGAAAAAAAAAACTTAATGAAGTGGTCAAAATAATGTCTGACCCACTCCATGTGTCCCAACATATTGCGCATCTTATAATGTAGCCTCATGTGGTTCACTTTTCATAATCAACATAGAAAAGACATTCTAAAAAAAAAGCCTATTATAATATTTAAACAAATTTGAAATGAAATCCGTTTTCTTTAATGGCTACAACACGTATAGTACAGAGAAATTTCATGACGGAGCAGTATTTGAGCAAACGTCACTTGGGCCATGAGCGATTGAGTGGAGCGTGCTGCCATAGAGCGGAGTATCGCTCACATGCTCTGGTCAGTACCTGGATGGGAAAACTAGGTTGCAGCAGGGGGTGCTCTCCCTGTGGTCTGTGTGGGTCCTAATGCCCCAGTATAGTGATGGAGACACTACTGTAACAAGCACCGTCCTTCGGGTGAGACGATAGAAAACCGAGGTCCTGACTATCTGTGGTCCTTAAAAATACCCTCGCACTTCTCGTAAAGAGTAAATCTGTTGTCCTGGTCAAATTCTCTCCATTAGCCCTTATCAATTTTGGCCTTTCTAATAATCACCATCAACTAAATTGGCTCTATCAATTTTTCTCCTTTCCACCAATAGCTGGTGTGTGGTGAATGCACTCTCGCCGTTGTACTGCGGCTGCAGTCCCATCATCCCGGTGGATGTTGCATGCTGGTGTTGGGTGTGGAGAGACCCCTGATGATTGTAAAGCGCTCTTGGTGTATAGTAGTACATAAGAAAAGCGCTATATAAATGCTTCATTCATTCTTTCATTCATTCATAATATAAGCCTATTTTTTCAGTGTATATTCCTATATACTTTTCTAGTCTTGTGAATTTATGCTTATTTTAGATACTTGTGCTGAGTTTGTATTATTTTTCACACACAGGCACGAGTGATGGCCACCATAGGTGTGACTCGTGGTTTAGGAGATCATGACCTCAAAGTCCACGACTCCAACATCTTTATTAAACCCTTTCTGTGCTGCTTTCCAGAGGTGAGCTACTTTTTCGTTAAATTCAAATTAAATAATTATTAGGAATGTTATGTAGAAAATCCTTAAGGGATTATCAAGCAAGATATCTACACATTGTGTCACAGCCGATTGCAAATAATGGTGAGGAAACAGATCTAAATGCAGCAGGATAAAGGTTTATTAACAAAGAACTAGAAACAAAACACTCTTGACAAAACAACCAGGTATGGTGACAAAACACAGGGCTTAAATACACAGAGAAACTAATTAACGAAATAATCATCAGATGCAAACGGTAATGAACTCAATGGAAAAACCATTGAAACAAACTTAAGCGTAGCTTCAGTTCTGGCAGGTCACGTTAGTCAAGATCGCATCAGCTGACTCTCAGCTAATACACGTCTACCTATAGGAATATGACGCCTATCACTGTATACCATATATAAGCTCCTTCAGTATTATCAGCAGCTACCGCGTTTCTCAGGAGAGAATTACCCTCCTCCCTCCCCAGCTCCTCCTCTCGTCCAGTCAGGATTTGGCATTCTGATTTCCCTTGAATCAGAATAAATTCTCGAATTATGTTGTACTTTAAGATCTTGAATCAATGATATCTGCAATACATTCATGTTGGTTCTGTTCTGTTTACATTAAGGAGGGTTATTGCTGCTCTTATCCATGCTCGGCTGCATGGATGCGCAGGGAGTTCTTGCCCAGAACAGGACCATACCGCCAATCCTTAATGTGTGCTAATTGTCAATCGTGTTTGACGATAGTGATCCTGACAGAACTGAAAGCAAAGAAACAGAGCTAAACAAAACCAGATTGTAACCAAAGTAACACATTGGTGGCTCTCGCTAGTTCATAATGAATACTAGTGGGTGAAAGAGGTGACATCAGTGCTTGAAGCAGGGGGAAAAAGTGCTGGTACTCCTGGGGGGGGGTTGAAAGCATGCTCCGGAGGCGATGTGGGTGGTCAGAGTAATGGCAACATGTAAGAAGTGCCGACTTAAAAGGCAAAACTTAAGATGTGCCAACTATAAACTTTAGTTACGATGCATGCAACACTGGCCCCCAAGTGACAATTCTGTCAACTATGCAGACACATCTCTCTGACCTAGCATAACACATTATCAATTTTTATAATTCAATGTTAGGCTGCATAGATTAGGTCAGCTGGAACCGGGAACACTTTCCATGAATCCTGATGCACAACATCGATACCGGCACAGCTCCACTCACAGCTGCGACCCCACCGGCTAGCACTGACCAAACAGACCCAGCAGAGCAAAAGACCTGGGAGATGGAAAAAGCGGGAGTAACTGAGCCATCTAACAGCCCGTGGGCAGCCCCTGCCATGCTTGTCAAGTCAAGTCACCTTAATTTATATAGCGCTTTTTACAATACAGATTGTTTAAAGGAGCTTCACCCGAGATAATAGGAAATGAATGTAACAAAGATTGTTTTGGCTGTACAGCAGATCTAGAAGAAAGTCTTTGTCTACTTTAAGTAAGGTTTTAATTGATTCATTTCCGTTGTAAAAATCATTAGGTAGTAACTTAGGGGCTGCTTACACAACACAGTTTTCAACTGAAAACAGAAAACTTTAAATGCGTTCTGGTTGTTAATTTACACTACAATGGCATTTGGGTGGTCTGTGAACGGAAACTTTTCAAAGTTTTTGAAAACAGGTTTTGAAAGTGTTACCGTTATCATCTCCATGTAAACTTCAAAAACGTGAATCTGTGAAAACGCACGTGCGTATTACGTGTTTAGTCCGTAGGCATTCACGTTTGAATGCGTATGTGCGGGGCTACGTAGTCTTTCTGTCTGGCTGTCTGGCATTCATAATACAGCATTTTTAGTCGTTTGTGTGCGAAATGGAATAATTTTGATAATGTTTTCATCTGTACAGAGGAAAATCGTTTGTTGTGGAAAAAATGTTTTCGATGAGCCCTTCGCAGGGGATAGTCTAGTTGACATGGTCTCTGCTGACACTTCAGGATAAACAGAGACTAATATTAGAGTAGATGCCTTGTTTTCCCCCGAAACGTTATTAGTTAAATATACCTTCTGTAAGCTTTACCTTATCACTGTTAACAGGTGGTCACCACTGCAAAAAGAATCAAATTGTCATTACACTGATTGTTGTTCGCTTTTTCATTCATATTATCCAAAGGTACATCAGCTGGCAAACCATTAGGCCTTAGGAGTTTATTTAAAGGGACTGATTATGGTGGGGAATTTGCTCTAACTATGGCAGCGATACAGCGAATAGTTGTGCTAAATCAAAGACCGCGCTGTCCGCGGCGCCCTTTCAAAGGCCAGTGAAACCATACTGCCACTTAAGCCCTATTCGGACGCTAATTGTTTCTCATGGGGTTGTAAGGTATTTTCAACATTTACAGGCGTTAGCCAGTGATTTTATTGCCGTCCGAATCCAGAATGTCAGTGTTTTTCTCCCACCGCCCAAACATCCCTGGCCAACAGCGGCAAAATTACCTACTGTTTTTTTGATCAAGGTCATGTGGTGATTTAATTGCCATCTGAATCCACATCTCTGAGTTTACAAGAAGAGATCACTTCAAAATTCACTGTTTAAATCCTTTATAATCAGTGCCGAGCAAAGTACGTCTGATGCACACTTTTATTACTGAAATGCTGAAAAGTATTTACAAGAACCTCAGCGAACAAAAAGGAGAAAGAGTAGAAATCCCGCCAACATTTGAAATGGGCCGTTATTGTGGCAGCAAGATATGATACAATTTTAAAATATGTAGGCTAGGCTATTATAAGCTACTGTAGTGTGGATTATTTTTTATAATATCCCTAATAAATGCAATTTCAACTATTTCTCAAGTACTTCTTTTATAAAGAACACCTCTTTCTCTCATAACGTAGTGAAGCAGCCCCTGCATGAGTGAATCATTGATTCTCGAGCCATCGATATCAACAAATTCAGCACCACCACCACGGACAGATCCTGGTAACGTCGCACGTATAAAGGTGCATCTTAAGCGACCTCCTAAGGTTGAACAGGGGAACGCCTAGAAATGGTATACCTTTCGTTAACTTATACCTTCGTAGCGTGAAGCTAAGAGACAACGCTATTGGGAAATCCAGGCCAAGACTGTACACAAATACTAATGAGGTTAACTAGACACAGGTGAGAAAAATCAGGGAATAACTAAGGAAAACCGGAAACAAACAAGGCACTTCACAATAAAGGTCTACAAGACAAAGCACAGACAATAAATATATTACAGTTAATAGGCTAATAAACTAGAATTTGAGAAGATGTCTTGACATTAGAGATACCAACAAAACATGCTTTATAAAAGATAAATCATCTGCTGTTAACTTGCCAAAGCTTTTGCATTTAAGGCCAGTGACACACCAAGTCTGATCTTTGAGGGCAGGCCATAGCAGCCAGTGGCAGAACATGTTGTATGTAACATGGAACATAATGACGTAGAGTCTTATCATAGAAAGTTTAAGCTCTTATGATTCACACTGAATGAAGCTGAACTTTCTTCTCAGGTTAAAGTGTATAACCTGACACAATATGAGCATGGAGCAGATGATGTGCTAGTCATGGGAACTGATGGCCTGTGGGATGTCCTTTCTAATGAGGAAGTAGCAGAGACCGTCACCTCATTCCTGGCCAACTGTGATCCCGATGACCTTCACAGGTTTGTATGTTTTTGATTATGTGCCCTTATCTGTGCCCATGTATGTGCTAGTGGAATTGTCATGCATTATAATTATAGCACAAGACTTTTGATGATGTTAAATTTTGCCGCAAATTCGTGTAGAAATTAGCCTATATTGCAATTTAGGCAGATACCAAAACGGACAGGTTGTATGACATGACCTTGAAGCCATGATCAAAACTATATTAGATCAAAAATCTAAATCTAAAATCTAAAAATACCAAAACAACATTAAATACAGAAAAACTGAAAATTAATAGACAATTAGAAATCAACGATGTATCAATACATACATTTCAAGATTTTTTTTTTTTTTTTTTTTTTTTTTAAACCCGATTTTTATCTGGTTCTTCTGCTGTGGTAAGGTTATATGTGGCACTTTGAACTGAAATAATTTGGCAAAGTGATGTGGAACTCTATTGCTGTTAAGACCTGGAACTAGCGACACACTGTAGCAATGCAGCTCTTAATAAATAATCACAGCTTGGCCAATCACAATAAAGCATTCAAAAGTGCTATGTATATTCATTAGTTAGTTGACTAATTTAGTTCACTTCTCGCTCCCCTTTTCCATCTTTTATCAGCTGGAAGAGGCATTTTATTTATTTTAAAATAATTTAAAAAATGGAAATAAAGTGCTAAACGTGTATTGTAATGTATATGTAATGTAATGTAGTGATATAACAGGAAGATTTATGAGTATATATAAGGGAGGGCTTTCGGGACTGGGACAAGTAGTGTCAAATGTCAAATTGAATAATTTACACTGAATATGTTATTATTGTATTGTATTCTGATTTATAATATAGTACACTGAGGTGCAAATAGTATCTGGCATTATTTGCATGAACTATAAAATGGCATATAACTATTTACACTTATTAGTGTAAAGAAAATACTTTTGTTGTTATTTACATTTAGTGTATTTAGCATCTGTTGCTTTTGCATATAGTGTAAAAATAGCATATATCACTATTTACTAAGTGCAAATAACTGTTGCCAACTGATATATAATCAGTCTATATATGCTAAGTGTGTGTTGTGACCACAGATACACAATGGCAGCCCAGGACCTGGTGATGCGAGCCAGAGGGGTTCTGAGGAACCAGGGCTGGCGAATCGACAATGATCGGCTTGGCTCTGGGGATGACATTTCGGTTTATATAATTCCCCTGATGTTTGGTAACCGTCAAGCATAGTAGGTTACTGCCCAGCACTTCTTTCACACGCACCCTGATATGTCTAAACTTACTTCCTCCCTTCTCTCTTTGGGTCAGTATAATGTGGTAAATGAGCCTCATCTACTATTGTGACAACTATCACAACACCCAGGAACACTGTATTTCCTCTTCTAAGCATGCTAGAAATGTTATTACCCCTTCCCATGTGACCCCAGACTGACCGAGTCTGTTTCAGCACGGCCTTGGAAGCTTTTTCTTCTTTCTTTCTTTCTTTCTTTCTTTCTTTCTTTCTTTCTTTCTTTCTTTCTTTCTTTCTTTCTTTCTTTCTTTCTTTCTTTCTTTCTTTCTTCGTTTCTTTCTTTCTTTCTTTCTTTCTTTCTTTCTTTCTTTCTTTCTTTCTTTCTTTCTTTCTATCCAGGGTTGTCAGTAGGGATATTTCTAAATACCAAGTGTTTATATAAAAGTGTGTGTGTATATATATATATATATATATATATATATATATATATATATATATTAGTGCTGTCAACGTTGCAATTAATTTTTTCAGTTTAACGCGTTCAAATATTCGCAATTACCGCAGCATCTGTTTTTTCTGTCATCTTTTGACTAGCTTTACATAATATGATCACGCTCTTATTCATGCAAATGCTTTTAACCATTCAAGCGTGACAGAACATTCATAGACGCCGCTTTCTCTTTTGTCTTGTTTATGTGTCACACACGACGCACAGAAAGACGTCAGACCTTAAAGGGACAGCACTAATTCTCTCTGGCATTACTGTTAATCAAAGAACAAATGAAACAGAGAAAATGACTCACTGCTCTTGACTGAAAATTTTTTATAGCTTATGATTCAATGATTCATCTATATTTAATTGTTAATTTATGCAGTGCAGTCTGTTAACTTTATTCTATTTCTCTATATTTTAAATAGCACTGTAAATATGACATTTTTTTATGGGTTTATGTGAGGACTGTTTTAAGTTCACTTAAATTAAAAGTTGTTTTTTTAAAGCCTAATAAATGTTTTTTTTTTTTTTTAAATGATAGCTTTCAATTACACTGTAATGTTGAATGGCTATAATAAATGTTAAACATTGGGGAAAAAATCTATTTCATTGAGACATCACATAGCTGTTTTAGTATCGGGGGAACTGCCCTTCATTCATAAAAAGATACTATTAAACAAGTATTTAAAATATAGGCTACTGTCTTTATGTTGTTTCTACATTCATTTGGAGATTAACTGGGAAATTGTTACATTATAACATATTAAAACTTCAAGATTAATCTTGTTAATTGTTTTAATCGATTGACAGTACTAATATATAAATATATTCCGTGGAATATATATAATGCACTTTTCCTTAGTGGTATATAGAAAAGACAGTAACTTGCAATCTGATTTTAATGAGTTTGGTTGACATTTGGTAGCTATAAATAATTTTTAAACATTGTGTTTTTGTTTTATTTAATTTGGTTTTGATTGTCTCCAAAATTGTTGTACTGTAATAGTGTTTTCATGTTATTGGTCTGACATCATTCCTGTCCTCTATAGGATATCTTATTTGCAAGATGTGTGTTTATTTGGTTAATCAGACTGGTGGAGCTTTAACCGAGGCTGAGTTTGGGAGCGTTTCATGCACCAAATCATTTGATGAAAAGGACATTAAAGTCACAAGACACGTGTTGTTTGAACAATACGTAACTCGTTTTCGATGGATTATGAATTAACTGTATCTGAATCAGAGTCCTGTATGGGACTTGTTTGGTCACAGTACTTAACATAATGTAAATTTAACTCATTTAACATAAAGTCCACAATCTGAACCACTATTACAGTACAAATCTGAATTGCACCAGCATTAAAATAAAGGTTCAACTTTATTTCCATTGTCCACTTTAGACTTTGTTCTAACTACAAGTAACAGTTACATCAGCTCTCATCAATTGCAATTACATGTCAACTTACTCTCATTAGATTATCAGTAGGTTAGGTGTAGGAACATTAATGAACAAGGCCTCACCAAATGTGCACAGCAACACATTCCAGAGAACTCATCTCCCATTTCCAGCAGATATTTCATTGAACTCATTCCTTTGGCTTAAACAGACAGTGTCAACAAATCTGCTTGATTTGGTTTTACAGGTCTTATGTTTCATGTATATTTTTACTGTTGAGTTATTCATTTGTGGTAAACAGTGAACACCAGCCTTTTTATTAACTTCTACCTCATTTACTTTGAGATTTCCTGGAGGTTTATGTGGGTGTTTTCAGACCTGTAGATCGTTTGCTTTGTTCAGAAATAGGGACTTAATTTGTTACAATTATGCATTTACAATTTGGGGAAATTCGGGAATACAAATTTGTCCAGAATTTGTAAAATACTCTAATTTTAACTTAACGGTGTTGATAACATGTTAAATAGTTGACTAGTTGATAACATGTTAAAGGGTTAGTTCAACCAAAAAGGAAAATTCTGTCATTAATTACTCACCCTCATGTCAAACCCATAAGACCTTTCGCTTCCGCATTCTACGTCAGAACGTAGGCATACTATTGGCCGACGCTGGTCAGGTGAGCACCATATTTTTGTTTGTTTTTGCGCACAAAAAGTATTCTTGTCGCTTCATAACATTAAGGTTGAACCACTGTAGTCACATATTGAAATGTGTCTTTACTAGCTTTCTGAGCCTTTGAAGTTGCAATGACGTTGCTGCCTGTGGTTCAGAAAGCTCTCGGATTTCATAAAAAATATCTTAATTTGTGTTCCGAAGATGAACGAACTAAGGTCTTATGGGTTTGGAAGGACATGAGGGTGAGTAATTAATGAAAGAAATTTCATTTTTGGTTTAACTAACCCTTTAAATATTTATTTGTAATCATTTACTTACCATATGAATTCGATTCAAATATTGCCTTTGAGTTGAACTGATCTGATTTCTCTTACATGGGTTGAATGAATGAAGGAATGCATGTATAGCACTTTTTTTCTTATGTACTAACACAGAGCGCTTTACAATCATATCAGGGATGCCACTTGAAAAATGTGACGGCAGCCACAGTACAACGGCGCCAGAGCACTCACCACACACACCAGCTATAGATGGAGAGAAGAGAGAGAGAGATTGATCGAGCCAATTTAGTTAGTAGAATGTTGACATACTTGCAAAATTAATTATATTCAGTTGGATGTCTGTTGGGGACCAGCAAAATAAAGTGTTAGCCGATATGAAGCAGGTATATAGAGTTACTTATACAGGTAGTTAGTAAATGTCTAAAGTGGACTATCAAAATTAAGTGTTTAAATAAATGTACTAATCCATCACCAGAATTTATATCAGGGAGAGAGTTTTAAAAGTGAGAGGATGTTTCTATGTTTGCTGATATACTTTCAGATGTTACAATTTTTACTGTCATAACTTGTATAACAAATATTTATATTTTTGCAAGCTGTTTTAGCATGGCTTACCGAGGACATTTCTTGCGATCTGGTCCCCAAATTTAAAGAACAATTATTCTACTGGACTGCACTGCACTTTTTTTCTTTCTTTCCTCCTTTTTTTTTGACCCAGCCGATTTGAATTTTGAATTATAGATGTAAACGGGGGCGTTTTGTCTTAAATATTTGCTCTTTACTTTATTTTGTGCTCCTGCAGCACCTAAAATATTTGTTTTTCATTGCATGCCAAAATATATATAAAAATAAATAAATAAATGTAAATACTAAAACATTGTTCTTTTTCAGGTTTCAAACACATTTGCAACATATGCTGTTGTGCTGATTATGCCTCAGTGTTTTTTAACTGTCACCTTGCTTTGTCATCTCATTTGATATTGTCCTATATGTTGTTTACAGAACTATAATAAACAACCCAGAGAACCATTTACATACTGGATTCACCATTGTGAAAGTGTAATGTATATTTTGTAACTTGAAAATGTATTATATTTTTAATGTTTGTTACTTTAAAAAACAAGAGACCACATGTTTCTGTATTTAAAAAAAATAAAGACTGATGGTTTCTCTGTCTGTACTGGTATTTATTTACTGCAAATTAAGAATTTGAAATGATCATTCTGTCACAGAACAAAAGATAAAACAAAGACAAAGGATTAACTCAATAGCAGGGTTTATTGACTGTAGGCAGGAATATAGGAACACATGTAAATAATAGATACGATGTAAGACACAAGGAGATCAGGGATTGCAGGAGAAAAACACGAGCAACAACTCAATGGGAGTTTACACAATGAAGAGTCAGTGCTGGTCAGCTGCTGGCAATGGAGGAGCAATAAAGAAACAACAGTGGAGTATCACTGATGCATTACAAAGTTAGTCTGACTCATCGTCAAATGATTTGGTTTCATAAAGCTAATTTAACATAGCTCAAGCTCAGTCACTCCGGTAACTTATGCTGGAAAACTAACCTGGGCCAGGGCAGGCTAACTGTCAGGCTAAGCCCGAGTTGTTACCCAGTTCATCTAACACTAACACTGATTGACAGGAACACAATGATATTACCACTGATTCTCTCAAATACCGTTATTTGACTTTGTTAACCACTATCAATCCAAAATTAAACATACAGTATACAGAAAATCAACTTAAAGCTACAACGATAAGTGATACAATATAGACAAACGTGTTCAATAATAATGTCTATGAAATGTTTGTTAACGTTGTTTATATAAATACTATGCTGTATATATATCTTTTTTTATTGGAAACAGATAGGCCTTAAATGTGCATTATTTATCATTATTTGCGTAAAAATATTTTCTCAGGCCATGAGTTCTGCTATTATTATACGCGAAGCAATCATCGCTGTTTTAACAGCATGCCGCAGGAAAACTGTTCAAAAGCATCGCATCCGCTACAAATATTTCTATTTATTAAAATATTTTTAAAAATTAAATTCTTAGTAATGATTTCATGTCATTTAAGTGCTTAACTCCATTAATGAGAATGGCATATTTAATCTAAATGTGTATATCAGATGTAAAACATAGTTTAAATAATTATTTTATTTATAAAACTGTTATTGTGAACATGCACTGTATTCATGATTAGGACTCATAATGAAGATTTAAAGTGTTTTTCCTTCATCTGCAGTCAGTCCCTCAGCTCACCATCAGTGTCGCCAAACTGACCCATACAAACAGTTTGGAGAGAGTTTGTGTGCAGGGGTTTCATTTACCAAACTGTGCGTAACATCCTTACTAAAAGTGTACGTGCGCCGAAATGGATAGGATAGATTTTTGCTAATCTTTTAAATAAAATATCAAAAGGATTAACAATGATCATATTTACCAAGGGAGCATATCATTCTGACCAGCACTGTACACCTAGGATGACTTAAGGGTGAGTAAATCATGGGCTGATTTTTATTTTTGGGTGAACTATCCCTTTAAGGTGTTTACAATGCCTGCTTATTGCACTTAAATTCGGCATACAACACGGCATAATGCAAATATGGTTACTACGATTATGAGCTTAATCGCATTAGTTTGATCTGAGTATTGCGTTTATATGAGGTAAAGTTGAATCGCAATATTTCCAAAATCGCATTATGAGGGTGCATGTAAATGCACTGATGTTACAACTCTACTTGTAAGTATATTATTTGTGAGATTTCTGAACATGAACATTTGCTCATTTAGGAAACTTCAGGCAATGCTTTTTCTTATTCTTATGATACTGTAGACTAGAAAATTGTGTGAAACTCTTTCCACATGTAGAGCACTGATAGGGCTTCTCTCCAGTATGAACTCTCTCGTGATCTTTCAGGTGTCCTGACTGAGCGAAACTCTTTCCACAGTGTGAGCACTTGTACGGTTTCTCTCCAGTATGAATTCTCCGGTGTGTTTTTAAATTGCTGGATGAGATATAGGTCGTCCCACAGTCAAAGCACATGTAAGGTCTCACACCAGTATGAATGCGCTGGTGCACTTTTAGATGTTGCAGTAGTGAAAAACTCTGTCCACAAAAAGAGCAAACATGAGGCTTCACAGCAGCATGAACTTTAAGGTGTTTTCTCAAGTTGGGTTTCTGAGCAAATGTGTTATCACACTGATCACATCTGAACGACTTCACCCCAGAGTGAAAGTGCAGATGCTCTTCAAGAACACTTTTCAGAGCGAAACTCTTTCCACATTGAGTGCATGTGAATGGTTTTTCTCCAGTGTGAATTCTCATGTGCACATTTAAGCTTCCTTTCTTTATGAAACCCTTTCCACACTGAGAGCATGTATAAGGCCTCTCTCCAGTGTGAATTCTCATGTGTTTGTTAAAGTTTGATTTATCTGTGAAACTCTTTCCACACTCAGAACAGGTAAAAGATCCTTTGACTCCAGTTTTTCCAGCACTTTTCCGCATGAAATTCTTTTCAGTCTGTGAAATGATGTTTCCATCTTCATTTGTGAAATGAGGTCTTCGGAACTCATGTTTTAAAACTTTCACGTCCATAGGATCTAACATGAAATTACAATAATTGAATTAAAGGAGACCATATTAGAAACAAAATGAACTATGATACCAATATGTTCACCAGTAAATAAATGAAATTAGTTCATTATTAATGCTATTAACTATTATATATAATTGATACATTAAAATATTAGCATTTAGTCTTCAAATATTGTTTAATAAAGTAAATACTGCATTTAAAAAATAATGGAAAAGTTAATAAAAGAAACATATGGTGTCAAACATCACACTTTTGGATTTATATAAAAATAAGCCTATAATTAACTCATTCATAATTTGAATAAAATGAATTAAAATGATAAATGTGTTAATTATTAATTATAGATTATTAATTATGTATTGACCTTATTCACAGCAGCTCCAGCTTTGATTTTTAAGGGTTTTACTGTTATTTAATGTATTTTTTGGATTGTTCTGCTGACGAAATATTAGTAGACAAAAAAAATCCAGACTATATGAGCTGTGGAAAATGATAAGTGATAGGAGCTTTATACAGCGGACGCCATTGAAAACACTGCAAGTCTATCATGGGGAGGCTGCAGACCCGGAGCAGGCAGATATACGGCCCAGGCAGTTTTACGCCTCCTGTTGTTCCTAGGAGGAGGATAACAGTGAATAACATCATTAAATTGACGCTCAACTTGCACATTAATCACCGTCCCATCCATAGACGTTGACTAAATAAGTGTTTTTGTGAATTTAAATATAAACGTTACATTAAGATATCAGATGATCTACACTGCGGATTAAAATATCTGTAGATATATCTCATGTTTACCTACAGACATCAGAGTCAGCGGCAAATGTCAGAAGGACTAGCCGAGGTAAGGCAGTTCAAGGCGGTGTTAATGAGTGCTGAGCGTCCGGTGATCGCATGGATCTTATAGCAGGATTTCTATTGAGGCTTGCTCAAGTATGTAAGTCACCTCTGTACTGCCTCCCTCTACTGGACACATCAGGGGGGTAAAACTGCCTGGGACGTTTATCTGCCAGCTCCAGGTCTGCAGCCTCCCCATAAAGGACAGCCTTGCTTTCATGCCTGTCATGGCGCTGCTCTATATAAGGTCTATTGAGCGGATTCTGAATCTCTGACTTGCCATTGCGTTCACTTGCTCAACAAAGGTCTGCAAACATTTTACGCTCTTCACACAGCGCTCACACAAATCACACGGGTGTTAGGTTTTTAAAATTTAAGTAGGTCTATGAGGTTTCAGAGTATGTTTATGTCAGTTTTCACTTTAATGTTCCTCAACGAACCTGTTTGTTCCTCTGTATCTTCATCTTTTATTCGGCAGGGTTCCTCCTCAAACTCCATCTTTACAATAGTGGGTTTCTCCTCAAACTCCATCTTTACAATAGTATGTCAGTAGTTTCTCCTAGAGTAATGCTGCCTTCACGTGCTGTGGAAAAGATGATATTTTCCACTTGTGAACTGGTATTTACCAGTGTGTTGTGTTCAAGTGCTTTTATGATATTTTCCACTTGTGAACAATGCTTACCATTCACAACGCTTGCGTCGCTCTCCGCCATGTTGAAAAGGTCAAAGGTTATCTCATCTCGGCAACTCGTGCATCAAAATATTCTACGAGTTGCCCAGTGGAGAATACCACATGAGGGGGTGTTCATGTGCATTTTCCACGTCGGCTTTTGGTATTTACCATAATTACCATAGCACGTGAAGGCACCATAATTCCTCCTGCTTGCTTCTTTTCTCCTGTGGAAGATAGGAATATTCCCCAGCATTTAAAGGGTAACTAAACCCTAAAACAACTTTTTTTTAGTTAATGATCTGTAAGACTGGGGCTTTATTAATGCTGTTCATTGTGATTTTACATTTTTTACATGATTTGGGTATAAAGTGTTTTAATTCTACAATGTATGGTATAAAAACGTCTGAGTGCTGCCCTCTTCCGGTTGAACAGTGGCTACTGCAGTTGAATTTTCCTATTGGAAGATGTGGGGCCCTGTGACGTAAGACCAGGCTCTGGGCTCTGACCAGGGGTTAGTTACCCTTTAAACTCTCATGAACGGCTGTGGGATCGGCTTCACTGACTGTAGGTGTGGATTGTGGTTGCTGTTGCTCATTTAGCATCACATTTACACTCACTCTCAATTAACCAGTGTTTTGCTCAAACAACTGTTTAGAAACAATTAAACTCCTCTAGCTGATTTTGATGTTGCTCTTTTATATTAGATATCATTTATCATTCAAAAAAACTCTGTTTACCAGTTTTAATTTGTTCATAACATAAAATGAAAACACAACTCATAATATTCACTAATTATAATGTGACAGTCAGTACGAGTTTACGTTTCACGAGAGTAATGTACAACATCAGTCGGTTTATTTCAATTCATTTCTGAGTGATTCACTAAATAACTCGTTCAGTAGTTTGGATTTAGATTTATCCTATTAAATGATAAAAAAAAAAGAATGTACTCACAGTCTGAAACACAGCAGATGTTTGCTATAGCAGAATTGAACGGCTGTGTTCCACTAAACATGTTCCCTTTCTTTGTCTCCTAGACTCGGATGTACATCATCGCTTCAGTTGCACGAGCGCCCTCTAGTGGCAGAAACCAATCCCTACTAAACTATCTAACCTTAATAAGACAACAAAGATACGTTTTATTTATTTTTTAGATCATAAAAACACTATTTACCTTCCCAAATATGTTTTATTTGGGATAAATACTAAAACTTCATATATCTGCTAAGGAGTTTGCAATTGTATTTACCTTCTGAACTCCTCCAACTGTTGCGTGTTAAAGATGTTGTTGATTTTAATATAGCCTACATTTTTACTTAATTTTAATGTTAGATGGTACAAGTATTATTCCTAAAAATAAATTACTAAGAGATATGAAGATTTACCTTAAAAATCCAGCAGCTCAATGCAAGTTGTCTGAGAATAAAATCACAGTCTGATAAACAGTGAATAAAATAAGTTAAAGGTACACTGTGTAAACTTTGGCGTAGAGGGCTGCATTGGGATTGGGGTCCCACGGGTCCAGAAATATCGTAGTATCGTGCTACAGTTCATTCTATCAGTTGCAGTTCTGACGCCGTCTCAACATACTGTACAACGCGGCGTACATTCACATCACGTTACACTCACAGGACACAGGTCAAACAGCGCCTGATTACTGGACTAAGTTATCGTTCAAGTCTTATTGCGCAAATACTGTCAAATACACACAAGGTTTACATGGTTGGTTATGTCTAAAGTGAAAGCAAACATTTGAGAGAAAATCAGGTGCGTGTCATATGCGTGTATTTTAGATGTGTGCCGGTCTAAAAAGTGACAGTAGCCTAATCGTAAACATGCTGCCTCTTGTCCTTAAAGGGATATGTGATGGATTTTTTAATAAATAAAATAGTGAACTGTATATCAAACTAATCATAATTCTTACATCTAACCTTACTTCTCCTTTAGGCCTAACACTCTAACACTTGAACAAAATGTACTCTGAAGATTGAGTCGAAACCAGTGGAAAAATCTGAGATCCTGGCTAGACAATATCAAAAATATAACAGTCTAGAATAGTCTCATGACATATTGAGTAATCAACTGAACCTATAACCTTTTTGAATGATTTGAGCTCTAAGTTGCTTCTAGCTAAAAACAGAAGGGTTTGCATATGAAGAACCAATCAAATTGTAGGGAAATTATGTAATGTATGTATGTATAAATGTATTTATAAAATCTATGAATGTAATGTATCCCTCCATCCTCCCCAACACCACCAGGATGGCCCCTTCCCTCCATCCACCCCACCACCATCAGGATGGTCCCTTCCCATACCTCGCAGGGGGTCGGCTGCGCCCCTGCCTTCGTCTTCAGGCAGGATATGCAGAGTCCGGACCCTCGGATTGCAAGCTACGGACAAAGAACTTGATTGCTTGCTGGGCTGTTAATAAATGTTTAATTGTCACAGTATTTCTTCTCCCGAGTCTTTCTGGTAGAACTAAAGGACTGATGATGGTGACATGTTCTCTTTCTTTGTCACTTCAGAGGAAGAAAGACAAAAGGATAAAAAGTTACTCAGATTTTATCACTGGTGGAGGAAAATTACTTACATGTACATGTACTTTTGATGATGAGAATAATACTTTTTAACTAATATAATCCCAATGTGAGGTTTTAAAGCAATGGTTAAAATTGACCAACATCTTACTGAAGTTGATAACAGTGGTGGATTTGTCTCTCTGTTGTGTGCCTGGTCTCCCCGAAAAAATCTTCTTCCAGAGCTTGATCTAAAAACAAATATCTTATTACCATTTACCAGTGTTTGAAGAGGTGATGTAACATACAAACATAAATATTTCTCTCTCAACTCTTTATTCCAGTGTTTCCGACGAGTGTAAATTACTGTTTTATCAGTCACTTTACTCAATTCCGATGCTCCTTCCCTGGTACAAAAAAAACTATACCAAAATATATTTAAAATACATTTATTTCATACTAAGTATACTTCAAATTCATAAACATATTTAGCAAAAATTCAGGAAACTCCAAGGCACGCTCTTAAAAAATATTTAAAAGCCTTTATTGTTATGGCTTGGTCATCTTAAACCTTTTAAAACACTCTGACGCGTTTTGGCATACAAGCCTTCGTCAGGGAGTCAACCCAACTCGTTTACAAAGAGTACAAAGAGTACTCGATCTTGAAAATTCTTTAGATTCTCGTAGACTCCTTCTGATGTAACATCAGTTATACAAAACTTCGTTTTTGACCAACTGACATTTTTTTCTGGCCAAAGAGTCCTTAACATTAACTTACTATACACACAGATTGGCTTTCATTTATTTTTTACTATTCTAAACTATTCTTTTGATGATAAATCAGCAATACAGAAATCCATATTTGACCTATTGAACATATTACTGTCCAAAGAGTCCTTAAATATAACATTATACATTCAGATTGTTGTCTTCTCATGTTATATCAGCCTGACAAAAATTTATATTTGACCTACTGAAATTTTTTCTGGCTAAAGAGTACTCGAAACTTGAACCTTCTATGCATAACTCATAGGGCCCTATCTTGCACCCAGCGCAATTGACTTTGTACACCATATCATTACTATGTATCATTAGGGAATGAACTTGCGCTCCCGGTGGCGGTTCAGCGAAAAGACGTTCCCTGGTGCTATTTTGCAGTTTCAGAAAAAAAAATCTGAAACAAAACAGACCAGGAAAAACCTATATAGTCTAAAGTCAGTGGCGCGTTATTCAGATGCTATTTTAAGGGCGCATGCTTGGCCATAATGTAGAGTGTGCACAACGGTCATACACTTCTCTCATAGACGCAGCAGTTCCCATTTTTGCAAACCATACATATTACAAGGAAAAATATTACCACACGAGGGAAATCGTGTCTATGAAGATGTGAAAAAATAAATCTAGCTTACACATTTACCTAAACTATTCAGACTAATTAGTAATGATGGATCAAACCTGTTTGATCAATAGTGGCAAGACACATAGGACACCTTACAAAGTGGATTGTCCGTCAAGAATCAGGAAACAACATTCTGAAGACTGTGAAATCACTTTTACCATCGTGCGCCTGGCGCCTGTGCCATTATAATAGCAATCCGCCATACAAGCGCTTCTGGGAATGTGAGATGACGCTCTGATTGGTTTATTTCACGTTACACCCAAACCACACCTATGGGTGAGCTACTTCAGACCAACCCATTTTAGATTTCCGAAATCCGAGAACAAAGTTACTCGCGTTTCGCGTTCGATACTGGTTTCAGATCGTTAAAATAGGGCCCATAGACTCATTCTGTTTCTTCATAAGCTATATAGATGTTCATATCTGGCGAACTGAAAATGTTTTTGGCCAAAGGATCCTCAAAAGTTAACTTACTAAATTATCATAGGCTTCTTCTTACGATACATAACTAATTAACATAATTAAACAGGTGTCCATATGTGACACAAAAAAAAATTGGGCAAAAGAATGCTTGAACATAAACTTTCTAATACATATTGACTCTATTTCATGTTAAATTAGCCATACAGAAGTCCATATTTGATCTACTGATTATATTACTGGAAAAAGAGTCAAAATGGGACCTCTTTATGGCGGATTTATCATCAGAAATAGTCTCCATGTTAACATCGTTTAAAATCTTTTGAGGACCCTTTGACCAGAAATAAGTTCAATAGGTTTGATATGGACCTCTATATGGCTTATGAAGGAGTCTATGTATAGAAAGTCTGTAAGATTATAATTGTAAAAAACCTTTTGAGGACTCTGCCAAAATATTATCGATCGTTCAAATATGGACTACTGTGTGCCTGTTATAACATCACAGGAAGTGTATCTGTATACGTTTATATAGCTTAAAATCTTTTGAGGACAGATAGGACTTCTATATGGCTTTTGAAAAGGAGTCTAATGAGTATGTAATGAAAGTTCAAGATTCTCAACTCTCAATTTCAAGTTCAAACTCTTTGGCCATAAATAAGGGTCAAAAATTGACTACTTTATGGCTGACATAACTTCAGACGAAGTCAATGAGTATGTATACATAAGTTAAATTGGGCCGGAGCGCACCGGAGCGCAGCTCCGCCTCCTCGGGTCCACAACACACTCTGCTGGAGCTCAGCTCCGTTTCCTTCAGCACCAAATATACATTTTGTTGAGTGTATATAATGAAAGTTGTGAAATAATTGGCTAATATTAACTCTAATTTGGTGCTGCAATGATTCGCCCATCGCGATGATAACTGACCTTCATCTGAGCTGCACTCAAACACCGCTCGTCAATGTCAAAATATTTGAGTCCAATCAAAGCAAGCAGGATTTACAGGAGCGCGAGCCATGCGCGAATCCCAACGCGGCGCTTCACTTCAGTTTACGGTCATATAGTGCGAGATAAAATGCAAGTATAAACAGCTGTTTTTCGATAGAAGTTTTAAATGACCGTCAGACATAATCAGTTTGATCAAAGACAGACAGTGGATACTAGGTTAATTTGACAACACAAGCACCCTATTAAAAATATTGGCATTATTATTCTATAAATTTGTATAACGTTACCTCGAATGTGTTCGACTTTCCCCTGTTTGTATCACTCCGATTGTTCGTGTTTGCGCAACTTGCATCATTAAGCCAGAAGGCGGCGACAAGTGACTGTCTTTATGAGTGAGTAATTGAACCATTAACATGAACCAATGAACAGATTAGTCCACAAATATTGATTCATTTAGGAAAGAAAAAGTATCTGAAACTGAACTTTGATGCTCATACTAACTGCTCATATGCCTCTGGGCACAGAATGATTAAATTGGCGTTTGAAATGTAACATCTATGCAAAATAATCCTTTAATCATTTCTTATTTAAGGCCATTCCCGTTTCGAATATGTGATTGTGTATAGTCAACAATAAGCATAAACATTCTGCATTTCCATTTTATAGTGTGGATAATTCATTGCGACATTTAAACTGATTCTCATGTTTAAGAATCTGTTATCTGATAAAATACTACATGCTACATGCTTTTAAAGCTACTGTTGTCCATTTTTTTGGCCTTCAAAACACCTTAAAATTCACATGTTGAGATCAGGAAAATCTCAATTATCTCAAAACTCATGCCCCCGAACCCCCCTTGTAGGATCACTTTTTTATGATTTTTATCTATAAAAACCTGCGCAAAAAATAATTTGGAAGTAAGTGAATTGTAAAGTATTGATCTTTGTTTGAATAACTACTCAACTCCACCTTACACATTGATACAAAGAGCCCCTTTGGTGTAAAAACACATTAAGTAATTTTACAGCGTGAATTTGAATGATGACCATTCACCGTAAATAAGGGCTCCCCCTCCCTATAAAAGCCAATTTAACCACTGTATGTATAGAATGATTAAGTTTGAGTACTCTGGTTAGAAATATGTTGAGTAGGTCAACTATGGAGCACTGTCTGGCTGATGTAACATCACAGGAAATCAGTCTGTATGTGCATGTAAGTTCATGTTGAAGGACCGTGGACAGAAATATGTTCAATCAATCAAATATGGATTGTTGTCTGGCCTATATAACATCACAAGAAGTCTAAATTTATATAGCTCAGTTCTGATATGCAATGTAATGCAACAAGTTTATGTTATAATGTTATTTTTCAATGCACAACGTTAGATTGTTTTTTGCACTGCAATGCAACAACATATATGTTATATCTTTAATGCACATGGGAATGAGTTAGTTCTGTTATGCAATGCAATGCAAAAAGAGCATAGCTTATATGTTATATTTCAATGCACACTGTTAGATCGTTTGTGCAATGTGATGCAACAACACATTATCTCTTGAATGCACATGGGAATGAGTTAGTTGTGGTATGCAATGCAATGCAATGCAAAAAGTGCATAGCTTATGTTATTTTTCAATGCACAACGTTAGATCGTTTGTGCAATGCAATGCCACAACACATATGCTATATCTTTAATGCACATAGGAATTAGTCAATTCTGGAATGCATTGCAATGCTAAATTGCATAGCTAATGTGTTATTTTTCAATGCACAACATTAGATCGTTTGTGCAATGTAATGCAACAATGCTAATGTTAACTATTCTTTGCAACACATGAGTCAGTTCTGATATGCATTGAAATGTAATAAGCGCCTAGCTTGTATGTTATTGTTTTATGAACATCATTAGATTGTTTGTGCAATGCAATATGCAACAGCACTTATGTTATCTCTTCTTTGTACAACAGAATGAGTCAGATCTGGTATGCAATGTAATGCAACAAGTTTATGTTATAATGCTTATATGTTATTATATGTTATTTTTCAATGCACAACGTTAGATAATTTTTTGCAATGCAATACAAAAACACACGTTTTCTCCTTAATGCACATGGGAATGAGTTAGTTATTTGTATGCAATGCATTGCAGAAGTGCATAGCTTATTTTTCAATAAACAACGTTGATCGTTTGTGCAATGCAATGTAACATATATGTTATATCTTTAATGCACATGGGAATGAGTTAGTTCTGTTATGTTATGCAATGCAACAAGTGCATAGCTTATTATTATTTTTTTCATTGCACAACGTTAGATCGTTTGTGCAATGCCACAACACATATGTTATATCTTTAATGCACCTGGGAATTAGTTAATTCTGGAATACATTGCAATGCAATGCAAAATTGCATAGCTTATGTGTTATTTTTCAATGCACAACATTAGATCGTTTGTGCAATGCAACAACACATGTCATCTCTTTAATGCACTTGGAAATGAGTTATTTATGGTATGCAATGCATTGCAACAAGTGCATAGCTTATATGTTATATTTCAATTCAAACTGTTAGATCGTTTCTGCAATCTTTAATGCACATGGGAATGAGTTAGTTCTGGTATGCATTGCAATTTAAAAAGTGCATTTAAAAATGTTATTTTTCAATGCACAACGTTAGATCGTTTATGTTATATGTTATTTTTCAATGCATATTGCATAAGATCGTTTGTGCAATGCAATGCAACAACATGTATGTTATATCTTTAATGCAGATGGGAAATAGTTTTCTCCCTAATGCACATGGGAATGAGTTAGTTATTTTTATGCAAAGCATTGCAGAAGTGCATAGCTTTTTTTTCAATACACAACGTTGGATCGTTTGTGCAATGCAATGTCATGTTATATATTTAATCCACATGGGAATGAGTTAGTTCTGTTATGCAATGCAATGCAAAAAGTGCATAGCTTATGTTATTTTTCAAGGCACAATATGTTTTTACTATTGACCAATCAACGCGTTGCTACCAATCTAGTAGGTTGTAGACAACCTATATGAACCACTGAGCCACTGAGCCACTGCCGCCCTCAGATAGATAACAATGAGTGCTGTTGTATTGCATTGCACAGATGATCTGACGATATTTAATGCACAAAGGAATGAGTTAGTATGTATGATTTGAAATGTGCTTATACTGTATGTTATTCTTCAACGCTAATTCTTAGTTTGTTTGTGCAATGCAACACATGTTATCTTTTCGTTTCACATGAGATATGAGGTAGTTATTTTATGCATTGTAATGCAACAGCTAGTGCAATTATTTCCCTTTGATGCACAAATAAATAAGTTTGTTGTAGTATGGAGTGCAATGGGAATGAGTTATTTATTGTGTGCATTGTAAAGCAACAGCTAATGCAATGATTTTCCATCAGTACATAATTGGTTAGTTGTAGAATGTAAAGCATTCATATTACATAACATATTTACATAATTTACATAATTTACAAATGTAAATTATGTAAATATGTTATGTGTTTTCATTGCACAGAAGATTAAGTTAGTTATTTTATGCAATTAAATAAAACAGCACTATGCTTATCGTAATGAGTTATTTCTGGTTTGCATTGTAATGAAACATGGGCTTAGCCCATGGGCTTAGAATGTGATTCTTCAATGGATACTTTTTTATTGTGTTTGCAATCAAACATATGGTATCTCTTCATTGCACAACGGAATTAGTTAGTTATGCAACAGCTCATATGTCCTTATCTCTTCAATACACAATGGAATCAAATAGTTGCAAAGCAATTCAATGAAAGTCCTCAGTTATGTACATATTTCTGGCCGAAGAATCCTCAATATTAAACTTTCTATACATATGCATAGACTCATTCGATGCTTCATAAGTCATATAGTCCATCAGAAGTCCATATCTTTACCAATTGAACTTATTTCTGGTTAAAGGGTCCTCAAATGGTTTTAAACTATGTTCACTTAGAGACTCCTTCTCATGTTATATCAGCCATACAGAATTCCATATTTGACCTATATTGAACATATTGCTGGCCAAAGAGTCCTCAAGGATAAACACTACGTATTCAGATTGATTTCGTCTGATTTTATGTCAGCCTAAAAAAGTCCATATTTGACATACTGAAAACATTTTTAGCCAAGGGGTACTCTATATTTGAACTTTCTATTCATTCTCATAGACTCATAAGCCATATAGATGTCCATATCTGACCTATTGAACTTATTTCTGGTCAAAGGGTCCTCAAAAGCTTTTAAACTATATAAAGTTATAGACTCTTTCTGATGATAATTCAGCCATACATAGGTCCCTTTTGACCTACTTCACACATTTCTGGCCAAAGAGTTCTTGAACATTAACTTGCTATTCAGATTGACTTCTTGTGTCAAGTCAAGTCAAGTCAAGTCAAGTCCAAGTCGTCACCTTTATTTATATAGCGCTTTTTACAATACAGATTGTATCAAAGCAGCTTCACAGTAATAACATGAAAATAATACAAAAAACTATTTCATCATCGTCCACCTTTAAGGCAGATCTATAATATTGTTGAATATTAAATGTCCCCAACTAAGCAAGCCAGAAGGCAAGGCAACAGCGGCAAGAAAAACCAAAACTCCATCAGGTGACAGAATGGAGAAAAAAACCTTGGGAGAACCCAGGCTCAGTCGGGGGCCAGTTCTCCTCTGGCCAATGAGTGAACAGTGTATGATTATGATTCAGGAGCATTACAGGTCAGAAGTTCAGAATGATTCAGAGTATTTGTCCAGTTCCGGTTGGTTGAAGTCGGAGTGGAGAGGAGGAGAGACCGGTTGACACTTCAGGTCAGCGTCGTCATCGTGTCCTGGCGCTGGTCCTTCATCAGATCTGGATACGGCCTGGTTCCGGTGGACAGCGGTAAACCTCGGGATAGACAATCTACAATATGTGGTGTTATATTAGCCAGGCAGTATTCCATTTTTGACCTACTCAACTTATTTCTGGCCCTAAACCTAACCAAAGAGTTCTCAAAACGAACTTTCTGTACATACTCAAAGACTCCTTCTGATGTTACGTCAGCCAAAAAAGAAGTCCACATTTGACCCAAGGAACATATTTTTGGACAAATAATAGTCAATCTTGAACTTTCTATACATACTCAGATACTGCTTCTAATGTTAAATCAGCCATAAAGAGGTCCCTTATGACCTACTCAAGGTAAATATGCCCCTCGATCTTGAAATTTCTATACTTTCTCTTAGACTCCTTTTGATGTTACATCGCTTGATCTTAAGAGCAATATACCAGAAATATTTTCCATGGGTCAAATATGGACTTCTGTATGGCTGATTCAACATCAGAAGGAGTCTAAAGGTCTAAAGTATAAAGGAGTTTATAGTTTAAAACCCTTTGACCAGATTTGCATTGCAAATCTCATCAACGTACTATGGAATGAGTTAGTTCTTGAATGCATTGCAATGTAACAAAGTGCTATTACTCATATTATTCTTTAACGCTTGATCGAAAGACCAATGCAATGCAACAGCACATTGCATTGCCAATATCTTCAATGCACATCGGATTGAGTTAGTTCTTGAATGCATTGCAAGGCAACAAAATGCATGTTACTTTTATTGTTATTTTTCAATGCACAACGCTTGATCGTATGTGCAAGCGATGCAACAGCAGATTGCATTGCAATATCTTAAACGCACTACGGATTGAGTTAGTACTTGAATGCATTGCTAGCCAACAAAATGCATGTTACTTTTATTGTTTTTCTTCAATGCACAACGCTTGATCGTATGTGCAAGCGATGCAACAGCAGATTGCATTGCAAATATCTTCAACGCACTTCGGATTTTGTTAGTTCTTGAATGCATTGCAATGCAACAAAGTGCTATTACTCATATGTTATTCATACTATGCATATTAAAATGCACAACGCTTGATCGTAAGAGCAATGCAATGCAACAGCACTTTGCATTGCCAATTACTTCAATGCACATCGGATTGAATTAGTTCTTGAATGCATTGCAATGCAACAAAGTGCATTTTACTTATTCTTCAATGCACAATGCTTGATCGTATGTGCAAGCTATGCAACCGCAGATTGCATTGCACTTCTTTTCAATGCACTACGGAATGAGTTAGTTCTTGAATGCATTGCAATGCAACAAAGTGCTATTACTCATATGTTATTCATACTATGCATATTAAAATGCACAACGCTTGATCGTAAGAGCAGTGCAATGCAACAGCACTTTGCATTGCCAATTACTTCAATGCACATCGGATTGAATTAGTTCTTGAATGCATTGCAATGCAACAAAGTACATTTTACTTATTCTTCAATGCAGAACGCTTGATCGTATGTGCAAGCGATGCAACAGCAGATTGCATTGCAATATCTTCAGCGCACTTCGGATTGAGTTAGTTCTTGAATGCATTGCAATGCAACAAATGGAATTTTACTTATTCTTCAAAGCATAATGCTTGATCGTATGTGCAAGCGATGAAACAGCAGATTGCTTTGCAAATATCTTCAATGCACATCGGATTGAGTTAGTTCTTGAATACATTGCAAGGCAAAAAAATGCATGTTACTTTTATTGTTATTCTTCAATGCACAACGCTTGATCGTATGTGCAAGCGATGCAACCGGAGATTGCATTGCACTTCTTTTCAATGCACTACGGAATGAGTTAGTTCTTGAATGCATTGCAATGCAACAAAGTGCTATTACTCATTTGTTAATCTTTAATGCACAACGCTTGATCGTAAGAGCAATGCAATGCAACAGCACATTGTATTGCCAATATTTTTAATGCACTTCGGATGGAGTTAGTTCTTGAATGCATTGCAAGGCAACAAAATGCATGTTACTTTTATTATTATTCTTCAATGCACAACGCTTCATCGTATGTGCAAGCGATGCAACAGCAGATTGCATTGCAATATCTTAAACGCACTTCGGATTGAGTTAGTACTTGAATGCATTGCAAGCCAACAAAATGCATGTTAGTTTTATTGTTATTCTTCAATGCACAACGCTTGATCGTATGTGCAAGCGATGCAACAGCAGATTGCATTGCAAATATCTTCAACGCACTTCGGATTTTGTTAGTTCTTGAATGCATTGCAATGCAACAAAGTGCATTTTACTTATTCTTCAATGCACAACGCTTGATCGTATGTGCAATGCAATACAACAGCAGATTGCATTACACATCTCTTCAAGGACTGAGTTGGTTGAGTTGGCAAGGCAACAAAGTGCATGTTACTTTTATTGTTACTCTACACAACGCTTTTGATCGTGTGTGTAATGCAATGCAACAGAACTTACACTATCTCTTCATTGCACAATGGAATGAGTCGGTTCTGGTATGCACTGAAATGCAATAAGAGCTAAGCGTTCTATGAGCACTCATGTTATCTCTTTAATGTACAAAGGAATGAGATAGTTCGGGCATATTGAAATGCAACATGTGATATGTTATTTTTCAATGCACAATGTTAGATCGTTTGTGCAATGCAATGCAACCATACTATGTTTTCTCTTTAACGCACATGGGAATTAGTTAGTTCTGGTATCGTTAGATCCGCTGTGCAATGCAAATACAACAGCACTCATTTTTCTCTTTAATGCACAAAGGAAATGATGCATTCGGGCATGCATTGAAATGCAATATGTATATTATTCTTTAATTCACAACATTATATCGTGCAATGCAACAACATATGTTATCTCTTAAATTGCACATGGGATTTAGTTAGTACTTGTATTCAATTGCAATTCAACAAGCGCACAGCTTGTATGATGTTCTTCAACGCACATCGTTAGATCGTGTTGCATATGCAGTGCAACAGCACTAACGTTATCTCTTCGTTGCACAATGGAATAAGTCGGTTCTTGTATGCACTGAAATGCAATAAGAGCTTAGCTTGTATGTTCTATGAACATCGTTAGATCTCATCTGTGCAATGCACTCATGTTATCTCTTTAATGCACAAAGTAATGCAACATTTGCTTAGTTGGCTTATATGTTATTTTTCAATGCACAACGTTAGATCATTTGTGCAATGCTATTTGTGCAACTATAATTTTATGTTTTCTTTTTAATGCACATGGGAATTAGTTAGATCTGGTATGCAAGTGCAATGCAACAAGCGCATAGCTTGTATTATATTCTTCAATGCACATCGTTAGATCGTCTGTGCAATGCAGTGCAACAGCACTTATGTTATCTCTTCGTTGCACATCGGAATTGTTTAGTTATTTTATACATTGTCATGCAGTAGCTCATTTTACTCAAGGTAAATATTGCCCTCGATCTTGAAATTTCTATACTTTCTCTCAGACTCCTTCTGATGTTAAATCAGCCATAAAGAAAGTCCATATTTGACCCATGGAAAATATTTTTGGTCAAATAATAGTCAATCTTCAACTTTCTATACATACTCAAAGACTCCTGATGTTACGTCAGCCAAAAAATAAGTCCATCTTTGAACCAAGGAACATATATTTGGCCAAATAATAGTCAATCTTGAACTTTTTATACATACTCCGAGACTCCTTCTGATCTTACGTCAGCAAAAAAATAAGTCCAAATTTGACCCAGAGAACATATTTTTGGCCAAATAATAGTCAATCTTGAACTTTCTATACATACTCAAAAACTCCTGATGTTTTTTGTCAGCCAAAAAATAAGTCCATCTTTGACCCAAGGAACATATTTTTGCCCAAATAATAGTCAATCTTGAACTTTCTATACATACGCAAAGACTCCTTCTGATGTTACGTCAGCCAAAAAATAAGTCCATCTTTGACCCAAGGAACATATTTTTGGCCAAATAATAGTCAATCTTGAACTTTCTATACATACTCAAAGACTCCTTCTGATGTTACGTCAGCCAAATAATAAGTCCATATTTGACCCAAGGAACATATTTTTGGCCAAATAATAGTCAATCTTGAACTTTCTATACATACTCAGAGACTCCTTCTGATGTTACGTCAGCCAACAAATAAGTCCATCTTTGAGCCAAGGAACATATTTTTGGCCAAATAATAGTCAATCTTGAACTTTCTATACATACTCAGAGACTCCTTCTCAGAGACTCAGAGACTTTGGCTGACTATGACTATGTTTGGCTTTCTATGTCAGCCAAAAAAGAAGTCCATATTTGACCCAAGGAACATATTTTTGGCCAAATATCAGTCAACCTTTAACTTCCTATACATACTCAGAGACTCCTTCTGATGTTACGTCAGCCAAAAAATAAGTCCAAATTTGACCCAAGGAACATATTTTTGGCCAAATAGTAGTCAATCTTGAACTTTCTATACATAATCAAAGACTCCTGTTACGTAAGCCAAAAAATAAGTCCATCTTTGACCCAAGGAACATATTTTTGGCCAAATAATAGTCAATCTTGAACTTTTTATACAAACTCAGAGACTCCTTCTGATCTTACGTCAGCAAAAAAAAATATAGCTGCAAGCAGCGATTAGGGGCCCAAGCCGGTGGCACCGCCACCCTGGTGCCTTTAGTTACACTAAAGGCACCGGGCTGGCGCTGCCACCGGCTTGGGCCCTCCATCGCTGCTTGCAGCTATATTTATTTATATATATATATATATATATATATATATATATATATATATATATATATATATATATATAAAAAGCCGCCACCCCGTTGCCTTTCGGGTTCCTGTGCACGACGGGCAATAACGTAACCCCGCTTTGACTGTCGAGAAGAAGTCTGCTTTAGAGCTTGCATCAGTGTGAGTCTTTCTGCTCCCCTCCAAACACACACAGAAAAGGGGGGGGCTGTCTGTGTGTGTGCCCTCCCTCCCTCCCTCCCCCCCCCCCCCCCCCCCCCCCACACACACACACACAGAGAATGGCAGGGGGAACTCTGTCAGAGAGAGACAAAACCACATTCAAACCAAAATATCTGACTTCCTGTTGGTCGGAGCTAATGACTGTAAATTAGAAAGTTGTCCGGATCGATAAGCACAATATACAGACCGAGTTTTGTGACTGTAGGTAAAAATAACCCACCCACTTTAGTCAAAAGTATCTTGAAAGTAACACACTTCCTGCTGCCAGTTGGTGGCGCTATAACTTTGACTCACAATAGTCACATCCATGTGATCGCCCTCTTACAACAAACACACTGCTGAAGTTTCATCAAGATCAATAAATGTATGAAGACGTTATAACACATTGTGTTTTTCTTTTCTCGCCATAACTTCGTTTCCTCGCCACGGCCAAACCGTTCGAGATATCAAAAATCCGTCCGCAATTTAGCGTCCTCAATGTCTTGACTTCATGCTGACCGAGTTTGGTGGCGATAGGATAATTTTTCTTGGATGAGTATATCAAATTCCAGGGGCATGCATTTTCATACAGCCCATAATAGCCGACTTCCTGTTGGACTGGCGTAAAACTTAGAGCACGAAAGTTGTTCGGCCCGATTAAATCTATATGTGTACCGAGTTTCATATTATTACATGCAAACGTGTTTGATATATGGACCAAGTTTTTCGGACCACGTTCAAGGGGGCGCTGTTGAGCTCCCCTGCCACGCCCGGGTACCAGATTCAGCCCAGCCCTGATGGCCGCAGGTTCTGACCTGTGTGCAAAGTTTCAAGAGTTTTCGAGCACGTTAAGGGCCCCAAAAGTGCCCGAGAAGTCCCACACAGCAGAGAAAGGGTTAAAATAAAGCCCCCCTCCTCTCTCACACACACAGACACTGAGAGAGACTGGCAAAATTCCCATCAAATCACATTCAAACCAAAATATCTGACTTCCTGTTGGTCGGAGCTAATGACTGTAAATTAGAAAGTTGTCCGGCTCGGGGAGATAAATATAAATACCGATTTTTGTTACTGTAGGTAAAACTAATACCCCATTTTTGACTAAAGGTGGCGCTACTGAGCCCCTCCACCGCGCCCGTTTCTGAAACTTCACACATGCCTAGTACCTAATAAATCTGATATGCATGTTGAGTTTCATGCAATTTGAAGCATGTTAAGAGCCTCAAATGCACCCAAAAAGAATATAAAAGTTTAAAGCGTTGCCATGGCAACAGTATTTAAGATATCAATAATTCTTTCACATGTCTACATCTGCCGTGTGTTTACATTATACACATAAAGTTTGAAGCAAATCGGGTAAAAATAAGAGGGTGAATTCAAAGCATTTTGAAAGTGACACACTTCCTGCTGCCAGTTGGTGGCGCTATAACTTTGACTCACAATAGTCACATCCATGTGATCGGCCTCTTACAACGAACACACTGCTGAAGTTTCATCAAGATCAATTAATGTATGAGGATGTTATAACACACTTCCTGTTTCCAATATTCGCCATAAATTTGTTTCCTCGCCACGGCCAAAGCGTTCGAGATATCAAAAATCCCCTCGCAATTTATCATCCTCCATGTCTTGACTTCATGCACACCGAGTTTCGTGGTGATTGGTTGAATCGTCTAGGAGGAGTATTTTAAATTCCATTGCATGTGTTTTTTAAACTACGCCAAATAGCCGACTTCCTGTTGGGCTGGGGTAAAAAGTCAGAGCACGAAGGATATATGAACCGATGAGATCTATAAGTGTACCGAGTTTCATATTATTCCACGCAAGCGTGTTTGATTTATGGACCAAGTTTTCGGACCGCGTTCCAGGGGGCGCTGTCGAGCCCTCCTGCCACGCCCGGGTACCAGCTTCAGTCCAGCTCTAATGGCCGCGGGTTCTGACATTTGTGCAAAGTTTCAAGAGTTTTTGAGCACGTTAAGGCCCCCAAAAGTGCCCAAAAGGTAGTAATATAATAATAATAATAAATAATAAATAATAATAAAGAAGAAATATAGCTGCAAGCAGCGATTACGGGCCCAAGCCGGTGGCACCACCACCCCGGTGCCTTTAGTTGCACTAAAGGCACCGAGGTGGCGGTGCCACCGGCTTGGGCCCTCCATCGCTGCTTGCAGCTATATTTATTTATATATATATATATATATATAAAAACGCCACCCCGGTGCCTTTCGGGTTCCTGTGCACGACGGGCAATAACGTAACTCCGCTTTGACTGTCGAGAAGAAGTCTGCTTTAGAGCTTGCATCAGTGTGGGTTCTGCAAAAGTGCGCATCGAGGGCACATATAAGAAAAAAAATTGTATATATACATATATATATACCGGTATGTGTGTATTTTAAAATATAAGATCGGATCAGATCGGATCGAATCGAATCGAATAATGATAATCGATTCAAGATCTTGAGAATCGGAAACGAATCGATTCTTGAAATTTGAATCGATACCCAGCACTACTCACACACACACACACACACACACACACACACACACACACACACACACACACACACACACACACACACAGTTTAAAAGCAAAAAAAATGTATCCAACCTCATTTAAAAACAGTCTGTCGGTGCCATCTTTTGGACATTCATCATGTTGCATTGGTTTTAATTTCTTGTCCTCAAACAGAGCAGTAATCTATTTATTTTAAGCAGCAAAGATCAGCAGCAGGAGTCCGATTTCATTTACTGTAAGAACAATAGGCTATTGAACTCACAATTCAAGCAATCCACCCCGAACTATAGAGCCAAATCATGAAACTAAAAAGCGCATGGTTGAGACAAAGATGATTTTACTTGCCCAACCTGATTAGAACATGGGGAAAAAAGAAACAAAATCCTGATTATAACATTTATTGTAAGCTGCTATCGATAGTGCATTATAAATACATTAGTCACGGTAACAATGTTGCGAAGCACTCACAAAATAATCACAGTGAACAATTAAAAAATGGGGCGTTTTCATATTTTTTTTCATATCAGTGATACAGTTAAGCAACCTCACACGACGAGTCCTCTTTTCATGAATACCACCATCACAATTGAAAAATTGACATTGATTTCATACAACAGTTCAATAAATGCATAAAATGAGTCACTTACACTTTAGATGCAATGTTCCTGTTTTTGTTCTGTTTCAGCAGCGAAAATAGTTCAACAAAGATCACAGCAGAACCATCGCGCATCTCACAGTGTTTTTTCATTAGTGAATGATTCCGCTTTTTAAAAGAATCGCTTGACTCAAAGATTCAATTATCAATCAATAGACAACTGTCTCATTCATTAATGACTCAGTCGTTCAAACGCGTTTGAACGAATGAATCAATGACTCGCTCATTAAGACGGTCGCCTTGCGACACTTAAAGGAGGTTTAGTGTTATGTTCAAAAGTATAGCCTATCATTCTTTCCAACGATCGTTAATTAACTTATATTTAAAACAATCTCATAACATTATTTAATGCATTGTTATTTTTCAGTTTAAAATATTTAATTTGATCAGCCACAGGGTGTCCCTATAGTGTCTTATTATTCTAAATAATTTAATTTATTGATCAAATTTAGAAATTAAAAATGAAATATGAAGCATACATTTAATAAGAGTAGGGGTGTGACTAGGTACAGATATTAGGCTACAATATACAGATTTAAATATATCATCGCGCTCCACCGTCGATTTGAGATTGCAATGCACGTGTGTGTGTGTGTATGTGTGTGTGTGTGTGTGTGTGTGTGTGTGTGTGTGTGTGTGTGTGTGTGTTAAAATAATTTAGTTTAGTTAGAGAACGGGCACTAACCTATTAAAACCTGAACGTGTCCGCTTAATAAATCGTGAGTTGAACGAGAGTCGCAGCAAAGATCAGTCCAATTTCATTAATCATCATGGGTGAAGAGCAGACTGAAAAGATGATGACGGAATATTTTGTGTAAAAACGACTATTTAAGCGAATCTGTCATTGTACTGTTTTATTGTTTTCCATTAAGAATAATAGGCTATTGAACTCGCAATTCAAGCAATAACGCGTTCACGGCGAGGAACGAGCAGAATTAGAGTGAATGTGTTTTAGTTCATTCCTACTGGACGTCCAGTACTTACTTTCGCTTTTAAGTTAGCGATTTAAAAGCTCCCGCTGGTGTCACACGTCGATTAACCGGTGGGAAAATATCCTCACACAGTCACCCTAATAAATATATATTTATGTCTGAACTATTTTGATCTCATTTAGACCTTACATGCTGGCATTGACTGTCATACATCACTAGAGGGCAGTATAGCCCTATGTATGACTTGATTTTTATTAAATAGCCCTATTCTGTTGGTCTGAGCTAATGACTGTAAATTAGAAAGTTGTCCGGCTCAAGGAGAAGAACACATATATAGATTTTTGTGACTGTAGGTAAAACTAACCCCCCCCTCTTGGGTCAAAAGTATCTTGAAAGTGACACACTTCCTGCTGCCAGTTGGTGGCGCTATAACTTTGACTCACAATAGTCACATCCATGTGATCGGCCTCTTACAGCGAACACACTGCTGAAGTTTCATCAAGATCAGTTAATGTATGAGGATGTTATAACACACTTCCTGTTTCCAATATTCGCCATAAATTTGTTTCCTCGCCACGGCCAAACCGTTCGAGATATCAAAAATCCCCTCGCAATTTATCATCCTCCATGTCTTGGCTTCATGCACATTGAGTTTCGTGGTCATCCGATGAATTCTCTAGGAGAAGTGTTTCAAATGCCAGAACATGCGTTTCCATACAACCCATAATAACCGACTTCCTGTTGGACTGGCGTAAAACTTAGAGCACGAAAGTTGTTCGGCCCGATGAGATCTATATGTGTACCGAGTTTCATATTATTTCATGCAAGCGTGTTTGATATATGGACATGTTTTTGAATCCCATTCCAGGGGGCGCTGGCGAGCCCCCCTGCCACGCCCGGGTCCCAGCTTCAGTCGGGCCCTGATGGCCGCAGGTTCTGACATTTGTGCAAAGTTTCAAGAGTTTTTGAGCACGTTAAGGCCCCCAAAAGTGACCAAAAGGTAGTAATATAATAATAATAAAGAAGAAGAAGAATAAATAATAATCCCAAGAAAAACAATAGGGCCTTCGCCTTTTCAAGGCTTGGGCCCTAATAATCCGAAGGAAAACAATAGGGCCTTCGCCTTTTCAAGGCTTGGGCCCTAATAAGTCCAAAATTTGACCCTGGGAAAATATTTTTGGCCAAATAATAGTCAATCTTGAACTTTCTATACATAATCAAAAACTCCTGATGTTAAGTCAGCCAAAAAATAAGTCCATCTTTGACCCAAGGAACATATTTTTGGCCAAATAATAGTCAATCTTGAACTTTCTATACATACTCAAAGACTCCTGATGTTACGTCAGCCAAAAAAGAAGTCCATATTTGACCCAAGGAACATATTTTTGGCCAAATAATAGTCAATCGTGAACTTTCTATACATACTCAGAGACTCCTTCTGATGTTAAATCAGCCAAAAAGAGGTCCCTTATGACCTACTCAAGGTAAATATGGCCCTCGATCTTGAATTTTCTATACTTTCTCTTAGACTCCTTCTGATGTTACATCAGCCATACAGAAGTCTATATTACACCAATGGAAAATATATTTGGCCAAATAATAGTCAATCTTGAACTTTCTATACATACTCAAAGACTCCTGATGTTACGTTAGCCAAAAAATAAGTCCATATTTGACCCAAGGAACATATTTTTGGCCAAATAATAGTCAATCTTGAACTTTCTATATGTAGAGACTGCTTCTGATGTTACGTCAGCCAAAAAATAAGTCCAAATTTGACCCAAGGAACATATTTTTGTCCAAATAATAGTCAATCTTGTACTTTCTATACATACGCAAAGACTCCTTCTGATGTTACGTCAGCCAACAAATAAGTCCAAATTTGACCCAAGGAACATATTTTTGTTTAAATAATAGTCAATCTTGAACTTTCTATACATACTCAGAGACTCCTTCTCAGAGACTCAGAGACTTTGGCTGACGTTCCTTTCTATGTTAGCCAAAAAAGAAGTCCATATTTGACCCAAGGAACATATTTTTGGCCAAATATTAGTCAACCTTGAACTTCCTATACATACTCAGAGACTCCTTCTGATGTTACGTCAGCCAAAAAAGAAGTCCATATTTGACCCAGGGAACATATTTTTTGCCAAATAATAGTCAATCTTGAACTTTCTATACATACTCAGAGACTCCTGATGTTACGTCAGCCAAAAAATAAGTCCATATTTGACCCATAGAAAATATTTTCGGCCAAATAATAGCCAATCTCGAACTTTCTATACATACTCAGAGACTCCTTCTGATCTTACGTCAGCAAAAATATAAGTCCAAATTTGACCCAGGGAACATATTTTTGGCCAAATTATAGTCAATCTTAAAATTTCTATACATACTCAAAGACTCCTGATGTTACGTCAGCCAAAAAAGAAGTCCATATTTGACCCATAGAAAATATTTTTTGCCAAATAATATTCAATATTGAACTTTCTATACGTAGAGACTCCTTCTGATGTTAAGTCAGCCAAAAAATAAGTCCAAATTTGACCCAAGGAACATATTTTTGGCAAAATAATAGTCAATATTGATCTTTCTATACATACTCAGAGACTCCTTCTGATGTTACGTCAGCCAAAAAATAAATCCACGTTTGACCCAGGGAACATATTTTTGGCCAAATAATAGTCAATCTTGAATTTTATATTCATACTCAAAAAGTCCTGATGTTACGTCAGCCAAAAAAATAAGTCCATATTTGACCCAAAGAACATATTTTTGGCCAATTAATAGTCAATCTTGAACTTTCTATACATACTCAAAGACTCATGATGTTACGTCAGCCACAAAATAAATCCATATTTGACCAAAGGAACATATTATTGGCCAAACAATAGTCAATCTTGAACTTTCTATACATACTCAAAGACTCCTGATGTTACGTCAGCCAAAAAATAAGTCCACATTTGACCCAAAGAACATATTTTTTGCCAAATAATAGTCAATCTTGAACTTTCTATACATACTCAAAGACTCCTGAAGTTACTTACGTCAGCCAAAAAAGAAGTCCATATTTGACCCATAGAAAATAATTTTGGCCAAATAATAGTCAATCTTGAACTTTCTATACATACTCAAAGACTCCTGATGTTACGTCAGCCAAAAAAAAAGTCCATATTTGACCCATAGAAAATATTTTCGGCCAAATAATAGTCAATCTTGAACTTTCTATACATACTCAAAGACTCCTTCTGATGTTACGTCAGCCAAATAATAAGTCCATATTTGACCCAAGGAACATATTTTTTGCCAAATAATAGTCAATCTTGAACTTTCTATACATACTCAAAGACTCCTTCTGATGTTACGTCAGCCAAAAAAGAAGTCGACATTTGACCCAAGGAACATATTTTTGGCAAAATAATAGTCAATCTTGAACTTTCTATACACACTCAAAGACTCCTTCTGATGTTACGTCAGCCAAAAAAAAAGTCCACATTTGACCCAGGGAACATATTTTTGCCGAAATAATAGTCAATCTTGAACTTTCTACACATACTCAGAGACTCCTGATGTAACGTCAGCCAATAAAAAAGTCCATGTTTGACTCAAGGAAAACATTTTTGGTCAATCTTGAACTTTCTATACATACTCAAAGACTCCTTCTGATGCTTCATAAGCCATATAGATGTCCATATCTGACCTTTTGAACTTTATTTCTGGTCAAAGGGTCTTCAAATGGATTTAAACTATATACATTTAGAGACTCCTTCTGATGTTAAATCAGCCATAAAGAGGTCCCTTTTGACCTACTCAAGGTAAATATTGCCCTCGATCTTGAAATTTCTATACTTTCTCTCAGACTCCTTCTGATGTTAAATCAGATATACAGAAGTCCATATTTGACCCAAGGAAAATGTTTTTGGCCAAATAATAGTAAATCTTGAACTTTCTATACATACTCAAAGACTCCTTCTGATGTTACGTCAGCCAAAAAAATAAGTCCACATTTGACCCAGGGAACATATTTTCGGCGAAATAATAGTCAATCTTGAACTTTCTATACATACTCAAAGACTCCTGATGATACGTCAGCCAAAAAAAAAGTCCATATTTGACCCATAGAAAATATTTTCGGCCAAATAATAGTCAATCTTGAACTTTCTATACATACTCAAAGACTCCTTCTGATGTTACGTCAGCCAAATAATAAGTCCATATTTGACCCAAAGAACATATTTTTTGCCAAATAATAGTCAATCTTGAACTTTCTATACATACTCAAAGACTCCTTCTGATGTTACGTCAGCCAAAAAATAAGTCCACATTTGACCCAGGGAACATATTTTTGGCGAAATAATAGTCAATCTTGAACTTTCTATACATACTCAAAGACTCCTGATGTTACGTCAGCCAAAAAAAAAGTCCATATTTGACTCATAGAAAATATTTTCGGCCAAATAATAGTCAATCTTGAACTTTCTATACATACTCAAAGACTCCTTCTGATGTTACGTCAGCCAAATAATAAGTCCATATTTGACCCAAGGAACATATTTTTTGCCAAATAATAGTCAATCTTGAACTTTCTATACATTCTCAAAGACTCCTTCTGATGTTACGTCAGCCAAAAAAGAAGTCGACATTTGACCCAAGGAACATATTTTTGGCCAAATAATAGTCAATCTTGAACTTTCTATACATTCTCAAAGACTCCTTCTGATGTTACGTCAGCCAAAAAATAAGTCCACATTTGACCCAGGGAACATATTTTTGGCGAAATAATAGTCAATCTTGAACTTTCTATACATACTCAAAGACTCCTGATGTTACGTCAGCCAAAAAGAGGTCAATTTTTGAGCCAAGGAACATATTTTTGGCCAAATAATAGTCAATCTTGAACTTTCTATACATACTCAGAGACTCTTTCTGATGTTACCTCAGCCAAAAAATATGTCCACATTTGACCCAAGGAACATATTTTTGGCCAAATAATAGTTCATCTTGAACTTTCTATACAAACTCAGAGACTCCTTCTGATGTTACATAAAGAGGTCCCTTTTGACCTATACTAAAGGTAAATATGGCCTTCGATCTTGAAATTTCTATACTTTCTCTTAGACTCCTTCTGATGTTACGTCAGCCAAAAAAGAAGTCCATATTTGACCCAAGGAACATATTTTTGGCCAAATAATAGTCAATCTTGAACTTTCTATACATACTCAGAGACTCCTTCTGATGCTTCATAAACCACACAGAAGTCCATATCTGACCTATTGAACCTATTTCTTGCCAAAGGTTTCCTCTAAAGGCTTTAAATATAAACTTAGAGACTCCTTCTGATGATAAATAAGATTTACAGAGTTCCCATTTTGACTCTTTTTATATCCAGTAATATATTCAGTAGGACATGGGTTAGTTGGACAAATCAGGTAGGCTGATTTAACATGAAATGGAGTAAATATGTATAGAAAGTTAATGTTCTAGCATTATTTGGCCAAAATATATTCAGAGGGTCACATATTTGAAATAACTTTTCATCAGATACCTGTTAAATTATGTATCGTCAGAAGAAGTTAGTTTAGTTAACTTTTAAGGACCCTTTGGCAAAAAATAGTTTCTATTCACCAGATATGGACATCTATATGGCTTATGAAGAATCAGAATGAATCCATATGTATAGAAAGTTCAAGATTGAAGATTATTTGGCCAGAAATATTTTCCTTGGTTCAAATATGGACTTCTGTGTAGCTAATATAACAGCTAATAGAGTTAATGTTCAGGAATTAGAAGGAGTCTATGAGAATGTATCGAGAGATCCAGAGCAAGGATTATTTTCCAGTAATATGAAGGTCATACGGTCAAATATGGCCTTCTGACCTCATTATGGCTGTTTTATCATCAGGAGGAGCCTATATCTTTATATAGTTTAAAAATATTTGAGGAATCTCTGGCCAAAAATATGTTAAATTGGTCTGATATGGACTAATTTCTAGTATAGTACTACTAGTCTGTATAGTATTAGAAGTATGTTCTAACAGAAGTATGTTAAGTTACTGTTCATTGACTCTGGCCAAAAATATGTTCATGAGGTCAAATAAGTATTGCTGATTTTTTATTCAAAAGTAGTCTATAACTTTATATAGTTTAAAATCTTTTGAGGACCCTTTGACCAGAAAAAAGTACAATAGGTCAGATATGGACATCAAATTGGCTTTTGAAGCATCAGAAGGAGTCTATGAGTATGTATAGAAAGTTTAAGTTTATTTCTCTTTAGCCAGAAATATGTCAAATATGGAATTCTGTATGGCTGATTTAACATCAGAAGGAGTCTAAAGGTCTAAAGTATAAAGGAGTTTATACAGTTTAAACCCTTTGACCAGATTGGCATTGCATTGTTAGTTCTTGAATGCATTACAATGCAACAAAATGCATGTTACTTTTATTGTTATTCTTTAATACACAACGCTTGATCTTATGTGCAAGCGATGCAACAGTAGATTGCATTGCAAATATCTTCAATGCACTACGGAATGAGTTAGTACTTGAATGCATTGCAAGCCAACAAAATGCATGTTCTTTTTATTGTTATTCTTCAATGCACAACGCTTGATCGTATGTGCAAGCGATGCAACAGCAGATTGCATTGCAATATCTTAAACGCACTTCGGATTGAGTTAGTACTTGAATGCATTGCAAGCCAACAAAATGCATGTTAGTTTTATTGTTATTCTTCAATGCTCAACGCTTGATCGTATGTGCAAGCGATGCAACAGCAGATTGCATTGCAATATCTTCAATAAACTACGGAATGAGTTAGTACTTGAATGCATTGCAAGCCAACAATACATGTTAGTTTTATTGTTATTCTTCAATGCACAGCGCTAAGTGCATTTTACTTATTCTTCAATGCACAATGCTTGATCGTATGTGCAAGCGAGGCAACAGCAGATTGCATTGCAATATCTTGAACGCACTTCGGATTGAGTTAGTACTTGAATGCATTGCAAGCCAACAATACATGTTAGTTTTATTGTTATTCTTCAATGCACAGCGCTTGATCGTATGTGCAAGCGATGCAACAGCAGATTGCATTGCAATATCTTCAATAAACTACGGAATGAGTTAGTTCTTGAATGCATTGCAATGCCACAAAGTGCTATTACTCATATGTTATTCTTTAATGCGCAACGCTTGATCGTCTGTGCAAGCAATGCAACAGCAGATTGCATTGCAAATATCTTCATAGCACTTCGGATTGAGTTAGTTATTGAATGCATTGCAATGCAACAAAGTGCATTTTACTTATTCTTCAATGCACAACGCTTGATCGTATGTGCAAAGCGATGCAACAGCAGATTGCATTGCAATATCTTCAACGCACTTCAGATTGAGTTAGTACTTGAATGCATTAAAAAGCCAACAAAATGCATATTACTTTTATTGTTATTCTTCAATGCACAACGCTTGATCGTATGTGCAAGCGATGCAACAGCAGAATGCATTGCAATATCTTCAATAAACTACGGAATGAGTTAGTTCTTGAATGCATTGCAATGCAACAAAGTGCTATTATTCATATGTTATTCATACTATGCATATTAAAATGCACAACGCTTGGTCGTAAGAGCAATTCATTGGAACAGCAAGATATTGCCAATATCTTCAATGCACATCGGATTGAGTTAGTTCTTGAATGCATTGCAAGGCAACAAAATGCATGTTAGTTTTATTGTTATTCTTCAATGCACAACGCTTGATCGTATGTGCAAGCGATGCAACAGCAGATTGCATTGCATTATCTTAAACGCACTTCGGATTGAGTTAGTACTTGAATGCATTGCAAGCCAACAAAATGCATGTTAGTTTTATTGTTATTCTTCAATGCACAATGCTTGATCGTATGTGCAAGCGATGCAACAGCAGATTGCATTGCATATCTTCAATAAACTACGGAATGAGTTAGTTCTTGAATGCATTGCAATGCCACAAAATGCTATTATTCATATGTTATTCTTTAATGCACAACGCTTGATCGTATGTGCAAGCGATGCAACAGCAGATTGCATTGCAAATATATTCTTAGCACTTCGGATTGAGTTAGTTCTTGAATGCATTGCAATGCAACAAAATGCATATTACTTTTATTGTTATTCTTCAATGCACAAAGCTTAATCGTATGTGAAAGCGATGCAACAGCAGATTGCATTGCAATATCTTAAACGCACTTCGGATTGAGTTAGTACTTGAATGCATGGCAAGCCAACAAAATGCATGTTACTTTTATTGTTTTTATTCAAAGCACAACGCTTGATCGTAAGAGCAAAGCGATGCAAGCAAATTGCATTGCAAATATCTTCAACAAACTTCGGATTGAATTAGTTCTTGAATGCACTGCAATGCAACAAAATGCATGTTCGTTTTATTGTTATTCTTCAATGCACAACGCTTCATCTTATGTGAAAGCGATGCAACAGCAGATTGCATTGCATTATCTTAAACGCACTTCGGATTGAGTTAGTACTTGAATGCATTAAAAAGCCAACAAAATGCATATTACTTTTATTGTTATTCTTCAATGCACAACGCTTGATTGTATGTGCAAGCGATGCAACAGTACATTGCATTGCAATATCTTAAACGCACTTCGGATTGAGTTAGTACTTGAATGCATTGCAAGCCAACAAAATGCATGTTAGTTTTATTGTTATTCTTCAATGCACAACGCTTGATCGTATGTGCAAGCGATGCAACAGCAGATTGCATTGCAATATCTTCAACGCACTTCAGATTGAGTTAGTACTTGAATGCATTAAAAAGCCAACAAAATGCATATTACTTTTATTGTTATTCTTCAATGCACAACGCTTGATTGTATGTGCAAGCGATGCAACAGTAGATTGCATTGCAATATCTTAAACGCACTTCGGATTGAGTTAGTACTTGAATGCATTGCAAGCCAACAAAATGCATGTTAGTTTTATTGTTATTCTTCAATGCACAACGCTTGATCGTATGTGCAAGCGATGCAACAGCAGATTGCATTGCAATATCTTCAATAAACTACGGAATGAGTTAGTTCTTGAATGCATTGCAATGCAACAAAGTGCTATTATTCATATGTTATTCATACTATGCATATTAAAATGCACAACGCTTGGTCGTAAGAGCAATTCATTGGAACAGCACATTGTATTGCCAATATCTTCAATGCACATCGGATTGAGTTAGTTCTTGAATGCATTGCAAGGCAACAAAATGCATGTTCTTTTTATTGTTATTCTTCAATGCACAACGCTTGATCGTATGTGAAAGCGATGCAACAGCAGATTGCATTGCATTATCTTAAACGCACTTCGGATTGAGTTAGTACTTGAATGCATTGCAAGCCAACAAAATGCATGTTAGTTTTATTGTTATTCTTCAATGCACAACGCTTGATCGTATGTGCAAGCGATGCAACAGCAGATTGCATTGCATTATCTTAAACGCACTTCGGATTGAGTTAGTACTTGAATGCATTAAAAAGCCAACAAAATGCATATTACTTTTATTGTTATTCTTTAATGCACAACGCTTGATTGTATGTGCAAGCGATGCAACAGCATATTGCATTGCATTATCTTAAACGCACTTCGGATTGAGTTAGTACTTGAATGCATTAAAAAGCCAACAAAATATATATTACTTTTATTGTTATTCTTCAATGCACAACGCTTGATTGTATGTGCAAGCGATGCAACAGTACATTGCATTGCAATATATTAAACGCACTTCGGATTGAGTTAGTACTTGAATGCATTGCAAGCCAACAAAATGCATGTTAGTTTTATTGTTATTCTTCAATGCACAACGCTTGATCGTATGTGCAAGCGATGCAACAGCAGATTGCATTGCAATATCTTCAACGCACTTCAGATTGAGTTAGTACTTGAATGCATTAAAAAGCCAACAAAATGCATATTACTTTTATTGTTTTTCTTCAATGCACAACGCTTGATTGTTTGTGCAAGCGATGCAACAGTAGATTGCATTGCAATATCTTAAACGCACTTCGGATTGAGTTAGTACTTGAATGCATTGCAAGCCAACAAAATGCATGTTAGTTTTATTGTTATTCTTCAATGCACAACGCTTGATCGTATGTGCAAGCGATGCAACAGCAGATTGCATTGCAATATCTTCAATAAACTACGGAATGAGTTAGTTCTTGAATGCATTGCAATGCAACAAAGTGCTATTATTCATATGTTATTCATACTATGCATATTAAAATGCACAACGCTTGGTCGTAAGAGCAATTCATTGGAACAGCACATTGTATTGCCAATATCTTCAATGCACATCGGATTGAGTTAGTTCTTGAATGCATTGCAAGGCAACAAAATGCATGTTCTTTTTATTGTTATTCTTCAATGCACAACGCTTGATCGTATGTGAAAGCGATGCAACAGCAGATTGCATTGCATTATCTTAAACGCACTTCGGATTGAGTTAGTACTTGAATGCATTGCAAGCCAACAAAATGCATGTTAGTTTTATTGTTATTCTTCAATGCACAACGCTTGATCGTATGTGCAAGCGATGCAACAGCAGATTGCATTGCATTATCTTAAACGCACTTCGGATTGAGTTAGTACTTGAATGCATTGCAAGCCAACAAAATGCATGTTAGTTGTATTGTTATTCTTCAGTGCACAACGCTTGATCGTATGTGCAAGCGATGCAACAGCAGATTGCATTGCATATCTTCAATAAACTACGGAATGAGTTAGTTCTTGAATGCATTGCAATGCCACAAAATGCTATTACTCATATGTTATTCTTTAATGCACAACGCTTGATCGTATGTGCAAGCGATGCAACAGCAGATTGCATTGCAAATATATTCTTAGCACTTCGGATTGAGTTAGTTCTTGAATGCATTGCAATGCAACAAAATGCATATTACTTTTATTGTTATTCTTCAATGCACAAAGCTTAATTGTATGTGAAAGCGATGCAACAGCAGATTGCATTGCAATATCTTAAACGCACTTCGGATTGAGTTAGTACTTGAATGCATGGCAAGCCAACAAAATGCATGTTACTTTTATTGTTTTTATTCAAAGCACAACGCTTGATCGTAAGAGCAAAGCGATGCAAGCAAATTGCATTGCAAATATCTTCAACAAACTTCGGATTGAATTAGTTCTTGAATGCACTGCAATGCAACAAAATGCATGTTCGTTTTATTGTTATTCTTCAATGCACAACGCTTCATCTTATGTGAAAGCGATGCAACAGCAGATTGCATTGCAATATCTTAAACGGACTTCGGATTGAGTTAGTACTTGAATGCATTGTAAGCCAACAAAATGCATGTTAGTTTTATTGTTATTCTTCAATGCACAACGCTTGATTGTATGTGCAAGCGATGCAACAGTACATTGCATTGCAATATCTTAAACGCACTTCGGATTGAGTTAGTACTTGAATGCATTAAAAAGCCAACAAAATGCATATTACTTTTATTGTTATTCTTTAATGCACAACGCTTGATTGTATGTGCAAGCGATGCAACAGCAGATTGCATTGCATTATCTTAAACGCACTTCGGATTGAGTTAGTACTTGAATGCATTAAAAAGCCAACAAAATGCATATCACTTTTATTGTTATTCTTCAATGCACAACGCTTGATTGTATGTGCAAGCGATGCAACAGTACATTGCATTGCAATATCTTAAACGCACTTCGGATTGAGTTAGTACTTGAATGCATTGTAAGCCAACAAAATGCATGTTAGTTTTATTGTTATTCTTCAATGCACAACGCTTGATCGTATGTGCAAGCGATGCAACAGCAGATTGCATTGCAATATCTTCAACGCACTTCAGATTGAGTTAGTACTTGAATGCATTAAAAAGCCAACAAAATGCATATTACTTTTATTGTTTTTCTTCAATGCACAACGCTTGATTGTTTGTGCAAGCGATGCAACAGTAGATTGCATTGCAATATCTTAAACGCACTTCGGATTGAGTTAGTACTTGAATGCATTGCAAGCCAACAAAATGCATGTTAGTTTTATTGTTATTCTTCAATGCACAACGCTTGATCGTATGTGCAAGCGATGCAACAGCAGATTGCATTGCAATATCTTCAATAAACTACGGAATGAGTTAGTTCTTGAATGCATTGCAATGCAACAAAGTGCTATTATTCATATGTTATTCATACTATGCATATTAAAATGCACAACGCTTGGTCGTAAGAGCAATTCATTGGAACAGCACATTGTATTGCCAATATCTTCAATGCACATCGGATTGAGTTAGTTCTTGAATGCATTGCAAGGCAACAAAATGCATGTTCTTTTTATTGTTATTCTTCAATGCACAACGCTTGATCGTATGTGAAAGCGATGCAACAGCAGATTGCATTGCATTATCTTAAACGCACTTCGGATTGAGTTAGTACTTGAATGCATTGCAAGCCAACAAAATGCATGTTAGTTTTATTGTTATTCTTCAATGCACAACGCTTGATCGTATGTGCAAGCGATGCAACAGCAGATTGCATTGCATTATCTTAAACGCACTTCGGATTGAGTTAGTACTTGAATGCATTAAAAAGCCAACAAAATGCATATTACTTTTATTGTTATTCTTTAATGCACAACGCTTGATTGTATGTGCAAGCGATGCAACAGCAGATTGCATTGCATTATCTTAAACGCACTTCGGATTGAGTTAGTACTTGAATGCATTAAAAAGCCAACAAAATATATATTACTTTTATTGTTATTCTTCAATGCACAACGCTTGATTGTATGTGCAAGCGATGCAACAGTACATTGCATTGCAATATCTTAAACGCACTTCGGATTGAGTTAGTACTTGAATGCATTGCAAGCCAACAAAATGCATGTTAGTTTTATTGTTATTCTTCAATGCACAACGCTTGATCGTATGTGCAAGCGATGCAACAGCAGATTGCATTGCAATATCTTCAACGCACTTCAGATTGAGTTAGTACTTGAATGCATTAAAAAGCCAACAAAATGCATATTACTTTTATTGTTTTTCTTCAATGCACAACGCTTGATTGTTTGTGCAAGCGATGCAACAGTAGATTGCATTGCAATATCTTAAACGCACTTCGGATTGAGTTAGTACTTGAATGCATTGCAAGCCAACAAAATGCATGTTAGTTTTATTGTTATTCTTCAATGCACAACGCTTGATCGTATGTGCAAGCGATGCAACAGCAGATTGCATTGCAATATCTTCAATAAACTACGGAATGAGTTAGTTCTTGAATGCATTGCAATGCAACAAAGTGCTATTATTCATATGTTATTCATACTATGCATATTAAAATGCACAACGCTTGGTCGTAAGAGCAATTCATTGGAACAGCACATTGTATTGCCAATATCTTCAATGCACATCGGATTGAGTTAGTTCTTGAATGCATTGCAAGGCAACAAAATGCATGTTCTTTTTATTGTTATTCTTCAATGCACAACGCTTGATCGTATGTGAAAGCGATGCAACAGCAGATTGCATTGCATTATCTTAAACGCACTTCGGATTGAGTTAGTACTTGAATGCATTGCAAGCCAACAAAATGCATGTTAGTTTTATTGTTATTCTTCAATGCACAACGCTTGATCGTATGTGCAAGCGATGCAACAGCAGATTGCATTGCAATGTCTTCAATAAACTACGGAATGAGTTAGTTCTTGAATGCATTGCAATGCAACAAAGTGCTATTATTCATGTTATTCATACTATGCATATTAAAATGCACAACGCTTGGTCGTAAGAGCAATTTATTGGAACAGCACATTGTATTGCCAATATCTTCAATGCACATCGGATTGAGTTAGTTCTTGAATGCATTGCAAGGCAACAAAATGCATGTTCTTTTTATTGTTATTCTTCAATGCACAACGCTTGATCGTATGTGAAAGCGATGCAACAGCAGATTGCATTGCATTATCTTAAACGCACTTCGGATTGAGTTAGTACTTGAATGCATTGCAAGCCAACAAAATGCATGTTAGTTTTATTGTTATTCTTCAATGCACAACGCTTGATCGTATGTGCAAGCGATGCAACAGCAGATTGCATTGCATTATCTTAAACGCACTTCGGATTGAGTTAGTACTTGAATGCATTAAAAAGCCAACAAAATGCATATTACTTTTATTGTTATTCTTTAATGCACAACGCTTGATTGTATGTGCAAGCGATGCAACAGCAGATTGCATTGCATTATCTTAAACGCACTTCGGATTGAGTTAGTACTTGAATGCATTAAAAAGCCAACAAAATATATATTACTTTTATTGTTATTCTTCAATGCACAACGCTTGATTGTATGTGCAAGCGATGCAACAGTACATTGCATTGCAATATCTTAAACGCACTTCGGATTGAGTTAGTACTTGAATGCATTGCAAGCCAACAAAATGCATGTTAGTTTTATTGTTATTCTTCAATGCACAACGCTTGATCGTATGTGCAAGCGATGCAACAGCAGATTGCATTGCAATATCTTCAACGCACTTCAGATTGAGTTAGTACTTGAATGCATTAAAAAGCCAACAAAATGCATATTACTTTTATTGTTTTTCTTCAATGCACAACGCTTGATTGTTTGTGCAAGCGATGCAACAGTAGATTGCATTGCAATATCTTAAACGCACTTCGGATTGAGTTAGTACTTGAATGCATTGCAAGCCAACAAAATGCATGTTAGTTTTATTGTTATTCTTCAATGCACAACGCTTGATCGTATGTGCAAGCGATGCAACAGCAGATTGCATTGCAATATCTTCAATAAACTACGGAATGAGTTAGTTCTTGAATGCATTGCAATGCAACAAAGTGCTATTATTCATATGTTATTCATACTATGCATATTAAAATGCACAACGCTTGGTCGTAAGAGCAATTCATTGGAACAGCACATTGTATTGCCAATATCTTCAATGCACATCGGATTGAGTTAGTTCTTGAATGCATTGCAAGGCAACAAAATGCATGTTCTTTTTATTGTTATTCTTCAATGCACAACGCTTGATCGTATGTGAAAGCGATGTAACAGCAGATTGCATTGCATTATCTTAAACGCACTTCGGATTGAGTTAGTACTTGAATGCATTGCAAGCCAACAAAATGCATGTTAGTTTTATTGTTATTCTTCAATGCACAACGCTTGATCGTATGTGCAAGCGATGCAACAGCAGATTGCATTGCAATGTCTTCAATAAACTACGGAATGAGTTAGTTCTTGAATGCATTGCAATGCAACAAAGTGCTATTATTCATATGTTATTCATACTATGCATATTAAAATGCACAACGCTTGGTCGTAAGAGCAATTTATTGGAACAGCACATTGTATTGCCAATATCTTCAATGCACATCGGATTGAGCTAGTTCTTGAATGCATTGCAAGGCAACAAAATGCATGTTCTTTTTATTGTTATTCTTCAATGCACAACGCTTGATCGTATGTGAAAGCGATGCAACAGCAGATTGCATTGCATTATCTTAAACGCACTTCGGATTGAGTTAGTACTTGAATGCATTGCAAGCCAACAAAATGCATGTTAGTTTTATTGTTATTCTTCATTGCACAACGCTTGATCGTATGTGCAAAGCGATGCAACAGCAGATTGCATTGCATTATCTTAAACGCACTTCGGATTGAGTTAGTACTTGAATGCATTGCAAGCCAACAAAATGCATGTTAGTTTTATTGTTATTCTTCAATGCACAACGCTTGATCGTATGTGCAAGCGATGCAACAGCAGATTGCAATGCATATCTTCAATAAACTACGGAATGAGTTAGTTCTTGAATGCATTGCAATGCCACAAAATGCTATTACTCATATGTTATTCTTTAATGCACAACGCTTGATCGTATGTGCAAGCGATGCAACAGCAGATTGCATTGCAAATATATTCTTAGCACTTCGGATTGAGTTAGTTCTTGAATGCATTGCAATGCAACAAAATGCATATTACTTTTATTGTTATTCTTCAATGCACAACGCTTCATCTTATGTGAAAGCGATGCAACAGCAGATTGCATTGCAAATATATTCTTAGCACTTCGGATTGAATTAGTTCTTGAATGCATTGCAATGCAACAAAATGCACGTTCGTTTTATTGTTATTCTACAATGCACAACGCTTCATCTTATGTGAAAGCGATGCAACAGCAGATTGCATTGCAATATCTTAAACGGACTTCGGATTGAGTTAGTACTTGAATGCATTGTAAGCCAACATAATGCATAATACTTTTATTTTTATTCTTCAATGCACAACGCTTGATTGTATGTGCAAGCGATGCAACAGCAGATTGCATTGCAATATCTTAAACGCACTTCGGATTGAGTTAGTACTTGAATGCATTGCAAGCCAACAAAATGCATGTTAGTTTTATTGTTATTCTTCAATGCACAACGCTTGATCGTATGAGCAATCGATGCAACAGCAGATTGCATTGCAATATCTTCAATGCACTTCGGATTGAGTTAGTACTTGAATGCTTTGCAAGGTACTTTTATTGTTTTTCGTCAAAGCACAACGCTTGATTGTATGTGCAAGCGATGCAACAGCAGATTGCATTGCAATATCTTAAACGGACTTCGGATTGAGTTAGTACTTGAATGCATTGTAAGCCAACATAATGCATAATACTTTTATTTTTATTCTTCAATGTACAACGCTTGATCGTATGTGCAAGCGATGCAACAGCACATTGTATTGCCAATATCTTCAATGCACATCGCATTGAGTTAGTTCTTGAATGCATTGCAAGGCAACAAAATGCATGTTACTTTTATTTTTATTCTTCAATGCACAACGCTTGTTCGTATGTGCAAACGATGCAACAGCAGATTGCATTGCAATATCTTCAACACACTTCGGATTGAGTTAGTACTTGAATGCATTGCAAGCCAACAAAATGCATGTTAGTTTTATTGTTATTCTTCAATGCACAACGCTTGATCGTATGTGCAAGCGATGCAACAGCAGATTGCATTGCAATATCTTAAACGCACTTCGGATTGAGTTAGTACTTGAATGTATTGCAAGTCAACAATATACATGTTAATTTTTATTGTTATTCTTCCATGCACAACGCTTGATCGTATGAGCAAGCGATGCAACAGCAGATTGCATTGCAAATAACTTCAACGCACTTCGGATAGAGTTAGTACTTTGAATGCATTGCAAGCCAACAATATACATGTTACTTTTATTGTTATTCTTCCATGCACAACATTTGATCGTATGTGCAAAAGCGATTGCATTGCAATATCTTCAACGCACTTCGGATTGAATTAGTACTTGAATGCATTTTCAAGCAGACAAAATGCATGTTTGTTTTATTGTTATTCTTCAATGCACAACGCTTGATTGTATGTGCAAGCGATGCAACAGCAGATTGCATTGCAATATCTTCAATGCACTTCGGATTGAGTTAGTACTTGAATGCTTTGCAAGCCAACAAAATGCATGTTACTTTTATTGTTTTTCTTCAAAGCACAACGCTTGATCGCAAGAGCAAAGCGATGCAAGCAGATTGCATTGCAAATATTTTCAAAAAACTTTTACTGAATTAGTTCTTGAATGCATTGCAATGCAACAAAGTGCATATTACTTTTATTGTTATTCTTCAATGCACAACGCTTGATTGTATGTGCAAGCAATTTAACAGCAGATTGCATTGCAATATCTTAAACGCACTTCGGATTGAGTTAGTACTTGAATGCATTGCAAGCCAACAAAATGCATGTTACTTTTATTGTTATTCTTCAATGCACAACGCTTGATCGTATGAGCAAGTGATGCAACAGCAGATTGCATTGCAATATCTTCAATGCACTTCGGATTGAGTTAGTACTTGAATGCTTTGCAAGGTACTTTTATTGTTTTTCGTCAAAGCACAACGCTTGATCGTAAGAGCAAAGCGATGCAACAGCAGATTGCATTGCAAATATATTCATAGCACTTCGGATTGAGTTAGTTCTTGAATGCATTGCAATGCAACAAAGTGAATTTTACTTATTCTTCAATGCACAACGCTTGATCGTATGTGCAAGCGATGCAACAGCACATTGTATTGCCAATATCTTCAATGCACATCGGATTGAGTTAGTTCTTGAATGCGTTGCAAGGCAACAAAATGCATGTTACTTTTATTTTTATTCTTCAATGCACAACGCTTGTTCGTATGTGCAAACGAGGCAACAGCAGATTGCATTGCAATATCTTCAACGCACTTCGGATTGAGTTAGTACTTGAATGCATTTTCAAGCCAACAAAATGCATGTTTGTTTTATTGTTATTCTTCAATGCACAACGCTTGATTGTATGTGCAAGCGATGCAACAGCAGATTGCATTGCAATATCTTCAATGCACTTCGGATTGAGTTAGTACTTGAATGCTTTCCAAGCCAACAAAATGCATGTTACTTTTATTGTTTTTCTTCAAAGCACAACGCTTGATCGTAAGAGCAAAGCGATGCAACAGCAGATTGCATTGCAAATATATTCATAGCACTACGGAATGAGTTAATTCTTGAATGCATTGCAATACAACAAATTGCATGTTATTTATGTGTTATTCTTCATGTACAATAACAAGGTTATTTGCACAACGGCATAAGGTTTTCTAAAGCATTGCAACTGCTGCTAAAAAGATTTCCCTTCAATAAACAACTGAATAATATGCAAAAACGATGTGATCATCGCAACTGGCCCATCTTTACAGGTACTCTGCCCTGACCCATCTGTGAGCCAGTGGCATCGCTCTCTCCTCTCCTCCTCTCCTCCTTCCAAGCACCATCCTTTTCCCTGGGCCAGCTCAAGGCTTGGCTACATCTCAACACTGCAAGAGTTAGGTGGCTACAGCCGGTCATCAGATGGGCACCCCCCTTCCTTGGTGTTTCGTCGATTTAAGCCCATAACACCTCGGGAGGGCTCGACAGCAGATCTAGCGTCCTGGATCTACCCCTGCTGACCACCTAACTCTATGCCGTTTTTAGTCGTTCAACAGGTTTGCTCTGCCACCTCACCTCCCGCTGTATCCAGATCCACTTTGATGCTGTTTCCGCCTGTTCAGTGACATTGCCTATCAGCCGTTTCCTGATAAATTAAGTTATAGTATGGAAATGCAAAAGCGCATGTGTAATTTTATGTCATTTCTTTTGTCATTTTTCTCACATTCTTATGTCAAGGAATAAGTTAGACCTTTCATACAATGGAATAAAAATACATAAATGTTATCTCTTTAACGCACATGGGAATTAGTTAGTTCTGGTATCGTTAGATCCGCTGTGCAATGCATATACAACAGCACTCATTTGTCTCTTTAATGCACAAAGGAATGATGCATTCGGGCATGCATTGAAATGCAATATGTATGTTATTCTTTAATTCACAACATTATATCGTGCAATGCAACAACATATGTTATCTCTTTAAATGCACATGGGATTTAGTTAGTACTTGTATTCAATTGCAATTCAACAAGCGCACAGCTTGTATGATGTTCTTCAACGCACATCGTTAGATCGTGTTTCATATGCAGTGCAACAGCACTAACGTTATCTCTTCGTTGCACAATGGAATAAGTCGGTTCTTGTATGCACTGAAATGCAATAAGAGCTTAGCGTGTATGTTCTATGAACATCGTTAGATCGTCTGTGCAATGCAATACAACAGCACTCATGTTATCTCTTCTATGCACAAAGTGATGCAACATTTCCTTATTTGGCTTATATGTTATTTTTCAATGCACAACGCAATGCAATTTGAGCAACTATAGTTTTATGTTTTCTCTTTAATGCACATGGGAATTAGTTATATCTGGTATGCAAGTGCAATGCAACAAGCGCATAGCTTGTATGATGTTCTTCAATGCACATCGTTAGATCGTCTGTGCAATGCAGTGCAACAGCACGTATGTTATCTCTTCGTTCCACATCGGAATTATTTAGTTATTGTATGCATTGTCATGCAACAGCTCATAAATTCTTATCTCTACAATACACTACGAATTGCATTCATGCAATGAAAATCCTCAATTATGTAGGCTACTTTACAACATATTTCTGGCCAAAGAGTACTCGAAACTTGAACTTTCTATACATGCTCGCTGAAACATTTCGATTTTACATGAGCCCTACAGGCAACTTTTGACCGTCTGAATATATTACTGGAAAAAGTGTCCTCGATCTTGAACTCCTTCTGATGTTAAATCAGACAAACAGAGGTTCCATTTTTAAATACTGAACATGTTTTTGCTCAAAGATTCCTCAAAGATTAACTTATCTTACATTCCACAGCCAAATAATAAGTCAATATTTGGACCCAAGGAACATATTTTTGGCCAAATAATAGTCAATCTTGAGAATTCTGTACATACTCAAAGACTCCTGATGCTTCACAAGCCATAAAGATGTCCATATAGAAGTCCATATCTGACCAATTGAATTTATTTCTGGTCTCAGGGTCCACAAATGGATTTAAATTATATACACTTAGAATCTCATTCTGATGTTAAATCAGCCATATAGAGGTCTCTTTTGACCTACTCAACTTAAATATGGCCCTAAAGTACTCGATCTTGAAATATCTATACTTTCTCTTAGACCCCATCGGCCATACAAAAGTCCATATTTGACCCAAGGAAAATATTTTTGGCCAAATAATAGTCAATCTTGATCTTCCTATACATAGAGACTTCTTCTGATGTTACGTCAGCCAAAAAATAAGTGCATGTTTGACCCAAGGAACGTATTTTTGGCCAAATAATAGTCAATCTTGAACTTTCTATACATACTCAGAGACTCCTTCTGATGTTACGTCAGCCAATAAAGAAGTCCATATTTGACCCGAGGAACATATTTTTTTGCCAAATAATAGTCAATCTTGAACTTTCTATACATACTCAGAGACTGCTTCTCAGAGACTCAGAGACTTTGGCTGACGTTCCTTTCTATGTCAGACAAAAAATAAGTCCATATTTGACCCAAAGAACATATTTTTGGCCAAATGTTAGTCAACCTTGAACTTCCTTATACATACTCAGAGACTCCTTCTGATGTTACGTCAGCCAAAAAAGAACTCCATATTTGACCCAGGGAACATATTTTTTGCCAAATAATAGTCAATCTTGAACTTTCTATACATACTCAAAGACTCCTTCTGATGCTTCATAAGCAATACATATGTCCATATCTGACCTTTTGAACTTATTTCTGGTCAAAGGGTCTTCAAATGGATTTAAACTATATACATTTAGAGACTCCTTCTGATGTTAAATCAGCCATAAAGAGGTCCCTTTTGACCTACTCAAGGTAAATATGGCCCTCGATCTTGAAATTTCTATACTTTCTCTCAGACTCCTTCTGATGTTAAATCAGCCATACAGAAGTCCATATTTGACCCATGGAAAATATTTTTAGTCAAATAATAGTCAATCTTGAACTTTCTATTCATACTCATAGACTCCTTCTGATGATACGTCAGCCAAAAAGGAAGTCCATATTTGACCCAAGGAACATATTTTTGGCCAAATAATAGTCAATCTTGAACTTTCTATACCTACTCAAAGACTCCTTCTGATGTTACGTCAGCCAAAAAATAAGTCCATATTTGACTCAAGGAACATATTTCTGGCCAATTAATAGTCGATCTTGAACTTTCTATACATACGCAGACTCCTTCTGATGTTACGTCAGCCATATAGATGTCCATATCTGACCTTTTGAACTTATTTCTGGTCAAAGGGTCTTAAAATGGATTTAAACTATATAAATTTAGAGACTCCTTCTGATGTTAAATCAGCCATAAAGAGGTCCCTTTTGACCTACTCAAGGTAAATATGGCCCTCAATCTTGAAATTTCTATATGTTCTCTCAGACTCCTTCTGATGTTAAATCAGCCATACAGAAGTCCATATATGACCCATGGAAAATATTTTTGGTCAAATAATAGTCAATCTTGATTTTTCTATACATACTCATAGACTCCTTCTGATGATACGTCAGCCAAAAAATAAGTCCATTTTTAACCCAAGGAACATATTTTTGGCCAAATAATAGTCAATCTTGAACTTTCTATACATACTCAAAGACTCCTTCTGATGTTACGTCAGCCAAAAAATAAGTCCATCTTTGACCCAAGGATCATATTTTTGGCCAAATAATAGTCAATCTTGAACTTTCTATACATACTCAAAGACTCCTTCTGATGTTACGTCAGCCAAAAAATAAGTCCATCTTTGACCCAAGGATCATATTTTTGGCCAAATAATAGTCAATCTTGAACTTTCTATACATACTCAAAGACTCCTGATGTTACGTCAGCCAAAAAATAAGTCCACATTTGACCCATAGAAAAGATTTTTGGCCAAATAATAGTCAATCTTGAACTTTCTATACATAGAGACTCCTTCTGATGTTACGTCAGCCAAAAAATAAGTCCATCTTTGACCTAAGGAACATATTTTTGGCAAAATAATAGTCAATATTGAACTTTCTATACATACTCAGAGACTCCTTCTGATGTTACGTCAGCCAAAAAATAAGTCCACATTTGACCCAGGGAACATATTTTTGGCCAAATAATAGTCAATCTTGAATTTTATATTCATACTGAAAAACTCCTGATGTTACGTCAGCCTAAAAAATAAGTCCACATTTGACCCAGGGAACATATTTTTGGCCAAATAATAGTCAATCTTGAACTTTCTATACATACTCAGAGACTCCTTCTGATGTTACGTCAGCCAAATAAGAGGTCCATATTTGACCCAAGGAACACATTTATGGCCAAATATCAGTCAACCTTGAACTTCCTATACATACTCAGAGACTCCTTCTGATGTTACGTCAGCCAAAAAATAAGTCCATATTTTACCCAAAGAACATATTTTTGGCCAAATAATAGTCAATCTTGAACTTTCTATACATAATCAGAGACTCCTTCTCAGAGACTCAGAGACTTTGGCTGACGTTCCTTTCTATGTCAGCCAAAAAATAAGTCCATATTTGACCCAAAGAACATATTTTTGGCCAAATGTTAGTCAACCTTGAACTTCCTTATACATACTCAGAGACTCCTTCTGATGTTACGTCAGCCAAAAAAGAACTCCATATTTGACCCAGGGAACATACTTTTTGCCAAATAATAGTCAATCTTGAACTTTCTATACATACTCAAAGACTCCTTCTGATGCTTCATAAGCCATACATATGTCCATATCTGACCTTTTGAACTTATTTCTGGTCAAAGGGTCTTCAAATGGATTTAAACTATATACATTTAGAGACTCCTTCTGATGTTAAATCAGCCATAAAGAGGTCCCTTTTGACCTACTCAAGGTAAATATGGCCCTCGATCTTGAAATTTCTATACTTTCTCTCAGACTCCTTCTGATGTTAAATCAGCCATACAGAAGTCCATATTTGACCCATGGAAAATATTTTTAGTCAAATAATAGTCAATCTTGAACTTTCTATTCATACTCATAGACTCCTTCTGATGATACGTCAGCCAAAAAGGAAGTCCATATTTGACCCAAGAAACATATTTTTGGCCAAATAATAGTCAATCTTGAACTTTCTATACCTACTCAAAGACTCCTTCTGATGTTACGTCAGCCAAAAAATAAGTCCATATTTGACTCAAGGAACATATTTCTGGCCAATTAATAGTCGATCTTGAACTTTCTATACATACGCAGACTCCTTCTGATGTTACGTCAGCCATATAGATGTCCATATCTGACCTTTTGAACTTATTTCTGGTCAAAGGGTCTTAAAATGGATTTAAACTATATAAATTTAGAGACTCCTTCTGATGTTAAATCAGCCATAAAGAGGTCCCTTATGACCTACTCAACTTAAAATTGGCCCTCGATCTTGAAATTTCTATACTTTCTCTTAGACACCTTCTGATCATACCTCCTTCATCAGCCATACAGAAGTCCATATTTGACCCATGGAAAATATCTTTGGCCAAATAATAGTCAATCTTGAACTTTCTATACATACTCAAAGACTCCTGATGTTACGTCAGCCAAAAAAGAAGTCCATATTTGACCCATAGAAAATATTTTTGGCCAAATAATAGTAAATCTTGAACTTTCTATACATAGAGACTCCTTCTGATGTTACGTCATCCAAAAAATAAGTGCATATTTGACCCAAGGAACGTATTTTTGGCAAAATATTAGTCAATCTTGAACTTTCTATACATACTCAGAGACTCCTTCTCAGAGACTCAGAGAGTTTGGCTGACGTTCCTTTCTATGTCAGCCAAAAAAGAAGACCATATTTGACCCAAGGAACATATTTTTGGCCAAATATTAGTCAACCTTGAACTTTCTATACATTTTCAAAGACTCATGATGTTACGTCAGCCAAAAAATAAGTCCATATTTGACCCAAGGAACATATTTTTGGCCAAATATTAGTCAACCTTGAACTTCCTTTACATACTCAGAGACTCCTTCTGATGTTACGTCAGCCAAAAAAGAAGTCCATATTTGACCCAGGGAACATATTTTTGGCCAAATAATAGTCAATCTTGAACTTTCTATACATATTCAAAGACTCCTTCTGATGCTTCATAAGCCATATGGATGTCCATATCTGACCTTTTGAACTTATTTCTGGTCAAAGGGTCTTCAAATGGATTTAAACTATATAAATTTAGAGACTCCTTCTGATGTTAAATCAGCCATAAAGAGGTCCCTTTTGACCTACTCAAGGTAAATATGGCCCTCAATCTTGAAATTTCTATATGTTCTCTCAGACTCCTTCTGATGTTAAATCAGCCATACAGAAGTCCATATATGACCCATGGAAAATATTTTTGGTCAAATAATAGTCAATCTTGATTTTTCTATACATACTCATAGACTCCTTCTGATGATACGTCAGCCAAAAAATAAGTCCATTTTTAACCCAAGGAACATATTTTTGGCCAAATAATAGTCAATCTTGAACTTTCTATACATACTCAAAGACTCCTTCTGATGTTACGTCAGCCAAAAAATAAGTCCATCTTTGACCCAAGGATCATATTTTTGGCCAAATAATAGTCAATCTTGAACTTTCTATACATACTCAAAGACTCCTTCTGATGTTACGTCAGCCAAAAAATAAGTCCATCTTTGACCCAAGGATCATATTTTTGGCCAAATAATAGTCAATCTTGAACTTTCTATACATACTCAAAGACTCCTGATGTTACGTCAGCCAAAAAATAAGTCCACATTTGACCCATAGAAAAGATTTTTGGCCAAATAATAGTCAATCTTGAACTTTCTATACATAGAGACTCCTTCTGATGTTACGTCAGCCAAAAAATAAGTCCATCTTTGACCTAAGGAACATATTTTTGGCAAAATAATAGTCAATATTGAACTTTCTATACATACTCAGAGACTCCTTCTGATGTTACGTCAGCCAAAAAATAAGTCCACATTTGACCCAGGGAACATATTTTTGGCCAAATAATAGTCAATCTTGAATTTTATATTCATACTGAAAAACTCCTGATGTTACGTCAGCCTAAAAAATAAGTCCACATTTGACCCAGGGAACATATTTTTGGCCAAATAATAGTCAATCTTGAACTTTCTATACATACTCAGAGACTCCTTCTGATGTTACGTCAGCCAAATAAGAGGTCCATATTTGACCCAAGGAACACATTTATGGCCAAATATCAGTCAACCTTGAACTTCCTATACATACTCAGAGACTCCTTCTGATGTTACGTCAGCCAAAAAATAAGTCCATATTTTACCCAAAGAACATATTTTTGGCCAAATAATAGTCAATCTTGAACTTTCTATACATAATCAGAGACTCCTTCTCAGAGACTCAGAGACTTTGGTTGACGTTTCTTTCTATGTCAGCCAAAAAAGAAGTCCATATTTGACCCAAGAAACATTTTTTGGGCCAAATATGTCAACCTTGAACTTCCTATACATACTCAGAGACTCCTTCTGATGTTATGTCAGCCAAAAAAGAAGTCCATATTTGACCCAGGGAACATATTTTTGGCCGAATAATAGTCAATCTTGAACTTTCTATATATACTCAAAGACTCCTTCTGATGCTTCATAAGCCATACATATGTCCATATCTGACCTTTTGAACTTATTTCTGGTCAAAGGGTCTTCAAATGGATTTAAACTATATAAATTTAGAGACTCCTTCTGATGTTAAATCAGCCATACAGAAGTCCATATTTGACCCATGGAAAATATTTTTGGTCAAATAATAGTCAATCTTGAACTTTCTATACATACTCATAGACTCCTGATGATACGTCAGCCAAAAAAGAAGTCCATATTTGACACAAGGAACATATTTTGGCCAAATAATAGTCAATTTTGAACTTTCTATACATACTCAGAGACTCATTCTGATCTTACGTCAGCCAAAAAATAAGTCCAAATTTGACACAGGGAACATATTTTTGGCCAAATAATAGTCAATCTTGAACTTTCTATACATACTCAAAGACTCCTGATGTTACGTCAGCCAAAAAAGAAGTCCATATTTGACCCATAGAAAATATTTTTGGCCAAATAATAGTCAATCTTGAACTTTCTATACATACTCATAAACTCCTTCTGATGCTTCATAAGCAATATAGATGTCCATACCTGACCTATTGAACTTATTTCTGGTCAAAGGGTCATCAAAAAGTTTTAAACTATATACACTTATAGACTCCTTCTAATGTTAAATCAGACAATTAGAGGTTCCTTTTTGAAATACTGAACTTGTTTATGGCCAAAGATTCCTTAAAGATTAAGTTATAGCCTACATTCAGATTGATTTCTTCTGATGTCAGGAAGACCCCATTCAAAATATGAATTACTAAACATATTTCAGACCAAAGAGTTCTCAAAACGAACTTTCTATACATACTCAAAGACTCCTTCTGATGTTACATCAGCCAAAAAATAAGTCCATATTTGACCCAATGAACATATTTTTGGCCAAATAATATTCAATCTTGAACTTTCTATACATACTCAGAGACTCTTTCTGATGTTACGTCAGCCAAATAAGAAGTCCATATTTGAACCAAGGAACATATTTTTTGCCAAATAATAGTCAATCTTGAACTTTCTATACATACTCAGAGACACCTTCTCAGAGACAGAGACGTTTTCAGAGAAGTTCAAGGTTGACTAATATTTGGCCAAAAATATGTTCCTTGGGTCAAATAAGGACTTCTTTTTTGGCTGACGTAGAAAGGAACGTCAGCCAAAAAAGAAGTCCATATTTGACCAAAGGAACATATTTTTGGCCAAATATTAGTCAACCTTGAACTTCCTATACATACTCAGAGACTCCTTCTGATGTTACGTCAGCCAAAAAAGAACTCCATATTTGACCCAGGGAACATATTTTTGGCCAAATAATAGTCAATCTTGACCTTTCTATACATACTCAAAGACTCCTTCTGATGCTTCATAAGCAATATAGATGTCCATATCTGACCTTTTGAACTTATTTCTGGTCAAAGGGTCTTCAAATGGATTTAAACTATATAAATTTAGAGACTCCTTCTGATGTTAAATCAGCCATAAAGAGGTCCCTTTTGACCTACTCAAGGTAAATATGGCCCTCGATCTTGAAATTTCTATACTTTCTCTCAGACTCCTTCTGATGTTAAATCAGCCATACAGAAGTCCATATTTGACCCATGGAAAATATTTTTAGTCAAATAATAGTCAATCTTGAACTTTCTATTCATACTCATAGACTCCTTCTGATGATACATCAGCCAAAAAGGAAGTCCATATTTGACCCAAGAAACATATTTTTGGCCAAATAATAGTCAATCTTGAACTTTCTATACATACTCAAAGACTCCTTCTGATGTTACGTCAGCCAAAAAATAAGTCCATATTTGACCCAAGGAACATATTTCTGGCCAATTAATAGTCGATCTTGAACTTTCTATACATACGCAGACTCCTTCTGATGTTACGTCAGCCATATAGATGTCCATATCTGACCTTTTGAACTTATTTCTGGTCAAAGGGTCTTAAAATGGATTTAAACTATATAAATTTAGAGACTCCTTCTGATGTTAAATCAGCCATAAAGAGGTCCCTTATGACCTACTCAACTTAAAATTGGCCCTCGATCTTGAAATTTCTATACTTTCTCTTAGACACCTTCTGATCATACCTCCTTCATCAGCCATACAGAAGTCCATATTTGACCCATGGAAAATATCTTTGGCCAAATAATAGTCAATCTTGAACTTTCTATACATACTCAAAGACTCCTGATGTTACGTCAGCCAAAAAAGAAGTCCATATTTGACCCATAGAAAATATTTTTGGCCAAATAATAGTAAATCTTGAACTTTCTATACATAGAGACTCCTTCTGATGTTACGTCATCCAAAAAATAAGTGCATATTTGACCCAAGGAACGTATTTTTGGCAAAATATTAGTCAATCTTGAACTTTCTATACATACTCAGAGACTCCTTCTCAGAGACTCAGAGAGTTTGGCTGACGTTCCTTTCTATGTCAGCCAAAAAAGAAGACCATATTTAACCCAAGGAACATATTTTTGGCCAAATAATAGTCAATCTTGAACTTTCTATACATACTCAAAGACTCCTTCTGATGTTACGTCAGCCAAAAAATAAGTCCATCTTTGACCCAAGGATCATATTTTTGGCCAAATAATAGTCAATCTTGAACTTTCTATACATACTCAAAGACTCCTTCTGATGTTACGTCAGCCAAAAAATAAGTCCATCTTTGACCCAAGGATCATATTTTTGGCCAAATAATAGTCAATCTTGAACTTTCTATACATACTCAAAGACTCCTGATGTTACGTCAGCCAAAAAATAAGTCCACATTTGACCCATAGAAAAGATTTTTGGCCAAATAATAGTCAATCTTGAACTTTCTATACATAGAGACTCCTTCTGATGTTACGTCAGCCAAAAAATAAGTCCATCTTTGACCTAAGGAACATATTTTTGGCAAAATAATAGTCAATATTGAACTTTCTATACATACTCAGAGACTCCTTCTGATGTTACGTCAGCCAAAAAATAAGTCCACATTTGACCCAGGGAACATATTTTTGGCCAAATAATAGTCAATCTTGAATTTTATATTCATACTGAAAAACTCCTGATGTTACGTCAGCCTAAAAAATAAGTCCACATTTGACCCAGGGAACATATTTTTGGCCAAATAATAGTCAATCTTGAACTTTCTATACATACTCAGAGACTCCTTCTGATGTTACGTCAGCCAAATAAGAGGTCCATATTTGACCCAAGGAACACATTTATGGCCAAATATCAGTCAACCTTGAACTTCCTATACATACTCAGAGACTCCTTCTGATGTTACGTCAGCCAAAAAATAAGTCCATATTTTACCCAAAGAACATATTTTTGGCCAAATAATAGTCAATCTTGAACTTTCTATACATAATCAGAGACTCCTTCTCAGAGACTCAGAGACTTTGGCTGACGTTCCTTTCTATGTCAGCCAAAAAATAAGTCCATATTTGACCCAAAGAACATATTTTTGGCCAAATGTTAGTCAACCTTGAACTTCCTTATACATACTCAGAGACTCCTTCTGATGTTACGTCAGCCAAAAAAGAACTCCATATTTGACCCAGGGAACATACTTTTTGCCAAATAATAGTCAATCTTGAACTTTCTATACATACTCAAAGACTCCTTCTGATGCTTCATAAGCCATACATATGTCCATATCTGACCTTTTGAACTTATTTCTGGTCAAAGGGTCTTCAAATGGATTTAAACTATATACATTTAGAGACTCCTTCTGATGTTAAATCAGCCATAAAGAGGTCCCTTTTGACCTACTCAAGGTAAATATGGCCCTCGATCTTGAAATTTCTATACTTTCTCTCAGACTCCTTCTGATGTTAAATCAGCCATACAGAAGTCCATATTTGACCCATGGAAAATATTTTTAGTCAAATAATAGTCAATCTTGAACTTTCTATTCATACTCATAGACTCCTTCTGATGATACGTCAGCCAAAAAGGAAGTCCATATTTGACCCAAGAAACATATTTTTGGCCAAATAATAGTCAATCTTGAACTTTCTATACCTACTCAAAGACTCCTTCTGATGTTACGTCAGCCAAAAAATAAGTCCATATTTGACTCAAGGAACATATTTCTGGCCAATTAATAGTCGATCTTGAACTTTCTATACATACGCAGACTCCTTCTGATGTTACGTCAGCCATATAGATGTCCATATCTGACCTTTTGAACTTATTTCTGGTCAAAGGGTCTTAAAATGGATTTAAACTATATAAATTTAGAGACTCCTTCTGATGTTAAATCAGCCATAAAGAGGTCCCTTATGACCTACTCAACTTAAAATTGGCCCTCGATCTTGAAATTTCTATACTTTCTCTTAGACACCTTCTGATCATACCTCCTTCATCAGCCATACAGAAGTCCATATTTGACCCATGGAAAATATCTTTGGCCAAATAATAGTCAATCTTGAACTTTCTATACATACTCAAAGACTCCTGATGTTACGTCAGCCAAAAAAGAAGTCCATATTTGACCCATAGAAAATATTTTTGGCCAAATAATAGTAAATCTTGAACTTTCTATACATAGAGACTCCTTCTGATGTTACGTCATCCAAAAAATAAGTGCATATTTGACCCAAGGAACGTATTTTTGGCAAAATATTAGTCAATCTTGAACTTTCTATACATACTCAGAGACTCCTTCTCAGAGACTCAGAGAGTTTGGCTGACGTTCCTTTCTATGTCAGCCAAAAAAGAAGACCATATTTGACCCAAGGAACATATTTTTGGCCAAATATTAGTCAACCTTGAACTTTCTATACATTTTCAAAGACTCATGATGTTACGTCAGCCAAAAAATAAGTCCATATTTGACCCAAGGAACATATTTTTGGCCAAATATTAGTCAACCTTGAACTTCCTTTACATACTCAGAGACTCCTTCTGATGTTACGTCAGCCAAAAAAGAAGTCCATATTTGACCCAGGGAACATATTTTTGGCCAAATAATAGTCAATCTTGAACTTTCTATACATATTCAAAGACTCCTTCTGATGCTTCATAAGCCATATGGATGTCCATATCTGACCTTTTGAACTTATTTCTGGTCAAAGGGTCTTCAAATGGATTTAAACTATATAAATTTAGAGACTCCTTCTGATGTTAAATCAGCCATAAAGAGGTCCCTTTTGACCTACTCAAGGTAAATATGGCCCTCAATCTTGAAATTTCTATATGTTCTCTCAGACTCCTTCTGATGTTAAATCAGCCATACAGAAGTCCATATATGACCCATGGAAAATATTTTTGGTCAAATAATAGTCAATCTTGATTTTTCTATACATACTCATAGACTCCTTCTGATGATACGTCAGCCAAAAAATAAGTCCATTTTTAACCCAAGGAACATATTTTTGGCCAAATAATAGTCAATCTTGAACTTTCTATACATACTCAAAGACTCCTTCTGATGTTACGTCAGCCAAAAAATAAGTCCATCTTTGACCCAAGGATCATATTTTTGGCCAAATAATAGTCAATCTTGAACTTTCTATACATACTCAAAGACTCCTTCTGATGTTACGTCAGCCAAAAAATAAGTCCATCTTTGACCCAAGGATCATATTTTTGGCCAAATAATAGTCAATCTTGAACTTTCTATACATACTCAAAGACTCCTGATGTTACGTCAGCCAAAAAATAAGTCCACATTTGACCCATAGAAAAGATTTTTGGCCAAATAATAGTCAATCTTGAACTTTCTATACATAGAGACTCCTTCTGATGTTACGTCAGCCAAAAAATAAGTCCATCTTTGACCTAAGGAACATATTTTTGGCAAAATAATAGTCAATATTGAACTTTCTATACATACTCAGAGACTCCTTCTGATGTTACGTCAGCCAAAAAATAAGTCCACATTTGACCCAGGGAACATATTTTTGGCCAAATAATAGTCAATCTTGAATTTTATATTCATACTGAAAAACTCCTGATGTTACGTCAGCCTAAAAAATAAGTCCACATTTGACCCAGGGAACATATTTTTGGCCAAATAATAGTCAATCTTGAACTTTCTATACATACTCAGAGACTCCTTCTGATGTTACGTCAGCCAAATAAGAGGTCCATATTTGACCCAAGGAACACATTTATGGCCAAATATCAGTCAACCTTGAACTTCCTATACATACTCAGAGACTCCTTCTGATGTTACGTCAGCCAAAAAATAAGTCCATATTTTACCCAAAGAACATATTTTTGGCCAAATAATAGTCAATCTTGAACTTTCTATACATAATCAGAGACTCCTTCTCAGAGACTCAGAGACTTTGGTTGACGTTTCTTTCTATGTCAGCCAAAAAAGAAGTCCATATTTGACCCAAGAAACATTTTTTGGGCCAAATATGTCAACCTTGAACTTCCTATACATACTCAGAGACTCCTTCTGATGTTATGTCAGCCAAAAAAGAAGTCCATATTTGACCCAGGGAACATATTTTTGGCCGAATAATAGTCAATCTTGAACTTTCTATATATACTCAAAGACTCCTTCTGATGCTTCATAAGCCATACATATGTCCATATCTGACCTTTTGAACTTATTTCTGGTCAAAGGGTCTTCAAATGGATTTAAACTATATAAATTTAGAGACTCCTTCTGATGTTAAATCAGCCATACAGAAGTCCATATTTGACCCATGGAAAATATTTTTGGTCAAATAATAGTCAATCTTGAACTTTCTATACATACTCATAGACTCCTGATGATACGTCAGCCAAAAAAGAAGTCCATATTTGACACAAGGAACATATTTTGGCCAAATAATAGTCAATTTTGAACTTTCTATACATACTCAGAGACTCATTCTGATCTTACGTCAGCCAAAAAATAAGTCCAAATTTGACACAGGGAACATATTTTTGGCCAAATAATAGTCAATCTTGAACTTTCTATACATACTCAAAGACTCCTGATGTTACGTCAGCCAAAAAAGAAGTCCATATTTGACCCATAGAAAATATTTTTGGCCAAATAATAGTCAATCTTGAACTTTCTATACATACTCATAAACTCCTTCTGATGCTTCATAAGCAATATAGATGTCCATACCTGACCTATTGAACTTATTTCTGGTCAAAGGGTCATCAAAAAGTTTTAAACTATATACACTTATAGACTCCTTCTAATGTTAAATCAGACAATTAGAGGTTCCTTTTTGAAATACTGAACTTGTTTATGGCCAAAGATTCCTTAAAGATTAAGTTATAGCCTACATTCAGATTGATTTCTTCTGATGTCAGGAAGACCCCATTCAAAATATGAATTACTAAACATATTTCAGACCAAAGAGTTCTCAAAACGAACTGTCTATACATACTCAAAGACTCCTTCTGATGTTACATCAGCCAAAAAATAAGTCCATATTTGACCCAATGAACATATTTTTGGCCAAATAATATTCAATCTTGAACTTTCTATACATACTCAGAGACTCTTTCTGATGTTACGTCAGCCAAATAAGAAGTCCATATTTGAACCAAGGAACATATTTTTTGCCAAATAATAGTCAATCTTGAACTTTCTATACATACTCAGAGACACCTTCTCAGAGACAGAGACGTTTTCAGAGAAGTTCAAGGTTGACTAATATTTGGCCAAAAATATGTTCCTTGGGTCAAATAAGGACTTCTTTTTTGGCTGACGTAGAAAGGAACGTCAGCCAAAAAAGAAGTCCATATTTGACCAAAGGAACATATTTTTGGCCAAATATTAGTCAACCTTGAACTTCCTATACATACTCAGAGACTCCTTCTGATGTTACGTCAGCCAAAAAAGAACTCCATATTTGACCCAGGGAACATATTTTTGGCCAAATAATAGTCAATCTTGACCTTTCTATACATACTCAAAGACTCCTTCTGATGCTTCATAAGCAATATAGATGTCCATATCTGACCTTTTGAACTTATTTCTGGTCAAAGGGTCTTCAAATGGATTTAAACTATATAAATTTAGAGACTCCTTCTGATGTTAAATCAGCCATAAAGAGGTCCCTTTTGACCTACTCAAGGTAAATATGGCCCTCGATCTTGAAATTTCTATACTTTCTCTCAGACTCCTTCTGATGTTAAATCAGCCATACAGAAGTCCATATTTGACCCATGGAAAATATTTTTAGTCAAATAATAGTCAATCTTGAACTTTCTATTCATACTCATAGACTCCTTCTGATGATACATCAGCCAAAAAGGAAGTCCATATTTGACCCAAGAAACATATTTTTGGCCAAATAATAGTCAATCTTGAACTTTCTATACATACTCAAAGACTCCTTCTGATGTTACGTCAGCCAAAAAATAAGTCCATATTTGACCCAAGGAACATATTTCTGGCCAATTAATAGTCGATCTTGAACTTTCTATACTTACGCAGACTCCTTCTGATGTTACGTCAGCCATATAGATGTCCATATCTGACCTTTTGAACTTATTTCTGGTCAAAGGGTCTTAAAATGGATTTAAACTATATAAATTTAGAGACTCCTTCTGATGTTAAATCAGCCATAAAGAGGTCCCTTATGACCTACTCAACTTAAAATTGGCCCTCGATCTTGAAATTTCTATACTTTCTCTTAGACACCTTCTGATCATACCTCCTTCATCAGCCATACAGAAGTCCATATTTGACCCATGGAAAATATCTTTGGCCAAATAATAGTCAATCTTGAACTTTCTATACATACTCAAAGACTCCTGATGTTACGTCAGCCAAAAAAGAAGTCCATATTTGACCCATAGAAAATATTTTTGGCCAAATAATAGTAAATCTTGAACTTTCTATACATAGAGACTCCTTCTGATGTTACGTCATCCAAAAAATAAGTGCATATTTGACCCAAGGAACGTATTTTTGGCAAAATATTAGTCAATCTTGAACTTTCTATACATACTCAGAGACTCCTTCTCAGAGACTCAGAGAGTTTGGCTGACGTTCCTTTCTATGTCAGCCAAAAAAGAAGACCATATTTGACCCAAGGAACATATTTTTGGCCAAATATTAGTCAACCTTGAACTTTCTATACATTTTCAAAGACTCATGATGTTACGTCAGCCAAAAAATAAGTCCATATTTGACCCAAGGAACATATTTTTGGCCAAATATTAGTCAACCTTGAACTTCCTTTACATACTCAGAGACTCCTTCTGATGTTACGTCAGCCAAAAAAGAAGTCCATATTTGACCCAGGGAACATATTTTTGGCCAAATAATAGTCAATCTTGAACTTTCTATACATATTCAAAGACTCCTTCTGATGCTTCATAAGCCATATGGATGTCCATATCTGACCTTTTGAACTTATTTCTGGTCAAAGGGTCTTCAAATGGATTTAAACTATATAAATTTAGAGACTCCTTCTGATGTTAAATCAGCCATAAAGAGGTCCCTTTTGACCTACTCAAGGTAAATATGGCCCTCAATCTTGAAATTTCTATATGTTCTCTCAGACTCCTTCTGATGTTAAATCAGCCATACAGAAGTCCATATATGACCCATGGAAAATATTTTTGGTCAAATAATAGTCAATCTTGATTTTTCTATACATACTCATAGACTCCTTCTGATGATACGTCAGCCAAAAAATAAGTCCATTTTTAACCCAAGGAACATATTTTTGGCCAAATAATAGTCAATCTTGAACTTTCTATACATACTCAAAGACTCCTTCTGATGTTACGTCAGCCAAAAAATAAGTCCATCTTTGACCCAAGGATCATATTTTTGGCCAAATAATAGTCAATCTTGAACTTTCTATACATACTCAAAGACTCCTTCTGATGTTACGTCAGCCAAAAAATAAGTCCATCTTTGACCCAAGGATCATATTTTTGGCCAAATAATAGTCAATCTTGAACTTTCTATACATACTCAAAGACTCCTGATGTTACGTCAGCCAAAAAATAAGTCCACATTTGACCCATAGAAAAGATTTTTGGCCAAATAATAGTCAATCTTGAACTTTCTATACATAGAGACTCCTTCTGATGTTACGTCAGCCAAAAAATAAGTCCATCTTTGACCTAAGGAACATATTTTTGGCAAAATAATAGTCAATATTGAACTTTCTATACATACTCAGAGACTCCTTCTGATGTTACGTCAGCCAAAAAATAAGTCCACATTTGACCCAGGGAACATATTTTTGGCCAAATAATAGTCAATCTTGAACTTTCTATACATACTCAGAGACTCCTTCTGATGTTACGTCAGCCAAATAAGAGGTCCATATTTGACCCAAGGAACACATTTATGGCCAAATATCAGTCAACCTTGAACTTCCTATACATACTCAGAGACTCCTTCTGATGTTACGTCAGCCAAAAAATAAGTCCATATTTTACCCAAAGAACATATTTTTGGCCAAATAATAGTCAATCTTGAACTTTCTATACATAATCAGAGACTCCTTCTCAGAGACTCAGAGACTTTGGTTGACGTTTCTTTCTATGTCAGCCAAAAAAGAAGTCCATATTTGACCCAAGAAACATTTTTTGGGCCAAATATGTCAACCTTGAACTTCCTATACATACTCAGAGACTCCTTCTGATGTTATGTCAGCCAAAAAAGAAGTCCATATTTGACCCAGGGAACATATTTTTGGCCGAATAATAGTCAATCTTGAACTTTCTATATATACTCAAAGACTCCTTCTGATGCTTCATAAGCCATACATATGTCCATATCTGACCTTTTGAACTTATTTCTGGTCAAAGGGTCTTCAAATGGATTTAAACTATATAAATTTAGAGACTCCTTCTGATGTTAAATCAGCCATAAAGAGGTCCCTTTTGACCTACTCAAGGTAAATATGGCCCTCGATCTTGAAATTTCTATACTTTCTCTCAGACTCCTTCTGATGTTAAAACAGCCATACAGAAGTCCATATTTGACCCATGGAAAATATTTTTGGTCAAATAATAGTCAATCTTGAACTTTCTATACATACTCATAGACTCCTGATGATACGTCAGCCAAAAAAGAAGTCCATATTTGACACAAGGAACATATTTTGGCCAAATAATAGTCAATTTTGAACTTTCTATACATACTCAGAGACTCATTCTGATCTTACGTCAGCCAAAAAATAAGTCCAAATTTGACACAGGGAACATATTTTTGGCCAAATAATAGTCAATCTTGAACTTTCTATACATACTCAAAGACTCCTGATGTTACGTCAAAGGGTCATCAAAAAGTTTTAAACTATATACACTTATAGACTCCTTCTAATGTTAAATCAGACAATTAGAGGTTCCTTTTTGAAATACTGAACTTGTTTATGGCCAAAGATTCCTTAAAGATTAAGTTATAGCCTACATTCAGATTGATTTCTTCTGATGTCAGGAAGACCCCATTCAAAATATGAATTACTAAACATATTTCAGACCAAAGAGTTCTCAAAACGAACTTTCTATACATACTCAAAGTCCATATTTGACCCAATGAACATATTTTTGGCCAAATAATATTCAATCTTGAACTTTCTATACATACTCAGAGACTCTTTCTGATGTTACGTCAGCCAAATAAGAAGTCCATATTTGAACCAAGGAACATATTTTTTGCCAAATAATAGTCAATCTTGAACTTTCTATACATACTCAGAGACACCTTCTCAGAGACAGAGACGTTTTCAGAGAAGTTCAAGGTTGACTAATATTTGGCCAAAAATATGTTCCTTGGGTCAAATAAGGACTTCTTTTTTGGCTGACGTAGAAAGGAACGTCAGCCAAAAAAGAAGTCCATATTTGACCAAAGGAACATATTTTTGGCCAAATATTAGTCAACCTTGAACTTCCTATACATACTCAGAGACTCCTTCTGATGTTACGTCAGCCAAAAAAGAACTCCATATTTGACCCAGGGAACATATTTTTGGCCAAATAATAGTCAATCTTGACCTTTCTATACATACTCAAAGACTCCTTCTGATGCTTCATAAGCAATATAGATGTCCATATCTGACCTTTTGAACTTATTTCTGGTCAAAGGGTCTTCAAATGGATTTAAACTATATAAATTTAGAGACTCCTTCTGATGTTAAATCAGCCATAAAGAGGTCCCTTTTGACCTACTCAAGGTAAATATGGCCCTCGATCTTGAAATTTCTATACTTTCTCTCAGACTCCTTCTGATGTTAAATCAGCCATACAGAAGTCCATATTTGACCCATGGAAAATATTTTTAGTCAAATAATAGTCAATCTTGAACTTTCTATTCATACTCATAGACTCCTTCTGATGATACATCAGCCAAAAAGGAAGTCCATATTTGACCCAAGAAACATATTTTTGGCCAAATAATAGTCAATCTTGAACTTTCTATACATACTCAAAGACTCCTTCTGATGTTACGTCAGCCAAAAAATAAGTCCATATTTGACCCAAGGAACATATTTCTGGCCAATTAATAGTCGATCTTGAACTTTCTATACATACGCAGACTCCTTCTGATGTTACGTCAGCCATATAGATGTCCATATCTGACCTTTTGAACTTATTTCTGGTCAAAGGGTCTTAAAATGGATTTAAACTATATAAATTTAGAGACTCCTTCTGATGTTAAATCAGCCATAAAGAGGTCCCTTATGACCTACTCAACTTAAAATTGGCCCTCGATCTTGAAATTTCTATACTTTCTCTTAGACACCTTCTGATCATACCTCCTTCATCAGCCATACAGAAGTCCATATTTGACCCATGGAAAATATCTTTGGCCAAATAATAGTCAATCTTGAACTTTCTATACATACTCAAAGACTCCTGATGTTACGTCAGCCAAAAAAGAAGTCCATATTTGACCCATAGAAAATATTTTTGGCCAAATAATAGTAAATCTTGCACTTTCTATACATAGAGACTCCTTCTGATGTTACGTCATCCAAAAAATAAGTGCATATTTGACCCAAGGAACGTATTTTTGGCAAAATATTAGTCAATCTTGAACTTTCTATACATACTCAGAGACTCCTTCTCAGAGACTCAGAGACTTTGGCTGACGTTCCTTTCTATGTCAGCCAAAAAAGAAGACCATGTTTGACCCAAGGAACATATTTTTGGCCAAATATTAGTCAACCTTGAACTTTCTATACATTTTCAAAGACTCATGATGTTACGTCAGCCAAAAAATAAGTCCATATTTGACCCAAGGAACATATTTTTGGCCAAATATTAGTCAACCTTGAACTTCCTTTACATACTCAGAGACTCCTTCTGATGTTACGTCAGCCAAAAAAGAAGTCCATATTTGACCCAGGGAACATATTTTTGGCCAAATAATAGTCAATCTTGAACTTTCTATACATATTCAAAGACTCCTTCTGATGCTTCATAAGCCATATGGATGTCCATATCTGACCTTTTGAACTTATTTCTGGTCAAAGGGTCTTCAAATGGATTTAAACTATATAAATTTAGAGACTCCTTCTGATGTTAAATCAGCCATAAAGAGGTCCCTTTTGACCTACTCAAGGTAAATATGGCCCTCAATCTTGAAATTTCTATATGTTCTCTCAGACTCCTTCTGATGTTAAATCAGCCATACAGAAGTCCATATATGACCCATGGAAAATATTTTTGGTCAAATAATAGTCAATCTTGATTTTTCTATACATACTCATAGACTCCTTCTGATGATACGTCAGCCAAAAAATAAGTCCATTTTTAACCCAAGGAACATATTTTTGGCCAAATAATAGTCAATCTTGAACTTTCTATACATACTCAAAGACTCCTTCTGATGTTACGTCAGCCAAAAAATAAGTCCATCTTTTACCCAAGGATCATATTTTTGGCCAAATAATAGTCAATCTTGAACTTTCTATACATACTCAGAGACTCATTCTTGATCTTACGTCAGCCAAAAAATAAGCCCAAATTTGACCAAGGGGAACATATTTTTGGCCAAATAATAGTCAATCTTGAACTTTCTATACATACTCAAAGACTCCTGATGTTACGTCAGCCAAAAAATAAGTCCATATTTGACCCATAGAAAAGATTTTTGGCCAAATAATAGTCAATCTTGAACTTTCTATACATAGAGACTCCTTCTGATGTTACGTCAGCCAAAAAATAAGTCCATCTTTGACCTAAGGAACATATTTTTGGCAAAATAATAGTCAATATTGAACTTTCTATACATACTCAGAGACTCCTTCTGATATTACGTCAGCCAAAAAATAAGTCCACATTTGACCCAGGGAACATATTTTTGGCCAAATAATAGTCAATCTTGAATTTTATATTCATACTGAAAAACTCCTGATGTTACGTCAGCCTAAAAAATAAGTCCACATTTGACCCAGGGAACATATTTTTGGCCAAATAATAGTCAATCTTGAACTTTCTATACATACTCAGAGACTCCTTCTGATGTTACGTCAGCCAATAAAGAAGTCCATATTTGACCCGAGGAACATATTTTTTTGCCAAATAATGGTCAATCTTGAACTTTCTATACATACTCAGAGACTCCTTCTCAGAGACTCAGAGACTTTGGCTGACAATCCTTTCTATGTCAGCCAAAAAAGAAGTCCATATTTGACCCAAGGAACATATTTTTGGCCAAATATCAGTCAACCTTGAACTTCCTATACATACTCAGAGACTCCTTCTGATGTTACGTCAGCCAAAAAAGAAGTCCATATTTGACCCAGGGAACATATTTTTGGCCAAATATTAGTCAATCTTGAACTTTCTATACATACTCATAGACTCCTTCTGATGTTACGTCAGCCAAATAAGAGGTCCATATTTGACCCAAGGAACATATTTATGGCCAAATAATAGTCAATCTTGAACTTTCTATTCATATTCAAAAACTCCTGTTACGTCAGCCAAAAAATAAGTCCATATTTTACCCAAAGAACATATTTTTGGCCAAATAATAGTCAATCTTGAACTTTCTATACATAATCAGAGACTCCTTCTCAGAGACTCAGAGACTTTGGTTGACGTTTCTTTCTATGTCAGCCAAAAAAGAAGTCCATATTTGACCCAAGAAACATTTTTTGGGCCAAATATTAGTCAACCTTGAACTTCCTATACATACTCAGAGACTCCTTCTGATGTTATGTCAGCCAAAAAAGAAGTCCATATTTGATCCAGGGAACATATTTTTGGCCGAATAATAGTCAATCTTGAACTTTCTATATATACTCAAAGACTCCTTCTGATGCTTCATAAGCCATACATATGTCCATATCTGACCTTTTGAACTTATTTCTGGTCAAAGGGTCTTCAAATGGATTTAAACTATATAAATTTAGAGACTCCTTCTGATGTTAAATCAGCCATAAAGAGGTCCCTTTTGACCTACTCAAGGTAAATATGGCCCTCGATCTTGAAATTTCTATACTTTCTCTCAGACTCCTTCTGATGTTAAAACAGCCATACAGAAGTCCATATTTGACCCATGGAAAATATTTTTGGTCAAATAATAGTCAATCTTGAACTTTCTATACATACTCATAGACTCCTGATGATACGTCAGCCAAAAAAGAAGTCCATATTTGACACAAGGAACATATTTTGGCCAAATAATAGTCAATTTTGAACTTTCTATACATACTCAGAGACTCCTGATCTTACGTCAGCCAAAAAATAAGTCCAAATTTGACACAGGGAACATATTTTTGGCCAAATAATAGTCAATCTTGAACTTTCTATACATACTCAAAGACTCCTGATGTTACGTCAGCCAAAAAGAAGTCCATATTTGACCCATAGAAAATATTTTTGGCCAAATAATAGTCAATCTTGAACTTTCTATACATACTCATAAACTCCTTCTGATGCTTCATAAGCAATATAGATGTCCATACCTGACCTATTGAACTTATTTCTGGTCAAAGGGTCATCAAAAAGTTTTAAACTATATACACTTTATAGACTCCTTCTAATGTTAAATCAGACAATTAGAGGTTTTTGAAATACTGAACTTGTTTATGGCCAAAGATTCCTTAAAGATTAAGTTATAGCCTACATTCAGATTGATTTCTTCTGATGTCAGGAAGACCCCATTCAAAATATGAATTACTAAACATATTTCAGACCAAAGAGTTCTCAAAACGAACTTTCTATACATACTCAAAGCCATACAGAAGTCCATATTTGACCCATGGAAAATATTTTTAGTCAAATAATAGTCAATCTTGAACTTTCTATTCATACTCATAGACTCCTTCTGATGATACGTCAGCCAAAAAGGAAGTCCATATTTGACCCAAGAAACATATTTTTGGCCAAATAATAGTCAATCTTGAACTTTCTATACATACTCAAAGACTCCTTCTGATGTTACGTCAGCCAAAAAATAAGTCCATATTTGACCCAAGGAACATATTTCTGGCCAATTAATAGTCGATCTTGAACTTTCTATACATACGCAGACTCCTTCTGATGTTACGTCAGCCATATAGATGTCCATATCTGACCTTTTGAACTTATTTCTGGTCAAAGGGTCTTAAAATGGATTTAAACTATATAAATTTAGAGACTCCTTCTGATGTTAAATCAGCCATAAAGAGGTCCCTTATGACCTACTCAACTTAAAATTGGCCCTCGATCTTGAAATTTCTATACTTTCTCTTAGACACCTTCTGATCATACCTCCTTCATCAGCCATACAGAAGTCCATATTTGACCCATGGAAAATATCTTTTGCCAAATAATAGTCAATCTTGAACTTTCTATACATACTCAAAGACTCCTGATGTTACGTCAGCCAAAAAAGAAGTCCATATTTGACCCATAGAAAAGATTTTTTGCCAAATAATAGTCAATCTTGAACTTTCTATACATAGAGACTCCTTCTGATGTTACGTCAGCCAAAAAATAAGTCCATCTTTGACCTAAGGAACATATTTTTGGCAAAATAATAGTCAATATTGAACTTTCTATACATACTCAGAGACTCCTTCTGATGTTACGTCAGCCAAAAAATAAGTCCACATTTGACCCAGGGAACATATTTTTGGCCAAATAATAGTCAATCTTGAATTTTATATTCATACTGAAAAACTCCTGATGTTACGTCAGCCTAAATGATAAGTCCACATTTGACCCAGGGAACATATTTTTGGCCAAATAATAGTCAATCTTGAACTTTCTATACATACTCAGAGACTCCTTCTGATGTTACGTCAGCCAATAAAGAAGTCCATATTTGACCCGAGGAACATATTTTTTTGCCAAATAATGGGCAATCTTGAACTTTCTATACATACTCAGAGACTCCTTCTCAGAGACTCAGAGACTTTGGCTGACAATCCTTTCTATGTCAGCCAAAAAAGAAGTCCATATTTGACCCAAGGAACATATTTTTGGCCAAATATCAGTCAACCTTGAACTTCCTATACATACTCAGAGACTCCTTCTGATGTTACGTCAGCCAAAAAAGAAGTCCATATTTGACCCAGGGAACATATTTTTGGCCAAATATTAGTCAATCTTGAACTTTCTATACATACTCATAGACTCCTTCTGATGTTACGTCAGCCAAATAAGAGGTCCATATTTGACCCAAGGAACATATTTATGGCCAAATAATAGTCAATCTTGAACTTTCTATTCATATTCAAAAACTCCTGTTACGTCAGCCAAAAAATAAGTCCATATTTTACCCAAAGAACATATTTTTGGCCAAATAATAGTCAATCTTGAACTTTCTATACATAATCAGAGACTCCTTCTCAGAGACTCAGAGACTTTGGTTGACGTTTCTTTCTATGTCAGCCAAAAAAGAAGTCCATATTTGACCCAAGAAACATTTTTTGGGCCAAATATTAGTCAACCTTGAACTTCCTATACATACTCAGAGACTCCTTCTGATGTTATGTCAGCCAAAAAAGAAGTCCATATTTGACCCAGGGAACATATTTTTGGCCGAATAATAGTCAATCTTGAACTTTCTATATATACTCAAAGACTCCTTCTGATGCTTCATAAGCCATACATATGTCCATATCTGACCTTTTGAACTTATTTCTGGTCAAAGGGTCTTCAAATGGATTTAAACTATATAAATTTAGAGACTCCTTCTGATGTTAAATCAGCCATAAAGAGGTCCCTTTTGACCTACTCAAGGTAAATATGGCCCTCGATCTTGAAATTTCTATACTTTCTCTCAGACTCCTTCTGATGTTAAAACAGCCATACAGAAGTCCATATTTGACCCATGGAAAATATTTTTGGTCAAATAATAGTCAATCTTGAACTTTCTATACATACTCATAGACTCCTGATGATACGTCAGCCAAAAAAGAAGTCCATATTTGACACAAGGAACATATTTTGGCCAAATAATAGTCAATTTTGAACTTTCTATACATACTCAGAGACTCATTCTGATCTTACGTCAGCCAAAAAATAAGTCCAAATTTGACACAGGGAACATATTTTTGGCCAAATAATAGTCAATCTTGAACTTTCTATACATACTCAAAGACTCCTGATATTACGTCAGCCAAAAAAGAAGTCCATATTTGACCCATAGAAAATATTTTTGGCCAAATAATAGTCAATCTTGAACTTTCTATACATACTCATAAACTCCTTCTGATGCTTCATAAGCAATATAGATGTCCATACCTGACCTATTGAACTTATTTCTGGTCAAAGGGTCATCAAAAAGTTTTAAACTATATACACTTATAGACTCCTTCTAATGTTAAATCAGACAATTAGAGGTTCCTTTTTGAAATACTGAACTTGTTTATGGCCAAAGATTCCTTAAAGATTAAGTTATAGCCTACATTCAGATTGATTTCTTCTGATGTCAGGAAGACCCCATTCAAAATATGAATTACTAAACATATTTCAGACCAAAGAGTTCTCAAAACGAACTTTCTATACATACTCAAAGACTCCTTCTGATGTTACGTCAGCCAAAAAATAAGTCCATATTTGACCCAATGAACATATTTTTGGCCAAATAATATTCAATCTTGAACTTTCTATACATACTCAGAGACACCTTCTCAGAGACAGAGACTTTTTCAGAGAAGTTCAAGGTTGACTAATATTTGGCCAAAAATATGTTCCTTGGGTCAAATAAGGACTTCTTTTTTGGCTGACGTAGAAAGGAACGTCAGCCAAAAAAGAAGTCCACATTTGACCCAGGGAACATATTTTTGGCCAAATAATAGTCAATCTTGAATTTTATATTCATACTGAAAAACTCCTGATGTTACGTCAGCCTAAAAAATAAGTCCACATTTGACCCAGGGAACATATTTTTGGCCAAATAATAGTCAATCTTGAACTTTCTATACATACTCAGAGACTCCTTCTGATGTTACGTCAGCCAATAAAGAAGTCCATATTTGACCCGAGGAACATATTTTTTTGCCAAATAATGGTCAATCTTGAACTTTCTATACATACTCAGAGACTCCTTCTCAGAGACTCAGAGACTTTGGCTGACAATCCTTTCTATGTCAGCCAAAAAAGAAGTCCATATTTGACCCAAGGAACATATTTTTGGCCAAATATCAGTCAACCTTGAACTTCCTATACATACTCAGAGACTCCTTCTGATGTTACGTCAGCCAAAAAAGAAGTCCATATTTGACCCAGGGAACATATTTTTGGCCAAATATTAGTCAATCTTGAACTTTCTATACATACTCATAGACTCCTTCTGATGTTACGTCAGCCAAATAAGAGGTCCATATTTGACCCAAGGAACATATTTATGGCCAAATAATAGTCAATCTTGAACTTTCTATTCATATTCAAAAACTCCTGTTACGTCAGCCAAAAAATAAGTCCATATTTTACCCAAAGAACATATTTTTGCCCAAATAATAGTCAATCTTGAACTTTCTATACATAATCAGAGACTCCTTCTCAGAGACTCAGAGACTTTGGTTGACGTTTCTTTCTATGTCAGCCAAAAAAGAAGTCCATATTTGACCCAAGAAACATTTTTTGGGCCAAATATTAGTCAACCTTGAACTTCCTATACATACTCAGAGACTCCTTCTGATGTTATGTCAGCCAAAAAAGAAGTCCATATTTGACCCAGGGAACATATTTTTGGCCGAATAATAGTCAATCTTGAACTTTCTATATATACTCAAAGACTCCTTCTGATGCTTCATAAGCCATATAGATGTCCATATCTGACCTTTTGAACTTATTTCTGGTCAAAGGGTCTTCAAATGGATTTAAACTATATACATTTAGAGACTCCTTCTGATGTTAAATCAGCCATAAAGAGGTCCCTTTTGACCTACTCAAGGTAAATATTGCCCTCGATCTTGAAATTTCTATACTTTCTCTCAGACTCCTTCTGATGTTAAATCAGCCATACAGAAGTCCATATTTGACCCAAGGAAAATATTTTTGGCCAAATAATAGTAAATCTTGAACTTTCTATACATACTCAAAGACTCCTATTGTTACGTCAGCCAAAAAATAAGTCCATATTTGACTCCTTCCGATGTTACGTCAGCCAAAAAATAAGTCCATATTTGACCCAAGGAACATATTTTTGGCCAAATAGTAGTCAATCTTGAACTTTCTATACATACTCAAAGACTCCTGATGTTGCGTCAGCCAAAAAATAAGTCCATATTTGACCCAAAGAACATATTTTTGGCCAAATAATAGTCAATCTTGAACTTTCTATACATACTCAAAGACTCCTGATGTTACGTCAGCCAAAAAATAAGTCCATATTTGACCAAGGAACATATTTTTGGCCAAATAATAGTCAATCTTGAACCTCCAATACATACTCAAAGACTCCTTCTTATGTTACGTCAGCCAAAAAAGAAGTCCATATTTGACCAAAGGTACATATTTTTGGCCAAATAATGGTTAATCTTGAACTTTCAATACATACTCAAAGACTCCTGATGTCATGTCAGCCAAAAAATAAGTCCACATTTGACCCAGGGAACATATTTTTGGCCAAATAATAGTCAATCTTGAACTTTTTTATAAATACTCAGAGACTCCTTCTTATGTTACGTCAGCCAAAAAATAAGTCCATATTTGACCCAAGGAACATATTTTTTGCCAAATAATGGTCAATCTTGAACTTTCAATACATACTCAAAGACTCCTGATGTCATGTCAGCCAAAAAATAAGTCCATATTTGACCCAAGGAACATATTTTTGGCCAAATAATAGTCAATCTTGAACTTTCTATACATACTCAAAGACTCCTGATGTTACATCAGCCAAAAAATAAGTCCATATTTGACCCAAGGAACATATTTTTGGCCAAATAATAGTCAATCTTGAACTTTTTTATAAATACTCAGAGACTCCTTCTGATGTTACGTCAGCCAAAAAATAAGTCCACATTTGACCCAGGGAACATATTTTTGGCCAAATAATAGTCTATCTTGAACTTTCTATCCATACTCAAAGACTCCTGATGTTACGTCAGCCAAAAAAGAGGTCCATTTTTGACCCAAGGAACATATTTTTGGCCAAATAATAGTCAATCTTGAACTTTCTATACATACTCAGAGACTCTTTCTGATGTCACTTCAGCCAAAAAATAAGTCCACATTTTACCCAGGGAACATATTTTTGGCCAAATAATAGTCTATCTTGAACTTTCTATCCATACTCAAAGACTCCTGATGTTACGTCAGCCAAAAAATAAGTCCATATTTGACCCAAGGAACATATTTTTGGCCAAATAATAGTAATCTTGAACTTTCTATACATACTCAAAGATTCCTGATGTTACGTCAGCCAAAAAATAAGTCCATATTTGACCCAAGGAACATATTTTTGGCAAAATAATAGTCAATCTTGAACTTTCTATACATACTCAGAGACTCTTTCTGATGTTACGTCAGCCAAAAAATAAGTCCACGTTTGACCCAGGGAACATATTTTTGGCCAAATAATAGTCAATCTTGATCTTTCTATACATACTCAAAGACTCCTTCTGATGTTACGTCAGCCAAAAAATAAGTCCATCTTTGACCCAAGGATCATATTTTTGGCCAAATAATAGTCAATCTTGAACTTTCTATACATACTCAGAGACTCATTCTTGATCTTACGTCAGCCAAAAAATAAGCCCAAATTTGACCAAGGGGAACATATTTTTGGCCAAATAATAGTCAATCTTGAACTTTCTATACATACTCAAAGACTCCTGATGTTACGTCAGCCAAAAAATAAGTCCATATTTGACCCATAGAAAAGATTTTTGGCCAAATAATAGTCAATCTTGAACTTTCTATACATACTCATAGACTCCTGATGATACGTCAGCCAAAAAAGAAGTCCATATTTGACACAAGGAACATATTTTGGCCAAATAATAGTCAATTTTGAACTTTCTATACATACTCAGAGACTCCTTCTGATGTTACGTCAGCCAAAAAATAAGTCCACATTTGACCCAGGGAACATATTTTTGGCCAAATAATAGTCAATCTTGAATTTTATATTCATACTGAAAAACTCCTGATGTTACGTCAGCCTAAAAAATAAGTCCACATTTGACCCAGGGAACATATTTTTGGCCAAATAATAGTCAATCTTGAACTTTCTATACATACTCAGAGACTCCTTCTGATGTTACGTCAGCCAATAAAGAAGTCCATATTTGACCCGAGGAACATATTTTTTTGCCAAATAATGGTCAATCTTGAACTTTCTATACATACTCAGAGACTCCTTCTCAGAGACTCAGAGACTTTGGCTGACAATCCTTTCTATGTCAGCCAAAAAAGAAGTCCATATTTGACCCAAGGAACATATTTTTGGCCAAATATCAGTCAACCTTGAACTTCCTATACATACTCAGAGACTCCTTCTGATGTTATGTCAGCCAAAAAAGAAGTCCATATTTGACCCAGGGAACATATTTTTGGCCAAATAATAGTCTATCTTGAACTTTCTATCCATACTCAAAGACTCCTGATGTTACGTCAGCCAAAAAAGAGGTCAATTTTTGACCCAAGGAACATATTTTTGGCCAAATAATAGTCAATCTTGAACTTTCTATACATACTCAGAGACTCTTTCTGATGTCACGTCAGCCAAAAAATAAGTCCACATTTTACCCAGGGAACATATTTTTGGCCAAATAATAGTCAATCTTGAACTTTCTATACATACTCAAAGACTCCTGATGTTACGTAAGCCAAAAAAGAGGTCCATATTTGACCCAAGGAACATATTTTTGGCCAAATAATAGTCAATCTTGAACTTTCTATACATACTCATAGACTCCTTCTGATGTTACATCAGCCGAAAAAGAAGTCCATATTTGACTCAAGGAACATGTTTTTGGCCAAATAATAGTCAATCTTGAAATTTCTATACAAACTCAAAGACTCCTATTGTTACGTCAGCCAAAAAATAAGTCCATATTTGACTCCTTCTGATGTTACGTCAGCCAAAAAATAAGTCCACATTTGACCCAGGGAACATATTTTTGGCCAAATAATAGTCTATCTTGAACTTTCTATCCATACTCAAAGACTCCTGATGTTACGTCAGCCAAAAAAGAGGTCCATTTTTGACCCAAGGAACATATTTTTGGCCAAATAATAGTCAATCTTGAACTTTCTATACATACTCAAAGACTCCTGATGTTACGTAAGCCAAAAAAGAGGTCCATATTTGACCCAAGGAACATATTTTTGGCCAAATAATAGTCAATCTTGAACTTTCTATACATAGTCATAGACTCCTTCTGATGTTACGTCAGCAAAAAAATAAGTCCATATTTGACCCAAGGAACATATTTTTTGCCAAATAATAGTTCATCTTGAACTTTCTCTACATACTCAAAGACTCCTGATGTTACGTCAGCAAAAAAATAAGTCCATATTTGACCCAAGGAACATATTTTTGGCCAAATAATAGTTCATCTTGAACTTTCTATACAAACTCAGAGACTCCTTCTGATGTTAAATCAGCCATAAAGAGGTCCCTTTCGACCTATACTCAAGGTAAATATGGCCTTCGATCTTGAAATTTCTTCACTTTTTTTTAGACTCCTTCTGATGTTACGTCAGCCAAAAAAGAAGTCCATATTTGACCCAAGGAACATATTTTTGGCCAAATAATAGTCAATCTTGAACTTTCTATACATACTCAAAGACTCCTGATGTTACGTCAGCCAAAAAATAAGTCCATATTTGACCCAAGGAACATATTTTTGGCCAAATAATAGTCAATCTTGATCTTTCTATACAAACTCAAAGACTCCTATTGTCACGTCAGCCAAAAAATAAGTACATTTTTGACCCAAGGAACATATTATTGGCCAAATAATAGTCAATCTTGAACTTTCTATACATACTCAAAGATTCCTGATGTTACGTCAGCCAAAAAATAAGTCCATATTTGACCCAAGGAAGATATTTTTGGCCAAATAATAGTCAATCTTGAACTTTCTATACATACTCAGAGACTCTTTCTGATGTTACGTCAGCCAAAAAATAAGTCCACGTTTGACCCAGGGAACATATTTTTGGCCAAATAATAGTCAATCTTGATCTTTCTATACATACTCAAAGACTCCTGATGTTACGTCAGCCAAAAAATAAGTCCATATTTGACCCAAGGAAGATATTTTTGGCCAAATAATAGTCAATCTTGAACTTTCTATACATACTCAGAGACTCTTTCTGATGTTACGTCAGCCAAAAAATAAGTCCATATTTGACCCAAGGAACATATTTTTGGCCAAATAATGGTCAATCTTGAACTTTCAATACATACTCAAAGACTCCTTCTTATGTTACGTCAGCCAAAAAAGAAGTTCATATTTGACCCACGGAACATATTTTTTTGCCAAATAATGGTCAATCTTGAACTTTCAATACATACTCAAAGACTCCTGATGTCATGTCAGCCAAAAAACAAGTCCATATTTGACCCAAGGAACATATTTTTGGCCAAATAATAGTAATCTTGAACTTTCTATACATACTCAAAGATTCCTGATGTTACGTCAGCCAAAAAATAAGTCCATATTTGACCCAAGGAACATATTTTTGGCAAAATAATAGTCAATCTTGAACTTTCTATACATACTCAGAGACTCTTTCTGATGTTACGTCAGCCAAAAAATAAGTCCACGTTTGACCCAGGGAACATATTTTTGGCCAAATAATAGTCAATCTTGATCTTTCTATACATACTCAAAGACTCCTTCTGATGTTATGTCAGCCAAAAAATAAGTCCATCTTTGACCACAAGGATCATATTTTTGGCCAAATAATAGTCAATCTTGAACTTTCTATACATACTCAGAGACTCATTCTTGATCTTACGTCAGCCAAAAAAGAAGTCCATATTTGACCCAAGGAACATATTTTTTTGCCAAATAATGGTCAATCTTGAACTTTCTATACATACTCAGAGACTCTTTCTGATGTTACGTCAGCCAAAAAATATGTCCACATTTGACCCAGGGAACATATTTTTGGCCAAATAATAGTCAATCTTGAACTTTCTATAAATACTCAGAGACTCTTTCTGATGTTACGTCAGCCAAAAAATAAGTCCACATTTGACCCAGGGAACATATTTTTGGCCAAATAATAGTCAATCTTGAACTTTTTTATAAATACTCAGAGACTCCTTCTGATGTTACGGCAGCCAAAAAATAAGTCCATATTTGACCCAAGGAACATATTTTTGGCCAAATAATAGTCAATCTTGAACTTTCTATACATACTCAAAGACTCCTTCTTATGTTACGTCAGCCAAAAAAGAAGTCCATTTTTGACCCAAGGAACATATTTTTTGCCAAATAATGGTCAATCTTGAACTTTCAATACATACTCAAAGACTCCTGATGTTACGTCAGCCAAAAAATAAGTCAATTTTTGACCCAAGGAACATATTATTGGCCAAATAATAGTCAATCTTGAACTTTCTATACATACTCAAAGACTCCTGATGTTACGTCAGCCAAAAAATAAGTCCATATTTGACCCAAGGAACATATTTTTGGCCAAATAATAGTCAATCTTGAACTTTCTATAAATACTCAGAGACTCCTTCTGATGTTACGGCAGCCAAAAAATAAGTCCATATTTGACCCAAGGAACATATTTTTGGCCAAATAATAGTCAATCTTGAACTTTCTATACATACTCAAAGACTCCTGATGTTACGTCAGCCAAAAAAGAAGTCCATATTTGACTCAAGGAACATATTTTTGGCCAAATAATGGTCAATCTTGAACTTTCAATACATACTCAAAGACTCCTTCTTATGTTACGTCAGCCAAAAAAGAAGTCCATTTTTGACCCAAGGAACATATTTTTTGCCAAATAATGGTCAATCTTGAACTTTCAATACATACTCAAAGACTCCTGATGTCATGTCAGCCAAAAAATAAGTCCATATTTGACCCAAGGAACATATTTTTGGCCAAATAATATTCAATCTTGAACTTTCTATACATACTCAAAGACTCCTGATGTCATGTCAGCCAAAAAATAAGTCCATATTTGACCCAAGGAACATATTTTTGGCCAAATAATAGTCAATCTTGAACTTTCTATACATACTCAAAGACTCCTGATGTTACGTCAGCCAAAAAATAAGTCCATTTTGACCCAAGGAACATATTTTTGGCCAAATAATGGTCAATCTTGAACTTTCAATACATACTCAAAGACTCATTCTGATGTTAAATCAGCCATACAGAAGTCAATATTTGACCCAAGGAAAATATTTACGGCCTAAGAAATCCTCGATATTGAACTTTCTATACATACTCAGAGACTCCATTTGATGTTACGTCAGCCAAAAAAGAAGTCCATATTTGACCCAGGGAACATATTTTTGGCCAAATAATAGTCAATCTTGAACTTTCTATTCACACTCAAAGACTCCTGTGTCAGCCAAAAAATAAGTCCATATTTGACCCAAGGATTATTTTGGCCAAATAATGGTCAATCTTGAACCTTCAATACATACTCAAAGACTCCTTCTTATGTTACGTCAGCCAAAAAAGAAGTCCATATTTGACCAAAGGTACATATTTTTGGCCAAATAATGGTCAATCTTGAACTTTCAATACATACTCAAAGACTCCTGATGTCATGTCAGCCAAAAAATAAGTCCACATTTGACCCAGGGAACATATTTTTGGCCAAATAATAGTCAATCTTGAACTTTTTTATAAATACTCAGAGACTCCTTCTGATGTTACGTCAGCCAAAAAATAAGTCCATATTTGACCCAAGGAACATATTTTTGGCCAAATAAAATCCTTGAGTCAAATATGGACTTCTTTTTTGGCTGACGTAACATCAGGAGTCTTTGAGTATGTATAGAAAGTTCAAGATTGACTATTATTTGGCCAAAAATATGTTCCTTGGGTCAAATATGGACTTATTTTTTGGCTGACGTAACATCAGGAGTCTTTGAGTATGTATAGAAAGTTCAAGATTGACTATTATTTGGCCAATAATATGTTCCTTGGGTCAAAAATTGACTTATTTTTTGGCTGACGTAACATCAGGAGTCTTTGAGTATGTATAGAAAGTTCAAGATTGACTTTATTTTGGCCAAAAATATGTTCCTTGGGTCAAATATGGACTTATTTTTTGGCTGACGTAACAATAGGAGTCTTTGAGATTGTATAGAAATTTCAAGATTGACTATTATTTGGCCAAAAATATGTTCCTTGAGTCAAATATGGACTTCTTTTTTGGCTGACGTAACATCAGGAGTCTTTGAGTATGTATAGAAAGTTCAAGATTGACCATTATTTGGCCAAAAATATGTTCCTTGGGTCAAATATGGACTTATTTTTTGGCTGCCGTAACATCAGAAGGAGTCTCTGAGTATTTATAAAAAAGTTCAAGATTGACTATTATTTGGCCAAAAATATGTTCCCTGGGTCAAATGTGGACATATTTTTTGGCTGACGTAACATCAGAAAGAGTCTCTGAGTATGTATAGAAAGTTCAAGATTGACTATTATTTGGCCAAAAATATGTTCCTTGGGTCAAATATGGACTTATTTTTTGGCTGACGTAACATCAGTAGGAGTCTCTGAGTATTTATAAAAAAGTTCAAGATTGACTATTATTTGGCCAAAAATATGTTCCCTGGGTCAAATGTGGACTTATTTTTTGGCTGACATGACATCAGGAGTCTTTGAGTATGTATTGAAAGTTCAAGATTGACTATTATTTGGCCAAAAATATGTTCCTTGGGTCAAATATGGACTTATTTTTTGGCTGACTTGACATCAGGAGTCTTTGAGTATGTATTGAAAGTTCAAGATTGACCATTATTTGGCAAAAAATATGTTCCTTGGGTCAAAAATGGACTTCTTTTTTGGCTGACGTAACATAAGAAGGAGTCTTTGAGTATGTATTGAAAGTTCAAGATTGACCATTATTTGGCCAAAAATATGTTCCTTGTGTCAAATATGGACTTTTGTTTTGGCTGACGTAACATCAGGAGTCCTTAAGTATGTATTGAAAGTTCAAGATTGACCATTATTTGGCCAAAAATATGTTTCTTGGGTCAAATATGGACTTATTTTTTGGCTGACATAACATCAAGAGTATTTAAATATGTATTGAAAGTTCAAGATTGACCATTATTTGGCCAAAAATATGTTCCTTGGGTCAAATATGGACTTCTTTTTTGGCTGACGTAACATAAGAAGGAGTCTTTGAGTATGTATTGAAAGTTCAAGATTGACCATTATTTGGCCAAAAATATGTTCCTTGGGTCAAAAATTGACTTCTTTTTTGGCTGACATGACATCAGGAGTCTTTGAGTATGTATTGAAAGTTCAAGATTGACCATTATTTGGCCAAAAATATGTTCCTTGAGTCAAATATGGACTTCTTTTTTGGCTGACGTAACATCAGGAGTCTTTGAGTATGTATAGAAAGTTCAAGATTGACTATTATTTGGCCAAAAATATGTTCCTTGGGTCAAATATGGACTTATTTTTTGGCTGCCGTAACATCAGAAGGAGTCTCTGAGTATTTATAAAAAAGTTCAAGATTGACTATTATTTGGCCAAAAATATGTTCCCTGGGTCAAATGTGGACTTATTTTTTGGCTGACGTAACATCAGAAAGAGTCTCTGAGTATTTATAGAAAGTTCAAGATTGACTATTATTTGGCCAAAAATATGTTCCTTGGGTCAAATATGGACTTATTTTTTGGCTGACGTAACATCAGGAGTCTTTGAGTATGTATAGAAAGTTCAAGATTGACTATTATTTGGCCAATAATATGTTCCTTGGGTCAAAAATTGACTTATTTTTTGGCTGACGTAACATCAGGAGTCTTTGAGTATGTATAGAAAGTTCAAGATTGACTATTATTCGGCCAAAAATATGTTCCTTGGGTCAAATAAGTACTTCTGTATGGCTGATTTACCATCAGGAGTCTTTGAGTATGTACAGAAAGTTCAAGATTGACTATTATTTGGCCAAAAATATGTTCCTTGGGTCAAATATGGACTTATTTTTTGGCTGCCGTAACATCAGAAGGAGTCTCTGAGTATTTATAAAAAAGTTCAAGATTGACTATTATTTGGCCAAAAATATGTTCCTTGGGTCAAATATGGACTTATTTTTTGGCTGACGTAACATCAGGAGTCTTTGAGTATGTATAGAAAGTTCAAGATTGAATATTATTTGGCCAAAAATATGTTCCTTGGGTCAAATATGGACTTATTTTTTGGCTGACATGACATCAGGAGTCTTTGAGTATGTATTGAAAGTTCAAGATTGACCTTTATTTGGCAAAAAATATGTTCCTTGGGTCAAAAATGGACTTCTTTTTTGGCTGACGTAACATAAGAAGGAGTCTTTGAGTATGTATTGAAAGTTAAAGATTGACCATTATTTGGCCAAAAATATGTTCCTTGAGTCAAATATGGACTTCTTTTTTGGCTGACGTAACATCAGGAGTCTTTGAGTATGTATAGAAAGTTCAAGATTGACTATTATTTGGCCAAAAATATGTTCCTTGGGTCAAATATGGACTTATTTTTTGGCTGCCGTAACATCAGAAGGAGTCTCTGAGTATTTATAAAAAAGTTCAAGATTGACTATTATTTGGCCAAAAATATGTTCCCTGGGTCAAATGTGGACTTATTTTTTGGCTGACGTAACATCAGAAAGAGTCTCTGAGTATTTATAGAAAGTTCAAGATTGACTATTATTTGGCCAAAAATATGTTCCTTGGGTCAAATATGGACTTATTTTTTGGCTGACGTAACATCAGGAGTCTTTGAGTATGTATAGAAAGTTCAAGATTGACTATTATTTGGCCAATAATATGTTCCTTGGGTCAAAAATTGACTTATTTTTTGGCTGACGTAACATCAGGAGTCTTTGAGTATGTATAGAAAGATCAAGATTGACTATTATTCGGCCAAAAATATGTTCCTTGGGTCAAATAAGTACTTCTGTATGGCTGATTTACCATCAGAAGGAGTCTGAGAGAAAGTATAGAAATTTCAAGATCGAGGGCAATATTTACCTTGAGTAGGTCAAAAGGGACCTCTTTATGGCTGATTTAACATCAGAAGGAGTCTCTAAATGTAAATAGTTTAAATCCATTTGAAGACCCTTTGACCAGAAATAAGTTCAAAAGGTCAGATATAGACATCTATATGGTTTATGAAGCATCAGAAGGAGTCTTTGAGTATGTATAGAAAGTTCAAGATTGACTGTTATTTGGCCAAAAATATGTTCCCTGGGTCAAATATGGACTTCTTTTTTGCCTGACGTAACATTAGAAGGAGTCTCTGAGTATGTATAGGAAGTTCAAGGTTGACTAATATTTGGCCAAAAATATGTTCCTTGGGTCAAATATGGACTTCTTTTTTGGCTGACGTAACATCAGGAGTTTTTGAGTATGAATAGAAAGTTCAAGATTGACTATTATTTGGCCAAAAATATGTTCCTTGGGTCAAATATGGACCTCTTTTTTGGCTGACGTAACATCAGGAGTCTTTGAGTATGTATAGAAAGTTCAAGATAGACTATTATTTGGCCAAAAATATGTTCCCTGGGTCAAATGTGGACTTATTTTTAGGCTGACGTAACATCTGAAGGAGTCTTTGAGTATGTATAGAAAGTTCAAGATTGACTTTTATTTGGCCAAAAATATGTTCCTTGGGTCAAAGATGGACTTATTTTTTGGCTGACGTAACATCAGGAGTCTTTGAGTATGTATAGAAAGTTCAAGATTGACTACTATTTGGCCAAAAATATGTTCCTTGGGTCAAATATGGACTTATTTTTTGGCTGACGCAACATCAGAAGGAGTCTTTGAGTATGTATAGAAAGTTCAAGATTGACTATTGTTTGGCCAAAAATATGTTCCTTGGGTCAAATATGGACTTATTTTTTGGCTGACGTAACATCAGGAGTCTTTGAGTATGTATAGAAAGTTCAAGATTGAATATTATTTGGCCAAAAATATGTTCCTTGGGTCAAAAATGGACTTCTTTTTTGGATGACGTAACATAAGAAGGAGTCTTTGAGTATGTATTGAAAGTTAAAGATTGACCATTATTTGGCCAAAAATATGTTCCTTGAGTCAAATATGGACTTCTTTTTTGGCTGACGTAACATCAGGAGTCTTTGAGTATGTATAGAAAGTTCAAGATTGACTATTATTTGGCCAAAAATATGTTCCTTGGGTCAAATATGGACTTATTTTTTGGCTGCCGTAACATCAGAAGGAGTCTCTGAGTATTTATAAAAAAGTTCAAGATTGACTATTATTTGGCCAAAAATATGTTCCCTGGGTCAAATGTGGACTTATTTTTTGGCTGACGTAACATCAGAAAGAGTCTCTGAGTATTTATAGAAAGTTCAAGATTGACTATTATTTGGCCAAAAATATGTTCCTTGGGTCAAATATGGACTTATTTTTTGGCTGACGTAACATCAGGAGTCTTTGAGTATGTATAGAAAGTTCAAGATTGACTATTATTTGGCCAATAATATGTTCCTTGGGTCAAAAATTGACTTATTTTTTGGCTGACGTAACATCAGGAGTCTTTGAGTATGTATAGAAAGATCAAGATTGACTATTATTCGGCCAAAAATATGTTCCTTGGGTCAAATAAGTACTTCTGTATGGCTGATTTACCATCAGAAGGAGTCTGAGAGAAAGTATAGAAATTTCAAGATCGAGGGCAATATTTACCTTGAGTAGGTCAAAAGGGACCTCTTTATGGCTGATTTAACATCAGAAGGATTCTCTAAATGTAAATAGTTTAAATCCATTTGAAGACCCTTTGACCAGAAATAAGTTCAAAAGGTCAGATATAGACATCTATATGGTTTATGAAGCATCAGAAGGAGTCTTTGAGTATGTATAGAAAGTTCAAGATTGACTATTATTTGGCCAAAAATATGTTCCCTGGGTCAAATATGGACTTCTTTTTTGCCTGACGTAACATCAGAAGGAGTCTCTGAGTATGTATAGGAAGTTCAAGGTTGACTAATATTTGGCCAAAAATATGTTCCTTGGGTCAAATATGGACTTCTTTTTTGGCTGACATAAAATCAGGAGTTTTTGAGTATGAATAGAAAGTTCAAGATTGACTATTATTTGGCCAAAAATATGTTCCTTGGGTCAAATATGGACTTATTTTTTGGCTGCCGTAACATCAGAAGGAGTCTCTGAGTATTTATAAAAAAGTTCAATATTGACTATTATTTGGCCAAAAATATGTTCCCTGGGTCAAATGTGGACTTATTTTTTGGCTGACGTAACATCAGAAAGAGTCTCTGAGTATGTATAGAAAGTTCAAGATTGACTATTATTTGGCCAAAAATATGTACCTTTGGTCAAATATGGACTTCTTTTTTGGCTGACGTAACATAAGAAGGAGTCTTTGAGATTGTATTGAAGGTTCAAGATTGACCATTATTTGGCCAAAATAATCCTTGGGTCAAATATGGACTTATTTTTTGGCTGACAGGAGTCTTTGAGTGTGAATAGAAAGTTCAAGATTGACTATTATTTGGCCAAAAATATGTTCCCTGTGTGGCATAAGCGGGTTTCTTTTCGGTGGTGACGCCACACACTCTCCTTTAAGAGCAGGCGTATACTCCAATAATGACAACAACGGTCGACTACGCCACCCCAGAGGACTGGGGACTAACCGCCCTAAGGGCACACAGGTTCGTTATCTATTACGTGGGTAAAGAGACGTGGGGCAACATATAGAAAAATATACCTTTATTTCTCTCATCAGCACTTCATAATAAATAGTTAAAAGGTCACAAGATTTTTAGAATCAATTTTACAGTAACGTTCACACCGTTTGTATCAGAAACACATTACAACAAACCTATATCTACATTTAACTAATAGACCAGCAGCGGAGGTTCCTGGAGGTACAGACTAGCTACTAAATTAACAGGAGCCCCAGTAACCCCATACACGCGCCCACACACACACGTGAAGATTGGATGCAAGAAAACACACGGCCTAGGTGTAAATCACCACACACGATAGTAGCTAGCCCTCCCTCTCCGGAAACCTCCAGCTCCTGCAAAGAAAATAACACAAAACAATATAAACGCACAACAATAACAAGAAACCACAAAAAGGCACATACAAATAACTGTTCTCGTAAGAGAGAACAGTTAAAAACACGCATTTCACTCAGACTCAGCAGTTATGCATTACAATGCCCAGAGTGAATTATGCACCATAACAAAACAAACATTCATAAAGAAACTCCATGTACTGATGCACAATCAGAAGATCAAGCAGGTGGCAGCTGGTGAAGACAGACCAGCCAACCAAAGCAGCACCAGCCTCGACCGAGGCGCATGACGGTACCGCACCAACGTGCACACACACAGTTTAACGTTACTATAAAAACTAGAGGCAAAACAGCAACATAGTCACACTTAGCCGCTTCACGAGTTAATATTGACGCTCAATCCCATTAAGTAGGCAGGGAGAACCCTCAGATCTGCAGATAACCGCGGGATGGTCAATGTAACCAAACCATTCATGGTCGCACACCATGTCGGAATACAGCCACTCCATCAGAAACATAATCGCTGTGACACGTAGGCAGCGAGCGCACAGCAGACGCGAACAGTTTGAACCGTCGGCGGCAACAGATGACGTAACATCACGGCAATACCAAGACGCATATCAGGTCGCCAAAGCCCACTTCTTTTATACTCCATACAAGGGCAGCCAATAAGCCGCACGCATGCGCACGATCTCCCAGTAGGTGGAGTTATTCCACCCTGCTACATCTACCCCCCCATTACGCATCGTCGTCCCGACGATGAACAAACCTCAGCAATCATCCCACGCTGAAAAAAAAAGGGCCGAGTCATCCTGGATATTACACCAGCAGATGACACTCGTTACCAGTCCCTTGCCACGACGGCTACACGACGAGAACACGAGGGAGTCACTAGCTCAGTCCCCTGCCATGACGGCTACACAACAAGAACATAATAGAGATACTGATTTCAAGTACTCTTGCCATGACGGCTACACGACGAGAAACATGGAGACACTTGTTACAAGTCCCCCAGCCATGACGGCTACACAACCAGAACACGAGGGAGACACTTGCTACAAGTGCTCCTTCCATGACGGCTACACGACAAGAACATAAAATAGAGATACTGATTTCAAGTACTCTTGCCATGACGGCTACACGACGAGAAACATGAGGGAGACAATAGCTCAGTCCCCTGCCACGAAGGCTACACAACAAGAATACGAGGGAGACACTTGCTACAAGTGCTCCTGCCATGACGGCTACACGACAAGAACATAAAATAGAGAGATACTGATTTCAAGTACTCTTGCCATGACGGCTACACGACGAAAAAAACACAAGGGAGACACTTGCTACAAGTGCTCCAGCCATGACGGCTACACGACGAAAAAACACACATAAGGGAGACACTTGCTACAAGTGCTCCAGCCATGATGGCTACACGACAGTAGAATGATACCGAATCTCCTCCCGTGCCCCTCCCTCTTATTGTCTTAATACTTCCTCCATAACTCAACCTAGACTTACCAACCGTAGGGAAGCCAGCCAACAGGGGGGATCCGGTTCAACCCACCTACGCTGCTGTTTTGCCTCAAAAAAAAAAGATGAGCACCTATAATTTCTTTTGTTAGAAATATATATATATATATACACCCACGTCTCTGCCCAAACACAGATACCCTGCCGACTACGCCAAATGTGGCATAAGCGGGTTTCTTTTCGGTGGTGACGCCACACACTCTCCTTTAAGAGCAGGCGTATACTCCAATAATGACAACAACGGTCGACTACGCCACCCCAGAGGACTGGGGACTAACCGCCCTAAGGGCACACAGGTTCGTTATCTATTACGTGGGTAAAGAGACGTGGGGCAACATATAGAAAAATATACCTTTATTTCTCTCATCAGCACTTCATAATAAATAGTTAAAAGGTCACAAGATTTTTAGAATCAATTTTACAGTAACGTTCACACCGTTTGTATCAGAAACACATTACAACAAACCTATATCTACATTTAACTAATAGACCAGCAGCGGAGGTTCCTGGAGGTACAGACTAGCTACTAAATTAACAGGAGCCCCAGTAACCCCATACACGCGCCCACACACACACGTGAAGATTGGATGCAAGAAAACACACGGCCTAGGTGTAAATCACCACACACGATAGTAGCTAGCCCTCCCTCTCCGGAAACCTCCAGCTCCTGCAAAGAAAATAACACAAAACAATATAAACGCACAACAATAACAAGAAACCACAAAAAGGCACATACAAATAACTGTTCTCGTAAGAGAGAACAGTTAAAAACACGCATTTCACTCAGACTCAGCAGTTATGCATTACAATGCCCAGAGTGAATTATGCACCATAACAAAACAAACATTCATAAAGAAACTCCATGTACTGATGCACAATCAGAAGATCAAGCAGGTGGCAGCTGGTGAAGACAGACCAGCCAACCAAAGCAGCACCAGCCTCGACCGAGGCGCATGACGGTACCGCACCAACGTGCACACACACAGTTTAACGTTACTATAAAAACTAGAGGCAAAACAGCAACATAGTCACACTTAGCCGCTTCACGAGTTAATATTGACGCTCAATCCCATTAAGTAGGCAGGGAGAACCCTCAGATCTGCAGATAACCGCGGGATGGTCAATGTAACCAAACCATTCATGGTCGCACACCATGTCGGAATACAGCCACTCCATCAGAAACATAATCGCTGTGACACGTAGGCAGCGAGCGCACAGCAGACGCGAACAGTTTGAACCGTCGGCGGCAACAGATGACGTAACATCACGGCAATACCAAGACGCATATCAGGTCGCCAAAGCCCACTTCTTTTATACTCCATACAAGGGCAGCCAATAAGCCGCACGCATGCGCACGATCTCCCAGTAGGTGGAGTTATTCCACCCTGCTACACCTGGGTCAAATATGGACTTCTTTTTTGGCTGACGTAACATCAAATGGAGTCTCTGAGTATGTATAGAAAGTTCAATATTGAGGATTTCTTAGGCCGTAAATATTTTCCTTGGGTCAAATATGGACTTCTGTATGGCTGATTTAACATCAGAATGAGTCTTTGAGTATGTATTGAAAGTTAAAGATTGGCCATTATTTGGCCAAAAATATGTTCCTTGGGTCAAAATGGACTTATTTTTTGGCTGACGTAACATCAGGAGTCTTTGAGTATGTATAGAAAGTTCAAGATTGACTTTATTTTGGCCAAAAATATGTTCCTTGGGTCAAATATGGACTTATTTTTTGGCTGACGTAACAATAGGAGTCTTTGAGATTGTATAGAAATTTCAAGATTGACTATTATTTGGCCAAAAATATGTCCCTTGAGTCAAATATGGACTTCTTTTTTGGCTGACGTAACATCAGGAGTCTTTGAGTATGTACAGAAAGTTCAAGATTGACTATTATTTGGCCAAAAATATGTTCCTTGGGTCAAATATGGACTTATTTTTTGGCTGCCGTAACATCAGAAGGAGTCTCTGAGTATTTATAAAAAAGTTCAAGATTGACTATTATTTGGCCAAAAATATGTTCCTTGGGTCAAATATGGACTTATTTTTTGGCTGACGTAACATCAGGAGTCTTTGAGTATGTATAGAAAGTTCAAGATTGAATATTATTTGGCCAAAAATATGTTCCTTGGGTCAAATATGGACTTATTTTTTGGCTGACATGACATCAGGAGTCTTTGAGTATGTATTGAAAGTTCAAGATTGACCTTTATTTGGCAAAAAATATGTTCCTTGGGTCAAATATGGACTTCTTTTTTGGCTGACGTAACATCAGGAGTCTTTGAGTATGTATAGAAAGTTCAAGATTGACTATTATTTGGCCAAAAATATGTTCCTTGGGTCAAATATGGACTTATTTTTTGGCTGCCGTAACATCAGAAGGAGTCTCTGAGTATTTATAAAAAAGTTCAAGATTGACTATTATTTGGCCAAAAATATGTTCCCTGGGTCAAATGTGGACTTATTTTTTGGCTGACGTAACATCAGAAAGAGTCTCTGAGTATTTATAGAAAGTTCAAGATTGACTATTATTTGGCCAAAAATATGTTCCTTGGGTCAAATATGGACTTATTTTTTGGCTGACGTAACATCAGGAGTCTTTGAGTATGTATAGAAAGATCAAGATTGACTATTATTCGGCCAAAAATATGTTCCTTGGGTCAAATAAGTACTTCTGTATGGCTGATTTACCATCAGAAGGAGTCTGAGAGAAAGTATAGAAATTTCAAGATCGAGGGCAATATTTACCTTGAGTAGGTCAAAAGGGACCTCTTTATGGCTGATTTAACATCAGAAGGAGTCTCTAAATGTAAATAGTTTAAATCCATTTGAAGACCCTTTGACCAGAAATAAGTTCAAAAGGTCAGATATAGACATCTATATGGTTTATGAAGCATCAGAAGGAGTCTTTGAGTATGTATAGAAAGTTCAAGATTGACTATTATTTGGCCAAAAATATGTTCCCTGGGTCAAATATGGACTTCTTTTTTGCCTGACGTAACATCAGAAGGAGTCTCTGAGTATGTATAGGAAGTTCAAGGTTGACTAATATTTGGCCAAAAATATGTTCCTTGGGTCAAATATGGACTTCTTTTTTGGCTGACGTAAAATCAGGAGTTTTTGAGTATGAATAGAAAGTTCAAGATTGACTATTATTTGGCCAAAAATATGTTCCTTGGGTCAAATATGGACTTATTTTTTGGCTGCCGTAACATCAGAAGGAGTCTCTGAGTATTTATGAAAAAGTTCAAGATTGACTATTATTTGGCCAAAAATATGTTCCCTGGGTCAAATGTGGACTTATTTTTTGGCTGACGTAACATCAGAAAGAGTCTCTGAGTATGTATAGAAAGTTCAAGATTGACTATTATTTGGCCAAAAATATGTACCTTTGGTCAAATATGGACTTCTTTTTTGGCTGACGTAACATAAGAAGGAGTCTTTGAGATTGTATTGAAGGTTCAAGATTGACCATTATTTGGCCAAAATAATCCTTGGGTCAAATATGGACTTATTTTTTGGCTGACACAGGAGTCTTTGAGTGTGAATAGAAAGTTCAAGATTGACTATTATTTGGCCAAAAATATGTTCCCTGGGTCAAATATGGACTTATTTTTTGGCTGACGTAACATCAAATGGAGTCTCTGAGTATGTATAGAAAGTTCAATATTGAGGATTTCTTAGGCCGTAAATATTTTCCTTTGGTCAAATATGGACTTCTGTATGGCTGATTTAACATCAGAATGAGTCTTTGAGTATGTATTGAAAGTTAAAGATTGGCCATTATTTGGCCAAAAATATGTTCCTTGGGTCAAAATGGACTTATTTTTTGGCTGACGTAACATCAGGAGTCTTTGAGTATGTATAGAAAGTTCAAGATTGACTTTATTTTGGCCAAAAATATGTTCCTTGGGTCAAATATGGACTTATTTTTTGGCTGACGTAACAATAGGAGTCTTTGAGATTGTATAGAAATTTCAAGATTGACTATTATTTGGCCAAAAATATGTCCCTTGAGTCAAATATGGACTTCTTTTTTGGCTGACGTAACATCAGGAGTCTTTGAGTATGTACAGAAAGTTCAAGATTGACTACTATTTGGCCAAAAATATGTTCCTTGGGTCAAATATGGACTTATTTTTTGGCTGACGCAACATCAGAAGGAGTCTTTGAGTATGTATAGAAAGTTCAAGATTGACTATTGTTTGGCCAAAAATATGTTTCTTGGGTCAAATATGGACTTCTTTTTTGCCTGACGTATCATCAGAAGGAGTCTATGAGTATGTATAAAAAGTTCAAGATTGACTATTGTTTGACCAAAAATATTTTCCATGGCTCAAATATGGACTGCTGTATGGCTGATTTAACATCAGAAGGAGTTTGAGAGAAAGTATAGAAATTTCAAGATCGAGGGCCATATTTACCTTGAGTAGGTCAAAATGCACCTCTTTATGGCTGATTTAACATCAGAAGGAGTCTCTAAATTTATATAGTTTAAATCCATTTGAAGACCCTTTGACCAGAAATAAGTTCAAAAGGTCAGATATGGACATCTATATGGCTTATGAAGCATCAGAAGGAGTCTTTGAGTATGTATAGAAAGTACAAGATTGACTATTATTTGGCCAAAAATATGTTCCCTGGGTCAAATTTGGACTTATTTTTTGGCTGACGTAACATCAGAAGGAGTCTCTATGTATAGAAAGTTCAAGATTGTCTGTTATTTGGCCAAAAATATGTTCCTCGGGTCAAATATGGGCTTCTTTATTGGCTGACGTAACATCAGAAGGAGTCTCTGAGTATGTATAGAAAGTTCAATATTGACTATTATTTGGCCAAAAATACGTTCCTTGGGTCAAACATGCACTTATTTTTTGGCTGACGTAACATCAGAAGGAGTCTCTATGTATAGAAAGTTCAAGATTGACTATTATTTGGCCAAAAATATGTTCCTTGGGTCAAATTTGGACTTCTTTTTTGGCTGACGTATCATCAGGAGTCTATGAGTATGTATAGAAAGTTCAAGATTGACTATTATTTGACCAAAAATATTTTCCATGGGTATGGACTTCTGTATGGCTGTTGTAACATCAGAAGGAGTCTGAGAGAAAGTATAGAAATTTCAAGATCGAGGGCCATATTTACCTTGAGTAGGTCAAAAGGGACCTTTTTATGGCTGATTTAACATCAGAAGGAGTCTCTAAATTGATATAGTTAAAACTTTTGAAGACCCTTTGACCAGAAATAAGTTCAAAAGGTCAGATATGGACATCTAATGGCTTATGAAGCATCAGAAGGAGTCTTTGAGTATGTATAGAAAGTTCATTTGGCCAAAAATATGTTCCTCGGGTCAAGTATGGACTTCTTTATCGGCTGACGTAACATCAGAAGGAGTCTCTGAGTATGTATAGAAAGTTCAAGATTGAATATTATTTGGCCAAAAATATGTTAAGTGGGTCAAATATGGACTTCTTTTTTGGCTGACGTAGAAAGGATACGTCAGCCAAAGTCTCTGAGTCTCTGAGAAGGAGTCTCTGATTATGTATAGAAAGTTCAAGATTGAATATTTTTTGGCTCAATATCTGTTCATTGGGTCAAATATGGATTTATTTTTTGGCTGACGTAACATCAGAAGGAGTCTTAGGTATAGAAAGTTCGTTTTGAGAACTCTTTGGTCAGAATTATGTTTAGTAATTTATATTTTGAATGGTGTCTTCTAGAAATCAATCTGAATGTATAAGTTAATCTTTTTAAGAATCTTTGGCTTTAAACAAGTTCAGTATTTCAATAAGGAACCTCTAATTTTCTATAAGAGTCTATAAGTGTATATAGTTTAAAACTTTTTGAAGACCTTTGACCAGAAATAAGTTCAATAGGTCAGATATGGACATCTATATTGCTTATGAATCATCAGAAGGAGTCTATGAGTATGTATAGAAAGTTCAAGATCGAGGATTCTATGGCCGTAAATATTTTCCTTGGGTCAAATATGGACTTCTGTATGGCCGATGTAACATCAGAAGGGGTCTAAGAGAAAGTATAGAAATTTCAAGATCGAGTACTTTAGGGCCATATTTAAGTTGAGTAGGTCAAAAGAGACCTCTGTATGGCTGATTTAACATCAGAATGAGATTATAAGTGTATATAGTTTAAATCCATTTGAGGACCCTGAGACAAGAAATAAATTCAATTGGTCAGATATGGACTTCTATATGGACATCTTATGGCTTATGAAGCATCAGAAGGAGTCTTTGAGTATGTATAGAATTTTCAAGATTGACTATTATTTTGCCAAAAATATGTTCCTTGGGTTTAAAATAATCTTTGAGCAACAACATGTTCAGTATTTCAAAATGGAACCTCTGTTTGTCTGATTTAACATTAGAAGGAGTTCAAGGACTCGATTCGAGAATCGAGGACACTTTTTCCAGTAATATATTCAGACGGTCAAAAGTTGCCTGTAGGGCTTATGTAAAATCGAAATGTTTCAGCGAGCATGTTATAGAAAGTTCAAGTTTCGAGTACTGTTTGGCCAGAAATATGTTGTAAAGTACATAATTGAGGATTTTCATTGCATGAATGCAATTCGTAGTGTATTGTAGAGATAAGAATTTATGAGCTGTTGCGTGACAATGCATACAATAACTAAATAATTCCGATGTGCAACGTAGAGATAACATAAGTGCTGTTGCACTGCATTGCACAGACGATCTAACGATGTGCATTGAAGAATATCATACAAGCTACGGAATGAGTTAGTTCTTGAATGCATTGCAATGCAACAAAATGCATGTTCGTTTTATTGTTATTCTTCAATGCACAACACTTCATCTTATGTGAAAGCGATGCAACAGCAGATTGCATTGCAATCTTAAACGCACTTCGGATTGAGTTAGTACTTAAATGCATTGCAAGCCAACAAAATGCATATTACTTTTATTGTTATTCTTCAATGCACAACGCTTGATTGTATGTGCAAGCGATGCAACAGCAGATTGTATTGCAATATCTTAAACGCAATTCGGATTGAGTTAGTACTTGAATGCATTGCAAGCATACAAAATACATGTTAGTTTTATTGTTATTCTTCAATTCACAACGCTTGATCGTATGTGCAAGCGATGCAACAGCAGATTGCAATTGCAATATCTTGAATGCACTTCGGATTGAGTTAGTACTTGAATGCTTTGCAAGCCAAAAAAAATGCATGTTACTTTTATTGGTTTTCTTCAAAGCACCACGCTTGATCGTAAGAGCAAAGCGATGCAAGCAGATTGCTTTTCAAATATTTTCAAAAAACTTCGGATTGAATTAGTTCTTGAATGCATAGCAATGCAATAAAGTGCATATTACTTTTATTGCTATCATTCAATGCACAACGCTTGGTTGTTTGTGCAAGCGATTTAACAGCAGATTGCATTGCAATATCTTAAACGCACTTCGGATTGAGTTAGTACTTGAATGCATTGCAAGCCAACAAAATGCATATTACTTTTATTGTTATTCTTCAATGCACAACGCTTGATCGTATGTGCAAGCGATGCAACAGCAGATTGCATTGCAAATATCTTCATAGCACCTCGGATTGAGTTAGTTCTTGAATGCATTGCAATGCAACAAAGTGCATTTCACTTATTCTTCAATGCACAACGATTGATCATATGTGCAAGCGATGCAACAGCAGATTGCATTGCAATATCTTCAACGCACTTCGGAATGAGTTAGTTCTTGAATGCATTGCAATGCAACAAAATGCATGTTCGTTTTATTGTTATTCTTCAATGCACAACACCTCATCTTATGTGAAAGTGATGCAACAGCAGATTGCATTGCAATCTTAAACGCACTTCGGATTGAGTTAGTACTTAAATTCATTGCAAGCCAACAAAATGCATATTACTTTTATTGTTATTCTTCAATGCACAACGCTTGATTGTATGTGCAAGCGATGCAACAGCAGATTGCATTGCAATATCTTAAACGCACTTCGGATTGAGTTAGTACTTGAATGCATTGCAAGCCAACATAATGCATGTTACTTTTATTGTTATTCTTCAATGCACAACGCTTGATCGTATGTGCAAGCGATGCAACAGCAGATTGCAATTGCAATATCTTCAACACACTTCGGATTGAGTTAGTACTTGAATGCATTGCAAGCCAACAAAATGCATGTTAGTTTTATTGTTATTCTTCAATGCACAACGCTTGATCGTATGTGCAAGCGATGCAACAGCAGATTTGTATTGCAATATCTTCAACGCACTTCGGATTGAGTTAGTACTTGAATGCATTGCAAGCCAACAAAATGCATATTACTTTTATTGTTATTCTTCAATGCACAACGCTTGATCGTATGTGCAAGCGATGCAACAGCAGATTGCATTGCAATATCTTCAACGCACTTCGGATTGAGTTATTACTTTAATGCATTGCAAGCCAATAAAATGGATGTTAGTTTCATTGTTATTCTTCAATGCACAACGCTTGATCGTATGTGCAAGCGATGCAACAGCAGATTGCATTGCAGTATCTTAAACGCACTTCGGATTGAGTTAGTACTTGAATGCATTGCAAGCCAACAAAATGCATGTTAGTTCTATTGTTATTCTTCAATGCACAACGCTTGATCGTATGTGCAAGCGATGCAACTGCAGATTGCATTGCAATATCTTCGATAAACTACGGAATGAGTTAGTTCTTGAATGCATTGCAGTGCCACAAAGTGCTATTACTCATATGTTATTCTTTAATGCACAACGCTTGATCGTATGTGCAAGCGATGCAACAGCAGATTGTATTGCAAATATCTTCATAGCACTTCGGATTGAGATAGTTCTTGAATGCATTGCAATGCAACAAATTGCATTTTACTTATTCTTCAATGCACAACGCTTGATCGTATGTACAAGCGATGCAACAGCAGATTGCATTGCAATATCTTCAACACACTTCGGATTGAGTTAGTACTTGAATGCATTGCAAGCCAACAAAATGCATGTTAGTTTTATTGTTATTCTTCAATGCACAACGCTTGATCGTATGTGCAAGCGATGCAACAGCAGATTGCATTCCAATATCTTCAACACACTTCGGATTGAGTTAGTACTTGAATGCATTGCAAGCCAACAAAATGCATGTTAGTTTTATTGTTATTCTTCAATGCACAACGCTTGATCGTATGTGCAAGCGATGCAACAGCAGATTGCATTGCAATATCTTCAACGCACTTCGGATTGAGTCAGTACTTGAATGCATTGCAAGCCAACTTGCAACTTTGCATGTTACTTTTATTGTTATTCTTCGATGAACAACGCTTGATCATAAGTGCAAGCGATACAACAGCAATATCTTCAACGCACTTCGGATTGAGTTAGTACTTGAATGCATTGCAAGCCAACAAAATGCATGTTAGTTTTATTGTTATTCTTCAATGCACAACGCTTGATCGTATGTGCAAGCGATGCAACAGCAGATTGCATTGCAATATCTTCAACGCACTTCGGATTGAGTTAGTACTTGAATGCATTGCAAGCCAACTTGCAACTTTGCATGTTACTTTTATTGTTATTCTTCGATGCACAACGCTTGATCATAAGTGCAAGCGATACAACAGCAATATCTTCAACGCACTTCGGATTGAGTTAGTACTTGAATGCATTGAAAGCCAACAAAATACATGTTAGTTTTATTGTTATTCTTCAAAGCACCACGCTTGATCGTAAGAGCAAAGCGATGCAAGCAGATTGCTTTTCAAATATTTTCAAAAAACTTCGGATTGAATTAGTTCTTGAATGCATTGCAAACCAACAAAATGCATGTTAGTTTTATTGTTATTCTTCAATGCACAACGCTTGATCGTATGTGCAAGCGATGCAACTGCAGATTGCATTGCAATATCTTCAATAAACTACGGAATGAGTTAGTTCTTGAATGCATTGCAATGCCACAAAGTGCTATTACTCATATGTTATTCTTTAATGCACAACGCTTGATCGTATGTGCAAGCGATGCAACAGCAGATTGCATTGCAATATCTTCAACGCACTTCGGATTGAGTTATTACTTTAACGCATTGCAAGCCAATAAAATGCATGTTAGTTTTATTGTTATTCTTCAATGCACAACGCTAGATCGTAAGTGCAAGCGATGCAACAGCAGATTGCATTGCAATATCTTAAACGCACTTCGGATTGAGTTAGTACTTGAATGCATTGCAAGCCAACAAAATGCATGTTAGTTTTATTGTTATTCTTCAATGCACAACGCTTGATCGTATGTGCAAGCGATGCAACTGCAGATTGCATTGCAATATCTTCGATAAACTACGGAATGAGTTAGTTCTTGAATGCATTGCAGTGCCACAAAGTGCTATTACTCATATGTTATTCTTTAATGCACAACGCTTGATCGTATGTGCAAGCGATGCAACAGCAGATTGTATTGCAAATATCTTCATAGCACTTCGGATTGAGATAGTTCTTGAATGCATTGCAATGCAACAAATTGCATTTTACTTATTCTTCAATGCACAACGCTTGATCGTATGTGCAAGCGATGCAACAGCAGATTGCATTGCAATATCTTCAACGCAATTCGGATTGAGTTAGTACTTGAATGCATTGCAAGCCAACAAAATGCATGTTAGTTTTATTGTTATTCTTCAATGCACAACGCTTGATCGTATGTGCAAGCGATGCAACAGCAGATTGCATTGCAATATCTTCAGCGCACTTCGGATTGAGTTAGTACTTGAATGCATTGCAAGCCAACTTGCAACTTTGCATGTTACTTTTATTGTTATTCTTCGATGCACAACGCTTCGTGTAAGTGCAAGCGATACAACAGCAATATCTTCAACGCACTTCGGATTGAGTTAGTACTTGAATGCATTGCAAGCCAACAAAATGCATGTTAGTTTTATTGTTATTCTTCAATGCACAACGCTTGATCGTATGTGCAAGCGATGCAACAGCAGATTGCATTGCAATATCTTCAACGCACTTCGGATTGAGTTAGTACTTGAATGCATTGCAAGCCAACTTGCAACTTTGCATGTTACTTTTATTGTTATTCTTCGATGCACAACGCTTGATCATAAGTGCAAGCGATACAACAGCAATATCTTCAACGCACTTCGGATTGAGTTAGTACTTGAATGCATTGCAAGCCAACAAAATACATGTTAGTTTTATTGTTATTCTTCAAAGCACCACGCTTGATCGTAAGAGCAAAGCGATGCAAGCAGATTGCTTTTCAAATATTTTCAAAAAACTTCGGATTGAATTAGTTCTTGAATGCATTGCAAACCAACAAAATGCATGTTAGTTTTATTGTTATTCTTCAATGCACAACGCTTGATCGTATGTGCAAGCGATGCAACTGCAGATTGCAATATCTTCAATAAACTACGGAATGAGTTAGTTCTTGAATGCATTGCAATGCCACAAAGTGCTATTACTCATATGTTATTCTTTAATGAACAACGCTTGATCGTATGTGCAAGCGATGCAACAGCAGATTGCATTTCAAATATCTTCATAGCACTTCGGATTGAGTTAGTTCTTGAATGCATTGCAATTCAACAAAATGCATGTTCGTTTTATTGTTATTCTTCAATGCACAACGCTTCATCTTATGTGAAAGCGATGCAACAGCAGATTGCATTGCAATATCTTCAACGCACTTCGGAATGAGTTAGTTCTTGAATGCATTGCAATGCAACAAAATGCATGTTCGTTTTATTGTTATTCTTCAATGCACAACGCTTCATCTTATGTGAAAGTGATGCAACAGCAGATTGCATTGCAATCTTAAACGCACTTCGGATTGAGTTAGTACTTAAATGCATTGCAAGCCAACAAAATGCATTTTACTTTTATTGTTATTCTTCAATGCACAACGCTTGATTGTATGTTCAAACGATGCAACAGCAGATTGCATTGCAATATCTTAAACGCACTTCGGATTGAGTTAGTTCTTGAATGCATTGCAAAGCAACAAAGTGCTTTTACTCATGTTATTCTTCAATGCACAAATGCTTGATCGTATGTGCAAGCGATGCTACCGCAGATTGCATTGCACTTCTTTTCAATGCACTACGGAATTAGTTAGTTCTTGAATGCATTGCAATGCAACAAATTGCATGTTATTTATGTTTTATTCTTTATGTACAATGACAAGGTTCTTTGCACAACGGCATAAGGTTTTCTAAAGCATTGCAACTGCTGCTAAAAAGATTTCCCTTCAATAAACAACTGAATAAATTAAGTTATAGTATGGAAATGCAAAAGCACATGTGTAATTTTATGTCATTTCTTTTTATTGCACAAAGGAATAAGTTAGACCTTTCATACAATGGAATGAAAATACATAAATGTTATCTCTTTAACGCACATGGGAATTAGTTAGTTCTGGTATCGTTAGATCCGCTGTGCAATGCATATACAACAGCACTCATTTGTCTCTTTAATGCACAAAGGAATGATGCATTCGGGCATGCATTGAAATGCAATATGTTATCTCTTTAAATGCACAAGGGATTTAGTTAGTACTTGTATTCAATTGCAATTCAACAAGCTTGTATGATGTTCTTTAACGCACATCGTTAGATCGTGTTGCATATGCAGTGCAACAGCACTAACGTTATCTCTTCGTTGCACAATGGAATAAGTCGGTTCTTGTATGCACTGAAATGCGTGCATGTTCTATGAACATTGCAATGCAATACAACATCACTCATGTTATCTCTTCAATGCACAAAGTAATGCAACATTTCCTTAGTTGGCTTATATGTTATTTTTCAATGCACAACGCAATGCTATTTGTGCAACTATAATTTTATGTTTTCTCTTTAATGCACATGGGAATTAGTTAGATCTGGTATGCAAGTGCAATGCAACAAGCGCATAGCTTGTATGATATTCTTCAATGCACATCGTTAGATCGTCTTTGCAATGCAGTGCAAACAGCACTTATGTTATCTCTACGTTGCACATCGGAATTATTTAGTTATTGTATGCATTGTCATGCAACAGCTCATGAATTATTATCTCTACAATACACTACGAATTGCATTCATGCAATGAAAATCCTCAATTATGTACTTTACAACATATTTCTGGCCAAAGAGTACTCAAAACTTGAACTTTCTAGAACATGCTTGCTGAAACAATTCGTTTTTTCATAAGCCCTAAAGGCAACTTTTGACCGTCTGAATATATTACTGGAAAAAGTGTCCTCGATTCTCGAATCGAGTCCTTAAACTCCTTCTGATGTTAAATCAGACAAACAGAGGTTCCATTTTGAAATACTGAACATGTTTTAGCTCAAAGATTATTTTAAACCCAAGGAACATATTTTTGGCCAAATAATAGTAAATCTTGAAAATTCTATACATACTCAAAGACTCCTTCTGATGCTTCATAAGCCATAAGATATCCATATACAAGTCCATATCTGACCAATTGAATTTATTTCTTGTCTCAGGGTCCTCAAATGGATTTAAACTATATACACTTAGAATCTCATTCTGATGTTAAATCAGCCATACAGAGGTCTCTTTTGACCTACTCAACTTAAATATGGCCCTAAAGTACTCGATCTTGAAATTTCTATACTTTCTCTTAGACCCCTTCTGATGTTACATCGGCCATACAGAAGTCCATTTTTGACCCAAGGAAAATATTTACGGCCATAGAATCCTCGATCTTGAACTTTCTATACATACTCATAGACTCCTTCTGATGATTCATAAGCAATATAGATGTCCATATCTGACCTATTGAACTTATTTCTGGTCAAAGGTCTTCAAAAAGTTCTATATACACTTATAGACTCTTATAGAAAATTAGAGGTTCCTTATTGAAATACTGAACTTGTTTATAGCCAAAGATTCTTAAAAAGATTAACTTATACATTCATATTGATTTCTAGAAGACACCATTCAAAATATAAATTACTAAACATATTTCTGACCAAAGAGTTCTCAAAACGAATTTTCTATACCTAAGACTCCTTCTGATGTTACGTCAGCCAAAAAATAAGTCCATATTTGACCCAATGAACAGATATTGAGCCAAAAAATATTAAATCTTGAACTTTCTATACATAATCAGAGACTCCTTCTCAGAGACTCAGAGACTTTGGTTGACGTTCCTTTCTACGTCAGCCAAAAAAGAAGTCCATATTTGACCCAATTAACATATTTTTGGCCAAATAATATTCAATCTTGAACTTTCTATACATACTCAGAGACTCCTTCTGATGTTACGTCAGGCAATAAAGAAGTCCATACTTGACCCGAGGAACATATTTTTGGCCAAATAATAGTCAATCTTGAACTTTCTATACATACTCAAAGACTCCTTCTGATGCTTCATAAGCCATTAGATGTCCATATCTGACTTTTTGAACTTATTTCTGGTCAAAGGGTCTTCAAAAAGTTTTAAACTATATCAATTTAGAGACTCCTTCTGATGTTAAATCAGCCATAAACAGGTCCCATTTGACCTACTAAAGGTAAATATGGCCCTCGATCTTGAAATTTCTATACTTTCTCTCAGACTCCTTCTGATCAGCCATATTTAGACAGAATATATTATAGACAGAAGTCCATATTTGACCCATGGAAAATATTTTTAGCCAAATAATAGTCAATCTTGAACTTTCTATACATACTCATAGACACCTGAAGATACGTCAGCCAAAAAAGAAGTCCATATTTGACCAAAGAAACTTATCTTTGGCCAAATAATAGTCAATCTTGAACTTTCTATACATAGAGACTCATTCTGATGTTACGTCAGCCAAAAAATAAGTCCAAATTTGACCCAGGGAACATATTTTTGGCCAAATAATAGTCAATCTTGAACTTTCTATACATACTCAAAAACTCCTTCTGATGCTTCATAAGCCGTATAGATGTCCATATCTGACCTTATCTGAACTTATTTCTGGTCAAAGGGTCTTCAAATGGATTTAAAGTATATAAATTTAGAGACTCCTTCTGATGTTAAATCAGCCATAAAGAGGTCCCTTTTGACCTACTCAAGGTAAATATGGCCCTCGATCTTGAAATTTCTATACTTTCTCTCAGACTCCTTCTGATGTTAAATCAGCCATACATAAGTCCATATTTGAGCCATGGAAAATATTTTTGGTCAAAAAATAGTCAATCTTGAACTTTTTATACATACTCATAGACTCCTTCTGATGATACGTCAGCCAAAAAAGAAGTCCATATTTGACCCAAGAAACATATTTTTGGCCAAATAATAGTCAATCTTGAACTTTCTATACATACTCAAAGACTCCTGATGTTACGTCAGCCAAAAAATAAGTCCATCTTTGACCCAAGGAACATAATTTTGGCCAAATAATAGTCAATCTTGAACTTTCTATACATAGAGACTCATTCTGATGTTACGTCAGCCAAAAAATAAGTCCAAATTTGACCCAGGGAACATATTTTTGGCCAAATAATAGTCAATCTTGAACTTTCTATACATACTCAAAAACTCCTTCTGATGCTTCATAAGCCGTATAGATGTCCATATCTGACCTTATCTGAACTTATTTCTGGTCAAAGGGTCTTCAAATGGATTTAAAGTATATAAATTTAGAGACTCCTTCTGATGTTAAATCAGCCATAAAGAGGTCCCTTTTGACCTACTCAAGGTAAATATGGCCCTCGATCTTGAAATTTCTATACTTTCTCTCAGACTCCTTCTGATGTTAAATCAGCCATACATAAGTCCATATTTGAGCCATGGAAAATATTTTTGGTCAAAAAATAGTCAATCTTGAACTTTTTATACATACTCATAGACTCCTTCTGATGATACGTCAGCCAAAAAAGAAGTCCATATTTGACCCAAGAAACATATTTTTGGCCAAATAATAGTCAATCTTGAACTTTCTATACATACTCAAAGACTCCTGATGTTACGTCAGCCAAAAAATAAGTCCATCTTTGACCCAAGGAACATAATTTTGGCCAAATAATAGTCAATCTTGAACTTTCTTTACATACTCAAAGACTCCTTCGGATGTTACGTCAGCCTAAAAATAAGTCCATATTTGACCCAGGGAACATATTTTTGGCCAAATAATAGTCAATCTTGAACTTTCTATTCATACTCAAAAACTCCTGATGTTACGTCAGCAAAAAAATAAGTCCATTTTGACCCAAGGAACATATTTTTGGCCAAATAATGGTCAATCTTGAACTTTCAATACATACTCAAAGACTCATTCTGATGTTAAATCAGCCATACAGAAGTCCATATTTGACCCAAGGAAAATATTTACGGCCTAAGAAATCCTCGATATTGAACTTTCTATTCATACATTTTGATGTTACGTCAGCCAAAAAAGGCTGTATGGCTGTATCAGCCATACAGAAGTCCATATTTGACCCAAGGAAAATATTTACGGCCTAAGAAATCCTCGATATTGAACTTTCTATTCATACATTTGATGTTACGTCAGCCAAAAAAGAAGTCCATATTTGACCCAGGGAACATATTTTTGGCCAAATAATAGTCAATCTTGAACTTTCTATTCACACTCAAAGATTCCCGATGTTACGTCAGCCAAAAAATAAGTCCGTATTTGACCCAAGGATCATTTTGGCCAAATAATGGTCAATCTTGAACCTTCAATACATACTCAAAGACTCCTTCTTATGTTACGTCAGCCAAAAAAGAAGTCCATATTTGACCAAAGGTACATATTTTTGGCCAAATAATAGTCAATCTTGAACTTTCTATACATACTCAGAGACTCCTTCTGATGTTACGTCAGCCAAAAAATAAGTCCATATTTGACCCAAGGAACATATTTTTGGCCAAATAATGGTCAATCTTGAACTTTCAATACATACTCAAAGACTCCTTCTTATTTTACGTCAGCCAAAAAAGAAGTCCATTTTTGACCCAAGGAACATATTTTTGGCCAAATAATGGTCAATCTTGAACTTTCAATACATACTCAAAGACTCCTGATGTCATGTCAGCCAAAAAATAAGTCCATATTTGACCCAAGGAACATATTTTTGGCCAAATATTATTCAATCTTGAACTTTCTATACATACTCAAAGACTCCTGATGTTACTTCAGCCAAAAAATAAGTCCATATTTGACCCAAGGAACATATTTTTGGCCAAATAATAGTCAATCTTGAACTTTTTTATAAATACTCAGAGACTCCTTCTGATGTTACGGCAGCCAAAAAATAAGTCCATATTTGACCCAAGGAACATATTTTTGGCCAAATAATAGTCAATCTTGAACTTTCTATACATACTCAAAGACTCCTGATGTTACGTCAGCCAAAAAAGAAGTCCATATTTGACTCAAGGAACATATTTTTTGCCAAATAATAGTCAAACTTGAAATTTCTATACAAACTCAAAGACTCCTATTGTTACGTCAGCCAAAAAATATGTCCATATTTGACCCAAGGAACATATTTTTGGCCAAAATAAAGTCAATCTTGAACTTTCTATACATACTCAAAGTCTCCTGATGTTACGTCAGCCAAAAAATAAGTCCATTTTGACCCAAGGAACATATTTTTGGCCAAATAATGGTCAATCTTGAACTTTCAATACATACTCAAAGACTCATTCTGATGTTAAATCAGCCATACAGAAGTCCATATTTGACCCAAGGAAAATATTTACGGCCTAAGAAATCCTCGATATTGAACTTTCTATACATACTCAGAGACTCCATTTGATGGAACGTCAGCCAAAAAAGAAGTCCATATTTGACCCAGGGAACATATTTTTGGCCAAATAATAGTCAATCTTGAACTTTCTATTCACACTCAAAGTCTCCTGATGTTACGTCAGCCAAAAAATAAGTCCATATTTGACCCAAGGATAATTTTGGCCAAATAATGGTCAATCTTGAACCTTCAATACATACTCAAAGACTCCTTCTTATGTTACGTCAGCCAAAAAAGAAGTCCATATTTGACCAAAGGTACATATTTTTGGCCAAATAATAGTCAATCTTGAACTTTCTATACATACTCAGAGACTCTTTCTGATGTTACGTCAGCCAAAAAATAAGTCCACATTTGACCCAGGGAACATATTTTTGGCCAAATAATAGTCAATCTTGAACTTTTTTATAAATACTCAGAGACTCCTTCTGATGTTACGTCAGCCAAAAAATAACTCCATATTTGACCCAAGGAACATATTTTTGGCCAAATAATAGTCAATCTTGATCTTTCTATACATACTCAAAGACTCCTGATGTTACGTCAGCCAAAAAATAAGTCCATATTTGACCCAGGGAACATATTTTTGGCCAAATAATGGTCAATCTTGAACTTTCAATACATACTCAAAGACTTCTGATGTCATGTCAGCCAAAAAATAAGTCCATATTTGACCCAAGAAACATATTTTTGGCCAAATATTATTCAATCTTGAACTTTCTATACATACTCAAAGACTCCTGATGTTACGTCAGCCAAAAAAGAAGTCCATATTTGACCTAAGGAACATATTTTTGGGCAAATATTATTCAATCTTGAACTTTCTATACATACTCAAAGACTCCTTCTGATGTTACGGCAGCCAAAAAATAAGTCCATATTTGACCCAAGGAACATATTTTTGGCCAAATAATAGTCAATCTTGAACTTTCTATACATACTCAAAGACTCCTGATGTTACGTCAGCCAAAAAAGAAGTCCATATTTGACTCAAGGAACATATTTTTGGCCAAATAATAGTCAATCTTGAAATTTCTATACAAACTCAAAGACTCCTATTGTTACGTCAGCCAAAAAATATGTCCATATTTGACCCAAGGAACATATTTTTGGCCAAAATAAAGTCAATCTTGAACTTTCTATATATACTCAAAGACTCCTGATGTTACGTCAGCCAAAAAATAAGTCCATTTTGACCCAAGGAACATATTTTTGGCCAAATAATGGTCAATCTTGAACTTTCAATACATACTCAAAGACTCATTCTGATGTTAAATCAGCCATACAGAAGTCCATATTTGACCCAAGGAAAATATTTACGGCCTAAGAAATCCTCGATATTGAACTTTCTTTACATACTCAGAGACTCCATTTGATGTTACGTCAGCCAAAAAAGAAGTGCATATTTGACCCAGGGAACATATTTTTGGCCAAATAATAGTCAATCTTGAAATTTCTATACAAACTCAAAGACTCCTATTGTTACGTCAGCCAAAAAATAAGTCCATATTTGTCCCAAGGAACATATTTTTGGCCAAAATAAAGTAAATCTTGAACTTTCTATACATACTCAAAGACTCCTGATGTTACGTCAGCCAAAAAAGAAGTGCATATTTGACCCAGGGAACATATTTTTGGCCAAATAATAGTCAATCTTGAACTTTCTATTCACACTCAAAGACTCCTGATGTTACGTCAGCCAAAAAATAAGTCCATATTTGACCCAAGGATCATGTTTTTGGCCAATAAATGGTCAATCTTGAACCTTCAATACATACTCAAAGACTCCTGATGTTATGTCAGGCAAAAAAATAAGTCAGTATTTGACCCAAGGAACATATTTTTGGCCAAATAATGGTCAATCTTGAACTTTCAATACATACTTAAGGACTCCTGATGTTACGTCAGCCAAAACAAAAGTCCATATTTGACACAAGGAACATATTTTTGGCCAAATAATGGTCAATCTTGAACTTTCAGTACATATTTAAATACTCTTGATGTTATGTCAGCCAAAATATAAGTCCATATTTGACCCAAGAAACATATTTTTGGCCAAATAATGGTCAATCTTGAACTTTCAATACATATTTAAAGACTTCTGATGTTATGTCAGCCAAAAAATAAGTCCATATTTGAACCAACATATTTTTGGCCAAAAAATTGTCAATCTTGAACTTTCAATACATACTCAAAGACTCCTTCTGATGTTACGTAAGCCACAAAAGAAGTCCATATTTGACCCAAGGAACATATTTTTGGCCAAATAATAGTCAATCTTGAACTTTCTATACATACTCAAAGACTCCTGATGTTACGTCAGCCAAAAAATAAGTCCATCTTTGACCTAAGGAACATATTTTTGGCAAATTAATAGTCAATCTTGAACTTTCTATACATACTCATAGACTCCTTCTGATGTTACGTCAGCCAAAAAAGAAGTCGACATTTGACCCAAGGAATATATTTTTGGCCAAATAATAGTCAATCTTGAACTTTCTATACATACTCAAAGACTCCTGATGTTACGTCAGCCAAAAAATAAGTCCACATTTGACCCATAGAAAATATTTTCGGCCAAATAATAGTCAATCTTGAACTTTCTATACATACTCAGAGACTCCTTCTGATGTTACGAAAGCCAAAAAATAAGTCCATATTTGACCCAAGGAACATATTTTTGGCCAAATAATAGTCAATCTTGATCTTTCTATACATACTCAAAGACTCCGGATGTTACGTCAGCCAAAAAATAAGTCCATATTTGACCCAAGGAACATATTTTTGGCCAAATAATGGTCAATCTTGAACTTTCTATACATACTCAAAGACTCCTTCTTATGTTATACGTCAGCCAAAAAAGAAGTCCATTTTTGACCCAAGGAACATATTTTTTGCCAAATAATGGTCAATCTTGAACTTTCAATACATACTCAAAGACTCCTGATGTCATGTCAGCCAAAAAATAAGTCCATATTTGACCCAAGGAACATATTTTTGGCCAAATATTATTCAATCTTGAACTTTCTATACATACTCAAAGACTCCTGATGTTACGTCAGCCAAAAAAGAAGTCCATATTTGACCCAAGGAACATATTTTTGGCCAAATAATAGTCAATCTTGAACTTTTTTATAAACACTCAGAGACTTCTTCTGATGTTACGGCAGCCAAAAAATAAGTCCATATTTGACCCAAGGAACATATTTTTGGCCAAATAATAGTCAATCTTGAACTTTCTATACATACTCAAAGACTCCTGATGTTACGTCAGCCAAAAAAGAAGTCCATATTTGACTCAAGGAACATATTTTTGGCCAAATAATAGTCAATCTTGAAATGTCTATACAAACTCAAAGACTCCTATTGTTACGTCAGCCAAAAAATATGTCCATATTTGACCCAAGGAACATATTTTTGGCCAAAATAAAGTCAATCTTGAACTTTCTATATATACTCAAAGACTCCTGATGTTACGTCAGCCAAAAAATAAGTCCATTTTGACCCAAGGAACATATTTATGGCCAAATAATGGTCAATCTTGAACTTTCAATACATACTCAAAGACTCATTCTGATGTTAAATCAGCCATACAGAAGTCCATATTTGACCCAAGGAAAATATTTACGGCCTAAGAAATCCTCGATATTGAACTTTCTATACATACTCAGAGACTCCATTTGATGTTACGTCAGCCAAAAAAGAAGTCCATATTTGACCCGAGGAACATATTTTTGGCCAAATAATAGTCAATCTTGAACTTTCTATACCTACTCAGAGACTCTTTCTGATGTTACCTCAGCCAAAAAATAAGTCCACATTTGACCCAGGGAACATATTTTTGGCCAAATAATAGTCAATCTTGAACTTTCTATACATACTCAAAGACTCCTTCTGATGTTACGTAAGCCACAAAAGAAGTCCATATTTGACCCAAGGAACATATTTTTGGCCAAATAATAGTCAATCTTGAACTTTCTATACATACTCAAAGACTCCTGATGTTACGTCAGACAAAAAATAAGTCCATCTTTGACCTAAGGAACATATTTTTGGCAAATTAATAGTCAATCTTGAACTTTCTATACATACTCATAGACTCCTTCTGATGTTACGTCAGCCAAAAAAGAAGTCGACATTTGACCCAAGGAATATATTTTTGGCCAAATAATAGTCAATCTTGAACTTTCTATACATACTCAAAGACTCCTGATGTTACGTCAGCCAAAAAATAAGTCCACATTTGACCCATAGAAAATATTTTCGGCCAAATAATAGTCAATCTTGATCTTTCTATACATACTCAAAGACTCCGGATGTTACGTCAGCCAAAAAATAAGTCCATATTTGACCCAAGGAACATATTTTTGGCCAAATAATGGTCAATCTTGAACTTTCTATACATACTCAAAGACTCCTTTTTATGTTATACGTCAGCCAAAAAAGAAGTCCATTTTTGACCCAAGGAACATATTTTTTGCCAAATAATGGTCAATCTTGAACTTTCAATACATACTCAAAGACTCCTGATGTCATGTCAGCCAAAAAATAAGTCCATATTTGACCCAAGGAACATATTTTTGGCCAAATATTATTCAATCTTGAACTTTCTATACATTCTCAAAGACTCCTGATGTTACGTCAGCCAAAAAAGAAGTCCATATTTGACCCAAGGAACATATTTTTGGCCAAATAATAGTCAATCTTGAACTTTTTTATAAATACTCAGAGACTTCTTCTGATGTTACGGCAGCCAAAAAATAAGTCCATATTTGACCCAAGGAACATATTTTTGGCCAAATAATAGTCAATCTTGAACTTTCTATACATACTCAAAGACTCCTGATGTTACGTCAGCCAAAAAAGAAGTCCATATTTGACTCAAGGAACATATTTTTGGCCAAATAATAGTCAATCTTGAAATGTCTATACAAACTCAAAGACTCCTATTGTTACGTCAGCCAAAAAATATGTCCATATTTGACCCAAGGAACATATTTTTGGCCAAAATAAAGTCAATCTTGAACTTTCTATATATACTCAAAGACTCCTGATGTTACGTCAGCCAAAAAATAAGTCCATTTTGACCCAAGGAACATATTTTTGGCCAAATAATGGTCAATCTTGAACTTTCAATACATACTCAAAGACTCATTCTGATGTTAAATCAGCCATACAGAAGTCCATATTTGACCCAAGGAAAATATTTACGGCCTAAGAAATCCTCGATATTGAACTTTCTATACATACTCAGAGACTCCATTTGATGTTACGTCAGCCAAAAAAGAAGTCCATATTTGACCCGAGGAACATATTTTTGGCCAAATAATAGTCAATCTTGAACTTTCTATACCTACTCAGAGACTCTTTCTGATGTTACCTCAGCCAAAAAATAAGTCCACATTTGACCCAAGGAACATATTTTTGGCCAAATAATAGTCAATCTTGAACTTTCTATACATACTCAAAGACTCCTTATGTTACGTAAGCCAAAAAAGAGGTCCATATTTGACCCAAGGAACATTTTTTTGGCCAAATAATAGTCAATCTTGAACTTTCTATACATACTCAAAGACTCCTGATGTTACGTCAGCCAAAAAATAAGTCCATCTTTGACCTAAGGAACATATTTTTGGCCAAATAATAGTCAATCTTGAACTTTCTATACATACTCAAAGACTCCTTCTGATGCTTCATAAGCCATATAGATGTCTATAACTGACCTTTTGAACTTATTTCTGGTAAAAGGGTCTTCAAATGGATTTAAACTATATACATTTAGAGACTCCTTCGGATGTTAAATCAGCCATAAAGAGGTCCCTTTTGACCTACTCAAGGTAAATATTGCCCTCGATCTTGAAATTTCTATACTTTCTCTCAGACTCCTTCTGATGGTAAATCAGCCATACAGAAGTCCATATTTGACCCAAGGAACATATTTTTGGCCGAATAATAGTCAATCTTGATCTTTCTATACATACTCAAAGACTCCTGATGTTACTTCAGCCAAAAAATAAGTCCACATTTGACCCAGGGAACATATTTTTGGCCAAATAATAGTCAATCTTGAACTTTTTTATAAATACTCAGAGACTCCTTCTGATGTTACGGCAGCCAAAAAATAAGTCCATATTTGACCCAAGGAACATATTTTTGGCCAAATAATAGTCAATCTTGAACTTTCTATACATACTCAAAGACTCCTGATGTTACGTCAGCCAAAAAAGAAGTCCATATTTGACTCAAGGAACATATTTTTGGCCAAATAATGGTCAATCTTGAACTTTCAATACATACTCAAAGACTCCTTCTTATGTTACGTCAGCCAAAAAAGAAGTCCATTTTTGACCCAAGGAACATATTTTTTGCCAAATAATAGTCAATCTTGAACTTTCAATACATACTCAAAGACTCCTGATGTCATGTCAGCCAAAAAATAAGTCCATATTTGACCCAAGGAACATATTTTTGGCCAAATAATATTCAATCTTGAACTTTCTTTACATACTCAAAGACTCCTGATGTTACGTCAGCCAAAAAATAAGTCCATATTTGACCCAAGGAACATATTTTTGGCCAAATAATAGTCAATCTTGAAATTTCTATACAATCTCAAAGACTCCTATTGTTACGTCAGCCAAAAAATAAGTCCATATTTGACCCAAGGAACATATTTTTGGCCAAAATAAAGTCAATCTTGAACTTTCTATACATACTCAAAGACTCCTGATGTTACGTCAGCCAAAAAATAAGTCCATTTTGACCCAAGGAACATATTTTTGGCCAAATAATGGTCAACCTTGAACTTTCAATACATACTCAAAGACTCATTCTGATGTTACGGCAGCCAAAAAATAAGTCCATATTTGACCAAAGGAACATATTTTTGGCCAAATAATGGTCAATCTTGAACTTTCAATACATACTCAAAGACTTCTGATGTCATGTCAGCCAAAAAATAAGTCCATATTTGACCCAAAAAACATATTTTTGGCCAAATATTATTCAATCTTGAACTTTCTATACATACTCAAAGACTCCTGATGTTACGTCAGCCAAAAAAGAAGTCCATATTTGACCCAAGGAACATATTTTTGGGCAAATATTATTCAATCTTGAACTTTCTATACATACTCAAAGACTCCTTCTGATGTTACGGCAGCCAAAAAATAAGTCCATATTTGACCCAAGGAACATATTTTTGGCCAAATAATAGTCAATCTTGAACTTTCTATACATACTCAAAGACTCCTGATGTTACGTCAGCCAAAAAAGAAGTCCATATTTGACTCAAGGAACATATTTTTGGCCAAATAATAGTCAATCTTGAAATTTCTATACAAACTCAAAGACTCCTATTGTTACGTCAGCCAAAAAATATGTCCATATTTGACCCAAGGAACATATTTTTGGCCAAAATAAAGTCAATCTTGAACTTTCTATATATACTCAAAGACTCCTGATGTTACGTCAGCCAAAAAAGAAGTCCATTTTGACCCAAGGAACATATTTTTGGCCAAATAATGGTCAATCTTGAACTTTCAATACATACTCAAAGACTCATTCTGATGTTAAATCAGCCATACAGAAGTCCATATTTGACCCAAGGAAAATATTTACGGCCTAAGAAATTCTCGATATTGAACTTTCTTTACATACTCAGAGACTCCATTTGATGTTACGTCAGCCAAAAAAGAAGTGCATATTTGACCCAGGGAACATATTTTTGGCCAAATAATAGTCAATCTTGAAATTTCTATACAAACTCAAAGACTCCTATTGTTACGTCAGCCAAAAAAGAAGTCCATATTTGACCCAAGGAACATATTTTTGGCCAAAATAAAGTAAATCTTGAACTTTCTATACATACTCAAAGACTCCTGATGTTACGTCAGCAAAAAAATAAGTCAATTTTCATCAGGAGTCTTTGAGTATGTATAGAAAGTTCAAGATTGAATATTATTTGGCCAAAAATATGTTCCTTGGGTCAAATATGGACTTATTTTTTGGCTGACATGACATCAGGAGTCTTTGAGTATGTATTGAAAGTTCAAGATTGACCATTATTTGGCAAAAAATATGTTCCTTGGGTCAAAAATGGACTTCTTTTTTGGCTGACGTAACATAAGAAGGAGTCTTTGAGTATGTATTGAAAGTTCAAGATTGACCATTATTTGGCCAAAAATATGTTCCTTGAGTCAAATATGGACTTCTTTTTTGGCTGACGTAACATCAGGAGTCTTTGAGTATGTATAGAAAGTTCAAGATTGACTTTATTTTGGCCAAAAATATGTTCCTTGGGTCAAATATGGACTTATTTTTTGGCTGACGTAACAATAGGAGTCTTTGAGATTGTATAGAAATTTCAAGATTGACTATTATTTGGCCAAAAATATGTTCCTTGAGTCAAATATGGACTTCTTTTTTGGCTGACGTAACATCAGGAGTCTTTGAGTATGTACAGAAAGTTCAAGATTGACTATTATTTGGCCAAAAATTTGTTCCTTGGGTCAAATATGGACTTATTTTTTGGCTGCCGTAACATCAGAAGGAGTCTCTGAGTATTTATAAAAAAGTTCAAGATTGACTATTATTTGGCCAAAAATATGTTCCTTGGGTCAAATATGGACTTATTTTTTGGCTGACGTAACATCAGGAGTCTTTGAGTATGTATAGAAAGTTCAAGATTGAATATTATTTGGCAAAAAATATGTTCCTTGGGTCAAAAATTGACTTCTTTTTTGGCTGACGTAACATAAGAAGGAGTCTTTGAGTATGTATTGAAATATCAAGATTGACCATTATTTGGCCAAAAATATGTTCCTTGGGTCAAATATTGACTTATTTTTTTGCCTGACATAACATCAGGAGTCTTTGAGTATGTATTGAAGGTTCAAGATTGACCATTTTTTGGCCAAAAACATGATCCTTGGGTCAAATATGGACTTATTTTTTGGCTGACGTAACATCAGGAGTCTTTGAGTGTGAATAGAAAGTTCAATATCGAGGATTTCTTAGGCCGTAAATATTTTCCTTGGGTCAAATATGGACTTCTGTATGGCTGATTTAACATCAGAATGAGTCTTTGAGTATGTATTGAAAGTTCAAGATTGAGCATTATTTGGCCAAAAATATGTTCCTTGGGTCAAAATGGACTTATTTTTTGGCTGACGTAACATCAGGAGTCTTTGAGTATGTATAGAAAGTTCAAGATTGACTTTATTTTGGCCAAAAATATGTTCCTTGGGTCAAATATGGACTTATTTTTTGGCTGACGTAACAATAGGAGTCTTTGAGTTTGTATAGAAATTTCAAGATTGACTATTATTTGGCCAAAAATATGTTCCCTTGGGTCAAATATGGACTTATTTTTTGGGTGACGTAACATCTTGAGTCTTTGAGTATGTATAGAAAGTTCAAGATTGAATAATATTTGGCCAAAAATATGTTCCTTGGGTCAAATATGGACTTATTTTTTGGCTGACATGACTTCAGGAGTCTTTGAGTATGTATTGAAAGTTCAAGATTGACCATTATTTGGCAAAAAATATGTTCTTTGGGTCAAAAATGGACTTCTTTTTTGGCTGACGTAACATAAGAAGGAGTCTTTGAGTATGTATTGAAAGTTCAAGATTGACCATTATTTGGCCAAAAATATTTTCCTTGGGTCAAATATGGACTTCTTTTTTGGCTGACGTAACATAAGAAGGAGTCTTTGAGTATGTATTGAAAGTTCAATATTGACCATTATTTGGCCAAAAATATGTTCCTTGAGTCAAATATGGACTTCTTTTTTGGCTGACGTAACATCAGGAGTCTTTGAGTATGTATAGAAAGTTCAAGATTGACTATTATTTAGCCAAAAATATGTTCCTTGGGTCAAATATGGACTTATTTTTTGGCTGCCGTAACATCAGAAGGAGTCTCTGAGTATTTATAAAAAAGTTCAAGATTGACTATTATTTGGCCAAAAATATGTTCCCTGGGTCAAATGTGGACTTATTTTTTGGCTGACGTAACATCAGAAAGAGTCTCTGAGTATTTATAGAAAGTTCAAGATTGACTATTATTTGCCCAAAAATATGTTCCTTGGGTCAAATATGGACTTATTTTTTGGCTGACGTAACATCAGGAGTCTTTGAGTATGTATAGAAAGTTCAAGATTGACTATTATTTGGCCAATAATATGTTTCTTGGGTCAAAAATTGACTTATTTTTTGGCTGACGTAACATCAGGAGTCTTTGAGTATGTATAGAAAGATCAAGATTGACTATTATTCGGCCAAAAATATGTTCCTTGGATCAAATATGGACTTCTGTATGGCTGATTTACCATCAGAAGGAGTCTGAGAGAAAGTATAGAAATTTCAAGATCGAGGGCAATATTTACCTTGAGTAGGTCAAAAGGGACTTCTTTATGGCTGATTTAACATCAGAAGGAGTCTCTAAATGTAAATAGTTTAAATTCATTTGAAGACCCTTTGACCAGAAATAAGTTCAAAAGGTCAGATATAGACATCTATATGGTTTATGAAGCATCAGAAGGAGTCTTTGAGTATGTATAGAAAGTTCAAGATTGACTATTATTTGGCCAAAAATATGTTCCCTGGGTCAAATATGGACTTCTTTTTTGCCTGACGTAACATCAGAAGGAGTCTCTGAGTATGTATAGGAAGTTCAAGGTTGACTAATATTTGGCCAAAAATATGTTCCTTGGGTCAAATATGGACTTCTTTTTAAGCTGACATAGAAAGGAACGTCAGCCAAAGTCTCTGAGTCTCTGAGAAGGAGTCTCTGAGTATGTATAGAAAGTTCATGATTGACTATTATTTGGCAAAAAAATATGTACCTCGGGTCAAATATGGACTTCTTTATTGGCTGACGTAACATCAGAAGGAGTCTCTGAGTATGTATAGAAAGTTCAATATTGACTATTATTTGGCCAAAAATATGTTCCTTGGGTCAAAAATTGACTTCTTTTTTGGCTGACGTAACATAAGAAGGAGTCTTTGAGTATGTATTGAAAGTTCAAGATTGACCATTATTTGGCCAAAAATATGTTCCTTGGGTCAATTATGGACTTCTTTTTTGGCTGACGTAACATCAGAAGGAGTCTCTGAGTATGTATAGGAAGTTCAAGGTTGACTAATATTTGGCCAAAAATATGTTCCTTGGGTAAAATATGGACTTCTTTTTTGGCTGACGTAACATCAGGAGTTTTTGAGTATGAATAGAAAGTTCAAGATTGACTATTATTTGGCCAAAAATATGTTCCTTGGGTCAAATATGGACCTCTTTTTTGGCTGACGTAACATCAGGAGTCTTTGAGTATGTATAGAAAGTTCAAGATAGACTATTATTTGGCCAAAAATATGTTCCCTGGGTCAAATGTGGACTTATTTTTAGGCTGACGTAACATCTGAAGGAGTCTTTGAGTATGTATAGAAAGTTCAAGATTGACTATTATTTGGCCAAAAATATGTTCCTTGGGTCAAAGATGGACTTATTTTTTGGCTGACGTAACATCAGGAGTCTTTGAGTATGTATAGAAAGTTCAAGATTGAATAATAATTGGCCAAAAATATGTTCCTTGGGTCAAGTATGGACTTCTTTTTTGGCTGACGTACCATAAGAAGGAGTCTTTGAGTATGTATTGAAGGTTCAAGATTGACCATTATTTGGCCAAAATAATCCTTGGGTCAAATATGGACTTATTTTTTGGCTGACACAGGAGTCTTTGAGTGTGAATAGAAAGTTCAAGATTGACTATTATTTGGCCAAAAATATGTTCCCTGGGTCAAATATGGACTTCTTTTTTGGCTGCCGTAACATCAGGAGTCTTTGAGTATGTATAGAAAGTTCAAGATTGACTATTATTTAGCCAAAAATATGTTCCTTGGGTCAAATATGGACTTATTTTTTGGCTGACATGACATCAGGAGTCTTTGAGTATGTATAGAAAGTTCAAGATTGAATATTATTTGGCCAAAAATATGTTCCTTGGGTCAAATATGGACTTATTTTTTGGCTGACATGACATCAGGAGTCTTTGAGTATGTATTGAAAGTTCAAGATTGACCATTATTTGGCAAAAAATATGTTCCTTGGGTCAAAAATGGACTTCTTTTTTGGCTGACGTAACATAAGAAGGAGTCTTTGAGTATGTATTGAAAGTTCAAGATTGACCATTATTTGGCCAAAAATATGTTCCTTGAGTCAAATATGGACTTCTTTTTTGGCTGACGTAACATCAGGAGTCTTTGAGTATGTATAGAAAGTTCAAGATTGACTATTATTTGGCCAAAAATATGTTCCTTGGGTCAAATATGGACTTATTTTTTGGCTGCCGTAACATCAGAAGGAGTCTCTGAGTATTTATAAAAAAGTTCAAGATTGACTATTATTTGGCCAAAAATATGTTCCTTGGGTCAAATGTGGACTTATTTTTTGGCTGACGTAACATCAGAAAGAGTCTCTGAGTATTTATAGAAAGTTCAAGATTGACTATTATTTGGCCAAAAATATGTTCCTTGGGTCAAATATGGACTTATTTTTTGGCTGAGGTAACATCAGGAGTCTTTGAGTATGTATAGAAAGTTCAAGATTGACTATTATTTGGCCAATAATATGTTCCTTGGGTCAAAAATTGACTTATTTTTTGGCTGACGTAACATCAGGAGTCTTTGAGTATGTATAGAAAGTTCAAGATTGACTTTATTTTGGCCAAAAATATGTTCCTTGGGTCAAATATGGACTTATTTTTTGGCTGACGTAACAATAGGAGTCTTTTAGATTGTATAGAAATTTCAAGATTGACTATTATTTGGCCAAAAATATGTTCCTTGAGTCAAATATGGACTTCTTTTTTGGCTGACGTAACATCAGGAGTCTTTGAGTATGTACAGAAAGTTCAAGATTGACTATTATTTGGCCAAAAATATGTTCCTTGGGTCAAATATGGACTTATTTTTTGGCTGCCGTAACATCAGAAGGAGTCTCTGAGTATGTATAGAAAGTTCAATATTGACTATTATTTGGCCAAAAATATGTTCCTTGGGTCAAAAATTGACTTCTTTTTTGGCTGACGTAACATAAGAAGGAGTCTTTGAGTATGTATTGAAAGTTCAAGATTGACCATTATTTGGCCAAAAATATGTTCCTTGGGTCAATTATGGACTTCTTTTTTGGCTGACGTAACATCAGAAGGAGTCTCTGAGTATGTATAGGAAGTTCAAGGTTGACTAATATTTGGCCAAAAATATGTTCCTTGGGTAAAATATGGACTTCTTTTTTGGCTGACGTAACATCAGGAGTTTTTGAGTATGAATAGAAAGTTCAAGATTGACTATTATTTGGCCAAAAATATGTTCCTTGGGTCAAATATGGACCTCTTTTTTGGCTGACGTAACATCAGGAGTCTTTGAGTATGTATAGAAAGTTCAAGATAGACTATTATTTGGCCAAAAATATGTTCCCTGGGTCAAATGTGGACTTATTTTTAGGCTGACGTAACATCTGAAGGAGTCTTTGAGTATTTATAGAAAGTTCAAGATTGACTATTATTTGGCCAAAAATATGTTCCTTGGGTCAAAGATGGACTTATTTTTTGGCTGACGTAACATCAGGAGTCTTTGAGTATGTATAGAAAGTTCAAGATTGAATAATAATATGCCAAAAATATGTTCCTTGGGTCAAATATGGACTTCTTTTTTGGCTGACGTAACATAAGAAGGAGTCTTTGAGTATGTATTGAAGGTTCAAGATTGACCATTATTTGGCCAAAATAATCCTTGGGTCAAATATGGACTTATTTTTTGGCTGACACAGGAGTCTTTGAGTGTGAATAGAAAGTTCAAGATTGACTATTATTTGGCCAAAAATATGTTCCCTGGGTCAAATATGGACTTCTTTTTTGGCTGCCGTAACATCAGGAGTCTTTGAGTATGTATAGAAAGTTCAAGATTGACTATTATTTAGCCAAAAATATGTTCCTTGGGTCAAATATGGACTTATTTTTTGGCTGCCGTAACATCAGAAGGAGTCTCTGAGTATTTATAAAAAAGTTCAAGATTGACTATTATTTGGCCAAAAATATGTTCCCTGGGTCAAATGTGGACTTATTTTTTGGCTGACGTAACATCAGAAAGAGTCTCTGAGTATTTATAGAAAGTTCAAGATTGACTATTATTTGCCCAAAAATATGTTCCTTGGGTCAAATATGGACTTATTTTTTGGCTGACATGACATCAGGAGTCTTTGAGTATGTATAGAAAGTTCAAGATTGAATATTATTTGGCCAAAAATATGTTCCTTGGGTCAAATATGGACTTATTTTTTGGCTGACATGACATCAGGAGTCTTTGAGTATGTATTGAAAGTTCAAGATTGACCATTATTTGGCAAAAAATATGTTCCTTGGGTCAAAAATGGACTTCTTTTTTGGCTGACGTAACATAAGAAGGAGTCTTTGAGTATGTATTGAAAGTTCAAGATTGACCATTATTTGGCCAAAAATATGTTCCTTGAGTCAAATATGGACTTCTTTTTTGGCTGACGTAACATCAGGAGTCTTTGAGTATGTATAGAAAGTTCAAGATTGACTATTATTTGGCCAAAAATATGTTCCTTGGGTCAAATATGGACTTATTTTTTGGCTGCCGTAACATCAGAAGGAGTCTCTGAGTATTTATAAAAAAGTTCAAGATTGACTATTATTTGGCCAAAAATATGTTCCTTGGGTCAAATGTGGACTTATTTTTTGGCTGACGTAACATCAGAAAGAGTCTCTGAGTATTTATAGAAAGTTCAAGATTGACTATTATTTGGCCAAAAATATGTTCCTTGGGTCAAATATGGACTTATTTTTTGGCTGAGGTAACATCAGGAGTCTTTGAGTATGTATAGAAAGTTCAAGATTGACTATTATTTGGCCAATAATATGTTCCTTGGGTCAAAAATTGACTTATTTTTTGGCTGACGTAACATCAGGAGTCTTTGAGTATGTATAGAAAGTTCAAGATTGACTTTATTTTGGCCAAAAATATGTTCCTTGGGTCAAATATGGACTTATTTTTTGGCTGACGTAACAATAGGAGTCTTTGAGATTGTATAGAAATTTCAAGATTGACTATTATTTGGCCAAAAATATGTTCCTTGAGTCAAATATGGACTTCTTTTTTGGCTGACGTAACATCAGGAGTCTTTGAGTATGTACAGAAAGTTCAAGATTGACTATTATTTGGCCAAAAATATGTTCCTTGGGTCAAATATGGACTTATTTTTTGGCTGCCGTAACATCAGAAGGAGTCTCTGAGTATTTATAAAAAAGTTCAAGATTGACTATTATTTGGCCAAAAATATGTTCCTTGGGTCAAATATGGACTTATTTTTTGGCTGACGTAACATCAGGAGTCTTTGAGTATGTATAGAAAGTTCAAGATTGAATATTATTTGGCCAAAAATATGTTCCTTGGGTCAAATATGGACTTCTGTATGGCTGATTTACCATCAGAAGGAGTCTGAGAGAAAGTATAGAAATTTCAAGATCGAGGGCAATATTTACCGTGAGTAGGTCAAAAGGGACCTCTTTATGGCTGATTTAACATCAGAAGGAGTCTCTAAATGTTTATAGTTTAAATCCATTTGAAGACCCTTTGACCAGAAATAAGTTCAAAAGGTCAGATATAGACATCTATATGGTTTATGAAGCATCAGAAGGAGTCTTTGAGTATGTATAGAAAGTTCAAGATTGACTATTATTTGGCCAAAAATATGTTCCCTGGGTCAAATATGGACTTCTTTTTTGCCTGACGTAACATCAGAAGGAGTCTCTGAGTATGTATAGGAAGTTCAAGGTTGACTAATATTTGGCCAAAAATATGTTCCTTGGGTCAAATATGGACTTCTTTTTAAGCTGACATAGAAAGGAACGTCAGCCAAAGTCTCTGAGTCTCTGAGAAGGAGTCTCTGAGTATGTATAGAAAGTTCAAGATTGACTATTATTTGGCAAAAAAATATGTTCCTTGGGTCAAAAATTGACTTCTTTTTTGGCTGACGTAACATAAGAAGGAGTCTTTGAGTATGTATTGAAAGTTCAAGATTGACCATTATTTGGCCAAAAATATGTTCCTTGGGTCAATTATGGACTTCTTTATTGGCTGACGTAACATCAGAAGGAGTCTCTGAGTATGTATAGAAAGTTCAAGATTGAGTATTATTTGGCCAAAAATATGTTCCTTGGGTCAAATATGGACTTATTTTTTGGCTGACGTAACATCAGAAGTCTATGAGTATGTATAGAAAGTTTAAGATTGACTATTATTTGGCCAAAAATGTTTTCCTTGGGTCAAAATGGACTTATTTTTTTGGCTGACGTAACAATAGGAGTCTTTGAGTTTGTATAGAAATTTCAAGATTGACTACTATTTGGCCAAAAATATGTTCCTTGGGTCAAATATGGACTTCTTTTGTGGCTGACGTAACATCAGAAGGAGTCTTTGAGTATGTATTGAAAGTTCAAGATTGACAATTTTTTGGCCAAAAATATGTTGGTTCAAATATGGACTTATTTTTTGGCTGACATAACATCAGGAGTCTTTAAATATGTATTGAAAGTTCAAGATTGACCATTATTTGGCCAAAAATATGTTCCTTGGGTCAAATATGGACTTCTTTTTTGGCTGACGTAACACAAGAAGGAGTCTTTGAGTATGTATTGAAAGTTCAAGATTGACCATTATTTGGCCAAAAATATGTTCCTTGTGTCAAATATGGACTTTTGTTTTGGCTGACGTAACATCAGGAGTCCTTAAGTATGTATTGAAAGTTCAAGATTGACCATTATTTGGCCAAAAATATGTTCCTTGGTTCAAATATGGACTTATTTTTTGGCTGACATAACATCAGGAGTCTTTAAATATGTATTGAAAGTTCAAGATTGACCATTATTTGGCCAAAAATATGTTTCTTGGGTCAAATATGGACTTATTTTTTGGCTGACATAACATCAAGAGTATTTAAATATGTATTGAAAGTTCAAGATTGACCATTATTTGGCCAAAAAAATGTTCCTTGGGTCAAATATGGACTTCTTTTTTGGCTGACGTAACATAAGAAGGAGTCTTTGAGTATGTATTGAAAGTTCAAGATTGACCATTATTTGGCCAAAAATATGTTCCTTGTGTCAAATATGGACTTTTGTTTTGGCTGACGTAACATCAGGAGTCCTTAAGTATGTATTGAAAGTTCAAGATTGACCATTATTTGGCCAAAAATTTGTTCCTTGGGTCAAAATGGACTTATTTTTTGGCTGACGTAACATCAGGAGTCTTTGAGTATGTATAGAAAGTTCAAGATTGACCATTATTTGGCCAAAAATATGTTCCTTGGGTCAAATATGGACTTATTTTTTGGCTGACGTAACATCAGAAGGAGTCTCTGAGTATTTATAAAAAAGTTCAAGATTGACTATTATTTGGCCAAAAATATGTTCCCTGGGTCAAATGTGGACTTATTTTTTGGCTGACGTAACATCAGAAAGAGTCTCTGAGTATGTATAGAAAGTTCAAGATTGACTATTATTTGGCCAAAAATATGTTCCTTTGGTCAAATATGGACTTCTTTTTTGGCTGACGTAACATAAGAAGGAGTCTTTGAGATTGTATTGAAGGTTCAAGATTGACCATTATTTGGCCAAAATAATCCTTGGGTCAAATATGGACTTATTTTTTGGCTGACAGGAGTCTTTGAGTGTGAATAGAAAGTTCAAGATTGACTATTATTTGGCCAAAAATATGTTCCCTGGGTCAAATATGGACTTCTTTTTTGGCTGACGTAACATCAAATGGAGTCTCTGAGTATGTATAGAAAGTTCAATATCGAGGATTTCTTAGGCCGTAAATATTTTCCTTGGGTCAAATATGGACTTCTGTATGGCTGATTTAACATCAGAATGAGTCTTTGAGTATGTATTGAAAGTTCAAGATTGTCCATTATTTGGCCAAAAATTTGTTCCTTGGGTCAAAATGGACTTATTTTTTGGCTGACGTAACATCAGGAGTCTTTGAGTATGTATAGAAAGTTCAAGATTGACCATTATTTGGCCAAAAATATGTTCCATGGGTCAAATATGGACTTATTTTTTGGCTGACGTAACATCAGAAGGAGTCTCTGAGTATTTATAAAAAAGTTCAAGATTGACTATTATTTGGCCAAAAATATGTTCCCTGGGTCAAATGTGGACTTATTTTTTGGCTGACGTAACATCAGAAAGAGTCTCTGAGTATGTATAGAAAGTTCAAGATTGACTATTATTTGGCCAAAAATATGTTCCTTTGGTCAAATATGGACTTCTTTTTTGGCTGACGTAACATAAGAAGGAGTCTTTGAGTGTGTATTGAAGGTTCAAGATTGACCATTATTTGGCCAAAATAATCCTTGGGTCAAATATGGACTTATTTTTTGGCTGACAGGAGTCTTTGAGTGTGAATAGAAAGTTCAAGATTGACTATTATTTGGCCAAAAATATGTTCCCTGGGTCAAATATGGACTTCTTTTTTGGCTGACGTAACATCAAATGGAGTCTCTGAGTATGTATAGAAAGTTCAATATCGAGGATTTCTTAGGCCGTAAATATTTTCCTTGGGTCAAATATGGACTTCTGTATGGCTGATTTAACATCAGAATGAGTCTTTGAGTATGTATTGAAAGTTCAAGATTGGCCATTATTTGGCCAAAAATATGTTCCTTGGGTCAAAATGGACTTATTTTTTGGCTGACGTAACATCAGGAGTCTTTGAGTATGTATAGAAAGTTCAAGATTGACTTTATTTTGGCCAAAAATATGTTCCTTGGGTCAAATATGGACTTATTTTTTGGCTGACGTAACAATAGGAGTCTTTGAGATTGTATAGAAATTTCAAGATTGACTATTATTTGGCCAAAAATATGTTCCTTGAGTCAAATATGGACTTCTTTTTTGGCTGACGTAACATCAGGAGTCTTTGAGTATGTACAGAAAGTTCAAGATTGACTATTATTTGGCCAAAAATATGTTCCTTGGTTCAAATATGGACTTATTTTTTGGCTGCCGTAACATCAGGAGTCTTTGAGTATGTATTGAAAGTTCAAGATTGACCATTATTTGGCCAAAAATATGTTCCTTGTGTCAAATATGGACTTTTGTTTTGGCTGACGTAACATCAGGAGTCCTTAAGTATGTATTGAAAGTTCAAGATTGACCATTATTTGGCCAAAAATATGTTCCTTGGGTCAAATATTGACTTATTTTTTTGCCTGACATAACATCAGGAGTCTTTGAGTATGTATTGAAGGTTCAAGATTGACCATTTATTGGCCAAAAACATGATCCTTGGGTCAAATATGGACTTATTTTTTGGCTGACGTAACATCAGGAGTCTTTTAGTGTGAATAGAAAGTTCAAGATTGACTATTATTTGGCCAAAAATATGTTCCCTGGGTCAAATATGGACTTCTTTTTTGGCTGACGTAACATCAAATGGAGTCTCTGAGTATGTATAGAAAGTTCAATATCGAGGATTTCTTAGGCCGTAAATATTTTCCTTGGGTCAAATATGGACTTCTGTATGGCTGATTTAACATCAGAATGAGTCTTTGAGTATGTATTGAAAGTTCAAGATTGACCATTATTTGGCCAAAAATTTGTTCCTTGGGTCAAAATGGACTTATTTTTTGGCTGACGTAACATCAGGAGTCTTTGAGTATGTATAGAAAGTTCAAGATTGACCATTATTTGGCCAAAAATATGTTCCTTGGGTCAAATATGGACTTATTTTTTGGCTGACGTAACATCAGAAGGAGTCTCTGAGTATTTATAAAAAAGTTCAAGATTGACTATTATTTGGCCAAAAATATGTTCCCTGGGTCAAATGTGGACTTATTTTTTGGCTGACGTAACATCAGAAAGAGTCTCTGAGTATGTATAGAAAGTTCAAGATTGACTATTATTTGGCCAAAAATATGTTCTTTTGGTCAAATATGGACTTCTTTTTTGGCTGACGTAACATAAGAAGGAGTCTTTGAGATTGTATTGAAGGTTCAAGATTGACCATTATTTGGCCAAAATAATCCTTGGGTCAAATATGGACTTATTTTTTGGCTGACAGGAGTCTTTGAGTGTGAATAGAAAGTTCAAGATTGACTATTATTTGGCCAAAAATATATTCCCTGGGTCAAATATGGACTTCTTTTTTGGCTGACGTAACATCAAATGGAGTCTCTGAGTATGTATAGAAAGTTCAATATCGAGGATTTCTTAGGCCGTAAATATTTTCCTTGGGTCAAATATGGACTTCTGTATGGCTGATTTAACATCAGAATGAGTCTTTGAGTATGTATTGAAAGTTCAATATTGGCCATTATTTGGCCAAAAATATGTTCCTTGGGTCAAAATGGACTTATTTTTTGGCTGACGTAACATCAGGAGTCTTTGAGTATGTATAGAAAGTTCAAGATTGACTTTATTTTGGCCAAAAATATGTTCCTTGGGTCAAATATGGACTTATTTTTTGGCTGACGTAACAATAGGAGTCTTTGAGATTGTATAGAAATTTCAAGATTGACTATTATTTGGCCAAAAATATGTTCCTTGAGTCAAATATGGACTTCTTTTTTGGCTGACGTAACATCAGGAGTCTTTGAGTATGTACAGAAAGTTCAAGATTGACTATTATTTGGCCAAAAATATGTTCCTTGGTTCAAATATGGACTTATTTTTTGGCTGCCGTAACATCAGAAGGAGTCTCTGAGTATTTATAAAAAAGTTCAAGATTGACTATTATTTGGCCAAAAATATGTTCCTTGGGTCAAATATGGACTTATTTTTTGGCTGACGTAACATCAGGAGTCTTTGAGTATGTATAGAAAGTTCAAGATTGAATATTATTTGGCCAAAAATATGTTCCTTGGGTCAAATATGGACTTATTTTTTGGCTGACATGACATCAGGAGTCTTTGAGTGTGTATTGAAAGTTCAAGATTGACCTTTATTTGGCAAAAAATATGTTCCTTGGGTCAAAAACGGACTTCTTTTTTGGCTGACGTAACATAAGAAGGAGTCTTTGAGTATGTATTGAAAGTTCAAGATTGACTATTATTTGGCCAAAAATATGGTCCTTGAGTCAAATATGGACTTCTTTTTTGGCTGACGTAACATCAGGAGTCTTTGAGTATGTATAGAAAGTTCAAGATTGACTATTATTTGGCCAAAAATATGTTCCTTGGGTCAAATATGGACTTATTTTTTGGCTGCCGTAACATCAGAAGGAGTCTCTGAGTATTTATAAAAAAGTTCAAGATTGACTATTATTTGGCCAAAAATATGTTCCCTGGGTCAAATGTGGACTTATTTTTTGGCTGACGTAACATCAGAAAGAGTCTCTGAGTATTTATAGAAAGTTCAAGATTGACTATTATTTGGCCAAAAATATGTTCCTTGGGTCAAATATGGACTTATTTTTTGGCTGACGTAACATCAGGAGTCTTTGAGTATGTATAGAAAGTTCAAGATTGACTATTATTTGGCAAATAATATGTTCCTTGGGTCAAAAATTGACTTATTTTTTGGCTGACGTAACATTAGGAGTCTTTGAGTATGTATAGAAAGATCAAGATTGACTATTATTCGCCCAAAAATATGTTCCTTGGGTCAAATAAGTACTTCTGTATGGCTGATTTACCATCAGAAGGAGTCTGAGAGAAAGTATAGAAATTTCAAGATCGAGGGCAATATTTACCTTGAGTAGGTCAAAAGGGACCTCTTTATGGCTGATTTAACATCAGAAGGAGTCTCTAAATGTAAATAGTTTAAATCCATTTGAAGACCCTTTGACCAGAAATAAGTTCAAAAGGTCAGATATAGACATCTATATGGTTTATGAAGCATCAGAAGGAGTCTTTGAGTATGTATAGAAAGTTCAAGATTGACTATTATTTGGCCAAAAATATGTTCCCTGGGTCAAATATGGACTTCTTTTTTGCCTGACGTAACATAAGAAGGAGTCTCTGAGTATATATAGGAAGTTCAAGGTTGACTAATATTTGGCCAAAAATATGTTCCTTGGGTCAAATATGGACTTCTTTTTTGGCTGACGTAACATCAGGAGTTTTTGAGTATGAATAGAAAGTTCAAGATTGACTATTATTTGGCCAAAAATATGTTCCTTGGGTCAAATATGGACTTATTTTGTGGCTGCCGTAACATCAGAAGGAGTCTCTGAGTATTTATAAAAAAGTTCAAGATTGACTATTATTTGGCCAAAAATATGTTCCCTGGGTCAAATGTCCCAGGTGAAAAAGTCGTAGTATTAAATGTATTAAAAATATATTTGAAATTCAAATAGTATGTTTATAATACATTTGTATTTCCAACATGCTTATTTAAAGTGCATTAAAAATACATTGAATTGCATTTTAATATATTTATAAAAAATATACTAGTAGTACATTGGTAATAAATATATATTTAAGTATACTTTTAATAAATATGCTAATTAAAAGCATACTTTAAATATATTTCTAAACAGTATACTAGTAGTACATTGGTAATAAATATATATTTAATTATACTTTTAATAAATATGCTAATTACAAGCATACTTTAAATATATTTCTAAACAGTATACTAATAGTACATTGGTAATAAATATATATTTAAGTATACTTTTAATAAATATGCTAATTAAAAGCATACTTTAAATATATTTCTAAACAGTATACTAGTAGTACATTGGTAATAAATATATATTTAAGTATACTTTTAATAAATATGCTAATTAAAAGCATACTTTAAATATATTTCTAAACAGTATACTAGTAGTACATTGGTAATAAATATATATTTAAGTATACTTTTAATAAATATGCTAATTAAAAGCATACTTTAAATATATTTCTAAACAGTATACTAGTAGTACATTGGTAATAAATATATATTTAATTATACTTTTAATAAATATGCTAATTACAAGCATACTTTAAATATATTTCTAAAAAGTGTACTAGAAGTATTTGGTAATAAATATATGCTTAGTTACACTTTTAAGAAATATGCTAAACACAACCATACTTTTAGTGAAGTTTTAGTGTATTTAAAGAAAACATGCTTATGTTGCTCTTAAAGTACATTTTATGTGTACTTTGTGTAAGAACATAGCAAAATGATTAAGATTTTAGTGTGTTTAAAATGTATGTACTTTATAAACACTTAGGCCTACTGCATTATAGTTTAATTATTTATGTATTTATCATTTTAATATAAAAAAAAAATTACATTTACAATATACAAACTTATTAGAAACATTTGTCAACTATTATTAGCATTTCAATAAGCTTCCCAGGTGAAAAGGAAATATATTTAAAGTGTGCTTATTTTGATATACTTAATGTATTTTAAGTGTATTGTATTAATTATGTATTAAATGTGTTATTTTGGAACAACTTCAAGTATACTAAATGTACTTTTATATGTATTTAAGTTCAATTTTAATGTAATAGTAATATATTTTAATATACTTAATTGTGTTAAAATGGAACTATTTTAAGTATATTTAGTGTAATTTAATAGCACTTCTTTAAATTATATTTTTAATACATTTTAAATGTACTTTCGAAATACAACTTAAATATATTTTTAATATCATATTAATGTGTTCCCAGTATATTTTAAATATAATATCAGGTTATTAATAATGTATTAGTAGAACACTATGACCCACTATTAGTATATTAAAAATATATTTTTACAAAACAATTCAGTATGAAAAAAATATATTTTAATGTAATAAAAATACAGTTAAAAATTACAATTCAGTTAAACACAGTAAAAACAATAGTACAAAACACATTATTAATGTATTTAATACATTAAAATATATTTTTATATATGAAAAAAAAGTTAAAAATTATAATTCAGTTAAACACAGTAAAAACAATAGTACAAAACACATTATTAATGTATTTAATACATTAAAATATATTTTAATGTATTAAAAATACAGTTAAAAATTATAATTCAGTTAAACAGTAAAAACAATAGTACAAAACACATTATTAATGTATTTAATACATTAAAATATATTTTAATGTATTAAAAAAAAGTTACAAATTATAATTCAGTTAAACACAGTAAAAACAATAGTATAAAACACATACAAACGCTCTTTGAAAGATAGTAAACATTAATGCACTACATTAGTACAGCAACATATGAAAATGAAACAAAATACATTAACATAAAATTATATAATAAGTATTAAACAGAACAACAACAAAAAACGAACTTAAAAGAATAGTTCACTTTAAAATGAAAATTCTGTCATCATATACTCACCCTTAAGTTGTTTCAAACCTGTATGTATTTATTTCTTCTGCTGAACACAAAGGAAGATATTTAGAAGAATGTCAGTAACCAGACAGTTTCTGGGTACCATTGACTTCCATAGTAGGAAAAATTATACGATGGAAATCAATGGGACCCAGTCTGGTTACTGACATTCTTCTAATATATTCCTTTGTGTTCAGCAGAAGAAATAAATTCATACAGGTTTGAAACAACATGAGGGTGAGTAAATGATGACAATTTTAATTTTAAAGTGAACTATTCCTTCAAGTCAAACAAAGTTAAATACAATAGCTGCAAACAGTCCTTCATCCTTCAAGCGAATTGAAGTGATTGGTCTTGGAGTTGCCTCATTGTTGCATTTTCTTCTGATCAGTGCTCGCACCTCAGACACTGTCGTGGTCGGAAACGGTTTGATCACAGTATCTATGAAAAGGGAAAAAGATTTTTATTTTTTTAAATATTAAAGCAAAATTAACATCCGTTAAAAAAGTCACTGTTCCCTTTCGAAGGGAACTTGCACTGCGTATCTAGGCGCCCCTTTTATACTTCTGGGTCGCACTAATAGTGTCATAGGTTGTCGCCAAATTCGATTGCCGTGATTTCCCAAAGGCATTCCCCCAAAGCGTCATGCACCGTCTCATTCCCTGTTCTCAGGGAACAGAGGTTACAGTCGTAACCTAGACATTTTTTTAAAATGGCATGTAATGCTTAGTTCATATATTTTAACAGAAGACATCCAATATAAAATGGTAATAAAATGCAATAAAGGAGTTAATAAAATATCGACATAAAATAGCACAAACATTACGTCTTGCTGAACAACAGTGAGGTCTACATGTATACATGACACTGTATCACAGCAAAAAAAGAAAAAAAAAAGAAAATGTAACTGTTTAACTGAAAAAATACCCAGCCAACAAGTATAATAATTATAATGTATAACAAATGCTAATCTTTATTTTTAGCATTATTATTTGTTTTAGTCTTTGACTTAGAGAGCAAAAAAAAGTGATGTACAGAAACACATACTAGAGATGCATACTAGAGATGCACCGATTACAATTTTCTAGGCCGGTTTCGATTCTTCACTGAGTTTGACCTGCCGATACCGATTTTAGCCGATTCCGATTAAAATTTTTCCAACCCCTTTACAGCACACACACATATTTGAAGAGTTCAGATTCAAACGCTTTTAAGTGCCATCTGAAATTTTATTCTAAAATTATAATTTTTATCAAGCTCATATATTTAAGTTCAGTAATTTCACTTAAATGACAAATAATAGGTAATTTTCGTTGCCATTTAAGATAAATTACTGAACTTAAATATTCAAGCTTTATAAAAATGATCATTCTAGAAGAAAATTTCAGATTGGCACTTAGAGGCTTAAATTGCATCTGAACTCTTCATTTATTTAAAGTCCCTGTAAAGGCAATTCTAAAAAAAAATTCTAAACACATTATAAATGTTAGAAATGTATTGCTAAAACATATTACAAAGACTGTGAACTGCGAAGTACTGAATTGTGGAGTTAGACCGTTAAACAGTTTTTCACCATTGCTATTTTCCGGATTTTTTGGGCGGGGCTAAAACGGGGGCTCGATGACGCACTGGAGCCCCTGAGCTCCTGGACACGCCCCTACTTGATGACGCACTGGAGCCCCTGAGCCTGGCCGCTCTCTAACAATATAGACAGAGCACATACGCATCAGTTTGGCGCTCAATCGCGAGTTAAGTTACTGTTAGTACTATTATTACTACAGCCTACAGTTTGCTAGTTAGCTATGCCTTCGTCACGGAAATGCGTACTACCTTGATGCGATCATGTACGAAACAGATCGGTGTCCAACATTTCCTAAAAACGATCACATCAAGAAGAGGTGGATTAATTTTGTGAAGAGCCACCTTGATGGAGAGCTGAGGATCACCACCAAAACCAGCCTCTGTAGTGATCATTTTACACGGGATAGTTTTATAAACTTTCGTCGGAGACAACTGGGATGCTCTGATAATCCGCTGTTACTGGTGAATGTGGCCGAACCGACTATCTCCCGTCTCGGCCTTCATCCTCCCGTCGCGCCGACAACTGTGCCATCCTCGGCAGTGCGTGCCCACCAATGAGGGTAGGCTGCCTTGTGTGCTTATGTTATAATTATAGTAGGTAGTCCACAGTAAGTAGGCTAATAAATACTGCAACACTCTAACGTGATTTTTTTGTTTATTTATATGATCAATATGATTTCTTAGCCAAGTAATTTAAACTATCTGTTCACAAAGCAGTCCCTTCCGACCACAAAAGAGACCGAGTCTTTCATGCATAAAGTCACTCGAGAAGTTTGATGTCAGTCAGACAGGTTTCAGCGCAGCCGGCGGACACGCCCCCAGCGTTTGAGAGCAGAGACCACTGCTCATTTTTTCAAGATTTTAATAGCTTATTTTATGTACTTGCCGGCTTTTTTTATCATTCAAATTTGGCTGGGTGGCTAATAACACATTTTTCTGTGATATGACAAACTCAGAACACATACTTAATTTTGACTTTACAGGGACTTTAATTTTTTTAATAAAACACCATAAACTTTTACCCAAACTGAATAATTAAAACAAGTTTAAATGGGTAAATTTTCTACAAATATTTTTGTGTTCATTTTCTAGCCTACTCCAGTTCTTGTTAAACACACTAAACATGCAAATTCTGTGCATTTTTTGTGTGAAATCATATTTATTTTGTCCATCAAAAGCGTGTTTTCACTTTAATTGAGCGTGAGCTCCTGCTTTAATTACGTAACGCTCCGGCTTTGGTGTGGAGAGCATCCACACCAAAAAAAAAACAAAACACGTTGCTCACGCTTGCGGTGTGTGAAATGGCCGTAATTCACGAGGTTTTCTACATGTGTGTTCCGTGTGCATGTGTGATTGCCGATGTTGCGCGATGTTAATCATACGGCGCCCGAGGTCATGGCCGATCACGCGAAAATGGAATCAATCGGATCATCTCTACTTACTCTCTTCTCTGCTTGTCTCTGCATTCAGATTTCTGTTTTTCTTCTATAGTAGCTAGTCTGAAAAACAACAAATAAAAACCGAGATTTATATTTATATATATACACAAACATATAAGGCAGGCAAATTATGAAGAATGATTTGTTTTGTTTTTAAGAATGACAGTACGCTGAGTACAATGTACTTGGTGGGTAATATAATCAAAACCCTTCACAGACTCAGCAGTTTCAGACGTATGCTCTCTTATAAGCATCCCTTTTAACAATTTAATCTTTGTACTTATTTGTAATAAGAAATATATATTAGAAAGTTATCAAAAAGGCAATAAGGTTATCAATCTTGAACAAATATAAACACCAATCAACACACACTACCCTTATTGGCTGGTCAGCTCAAGACAAAGGTAACTATATTCATAACATGTTATTTTCAAACTTTTTAAAGATCATTTCATTAACATCATAACAACGAAGGCAAATTCTTCAGGAAATCAGAAATAAATACACAGCTTCAGCAAATAAAAATGATATTAATGTAATGATGTACATATTATAATAACTAATAATTTTTTTTGCAGATGCATTGGACAATGTTTTAGTTGTTTTAAGACTCCACGTAGATTTTAAACAGATTCATCAAAGACTTTAGACTTTGACAGTGCAGAAGTTGCTAGAATTCAGTGTCAGCATCATGTTACAGCGGTTAAAGTCAGTATCCCACGTGCAAGTCATATTAGCAAATGCATAGCAGACCTTTCCACCTAGGAAAACAACTAAACAGTGAGCTATTTATTTATGCAAACAGCAACTAAAACTTACCAGTAGCTGCTAACTTCTGAGGCAGAATCTTCATCTCTTCGAGTGTGCTTCGACTTTGACTTGAAAATCTTGGCTCTGATGGTCAAATGTAGCTGAACTGAAAAAGACGTGATGTTACACTTTGTGCCAAAAATACGAAATGCTGTCATGATCACTTACCCTTTAGTAGTTCCAAACCATTTAAGACTTTCGTTCATCTTCGATAGAAAAACTGACATTTATATCCCTCCGATGAACGATTCACCAGATCTGTTCACGTTTCAAAAAGTGAATCGCAAAAAACATCACCCAATCCATATCAATCGCGTGGTTTCCTCCAAGTCCTCTAAAGAAACACGATCGCTATAAATATTTTAACAGTTTAAATTTAAACTTCTAAACCTAATCACATTCAAGGACCGCATGCACAGCAACTGAAGCTCTGAGTGAAATGCGAGCGCATTATCATAAGAACCAATCACAGCCGTTCAACGCCTCTGGAACCAATCAGGACTAGTCACGTGTGTTATGCGCATTGTTCAAATTTAAACAAGTAACGTTGCAACACCTTTTTGGAAATTAACATTTCTTTGGAAAATGTATCTATGATGCATTTCAAAAAATATGTTGCTGAAATTATTGTGGGAATTTCAGTAGTACAAAATATAATGTAATAGACAACAGCATTAAGTAGCCTTTTACAACAAATAATAATTGTGGACTTCTTTTTTGGCTGACGTAAAATAAGAAGGAGTCTTTGAGATTGTATTGAAGGTTCAAGATTGACCATTATTTGGCCAAAATAATCCTTGGGTCAAATATGGACTTATTTTTTGGCTGACAGGAGTCTTTGAGTGTGAATAGAAAGTTCAAGATTGACTATTATTTGGCCAAAAATATGTTCCCTGGGTCAAATATGGACTTCTTTTTTGGCTGACGTAACATCAAATGGAGTCTCTGAGTATGTATAGAAAGTTCAATATCGAGGATTTCTTAGGCCGTAAATATTTTCCTTGGGTCAAATATGGACTTCTGTATGGCTGATTTAACATCAGAATGAGTCTTTGAGTATGTATTGAAAGTTCAAGATTGGCCATTATTTGGCCAAAAATATGTTCCTTGGGTCAAAATGGACTTATTTTTTGGCTGACGTAACATCAGGAGTCTTTGAGTATTTATAGAAAGTTCAAGATTGACTTTATTTTGGCCAAAAATATGTTCCTTGGGTCAAATATGGACTTATTTTTTGGCTGACGTAACAATAGGAGTCTTTGAGATTGTATAGAAATTTCAAGATTGACTATTATTTGGCCAAAAATATGTTCCTTGAGTCAAATATGGACTTCTTTTTTGGCTGACGTAACATCAGGAGTCTTTCAGTATGTACAGAAAGTTCAAGATTGACTATTATTTGGCCAAAAATATGTTCCTTGGGTCAAATATGGACTTATTTTTTGGCTGCCGTAACATCAGAAGGAGTCTCTGAGTATTTATAAAAAAGTTCAAGATTGACTATTATTTGGCCAAAAATATGTTCCTTGGGTCAAATATGGACTTATTTTTTGGCTGACGTAACATCAGGAGTCTTTGAGTATGTATAGAAAGTTCAAGATTGAATATTATTTGGCCAAAAATATGTTCCTTGGGTCAAATATGGACTTATTCTTTGGCTGACATGACATCAGGAGTCTTTGAGTATGTATTGAAAGTTCAAGATTGACCTTTATTTGGCAAAAAATATGTTCCTTGGGTCAAAAATGGACTTCTTTTTTGGCTGACGTAACATAAGAAGGAGTCTTTGAGTATGTATTGAAAGTTCAAGATTGACCATTATTTGGCCAAAAATATGTTCCTTGAGTCAAATATGGACTTCTTTTTTGGCTGACGTAACATCAGGAGTCTTTGAGTATGTATAGAAAGTTCAAGATTGACTATTATTTGGCCAAAAATATGTTCCTTGGGTCAAATATGGACTTATTTTTTGGCTGCCGTAACATCAGAAGGAGTCTCTGAGTATTTATAAAAAAGTTCAAGATTGACTATTATTTGGCCAAAAATATGTTCCCTGGGTCAAATGTGGACTTATTTTTTGGCTGACGTAACATAAGAAGGAGTCTTTGAGTATGTATTGAAAGTTCAAGATTGACCATTATTTGGCCAAAAATATGTTCCTTGGGTCAATTATGGACTTCTTTATTGGCTGACGTAACATCAGAAGGAGTCTCTGAGTATGTATAGAAAGTTCAAGATTGACTATTATTTGGCCAAAAATATGTTCCTTGGGTCAAATATGGACTTATTTTTTGGCTGACATGACATCAGGAGTCTTTGAGTATGTATAGAAAGTTCAAGATTGAATATTATTTGGCCAAAAATATGTTCCTTGGGTCAAATATGGACTTATTTTTTGGCTGACATGACATCAGGAGTCTTTGAGTATGTATTGAAAGTTTAAGATTGACCATTATTTGGCAAAAAATATGTTCCTTGGGTCAAAAATGGACTTCTTTTTTGGCTGAAGTAACATAAGAAGGAGTCTTTGAGTATGTATTGAAAGTTCAAGATTGACCATTATTTGGCCAAAAATATGTTCCTTGAGTCAAATATGGACTTCTTTTTTGGCTGACGTAACATCAGGAGTCTTTGAGTATGTATAGAAAGTTCAAGATTGACTATTATTTGGCCAAAAATATGTTCCTTGGGTCAAATATGGACTTATTTTTTGGCTGCCGTAACATCAGAAGGAGTCTCTGAGTATTTATAAAAAAGTTCAAGATTGACTATTATTTGGCCAAAAATATGTTCCCTGGGTCAAATGTGGACTTATTTTTTGGCTGACGTAACATCAGAAAGAGTCTCTGAGTATTTATAGAAAGTTCAAGATTGACTATTATTTGGCCAAAAATATGTTCCTTGGGTCAAATATGGACTTATTTTTTGGCTGACGTAACATCAGGAGTCTTTGAGTATGTATAGAAAGTTCAAGATTGACTATTATTTGGCCAATAATATGTTCCTTGGGTCAAAAATTGACTTATTTTTTGGCTGACGTAACATCAAGAGTCTTTGAGTATGTATAGAAAGTTCAAGATTGACTATTATTCGGCCAAAAATATGTTCCTTGGGTCAAATAAGTACTTCTGTATGGCTGATTTACCATCAGGAGTCTTTGAGTATGTACAGAAAGTTCAAGATTGACTATTATTTGGCCAAAAATATGTTCCTTGGGTCAAATATGGACTTATTTTTTGGCTGCCGTAACATCAGAAGGAGTCTCTGAGTATTTATAAAAAAGTTCAAGATTGAATATTATTTGGCCAAAAATATGTTCCTTGGGTCAAATATGGACTTATTTTTTGGCTGACATGACATCAGGAGTCTTTGAGTATGTATTGAAAGTTCAAGATTGACCTTTATTTGGCAAAAAATATGTTCCTTGGGTCAAAAATGGACTTCTTTTTTGGCTGACGTAACATAAGAAGGAGTCTTTGAGTATAGAAAGTTCAAGATTGACTATTATTTGGCCAAAAATATGTTCCTTGGGTCAAATATGGACTTATTTTTTGGCTGCCGTAACATCAGAAGGAGTCTCTGAGTATTTATAAAAAAGTTCAAGATTGACTATTATTTGGCCAAAAATATGTTCCCTGGGTCAAATTTGGACTTATTTTTTGGCTGACGTAACATCAGAAAGAGTCTCTGAGTATTTATAGAAAGTTCAAGATTGACTATTATTTGGCCAAAAATATGTTCCTTGGGTCAAATATGGACTTATTTTTTGGCTGACGTAACATCAGGAGTCTTTGAGTATGTATAGAAAGTTCAAGATTGACTATTATTTGGCCAATAATATGTTCCTTGGGTCAAAAATTGACTTATTTTTTGGCTGACGTAACATCAGGAGTCTTTGAGTATGTATAGAAAGATCAAGATTGACTATTATTCGCCCAAAAATATGTTCCTTGGGTCAAATAAGTACTTCTGTATGGCTGATTTACCATCAGAAGGAGTCTGAGAGAAAGTATAGAAATTTCAAGATCGAGGGCAATATTTACCTTGAGTAGGTCAAAAGGGACCTCTTTATGGCTGATTTAACATCAGAAGGAGTCTCTAAATGTAAATAGTTTAAATCCATTTGAAGACCCTTTGACCAGAAATAAGTTCAAAAGGTCAGATATAGACATCTATATGGTTTATGAAGCATCAGAAGGAGTCTTTGAGTATGTATAGAAAGTTCAAGATTGACTGTTATTTGGCCAAAAATATGTTCCCTGGGTCAAATATGGACTTCTTTTTTGCCTAACGTAACATTAGAAGGAGTCTCTGAGTATGTATAGGAAGTTCAAGGTTGACTAATATTTGGCCAAAAATATGTTCCTTGGGTCAAATATGGACTTCTTTTTTGGCTGACGTAACATCAGGAGTTTTTGAGTATGAATAGAAAGTTCAAGATTGACTATTATTTGGCCAAAAATATGTTCCTTGGGTCAAATATGGACCTCTTTTTTGGCTGACGTAACATCAGGAGTCTTTGAGTATGTATAGAAAGTTCAAGATAGACTATTATTTGGCCAAAAATATGTTCCCTGGGTCAAATGTGGACTTATTTTTAGGCTGACGTAACATCTGAAGGAGTCTTTGAGTATGTATAGAAAGTTCAAGATTGACTTTTATTTGGCCAAAAATATGTTCCTTGGGTCAAAGATGGACTTATTTTTTGGCTGACGTAACATCAGGAGTCTTTGAGTATGTATAGAAAGTTCAAGATTGACTACTATTTGGCCAAAAATATGTTCCTTGGGTCAAATATGGACTTATTTTTTGGCTGACGCAACATCAGAAGGAGTCTTTGAGTATGTATAGAAAGTTCAAGATTGACTATTGTTTGGCCAAAAATATGTTCCTTGGGTCAAATATGGACTTATTTTTTGGCTGACGTAACATCAGGAGTCTTTGAGTATGTATAGAAAGTTCAAGATTGAATATTATTTGGCCAAAAATATGTTCCTTGGGTCAAATATGGACTTATTTTTTGGCTGACATGACATCAGGAGTCTTTGAGTATGTATTGAAAGTTCAAGATTGACCTTTATTTGGCAAAAAATATGTTCCTTGGGTCAAAAATGGACTTCTTTTTTGGCTGACGTAACATAAGAAGGAGTCTTTGAGTATGTATTGAAAGTTAAAGATTGACCATTATTTGGCCAAAAATATGTTCCTTGAGTCAAATATGGACTTCTTTTTTGGCTGACGTAACATCAGGAGTCTTTGAGTATGTATAGAAAGTTCAAGATTGACTATTATTTGGCCAAAAATATGTTCCTTGGGTCAAATATGGACTTATTTTTTGGCTGCCGTAACATCAGAAGGAGTCTCTGAGTATTTATAAAAAAGTTCAAGATTGACTATTATTTGGCCAAAAATATGTTCCCTGGGTCAAATGTGGACTTATTTTTTGGCTGACGTAACATCAGAAAGAGTCTCTGAGTATTTATAGAAAGTTCAAGATTGACTATTATTTGGCCAAAAATATGTTCCTTGGGTCAAATATGGACTTATTTTTTGGCTGACGTAACATCAGGAGTCTTTGAGTATGTATAGAAAGTTCAAGATTGACTATTATTTGGCCAATAATATGTTCCTTGGGTCAAAAATTGACTTATTTTTTGGCTGACGTAACATCAGGAGTCTTTGAGTATGTATAGAAAGATCAAGATTGACTATTATTCGGCCAAAAATATGTTCCTTGGGTCAAATAAGTACTTCTGTATGGCTGATTTACCATCAGAAGGAGTCTGAGAGAAAGTATAGAAATTTCAAGATCGAGGGCAATATTTACCTTGAGTAGGTCAAAAGGGACCTCTTTATGGCTGATTTAACATCAGAAGGAGTCTCTAAATGTAAATAGTTTAAATCCATTTGAAGACCCTTTGACCAGAAATAAGTTCAAAAGGTCAGATATAGACATCTATATGGTTTATGAAGCATCAGAAGGAGTCTTTGAGTATGTATAGAAAGTTCAAGATTGACTATTATTTGGCCAAAAATATGTTCCCTGGGTCAAATGTGGACTTATTTTTTGGCTGACGTAACATAAGAAGGAGTCTTTGAGTATGTATTGAAAGTTCAAGATTGACCATTATTTGGCCAAAAATATGTTCCTTGGGTCAATTATGGACTTCTTTATTGGCTGACGTAACATCAGAAGGAGTCTCTGAGTATGTATAGAAAGTTCAAGATTGACTATTATTTGGCCAAAAATATGTTCCTTGGGTCAAATATGGACTTATTTTTTGGCTGACATGACATCAGGAGTCTTTGAGTATGTATAGAAAGTTCAAGATTGAATATTATTTGGCCAAAAATATGTTCCTTGGGTCAAATATGGACTTATTTTTTGGCTGACATGACATCAGGAGTCTTTGAGTATGTATTGAAAGTTTAAGATTGACCATTATTTGGCAAAAAATATGTTCCTTGGGTCAAAAATGGACTTCTTTTTTGGCTGAAGTAACATAAGAAGGAGTCTTTGAGTATGTATTGAAAGTTCAAGATTGACCATTATTTGGCCAAAAATATGTTCCTTGAGTCAAATATGGACTTCTTTTTTGGCTGACGTAACATCAGGAGTCTTTGAGTATGTATAGAAAGTTCAAGATTGACTATTATTTGGCCAAAAATATGTTCCTTGGGTCAAATATGGACTTATTTTTTGGCTGCCGTAACATCAGAAGGAGTCTCTGAGTATTTATAAAAAAGTTCAAGATTGACTATTATTTGGCCAAAAATATGTTCCCTGGGTCAAATGTGGACTTATTTTTTGGCTGACGTAACATCAGAAAGAGTCTCTGAGTATTTATAGAAAGTTCAAGATTGACTATTATTTGGCCAAAAATATGTTCCTTGGGTCAAATATGGACTTATTTTTTGGCTGACGTAACATCAGGAGTCTTTGAGTATGTATAGAAAGTTCAAGATTGACTATTATTTGGCCAATAATATGTTCCTTGGGTCAAAAATTGACTTATTTTTTGGCTGACGTAACATCAAGAGTCTTTGAGTATGTATAGAAAGTTCAAGATTGACTATTATTCGGCCAAAAATATGTTCCTTGGGTCAAATAAGTACTTCTGTATGGCTGATTTACCATCAGGAGTCTTTGAGTATGTACAGAAAGTTCAAGATTGACTATTATTTGGCCAAAAATATGTTCCTTGGGTCAAATATGGACTTATTTTTTGGCTGCCGTAACATCAGAAGGAGTCTCTGAGTATTTATAAAAAAGTTCAAGATTGAATATTATTTGGCCAAAAATATGTTCCTTGGGTCAAATATGGACTTATTTTTTGGCTGACATGACATCAGGAGTCTTTGAGTATGTATTGAAAGTTCAAGATTGACCTTTATTTGGCAAAAAATATGTTCCTTGGGTCAAAAATGGACTTCTTTTTTGGCTGACGTAACATAAGAAGGAGTCTTTGAGTATAGAAAGTTCAAGATTGACTATTATTTGGCCAAAAATATGTTCCTTGGGTCAAATATGGACTTATTTTTTGGCTGCCGTAACATCAGAAGGAGTCTCTGAGTATTTATAAAAAAGTTCAAGATTGACTATTATTTGGCCAAAAATATGTTCCCTGGGTCAAATTTGGACTTATTTTTTGGCTGACGTAACATCAGAAAGAGTCTCTGAGTATTTATAGAAAGTTCAAGATTGACTATTATTTGGCCAAAAATATGTTCCTTGGGTCAAATATGGACTTATTTTTTGGCTGACGTAACATCAGGAGTCTTTGAGTATGTATAGAAAGTTCAAGATTGACTATTATTTGGCCAATAATATGTTCCTTGGGTCAAAAATTGACTTATTTTTTGGCTGACGTAACATCAGGAGTCTTTGAGTATGTATAGAAAGATCAAGATTGACTATTATTCGCCCAAAAATATGTTCCTTGGGTCAAATAAGTACTTCTGTATGGCTGATTTACCATCAGAAGGAGTCTGAGAGAAAGTATAGAAATTTCAAGATCGAGGGCAATATTTACCTTGAGTAGGTCAAAAGGGACCTCTTTATGGCTGATTTAACATCAGAAGGAGTCTCTAAATGTAAATAGTTTAAATCCATTTGAAGACCCTTTGACCAGAAATAAGTTCAAAAGGTCAGATATAGACATCTATATGGTTTATGAAGCATCAGAAGGAGTCTTTGAGTATGTATAGAAAGTTCAAGATTGACTGTTATTTGGCCAAAAATATGTTCCCTGGGTCAAATATGGACTTCTTTTTTGCCTAACGTAACATTAGAAGGAGTCTCTGAGTATGTATAGGAAGTTCAAGGTTGACTAATATTTGGCCAAAAATATGTTCCTTGGGTCAAATATGGACTTCTTTTTTGGCTGACGTAACATCAGGAGTTTTTGAGTATGAATAGAAAGTTCAAGATTGACTATTATTTGGCCAAAAATATGTTCCTTGGGTCAAATATGGACCTCTTTTTTGGCTGACGTAACATCAGGAGTCTTTGAGTATGTATAGAAAGTTCAAGATAGACTATTATTTGGCCAAAAATATGTTCCCTGGGTCAAATGTGGACTTATTTTTAGGCTGACGTAACATCTGAAGGAGTCTTTGAGTATGTATAGAAAGTTCAAGATTGACTTTTATTTGGCCAAAAATATGTTCCTTGGGTCAAAGATGGACTTATTTTTTGGCTGACGTAACATCAGGAGTCTTTGAGTATGTATAGAAAGTTCAAGATTGACTACTATTTGGCCAAAAATATGTTCCTTGGGTCAAATATGGACTTATTTTTTGGCTGACGCAACATCAGAAGGAGTCTTTGAGTATGTATAGAAAGTTCAAGATTGACTATTGTTTGGCCAAAAATATGTTCCTTGGGTCAAATATGGACTTATTTTTTGGCTGACGTAACATCAGGAGTCTTTGAGTATGTATAGAAAGTTCAAGATTGAATATTATTTGGCCAAAAATATGTTCCTTGGGTCAAATATGGACTTATTTTTTGGCTGACATGACATCAGGAGTCTTTGAGTATGTATTGAAAGTTCAAGATTGACCTTTATTTGGCAAAAAATATGTTCCTTGGGTCAAAAATGGACTTCTTTTTTGGCTGACGTAACATAAGAAGGAGTCTTTGAGTATGTATTGAAAGTTAAAGATTGACCATTATTTGGCCAAAAATATGTTCCTTGAGTCAAATATGGACTTCTTTTTTGGCTGACGTAACATCAGGAGTCTTTGAGTATGTATAGAAAGTTCAAGATTGACTATTATTTGGCCAAAAATATGTTCCTTGGGTCAAATATGGACTTATTTTTTGGCTGCCGTAACATCAGAAGGAGTCTCTGAGTATTTATAAAAAAGTTCAAGATTGACTATTATTTGGCCAAAAATATGTTCCCTGGGTCAAATGTGGACTTATTTTTTGGCTGACGTAACATCAGAAAGAGTCTCTGAGTATTTATAGAAAGTTCAAGATTGACTATTATTTGGCCAAAAATATGTTCCTTGGGTCAAATATGGACTTATTTTTTGGCTGACGTAACATCAGGAGTCTTTGAGTATGTATAGAAAGTTCAAGATTGACTATTATTTGGCCAATAATATGTTCCTTGGGTCAAAAATTGACTTATTTTTTGGCTGACGTAACATCAGGAGTCTTTGAGTATGTATAGAAAGATCAAGATTGACTATTATTCGGCCAAAAATATGTTCCTTGGGTCAAATAAGTACTTCTGTATGGCTGATTTACCATCAGAAGGAGTCTGAGAGAAAGTATAGAAATTTCAAGATCGAGGGCAATATTTACCTTGAGTAGGTCAAAAGGGACCTCTTTATGGCTGATTTAACATCAGAAGGAGTCTCTAAATGTAAATAGTTTAAATCCATTTGAAGACCCTTTGACCAGAAATAAGTTCAAAAGGTCAGATATAGACATCTATATGGTTTATGAAGCATCAGAAGGAGTCTTTGAGTATGTATAGAAAGTTCAAGATTGACTATTATTTGGCCAAAAATATGTTCCCTGGGTCAAATATGGACTTCTTTTTTGCCTGACGTAACATCAGAAGGAGTCTCTGAGTATGTATAGGAAGTTCAAGGTTGACTAATATTTGGCCAAAAATATGTTCCTTGGGTCAAATATGGACTTCTTTTTTGGCTGACGTAAAATCAGGAGTTTTTGAGTATGAATAGAAAGTTCAAGATTGACTATTATTTGGCCAAAAATATGTTCCTTGGGTCAAATATGGACTTATTTTTTGGCTGCCGTAACATCAGAAGGAGTCTCTGAGTATTTATAAAAAAGTTCAAGATTGACTATTATTTGGCCAAAAATATGTTCCCTGGGTCAAATGTGGACTTATTTTTTGGCTGACGTAACATCAGAAAGAGTCTCTGAGTATGTATAGAAAGTTCAAGATTGACTATTATTTGGCCAAAAATATGTACCTTTGGTCAAATATGGACTTCTTTTTTGGCTGACGTAACATAAGAAGGAGTCTTTGAGATTGTATTGAAGGTTCAAGATTGACCATTATTTGGCCAAAATAATCCTTGGGTCAAATATGGACTTATTTTTTGGCTGACAGGAGTCTTTGAGTGTGAATAGAAAGTTCAAGATTGACTATTATTTGGCCAAAAATATGTTCCCTGGGTCAAATATGGACTTCTTTTTTGGCTGACGTAACATCAAATGGAGTCTCTGAGTATGTATAGAAAGTTCAATATTGAGGATTTCTTAGGCCGTAAATATTTTCCTTGGGTCAAATATGGACTTCTGTATGGCTGATTTAACATCAGAATGAGTCTTTGAGTATGTATTGAAAGTTAAAGATTGGCCATTATTTGGCCAAAAATATGTTCCTTGGGTCAAAATGGACTTATTTTTTGGCTGACGTAACATCAGGAGTCTTTGAGTATGTATAGAAAGTTCAAGATTGACTTTATTTTGGCCAAAAATATGTTCCTTGGGTCAAATATGGACTTATTTTTTGGCTGACGTAACAATAGGAGTCTTTGAGATTGTATAGAAATTTCAAGATTGACTATTATTTGGCCAAAAATATGTCCCTTGAGTCAAATATGGACTTCTTTTTTGGCTGACGTAACATCAGGAGTCTTTGAGTATGTACAGAAAGTTCAAGATTGACTATTATTTGGCCAAAAATATGTTCCTTGGGTCAAATATGGACTTATTTTTTGGCTGCCGTAACATCAGAAGGAGTCTCTGAGTATTTATAAAAAAGTTCAAGATTGACTATTATTTGGCCAAAAATATGTTCCTTGGGTCAAATATGGACTTATTTTTTGGCTGACGTAACATCAGGAGTCTTTGAGTATGTATAGAAAGTTCAAGATTGAATATTATTTGGCCAAAAATATGTTCCTTGGGTCAAATATGGACTTCTTTTTTGGCTGACATGACATCAGGAGTCTTTGAGTATGTATTGAAAGTTCAAGATTGACCTTTATTTGGCAAAAAATATGTTCCTTGGGTCAAATATGGACTTCTTTTTTGGCTGACGTAACATCAGGAGTCTTTGAGTATGTATAGAAAGTTCAAGATTGACTATTATTTGGCCAAAAATATGTTCCTTGGGTCAAATATGGACTTATTTTTTGGCTGCCGTAACATCAGAAGGAGTCTCTGAGTATTTATAAAAAAGTTCAAGATTGACTATTATTTGGCCAAAAATATGTTCCCTGGGTCAAATGTGGACTTATTTTTTGGCTGACGTAACATCAGAAAGAGTCTCTGAGTATTTATAGAAAGTTCAAGATTGACTATTATTTGGCCAAAAATATGTTCCTTGGGTCAAATATGGACTTATTTTTTGGCTGACGTAACATCAGGAGTCTTTGAGTATGTATAGAAAGATCAAGATTGACTATTATTCGGCCAAAAATATGTTCCTTGGGTCAAATAAGTAGTTCTGTATGGCTGATTTACCATCAGAAGGAGTCTGAGAGAAAGTATAGAAATTTCAAGATCGAGGGCAATATTTACCTTGAGTAGGTCAAAAGGGACCTCTTTATGGCTGATTTAACATCAGAAGGAGTCTCTAAATGTAAATAGTTTAAATCCATTTGAAGACCCTTTGACCAGAAATAAGTTCAAAAGGTCAGATATAGACATCTATATGGTTTATGAAGCATCAGAAGGAGTCTTTGAGTATGTATAGAAAGTTCAAGATTGACTATTATTTGGCCAAAAATATGTTCCCTGGGTCAAATATGGAATTCTTTTTTGCCTGACGTAACATCAGAAGGAGTCTCTGAGTATGTATAGGAAGTTCAAGGTTGACTAATATTTGGCCAAAAATATGTTCCTTGGGTCAAATATGGACTTCTTTTTTGGCTGACGTAAAATCAGGAGTTTTTGAGTATGAATAGAAAGTTCAAGATTGACTATTATTTGGCCAAAAATATGTTCCTTGGGTCAAATATGGACTTATTTTTTGGCTGCCGTAACATCAGAAGGAGTCTCTGAGTATTTATGAAAAAGTTCAAGATTGACTATTATTTGGCCAAAAATATGTTCCCTGGGTCAAATGTGGACTTATTTTTTGGCTGACGTAACATCAGAAAGAGTCTCTGAGTATGTATAGAAAGTTCAAGATTGACTATTATTTGGCCAAAAATATGTACCTTTGGTCAAATATGGACTTCTTTTTTGGCTGACGTAACATAAGAAGGAGTCTTTGAGATTGTATTGAAGGTTCAAGATTGACCATTATTTGGCCAAAATAATCCTTGGGTCAAATATGGACTTATTTTTTGGCTGACAGGAGTCTTTGAGTGTGAATAGAAAGTTCAAGATTGACTATTATTTGGCCAAAAATATGTTCCCTGGGTCAAATATGGACTTCTTTTTTGGTTGACGTAACATCAAATGGAGTCTCTGAGTATGTATAGAAAGTTCAATATTGAGGATTTCTTAGGCCGTAAATATTTTCCTTTGGTCAAATATGGACTTCTGTATGGCTGATTTAACATCAGAATGAGTCTTTGAGTATGTATTGAAAGTTAAAGATTGGCCATTATTTGGCCAAAAATATGTTCCTTGGGTCAAAATGGACTTATTTTTTGGCTGACGTAACATCAGGAGTCTTTGAGTATGTATAGAAAGTTCAAGATTGACTTTATTTTGGCCAAAAATATGTTCCTTGGGTCAAATATGGACTTATTTTTTGGCTGACGTAACAATAGGAGTCTTTGAGATTGTATAGAAATTTCAAGATTGACTATTATTTGGCCAAAAATATGTCCCTTGAGTCAAATATGGACTTCTTTTTTGGCTGACGTAACATCAGGAGTCTTTGAGTATGTACAGAAAGTTCAAGATTGACTACTATTTGGCCAAAAATATGTTCCTTGGGTCAAATATGGACTTATTTTTTGGCTGACGCAACATCAGAAGGAGTCTTTGAGTATGTATAGAAAGTTCAAGATTGACTATTGTTTGGCCAAAAATATGTTTCTTGGGTCAAATATGGACTTCTTTTTTGCCTGACGTATCATCAGAAGGAGTCTATGAGTATGTATAAAAAGTTCAAGATTGACTATTGTTTGACCAAAAATATTTTCCATGGCTCAAATATGGACTGCTGTATGGCTGATTTAACATCAGAAGGAGTTTGAGAGAAAGTATAGAAATTTCAAGATCGAGGGCCATATTTACCTTGAGTAGGTCAAAATGCACCTCTTTATGGCTGATTTAACATCAGAAGGAGTCTCTAAATTTATATAGTTTAAATCCATTTGAAGACCCTTTGACCAGAAATAAGTTCAAAAGGTCAGATATGGACATCTATATGGCTTATGAAGCATCAGAAGGAGTCTTTGAGTATGTATAGAAAGTACAAGATTGACTATTATTTGGCCAAAAATATGTTCCCTGGGTCAAATTTGGACTTATTTTTTGGCTGACGTAACATCAGAAGGAGTCTCTATGTATAGAAAGTTCAAGATTGTCTGTTATTTGGCCAAAAATATGTTCCTCGGGTCAAATATGGGCTTCTTTATTGGCTGACGTAACATCAGAAGGAGTCTCTGAGTATGTATAGAAAGTTCAATATTGACTATTATTTGGCCAAAAATACGTTCCTTGGGTCAAACATGCACTTATTTTTTGGCTGACGTAACATCAGAAGGAGTCTCTATGTATAGAAAGTTCAAGATTGACTATTATTTGGCCAAAAATATGTTCCTTGGGTCAAATTTGGACTTCTTTTTTGGCTGACGTATCATCAGGAGTCTATGAGTATGTATAGAAAGTTCAAGATTGACTATTATTTGACCAAAAATATTTTCCATGGGTATGGACTTCTGTATGGCTGTTGTAACATCAGAAGGAGTCTGAGAGAAAGTATAGAAATTTCAAGATCGAGGGCCATATTTACCTTGAGTAGGTCAAAAGGGACCTTTTTATGGCTGATTTAACATCAGAAGGAGTCTCTAAATTGATATAGTTAAAACTTTTGAAGACCCTTTGACCAGAAATAAGTTCAAAAGGTCAGATATGGACATCTAATGGCTTATGAAGCATCAGAAGGAGTCTTTGAGTATGTATAGAAAGTTCATTTGGCCAAAAATATGTTCCTCGGGTCAAGTATGGACTTCTTTATCGGCTGACGTAACATCAGAAGGAGTCTCTGAGTATTTATGAAAAAGTTCAAGATTGACTATTATTTGGCCAAAAATATGTTCCCTGGGTCAAATGTGGACTTATTTTTTGGCTGACGTAACATCAGAAAGAGTCTCTGAGTATGTATAGAAAGTTCAAGATTGACTATTATTTGGCCAAAAATATGTTCCTTGGGTCAAATATGGACTTATTTTTTGGCTGCCGTAACATCAGAAGGAGTCTCTGAGTATTTATGAAAAAGTTCAAGATTGACTATTATTTGGCCAAAAATATGTTCCCTGGGTCAAATGTGGACTTATTTTTTGGCTGACGTAACATCAGAAAGAGTCTCTGAGTATGTATAGAAAGTTCAAGATTGACTATTATTTGGCCAAAAATATGTACCTTTGGTCAAATATGGACTTCTTTTTTGGCTGACGTAACATAAGAAGGAGTCTTTGAGATTGTATTGAAGGTTCAAGATTGACCATTATTTGGCCAAAATAATCCTTGGGTCAAATATGGACTTATTTTTTGGCTGACAGGAGTCTTTGAGTGTGAATAGAAAGTTCAAGATTGACTATTATTTGGCCAAAAATATGTTCCCTGGGTCAAATATGGACTTCTTTTTTGGCTGACGTAACATCAAATGGAGTCTCTGAGTATGTATAGAAAGTTCAATATTGAGGATTTCTTAGGCCGTAAATATTTTCCTTTGGTCAAATATGGACTTCTGTATGGCTGATTTAACATCAGAATGAGTCTTTGAGTATGTATTGAAAGTTAAAGATTGGCCATTATTTGGCCAAAAATATGTTCCTTGGGTCAAAATGGACTTATTTTTTGGCTGACGTAACATCAGGAGTCTTTGAGTATGTATAGAAAGTTCAAGATTGACTTTATTTTGGCCAAAAATATGTTCCTTGGGTCAAATATGGACTTATTTTTTGGCTGACGTAACAATAGGAGTCTTTGAGATTGTATAGAAATTTCAAGATTGACTATTATTTGGCCAAAAATATGTCCCTTGAGTCAAATATGGACTTCTTTTTTGGCTGACGTAACATCAGGAGTCTTTGAGTATGTACAGAAAGTTCAAGATTGACTACTATTTGGCCAAAAATATGTTCCTTGGGTCAAATATGGACTTATTTTTTGGCTGACGCAACATCAGAAGGAGTCTTTGAGTATGTATAGAAAGTTCAAGATTGACTATTGTTTGGCCAAAAATATGTTTCTTGGGTCAAATATGGACTTCTTTTTTGCCTGACGTATCATCAGAAGGAGTCTATGAGTATGTATAAAAAGTTCAAGATTGACTATTGTTTGACCAAAAATATTTTCCATGGCTCAAATATGGACTGCTGTATGGCTGATTTAACATCAGAAGGAGTTTGAGAGAAAGTATAGAAATTTCAAGATCGAGGGCCATATTTACCTTGAGTAGGTCAAAATGCACCTCTTTATGGCTGATTTAACATCAGAAGGAGTCTCTAAATTTATATAGTTTAAATCCATTTGAAGACCCTTTGACCAGAAATAAGTTCAAAAGGTCAGATATGGACATCTATATGGCTTATGAAGCATCAGAAGGAGTCTTTGAGTATGTATAGAAAGTACAAGATTGACTATTATTTGGCCAAAAATATGTTCCCTGGGTCAAATTTGGACTTATTTTTTGGCTGACGTAACATCAGAAGGAGTCTCTATGTATAGAAAGTTCAAGATTGTCTGTTATTTGGCCAAAAATATGTTCCTCGGGTCAAATATGGGCTTCTTTATTGGCTGACGTAACATCAGAAGGAGTCTCTGAGTATGTATAGAAAGTTCAATATTGACTATTATTTGGCCAAAAATACGTTCCTTGGGTCAAACATGCACTTATTTTTTGGCTGACGTAACATCAGAAGGAGTCTCTATGTATAGAAAGTTCAAGATTGACTATTATTTGGCCAAAAATATGTTCCTTGGGTCAAATTTGGACTTCTTTTTTGGCTGACGTATCATCAGGAGTCTATGAGTATGTATAGAAAGTTCAAGATTGACTATTATTTGACCAAAAATATTTTCCATGGGTATGGACTTCTGTATGGCTGTTGTAACATCAGAAGGAGTCTGAGAGAAAGTATAGAAATTTCAAGATCGAGGGCCATATTTACCTTGAGTAGGTCAAAAGGGACCTTTTTATGGCTGATTTAACATCAGAAGGAGTCTCTAAATTGATATAGTTAAAACTTTTGAAGACCCTTTGACCAGAAATAAGTTCAAAAGGTCAGATATGGACATCTAATGGCTTATGAAGCATCAGAAGGAGTCTTTGAGTATGTATAGAAAGTTCATTTGGCCAAAAATATGTTCCTCGGGTCAAGTATGGACTTCTTTATCGGCTGACGTAACATCAGAAGGAGTCTCTGAGTATGTATAGAAAGTTCAAGATTGAATATTATTTGGCCAAAAATATGTTAAGTGGGTCAAATATGGACTTCTTTTTTGGCTGACGTAGAAAGGATACGTCAGCCAAAGTCTCTGAGTCTCTGAGAAGGAGTCTCTGATTATGTATAGAAAGTTCAAGATTGAATATTTTTTGGCTCAATATCTGTTCATTGGGTCAAATATGGATTTATTTTTTGGCTGACGTAACATCAGAAGGAGTCTTAGGTATAGAAAGTTCGTTTTGAGAACTCTTTGGTCAGAATTATGTTTAGTAATTTATATTTTGAATGGTGTCTTCTAGAAATCAATCTGAATGTATAAGTTAATCTTTTTAAGAATCTTTGGCTTTAACCCTTATGTGCTGTTGGGGCTGTTTTCAGCCACTATGGGGTATTTTTGAGTCTTATTTTGGCCATAACTTTTTCCGTGTTTCAGCAAATGGAATGATTTTTGGTGACAAAGCTTATTTTTACACATATTTTAGGAAAATGCTTTGAAAATTTTCAAAAACTTAACAGTACACTCTGGGCAAATTCACTACCCTTTCGTTATGTTCGTGGCTGAAAACAGCCACTACTTTAAACTGCTGTAAAAATTGATCAGATAAATATTTTTTTGCCATTTTTTTTGCATAATCTATTAATCAACATCAGTCCTGTTCAAAACTACTAAATGTTTTTTAAAAAATCAAGATTTTAACTCTTTAATTGCCAAATTCATAAATTATGACACTGATTTGGGAGGGGAAAAAACACAAAATTACTTATTTTCAATATAAAATGTGATTGTGGACTGGATTTTTTTTTACCTTTTATCACAGTCTTGGACATGTCAAAGATTAGAAACAACATTGGTTTTGATGCATTGTTAGTTTTTGTGCAGCATCAGATTTTAACTTTTTCTCCCTCATTTACTGTTCGTGGCTGTTTTTGCCCCATTGACTTCCATTATAACCACATTTTTTGATTGCAAAGCCATGACACCATATAATCATGCATTTTTGATTGTTGGTGGTTTTCCCTGTTGGGAAGAGGTAAAAATTTAAATTTTTACTGTTGATAACCAGGTGGCACCATTAACCCTTTAGATAGGCCTGTGCAAAAATAAGTTTAGTTTCTGGCTTTTACATGGAGTTATATGGAGTATAATAGCATAATAAAGTGTGTGTGTGTGTGTGTGTGTGTGTGTGTGTGTGTGTGTGTGTGTGTGTGTGTGTGTGTGTGTGTGTGTGTGTGTGTGTGTGTGTGTGTGTGTGTGTGTGTGTGTGTGTGTGAGAGAGAGAGAGAACTCACCTTGATGCGTCTGAGAAAATCAAAATATGCACCTCAGAACTACATGGAGTAAACAAAAACAAAGTAAGTGTATTTATGCATCTGCCTTTTGATAATGAGAAATGCAGACTAAATAAAAACTAAGCAAGTGGATTTGAACACTTGCATGCAAGCCTGCTGGTCATTTGATGGTGAGAAGAGCAGGCAACATGAGAAAGGGCTTGACTTGTAGTGAAGTTTTAGAGATGATCATGCAGCCTGACCCCTCCAGCGAGCTGCAGGATGTATTGTCTTCTCCCTCTGACACCACAGACTCAGGAGAGGCAGATCCTGATTTGGATGTGGCACCCTCATCATCCTCTCTAGCTTCCACTGAAGGCGAGGAGGATTCGGAGGATCCTGGGTCTGGGTGGATTGGGAGAAACGGCGAAGTGTGGTTTTCCACCAACGCGGAGACAACTCCCTTTCTTCAGCCTGCCAGAGGCGTGACTCCAGGGCCGACGAGATGATTGACCTCATTGTCAGCATGACCAACCTCCAAAACGCAGAGCTCTGCTGATTTCTTGAACAGATTGAACACAGAATCGATGTTATGGACCCTTGCGATGGCATAGCGCGTCGGCCGTGAAGTCATGCCTCTGGCAGGCTGAAGAAAGGGAGTTGTCTCCGCGTTGGTGGAAAACCACACTTCGCCGTTTCTCCCAATCCACCCAGACCCAGGATCCTCCGAATCCTCCTCGCCTTCAGTGGAAGCTAGAGAGGATGATGAGGGTGCCACATCCAAATCAGGATCTGAGTCTCCTGAGTCTGTGGTGTCAGAGGGAGAAGACAATACATCCTGCAGCTCGCTGGACGGGTCAGGCTGCATGATCATCTCTAAAACTTCACTACAAGTCAAGCCCTTTCTCATGTTGCCTGCTCTTCTCACCATCAAATGACCAGCAGGCTTGCATGCAAGTGTTCAAATCCACTTGCTTTGTTTTTGTTTAGTCTGCATTTCTCACCATCAAAAGGCAGCAGATGCATAAATACACTTACTTTGTTTTTGTTTACTCCATGTAGTTCTAAGAGCTGAGGTGCATATTTTGATTTTCTCAGACGCATCAAGGTGAGTTCTCTCTCTCTCTCTCACACAACACACACACACACACACACACACACACACACACACACACACACACACACACACACACACACACACACACACACACACACTTTCCACCAACCACCAACAATCAAAAATGCATGATTTTATGGTGTCATGGCTTTGCAATCAAAAAATGTGGTTATAATGGAAGTCAATGGGGCAAAAACAGCCACGAACAGTAAATGAGGGAGAAAAAGTTAAAATCTGATGCTGCACAAAAACTAACAATGCATCAAAACCAATGTTGTTTCTAATCTTTGACATGTCTAAGACTGTGATAAAAGGTAAAAAAAAATCCAGTCCACAATCACATTTTATATTGAAAATAAGTAATTTTGTGTTTTTTCCCCTCCCAAATCAGTGACATAATTTATGAATTTGGCAATTAAAGAGTTAAAATCTTGATTTTTTTTAAAAACATTTAGTAGTTTTGAACAGGACTGATGTTGATTAATAGATTTATGCAAAAAAAATGGCAAAAAAATATTTATCTGATCAATTTTTACAGCAGTTTAAAGTAGTGGCTGTTTTCAGCCACGAACATAACGAAAGGATGGGAATTTGAACAATGCACAAGGGTTAAACAAGTTCAGTATTTCAATAAGGAACCTCTAATTTTCTATAAGAGTCTATAAGTGTATATAGTTTAAAACTTTTTGAAGACCTTTGACCAGAAATAAGTTCAATAGGTCAGATATGGACATCTATATTGCTTATGAATCATCAGAAGGAGTCTATGAGTATGTATAGAAAGTTCAAGATCGAGGATTCTATGGCCGTAAATATTTTCCTTGGGTCAAATATGGACTTCTGTATGGCCGATGTAACATCAGAAGGGGTCTAAGAGAAAGTATAGAAATTTCAAGATCGAGTACTTTAGGGCCATATTTAAGTTGAGTAGGTCAAAAGAGACCTCTGTATGGCTGATTTAACATCAGAATGAGATTCTAAGTGTATATAGTTTAAATCCATTTGAGGACCCTGAGACAAGAAATAAATTCAATTGGTCAGATATGGACTTCTATATGGACATCTTATGGCTTATGAAGCATCAGAAGGAGTCTTTGAGTATGTATAGAATTTTCAAGATTGACTATTATTTTGCCAAAAATATGTTCCTTGGGTTTAAAATAATCTTTGAGCAACAACATGTTCAGTATTTCAAAATGGAACCTCTGTTTGTCTGATTTAACATTAGAAGGAGTTCAAGGACTCGATTCGAGAATCGAGGACACTTTTTCCAGTAATATATTCAGACGGTCAAAAGTTGCCTGTAGGGCTTATGTAAAATCGAAATGTTTCAGCGAGCATGTTATAGAAAGTTCAAGTTTCGAGTACTGTTTGGCCAGAAATATGTTGTAAAGTACATAATTGAGGATTTTCATTGCATGAATGCAATTCGTAGTGTATTGTAGAGATAAGAATTTATGAGCTGTTGCGTGACAATGCATACAATAACTAAATAATTCCGATGTGCAACGTAGAGATAACATAAGTGCTGTTGCACTGCATTGCACAGACGATCTAACGATGTGCATTGAAGAATATCATACAAGCTACGGAATGAGTTAGTTCTTGAATGCATTGCAATGCAACAAAATGCATGTTCGTTTTATTGTTATTCTTCAATGCACAACACTTCATCTTATGTGAAAGCGATGCAACAGCAGATTGCATTGCAATCTTAAACGCACTTCGGATTGAGTTAGTACTTAAATGCATTGCAAGCCAACAAAATGCATATTACTTTTATTGTTATTCTTCAATGCACAACGCTTGATTGTATGTGCAAGCGATGCAACAGCAGATTGTATTGCAATATCTTAAACGCAATTCGGATTGAGTTAGTACTTGAATGCATTGCAAGCATACAAAATACATGTTAGTTTTATTGTTATTCTTCAATTCACAACGCTTGATCGTATGTGCAAGCGATGCAACAGCAGATTGCAATTGCAATATCTTGAATGCACTTCGGATTGAGTTAGTACTTGAATGCTTTGCAAGCCAAAAAAAATGCATGTTACTTTTATTGGTTTTCTTCAAAGCACCACGCTTGATCGTAAGAGCAAAGCGATGCAAGCAGATTGCTTTTCAAATATTTTCAAAAAACTTCGGATTGAATTAGTTCTTGAATGCATAGCAATGCAATAAAGTGCATATTACTTTTATTGCTATCCTTCAATGCACAACGCTTGGTTGTTTGTGCAAGCGATTTAACAGCAGATTGCATTGCAATATCTTCAACGCACTTCGGATTGAGTTAGTACTTGAATGCATTGCAAGCCAACAAAATGCATATTACTTTTATTGTTATTCTTCAATGCACAACGCTTGATCGTATGTGCAAGCGATGCAACAGCAGATTGCATTGCAAATATCTTCATAGCACCTCGGATTGAGTTAGTTCTTGAATGCATTGCAATGCAACAAAGTGCATTTCACTTATTCTTCAATGCACAACGATTGATCATATGTGCAAGCGATGCAACAGCAGATTGCATTGCAATATCTTCAACGCACTTCGGAATGAGTTAGTTCTTGAATGCATTGCAATGCAACAAAATGCATGTTCGTTTTATTGTTATTCTTCAATGCACAACACCTCATCTTATGTGAAAGTGATGCAACAGCAGATTGCATTGCAATCTTAAACGCACTTCGGATTGAGTTAGTACTTAAATTCATTGCAAGCCAACAAAATGCATATTACTTTTATTGTTATTCTTCAATGCACAACGCTTGATTGTATGTGCAAGCGATGCAACAGCAGATTGCATTGCAATATCTTAAACGCACTTCGGATTGAGTTAGTCTTGAATGCATTGCAAGCCAACATAATGCATGTTACTTTTATTGTTATTCTTCAATGCACAACGCTTGATCGTATGTGCAAGCGATGCAACAGCAGATTGCAATTGCAATATCTTCAACACACTTCGGATTGAGTTAGTACTTGAATGCATTGCAAGCCAACAAAATGCATGTTAGTTTTATTGTTATTCTTCAATGCACAACGCTTGATCGTATGTGCAAGCGATGCAACAGCAGATTGTATTGCAATATCTTCAACGCACTTCGGATTGAGTTAGTACTTGAATGCATTGCAAGCCAACAAAATGCATATTACTTTTATTGTTATTCTTCAATGCACAACGCTTGATCGTATGTGCAAGCGATGCAACAGCAGATTGCATTGCAATATCTTCAACGCACTTCGGATTGAGTTATTACTTTAATGCATTGCAAGCCAATAAAATGCATGTTAGTTTCATTGTTATTCTTCAATGCACAACGCTTGATCGTATGTGCAAGCGATGCAACAGCAGATTGCATTGCAGTATCTTAAACGCACTTCGGATTGAGTTAGTACTTGAATGCATTGCAAGCCAACAAAATGCATGTTAGTTTTATTGTTATTCTTCAATGCACAACGCTTGATCGTATGTGCAAGCGATGCAACTGCAGATTGCATTGCAATATCTTCGATAAACTACGGAATGAGTTAGTTCTTGAATGCATTGCAGTGCCACAAAGTGCTATTACTCATATGTTATTCTTTAATGCACAACGCTTGATCGTATGTGCAAGCGATGCAACAGCAGATTGTATTGCAAATATCTTCATAGCACTTCGGATTGAGATAGTTCTTGAATGCATTGCAATGCAACAAATTGCATTTTACTTATTCTTCAATGCACAACGCTTGATCGTATGTACAAGCGATGCAACAGCAGATTGCATTGCAATATCTTCAACACACTTCGGATTGAGTTAGTACTTGAATGCATTGCAAGCCAACAAAATGCATGTTAGTTTTATTGTTATTCTTCAATGCACAACGCTTGATCGTATGTGCAAGCGATGCAACAGCAGATTGCATTCCAATATCTTCAACACACTTCGGATTGAGTTAGTACTTGAATGCATTGCAAGCCAACAAAATGCATGTTAGTTTTATTGTTATTCTTCAATGCACAACGCTTGATCGTATGTGCAAGCGATGCAACAGCAGATTGCATTGCAATATCTTCAACGCACTTCGGATTGAGTCAGTACTTGAATGCATTGCAAGCCAACTTGCAACTTTGCATGTTACTTTTATTGTTATTCTTCGATGAACAACGCTTGATCATAAGTGCAAGCGATACAACAGCAATATCTTCAACGCACTTCGGATTGAGTTAGTACTTGAATGCATTGCAAGCCAACAAAATGCATGTTAGTTTTATTGTTATTCTTCAATGCACAACGCTTGATCGTATGTGCAAGCGATGCAACAGCAGATTGCATTGCAATATCTTCAACGCACTTCGGATTGAGTTAGTACTTGAATGCATTGCAAGCCAACTTGCAACTTTGCATGTTACTTTTATTGTTATTCTTCGATGCACAACGCTTGATCATAAGTGCAAGCGATACAACAGCAATATCTTCAACGCACTTCGGATTGAGTTAGTACTTGAATGCATTGCAAGCCAACAAAATACATGTTAGTTTTATTGTTATTCTTCAAAGCACCACGCTTGATCGTAAGAGCAAAGCGATGCAAGCAGATTGCTTTTCAAATATTTTCAAAAAACTTCGGATTGAATTAGTTCTTGAATGCATTGCAAACCAACAAAATGCATGTTAGTTTTATTGTTATTCTTCAATGCACAACGCTTGATCGTATGTGCAAGCGATGCAACTGCAGATTGCATTGCAATATCTTCAATAAACTACGGAATGAGTTAGTTCTTGAATGCATTGCAATGCCACAAAGTGCTATTACTCATATGTTATTCTTTAATGCACAACGCTTGATCGTATGTGCAAGCGATGCAACAGCAGATTGCATTGCAATATCTTCAACGCACTTCGGATTGAGTTATTACTTTAACGCATTGCAAGCCAATAAAATGCATGTTAGTTTTATTGTTATTCTTCAATGCACAACGCTAGATCGTAAGTGCAAGCGATGCAACAGCAGATTGCATTGCAATATCTTAAACGCACTTCGGATTGAGTTAGTACTTGAATGCATTGCAAGCCAACAAAATGCATGTTAGTTTTATTGTTATTCTTCAATGCACAACGCTTGATCGTATGTGCAAGCGATGCAACTGCAGATTGCATTGCAATATCTTCGATAAACTACGGAATGAGTTAGTTCTTGAATGCATTGCAGTGCCACAAAGTGCTATTACTCATATGTTATTCTTTAATGCACAACGCTTGATCGTATGTGCAAGCGATGCAACAGCAGATTGTATTGCAAATATCTTCATAGCACTTCGGATTGAGATAGTTCTTGAATGCATTGCAATGCAACAAATTGCATTTTACTTATTCTTCAATGCACAACGCTTGATCGTATGTGCAAGCGATGCAACAGCAGATTGCATTGCAATATCTTCAACGCAATTCGGATTGAGTTAGTACTTGAATGCATTGCAAGCCAACAAAATGCATGTTAGTTTTATTGTTATTCTTCAATGCACAACGCTTGATCGTATGTGCAAGCGATGCAACAGCAGATTGCATTGCAATATCTTCAGCGCACTTCGGATTGAGTTAGTACTTGAATGCATTGCAAGCCAACTTGCAACTTTGCATGTTACTTTTATTGTTATTCTTCGATGCACAACGCTTCGTGTAAGTGCAAGCGATACAACAGCAATATCTTCAACGCACTTCGGATTGAGTTAGTACTTGAATGCATTGCAAGCCAACAAAATGCATGTTAGTTTTATTGTTATTCTTCAATGCACAACGCTTGATCGTATGTGCAAGCGATGCAACAGCAGATTGCATTGCAATATCTTCAACGCACTTCGGATTGAGTTAGTACTTGAATGCATTGCAAGCCAACTTGCAACTTTGCATGTTACTTTTATTGTTATTCTTCGATGCACAACGCTTGATCATAAGTGCAAGCGATACAACAGCAATATCTTCAACGCACTTCGGATTGAGTTAGTACTTGAATGCATTGCAAGCCAACAAAATACATGTTAGTTTTATTGTTATTCTTCAAAGCACCACGCTTGATCGTAAGAGCAAAGCGATGCAAGCAGATTGCTTTTCAAATATTTTCAAAAAACTTCGGATTGAATTAGTTCTTGAATGCATTGCAAACCAACAAAATGCATGTTAGTTTTATTGTTATTCTTCAATGCACAACGCTTGATCGTATGTGCAAGCGATGCAACTGCAGATTGCAATATCTTCAATAAACTACGGAATGAGTTAGTTCTTGAATGCATTGCAATGCCACAAAGTGCTATTACTCATATGTTATTCTTTAATGAACAACGCTTGATCGTATGTGCAAGCGATGCAACAGCAGATTGCATTTCAAATATCTTCATAGCACTTCGGATTGAGTTAGTTCTTGAATGCATTGCAATTCAACAAAATGCATGTTCGTTTTATTGTTATTCTTCAATGCACAACGCTTCATCTTATGTGAAAGCGATGCAACAGCAGATTGCATTGCAATATCTTCAACGCACTTCGGAATGAGTTAGTTCTTGAATGCATTGCAATGCAACAAAATGCATGTTCGTTTTATTGTTATTCTTCAATGCACAACGCTTCATCTTATGTGAAAGTGATGCAACAGCAGATTGCATTGCAATCTTAAACGCACTTCGGATTGAGTTAGTACTTAAATGCATTGCAAGCCAACAAAATGCATTTTACTTTTATTGTTATTCTTCAATGCACAACGCTTGATTGTATGTTCAAACGATGCAACAGCAGATTGCATTGCAATATCTTAAACGCACTTCGGATTGAGTTAGTTCTTGAATGCATTGCAATGCAACAAAGTGCTTTTACTCATGTTATTCTTCAATGCACAAATGCTTGATCGTATGTGCAAGCGATGCTACCGCAGATTGCATTGCACTTCTTTTCAATGCACTACGGAATTAGTTAGTTCTTGAATGCATTGCAATGCAACAAATTGCATGTTATTTATGTGTTATTCTTTATGTACAATGACAAGGTTCTTTGCACAACGGCATAAGGTTTTCTAAAGCATTGCAACTGCTGCTAAAAAGATTTCCCTTCAATAAACAACTGAATAAATTAAGTTATAGTATGGAAATGCAAAAGCACATGTGTAATTTTATGTCATTTCTTTTTATTGCACAAAGGAATAAGTTAGACCTTTCATACAATGGAATGAAAATACATAAATGTTATCTCTTTAACGCACATGGGAATTAGTTAGTTCTGGTATCGTTAGATCCGCTGTGCAATGCATATACAACAGCACTCATTTGTCTCTTTAATGCACAAAGGAATGATGCATTCGGGCATGCATTGAAATGCAATATGTTATCTCTTTAAATGCACAAGGGATTTAGTTAGTACTTGTATTCAATTGCAATTCAACAAGCTTGTATGATGTTCTTTAACTCACATCGTTAGATCGTGTTGCATATGCAGTGCAACAGCACGTTATCTCTTCGTTGCACAATGGAATAAGTCGGTTCTTGTATGCACTGAAATGCGTGCATGTTCTATGAACATTGCAATGCAATACAACATCACTCATGTTATCTCTTCAATGCACAAAGTAATGCAACATTTCCTTAGTTGGCTTATATGTTATTTTTCAATGCACAACGCAATGCTATTTGTGCAACTATAATTTTATGTTTTCTCTTTAATGCACATGGGAATTAGTTAGATCTGGTATGCAAGTGCAATGCAACAAGCGCATAGCTTGTATGATATTCTTCAATGCACATCGTTAGATCGTCTTTGCAATGCAGTGCAAACAGCACTTATGTTATCTCTACGTTGCACATCGGAATTATTTAGTTATTGTATGCATTGTCATGCAACAGCTCATGAATTATTATCTCTACAATACACTACGAATTGCATTCATGCAATGAAAATCCTCAATTATGTACTTTACAACATATTTCTGGCCAAAGAGTACTCAAAACTTGAACTTTCTAGAACATGCTTGCTGAAACATTTCGTTTTTTCATAAGCCCTAAAGGCAACTTTTGACCGTCTGAATATATTACTGGAAAAAGTGTCCTCGATTCTCGAATCGAGTCCTTAAACTCCTTCTGATGTTAAATCAGACAAACAGAGGTTCCATTTTGAAATACTGAACATGTTTTAGCTCAAAGATTATTTTAAACCCAAGGAACATATTTTTGGCCAAATAATAGTAAATCTTGAAAATTCTATACATACTCAAAGACTCCTTCTGATGCTTCATAAGCCATAAGATGTCCATATACAAGTCCATATCTGACCAATTGAATTTATTTCTTGTCTCAGGGTCCTCAAATGGATTTAAACTATATACACTTAGAATCTCATTCTGATGTTAAATCAGCCATACAGAGGTCTCTTTTGACCTACTCAACTTAAATATGGCCCTAAAGTACTCGATCTTGAAATTTCTATACTTTCTCTTAGACCCCTTCTGATGTTACATCGGCCATACAGAAGTCCATTTTTGACCCAAGGAAAATATTTACGGCCATAGAATCCTCGATCTTGAACTTTCTATACATACTCATAGACTCCTTCTGATGATTCATAAGCAATATAGATGTCCATATCTGACCTATTGAACTTATTTCTGGTCAAAGGTCTTCAAAAAGTTCTATATACACTTATAGACTCTTATAGAAAATTAGAGGTTCCTTATTGAAATACTGAACTTGTTTATAGCCAAAGATTCTTAAAAAGATTAACTTATACATTCATATTGATTTCTAGAAGACACCATTCAAAATATAAATTACTAAACATATTTCTGACCAAAGAGTTCTCAAAACGAATTTTCTATACCTAAGACTCCTTCTGATGTTACGTCAGCCAAAAAATAAGTCCATATTTGACCCAATGAACAGATATTGAGCCAAAAAATATTAAATCTTGAACTTTCTATACATAATCAGAGACTCCTTCTCAGAGACTCAGAGACTTTGGCTGACGTTCCTTTCTACGTCAGCCAAAAAAGAAGTCCATATTTGACCCAATTAACATATTTTTGGCCAAATAATATTCAATCTTGAACTTTCTATACATACTCAGAGACTCCTTCTGATGTTACGTCAGCCAATAAAGAAGTCCATACTTGACCCGAGGAACATATTTTTGGCCAAATAATAGTCAATCTTGAACTTTCTATACATACTCAAAGACTCCTTCTGATGCTTCATAAGCCATTAGATGTCCATATCTGACCTTTTGAACTTATTTCTGGTCAAAGGGTCTTCAAAAAGTTTTAAACTATATCAATTTAGAGACTCCTTCTGATGTTAAATCAGCCATAAACAGGTCCCATTTGACCTACTAAAGGTAAATATGGCCCTCGATCTTGAAATTTCTATACTTTCTCTCAGACTCCTTCTGATCAGCCATATTTAGACAGAATATATTATAGACAGAAGTCCATATTTGACCCATGGAAAATATTTTTAGCCAAATAATTGTCAATCTTGAACTTTCTATACATACTCATAGACACCTGAAGATACGTCAGCCAAAAAAGAAGTCCATATTTGACCAAAGAAACTTATCTTTGGCCAAATAATAGTCAATCTTGAACTTTCTATACATAGAGACTCATTCTGATGTTACGTCAGCCAAAAAATAAGTCCAAATTTGACCCAGGGAACATATTTTTGGCCAAATAATAGTCAATCTTGAACTTTCTATACATACTCAAAAACTCCTTCTGATGCTTCATAAGCCGTATAGATGTCCATATCTGACCTTATCTGAACTTATTTCTGGTCAAAGGGTCTTCAAATGGATTTAAAGTATATAAATTTAGAGACTCCTTCTGATGTTAAATCAGCCATAAAGAGGTCCCTTTTGACCTACTCAAGGTAAATATGGCCCTCGATCTTGAAATTTCTATACTTTCTCTCAGACTCCTTCTGATGTTAAATCAGCCATACATAAGTCCATATTTGAGCCATGGAAAATATTTTTGGTCAAAAAATAGTCAATCTTGAACTTTTTATACATACTCATAGACTCCTTCTGATGATACGTCAGCCAAAAAAGAAGTCCATATTTGACCCAAGAAACATATTTTTGGCCAAATAATAGTCAATCTTGAACTTTCTATACATACTCAAAGACTCCTGATGTTACGTCAGCCAAAAAATAAGTCCATCTTTGACCCAAGGAACATAATTTTGGCCAAATAATAGTCAATCTTGAACTTTCTATACATACTCAAAGACTCCTTCGGATGTTACGTCAGCCTAAAAATAAGTCCATATTTGACCCAGGGAACATATTTTTGGCCAAATAATAGTCAATCTTGAACTTTCTATTCATACTCAAAAACTCCTGATGTTACGTCAGCAAAAAAATAAGTCCATTTTGACCCAAGGAACATATTTTTGGCCAAATAATGGTCAATCTTGAACTTTCAATACATACTCAAAGACTCATTCTGATGTTAAATCAGCCATACAGAAGTCCATATTTGACCCAAGGAAAATATTTACGGCCTAAGAAATCCTCGATATTGAACTTTCTATTCATACATTTTGATGTTACGTCAGCCAAAAAAGGCTGTATGGCTGTATCAGCCATACAGAAGTCCATATTTGACCCAAGGAAAATATTTACGGCCTAAGAAATCCTCGATATTGAACTTTCTATTCATACATTTGATGTTACGTCAGCCAAAAAAGAAGTCCATATTTGACCCAGGGAACATATTTTTGGCCAAATAATAGTCAATCTTGAACTTTCTATTCACACTCAAAGATTCCCGATGTTACGTCAGCCAAAAAATAAGTCCGTATTTGACCCAAGGATCATTTTGGCCAAATAATGGTCAATCTTGAACCTTCAATACATACTCAAAGACTCTTTCTTATGTTACGTCATTCAAAAAAGAAGTCCATATTTGACCAAAGGTACATATTTTTGGCCAAATAATAGTCAATCTTGAACTTTCTATACATACTCAGAGACTCCTTCTGATGTTACGTCAGCCAAAAAATAAGTCCATATTTGACCCAAGGAACATATTTTTGGCCAAATAATGGTCAATCTTGAACTTTCAATACATACTCAAAGACTCCTTCTTATTTTACGTCAGCCAAAAAAGAAGTCCATTTTTGACCCAAGGAACATATTTTTGGCCAAATAATGGTCAATCTTGAACTTTCAATACATACTCAAAGACTCCTGATGTCATGTCAGCCAAAAAATAAGTCCATATTTGACCCAAGGAACATATTTTTGGCCAAATATTATTCAATCTTGAACTTTCTATACATACTCAAAGACTCCTGATGTTACGTCAGCCAAAAAATAAGTCCATATTTGACCCAAGGAACATATTTTTGGCCAAATAATAGTCAATCTTGAACTTTTTTATAAATACTCAGAGACTCCTTCTGATGTTACGGCAGCCAAAAAATAAGTCCATATTTGACCCAAGGAACATATTTTTGGCCAAATAATAGTCAATCTTGAACTTTCTATACATACTCAAAGACTCCTGATGTTACGTCAGCCAAAAAAGAAGTCCATATTTGACTCAAGGAACATATTTTTTGCCAAATAATAGTCAAACTTGAAATTTCTATACAAACTCAAAGACTCCTATTGTTACGTCAGCCAAAAAATATGTCCATATTTGACCCAAGGAACATATTTTTGGCCAAAATAAAGTCAATCTTGAACTTTCTATACATACTCAAAGTCTCCTGATGTTACGTCAGCCAAAAAATAAGTCCATTTTGACCCAAGGAACATATTTTTGGCCAAATAATGGTCAATCTTGAACTTTCAATACATACTCAAAGACTCATTCTGATGTTAAATCAGCCATACAGAAGTCCATATTTGACCCAAGGAAAATATTTACGGCCTAAGAAATCCTCGATATTGAACTTTCTATACATACTCAGAGACTCCATTTGATGGAACGTCAGCCAAAAAAGAAGTCCATATTTGACCCAGGGAACATATTTTTGGCCAAATAATAGTCAATCTTGAACTTTCTATTCACACTCAAAGTCTCCTGATGTTACGTCAGCCAAAAAATAAGTCCATATTTGACCCAAGGATAATTTTGGCCAAATAATGGTCAATCTTGAACCTTCAATACATACTCAAAGACTCCTTCTTATGTTACGTCAGCCAAAAAAGAAGTCCATATTTGACCAAAGGTACATATTTTTGGCCAAATAATAGTCAATCTTGAACTTTCTATACATACTCAGAGACTCTTTCTGATGTTACGTCAGCCAAAAAATAAGTCCACATTTGACCCAGGGAACATATTTTTGGCCAAATAATAGTCCATCTTGAACTTTTTTATAAATACTCAGAGACTCCTTCTGATGTTACGTCAGCCAAAAAATAACTCCATATTTGACCCAAGGAACATATTTTTGGCCAAATAATAGTCAATCTTGATCTTTCTATACATACTCAAAGACTCCTGATGTTACGTCAGCCAAAAAATAAGTCCATATTTGACCCAGGGAACATATTTTTGGCCAAATAATGGTCAATCTTGAACTTTCAATACATACTCAAAGACTTCTGATGTCATGTCAGCCAAAAAATAAGTCCATATTTGACCCAAGAAACATATTTTTGGCCAAATATTATTCAATCTTGAACTTTCTATACATACTCAAAGACTCCTGATGTTACGTCAGCCAAAAAAGAAGTCCATATTTGACCTAAGGAACATATTTTTGGGCAAATATTATTCAATCTTGAACTTTCTATACATACTCAAATACTCCTTCTGATGTTACGGCAGCCAAAAAATAAGTCCATATTTGACCCAAGGAACATATTTTTGGCCAAATAATAGTCAATCTTGAACTTTCTATACATACTCAAAGACTCCTGATGTTACGTCAGCCAAAAAAGAAGTCCATATTTGACTCAAGGAACATATTTTTGGCCAAATAATAGTCAATCTTGAAATTTCTATACAAACTCAAAGACTCCTATTGTTACGTCAGCCAAAAAATATGTCCATATTTGACCCAAGGAACATATTTTTGGCCAAAATAAAGTCAATCTTGAACTTTCTATATATACTCAAAGACTCCTGATGTTACGTCAGCCAAAAAATAAGTCCATTTTGACCCAAGGAACATATTTTTGGCCAAATAATGGTCAATCTTGAACTTTCAATACATACTCAAAGACTCATTCTGATGTTAAATCAGCCATACAGAAGTCCATATTTGACCCAAGGAAAATATTTACGGCCTAAGAAATCCTCGATATTGAACTTTCTTTACATACTCAGAGACTCCATTTGATGTTACGTCAGCCAAAAAAGAAGTGCATATTTGACCCAGGGAACATATTTTTGGCCAAATAATAGTCAATCTTGAAATTTCTATACAAACTCAAAGACTCCTATTGTTACGTCAGCCAAAAAAATAAGTCCATATTTGTCCCAAGGAACATATTTTTGGCCAAAATAAAGTATATCTTGAACTTTCTATACATACTCAAAGACTCCTGATGTTACGTCAGCCAAAAAAGAAGTGCATATTTGACCCAGGGAACATATTTTTGGCCAAATAATAGTCAATCTTGAACTTTCTATTCACACTCAAAGACTCCTGATGTTACGTCAGCCAAAAAATAAGTCCATATTTGACCCAAGGATCATGTTTTTGGCCAATAAATGGTCAATCTTGAACCTTCAATACATACTCAAAGACTCCTGATGTTATGTCAGGCAAAAAAATAAGTCAGTATTTGACCCAAGGAACATATTTTTGGCCAAATAATGGTCAATCTTGAACTTTCAATACATACTTAAGGACTCCTGATGTTACGTCAGCCAAAACAAAAGTCCATATTTGACACAAGGAACATATTTTTGGCCAAATAATGGTCAATCTTGAACTTTCAATACATATTTAAATACTCTTGATGTTATGTCAGCCAAAATATAAGTCCATATTTGACCCAAGAAACATATTTTTGGCCAAATAATGGTCAATCTTGAACTTTCAATACATATTTAAAGACTTCTGATGTTATGTCAGCCAAAAAATAAGTCCATATTTGAACCAACATATTTTTGGCCAAAAAATTGTCAATCTTGAACTTTCAATACATACTCAAAGACTCCTTCTGATGTTACGTAAGCCACAAAAGAAGTCCATATTTGACCCAAGGAACATATTTTTGGCCAAATAATAGTCAATCTTGAACTTTCTATACATACTCAAAGACTCCTGATGTTACGTCAGCCAAAAAATAAGTCCATCTTTGACCTAAGGAACATATTTTTGGCAAATTAATAGTCAATCTTGAACTTTCTATACATACTCATAGACTCCTTCTGATGTTACGTCAGCCAAAAAAGAAGTCGACATTTGACCCAAGGAATATATTTTTGGCCAAATAATAGTCAATCTTGAACTTTCTATACATACTCAAAGACTCCTGATGTTACGTCAGCCAAAAAATAAGTCCACATTTGACCCATAGAAAATATTTTCGGCCAAATAATAGTCAATCTTGAACTTTCTATACATACTCAGAGACTCCTTCTGATGTTACGAAAGCCAAAAAATAAGTCCATATTTGACCCAAGGAACATATTTTTGGCCAAATAATAGTCAATCTTGATCTTTCTATACATACTCAAAGACTCCTTCTTATGTTATACGTCAGCCAAAAAAGAAGTCCATTTTTGACCCAAGGAACATATTTTTTGCCAAATAATGGTCAATCTTGAACTTTCAATACATACTCAAAGACTCCTGATGTCATGTCAGCCAAAAAATAAGTCCATATTTGACCCAAGGAACATATTTTTGGCCAAATATTATTCAATCTTGAACTTTCTATACATACTCAAAGACTCCTGATGTTACGTCAGCCAAAAAAGAAGTCCATATTTGACCCAAGGAACATATTTTTGGCCAAATAATAGTCAATCTTGAACTTTTTTATAAACACTCAGAGACTTCTTCTGATGTTACGGCAGCCAAAAAATAAGTCCATATTTGACCCAAGGAACATATTTTTGGCCAAATAATAGTCAATCTTGAACTTTCTATACATACTCAAAGACTCCTGATGTTACGTCAGCCAAAAAAGAAGTCCATATTTGACTCAAGGAACATATTTTTGGCCAAATAATAGTCAATCTTGAAATGTCTATACAAACTCAAAGACTCCTATTGTTACGTCAGCCAAAAAATATGTCCATATTTGACCCAAGGAACATATTTTTGGCCAAAATAAAGTCAATCATGAACTTTCTATATATACTCAAAGACTCCTGATGTTACGTCAGCCAAAAAATAAGTCCATTTTGACCCAAGGAACATATTTATGGCCAAATAATGGTCAATCTTGAACTTTCAATACATACTCAAAGACTCATTCTGATGTTAAATCAGCCATACAGAAGTCCATATTTGACCCAAGGAAAATATTTACGGCCTAAGAAATCCTCGATATTGAACTTTCTATACATACTCAGAGACTCCATTTGATGTTACGTCAGCCAAAAAAGAAGTCCATATTTGACCCGAGGAACATATTTTTGGCCAAATAATAGTCAATCTTGAACTTTCTATACCTACTCAGAGACTCTTTCTGATGTTACCTCAGCCAAAAAATAAGTCCACATTTGACCCAAGGAACATATTTTTGGCCAAATAATAGTCAATCTTGAACTTTCTATACATACTCAAAGACTCCTTCTGATGTTACGTAAGCCACAAAAGAAGTCCATATTTGACCCAAGGAACATATTTTTGGCCAAATAATAGTCAATCTTGAACTTTCTATACATACTCAAAGACTCCTGATGTTACGTCAGACAAAAAATAAGTCCATCTTTGACCTAAGGAACATATTTTTGGCAAATTAATAGTCAATCTTGAACTTTCTATACATACTCATAGACTCCTTCTGATGTTACGTCAGCCAAAAAAGAAGTCGACATTTGACCCAAGGAATATATTTTTGGCCAAATAATAGTCAATCTTGAACTTTCTATACATACTCAAAGACTCCTGATGTTACGTCAGCCAAAAAATAAGTCCACATTTGACCCATAGAAAATATTTTCGGCCAAATAATAGTCAATCTTGAACTTTCTATACATACTCAGAGACTCCTTCTGATGTTACGAAAGCCACAAAATAAGTCCATATTTGACCCAAGGAACATATTTTTGGCCAAATAATAGTCAATCTTGATCTTTCTATACATACTCAAAGACTCCGGATGTTACGTCAGCCAAAAAATAAGTCCATATTTGACCCAAGGAACATATTTTTGGCCAAATAATGGTCAATCTTGAACTTTCTATACATACTCAAAGACTCCTTTTTATGTTATACGTCAGCCAAAAAAGAAGTCCATTTTTGACCCAAGGAACATATTTTTTGCCAAATAATGGTCAATCTTGAACTTTCAATACATACTCAAAGACTCCTGATGTCATGTCAGCCGAAAAATAAGTCCATATTTGACCCAAGGAACATATTTTTGGCCAAATATTATTCAATCTTGAACTTTCTATACATACTCAAAGACTCCTGATGTTACGTCAGCCAAAAAAGAAGTCCATATTTGACCCAAGGAACATATTTTTGGCCAAATAATAGTCAATCTTGAACTTTTTTATAAATACTCAGAGACTTCTTCTGATGTTACGGCAGCCAAAAAATAAGTCCATATTTGACCCAAGGAACATATTTTTGGCCAAATAATAGTCAATCTTGAACTTTCTATACATACTCAAAGACTCCTGATGTTACGTCAGCCAAAAAAGAAGTCCATATTTGACTCAAGGAACATATTTTTGGCCAAATAATAGTCAATCTTGAAATGTCTATACAAACTCAAAGACTCCTATTGTTACGTCAGCCAAAAAATATGTCCATATTTGACCCAAGGAACATATTTTTGGCCAAAATAAAGTCAATCTTGAACTTTCTATATATACTCAAAGACTCCTGATGTTACGTCAGCCAAAAAATAAGTCCATTTTGACCCAAGGAACATATTTTTGGCCAAATAATGGTCAATCTTGAACTTTCAATACATACTCAAAGACTCATTCTGATGTTAAATCAGCCATACAGAAGTCCATATTTGACCCAAGGAAAATATTTACGGCCTAAGAAATCCTCGATATTGAACTTTCTATACATACTCAGAGACTCCATTTGATGTTACGTCAGCCAAAAAAGAAGTCCATATTTGACCCGAGGAACATATTTTTGGCCAAATAATAGTCAATCTTGAACTTTCTATACCTACTCAGAGACTCTTTCTGATGTTACCTCAGCCAAAAAATAAGTCCACATTTGACCCAAGGAACATATTTTTGGCCAAATAATAGTCAATCTTGAACTTTCTATACATACTCAAAGACTCCTTATGTTACGTAAGCCAAAAAAGAGGTCCATATTTGACCCAAGGAACATTTTTTTGGCCAAATAATAGTCAATCTTGAACTTTCTATACATACTCAAAGACTCCTGATGTTACGTCAGCCAAAAAATAAGTCCATCTTTGACCTAAGGAACATATTTTTGGCCAAATAATAGTCAATCTTGAACTTTCTATACATACTCAAAGACTCCTTCTGATGCTTCATAAGCCATATAGATGTCTATATCTGACCTTTTGAACTTATTTCTGGTAAAAGGGTCTTCAAATGGATTTAAACTATATACATTTAGAGACTCCTTCGGATGTTAAATCAGCCATAAAGAGGTCCCTTTTGACCTACTCAAGGTAAATATTGCCCTCGATCTTGAAATTTCTATACTTTCTCTCAGACTCCTTCTGATGGTAAATCAGCCATACAGAAGTCCATATTTGACCCAAGGAACATATTTTTGGCCGAATAATAGTCAATCTTGATCTTTCTATACATACTCAAAGACTCCTGATGTTACGTCAGCCAAAAAATAAGTCCACATTTGACCCAGGGAACATATTTTTGGCCAAATAATAGTCAATCTTGAACTTTTTTATAAATACTCAGAGACTCCTTCTGATGTTACGGCAGCCAAAAAATAAGTCCATATTTGACCCAAGGAACATATTTTTGGCCAAATAATAGTCAATCTTGAACTTTCTATACATACTCAAAGACTCCTGATGTTACGTCAGCCAAAAAAGAAGTCCATATTTGACTCAAGGAACATATTTTTGGCCAAATAATGGTCAATCTTGAACTTTCAATACATACTCAAAGACTCCTTCTTATGTTACGTCAGCCAAAAAAGAAGTCCATTTTTGACCCAAGGAACATATTTTTTGCCAAATAATAGTCAATCTTGAACTTTCAATACATACTCAAAGACTCCTGATGTCATGTCAGCCAAAAAATAAGTCCATATTTGACCCAAGGAACATATTTTTGGCCAAATAATATTCAATCTTGAACTTTCTTTACATACTCAAAGACTCCTGATGTTACGTCAGCCAAAAAATAAGTCCATATTTGACCCAAGGAACATATTTTTGGCCAAATAATAGTCAATCTTGAAATTTCTATACAATCTCAAAGACTCCTATTGTTACGTCAGCCAAAAAATAAGTCCATATTTGACCCAAGGAACATATTTTTGGCCAAAATAAAGTCAATCTTGAACTTTCTATACATACTCAAAGACTCCTGATGTTACGTCAGCCAAAAAATAAGTCCATTTTGACCCAAGGAACATATTTTTGGCCAAATAATGGTCAACCTTGAACTTTCAATACATACTCAAAGACTCATTCTGATGTTACGGCAGCCAAAAAATAAGTCCATATTTGACCAAAGGAACATATTTTTGGCCAAATAATGGTCAATCTTGAACTTTCAATACATACTCAAAGACTTCTGATGTCATGTCAGCCAAAAAATAAGTCCATATTTGACCCAAAAAACATATTTTTGGCCAAATATTATTCAATCTTGAACTTTCTATACATACTCAAAGACTCCTGATGTTACGTCAGCCAAAAAAGAAGTCCATATTTGACCCAAGGAACATATTTTTGGGCAAATATTATTCAATCTTGAACTTTCTATACATACTCAAAGACTCCTTCTGATGTTACGGCAGCCAAAAAATAAGTCCATATTTGACACAAGGAACATATTTTTGGCCAAATAATAGTCAATCTTGAACTTTCTATACATACTCAAAGACTCCTGATGTTACGTCAGCCAAAAAAGAAGTCCATATTTGACTCAAGGAACATATTTTTGGCCAAATAATAGTCAATCTTGAAATTTCTATACAAACTCAAAGACTCCTATTGTTACGTCAGCCAAAAAATATGTCCATATTTGACCCAAGGAACATATTTTTGGCCAAAATAAAGTCAATCTTGAACTTTCTATATATACTCAAAGACTCCTGATGTTACGTCAGCCAAAAAAGAAGTCCATTTTGACCCAAGGAACATATTTTTGGCCAAATAATGGTCAATCTTGAACTTTCAATACATACTCAAAGACTCATTCTGATGTTAAATCAGCCATACAGAAGTCCATATTTGACCCAAGGAAAATATTTACGGCCTAAGAAATCCTCGATATTGAACTTTCTTTACATACTCAGAGACTCCATTTGATGTTACGTCAGCCAAAAAAGAAGTGCATATTTGACCCAGGGAACATATTTTTGGCCAAATAATAGTCAATCTTGAAATTTCTATACAAACTCAAAGACTCCTATTGTTACGTCAGCCAAAAAAGAAGTCCATATTTGACCCAAGGAACATATTTTTGGCCAAAATAAAGTAAATCTTGAACTTTCTATACATACTCAAAGACTCCTGATGTTACGTCAGCAAAAAAATAAGTCAATTTTCATCAGGAGTCTTTGAGTATGTATAGAAAGTTCAAGATTGAATATTATTTGGCCAAAAATATGTTCCTTGGGTCAAATATGGACTTATTTTTTGGCTGACATGACATCAGGAGTCTTTGAGTATGTATTGAAAGTTCAAGATTGACCATTATTTGGCAAAAAATATGTTCCTTGGGTCAAAAATGGACTTCTTTTTTGGCTGACGTAACATAAGAAGGAGTCTTTGAGTATGTATTGAAAGTTCAAGATTGACCATTATTTGGCCAAAAATATGTTCCTTGAGTCAAATATGGACTTCTTTTTTGGCTGACGTAACATCAGGAGTCTTTGAGTATGTATAGAAAGTTCAAGATTGACTTTATTTTGGCCAAAAATATGTTCCTTGGGTCAAATATGGACTTATTTTTTGGCTGACGTAACAATAGGAGTCTTTGAGATTGTATAGAAATTTCAAGATTGACTATTATTTGGCCAAAAATATGTTCCTTGAGTCAAATATGGACTTCTTTTTTGGCTGACGTAACATCAGGAGTCTTTGAGTATGTTCAGAAAGTTCAAGATTGACTATTATTTGGCCAAAAATTTGTTCCTTGGGTCAAATATGGACTTATTTTTTGGCTGCCGTAACATCAGAAGGAGTCTCTGAGTATTTATAAAAAAGTTCAAGATTGACTATTATTTGGCCAAAAATATGTTCCTTGGGTCAAATATGGACTTATTTTTTGGCTGACGTAACATCAGGAGTCTTTGAGTATGTATAGAAAGTTCAAGATTGAATATTATTTGGCCAAAAATATGTTCCTTGGGTCAAATATGGACTTATTTTTTGGCTGACATGACATCAGGAGTCTTTGAGTATGTATTGAAAGTTCAAGATTGACCATTATTTGGCAAAAAATATGTTCCTTGGGTCAAAAATTGACTTCTTTTTTGGCTGACGTAACATAAGAAGGAGTCTTTGAGTATGTATTGAAATATCAAGATTGACCATTATTTGGCCAAAAATATGTTCCTTGGGTCAAATATTGACTTATTTTTTTGCCTGACATAACATCAGGAGTCTTTGAGTATGTATTGAAGGTTCAAGATTGACCATTTTTTGGCCAAAAACATGATCCTTGGGTCAAATATGGACTTATTTTTTGGCTGACGTAACATCAGGAGTCTTTGAGTGTGAATAGAAAGTTCAATATCGAGGATTTCTTAGGCCGTAAATATTTTCCTTGGGTCAAATATGGACTTCTGTATGGCTGATTTAACATCAGAATGAGTCTTTGAGTATGTATTGAAAGTTCAAGATTGAGCATTATTTGGCCAAAAATATGTTCCTTGGGTCAAAATGGACTTATTTTTTGGCTGACGTAACATCAGGAGTCTTTGAGTATGTATAGAAAGTTCAAGATTGACTTTATTTTGGCCAAAAATATGTTCCTTGGGTCAAATATGGACTTATTTTTTGGGTGACGTAACATCTTGAGTCTTTGAGTATGTATAGAAAGTTCAAGATTGAATAATATTTGGCCAAAAATATGTTCCTTGGGTCAAATATGGACTTATTTTTTGGCTGACATGACTTCAGGAGTCTTTGAGTATGTATTGAAAGTTCAAGATTGACCATTATTTGGCAAAAAATATGTTCCTTGGGTCAAAAATGGACTTCTTTTTTGGCTGACGTAACATAAGAAGGAGTTTTTGAGTATATATTGAAAGTTCAAGATTGACCATTATTTGGCCAAAAATATTTTCCTTGGGTCAAATATGGACTTCTTTTTTGGCTGACGTAACATAAGAAGGAGTCTTTGAGTATGTATTGAAAGTTCAATATTGACCATTATTTGGCCAAAAATATGTTCCTTGAGTCAAATATGGACTTCTTTTTTGGCTGACGTAACATCAGGAGTCTTTGAGTATGTATAGAAAGTTCAAGATTGACTATTATTTAGCCAAAAATATGTTCCTTGGGTCAAATATGGACTTATTTTTTGGCTGCCGTAACATCAGAAGGAGTCTCTGAGTATTTATAAAAAAGTTCAAGATTGACTATTATTTGGCCAAAAATATGTTCCCTGGGTCAAATGTGGACTTATTTTTTGGCTGACGTAACATCAGGAGTCTTTGAGTATGTATTGAAAGTTCAAGATTGACCATTATTTGGCCAAAAATATGTTCCTTGGGTCAAAATGGATTTATTTTTTGGCTGACGTAACATCAGGAGTCTTTGAGTATGTATTGAAAGTTCAAGATTGACCATTATTTGGCAAAAAATATGTTCCTTGGGTCAAAAATGGACTTCTTTTTTGGCTGACGTAACATAAGAAGGAGTCTTTGAGTATGTATTGAAAGTTCAAGATTGACCATTATTTGGCCAAAAATATGTTCCTTGAGTCAAATATGGACTTCTTTTTTGGCTGACGTAACATCAGGAGTCTTTGAGTATGTATAGAAAGTTCAAGATTGACCATTATTTGGCCAAAAATATGTTTCTTGGGTCAAATATGGACTTATTTTTTGGCTGACATAACATCAAGAGTATTTAAATATGTATTGAAAGTTCAAGATTGACCATTATTTGGCCAAAAATATGTTCCTTGGGTCAAATATGGACTTCTTTTTTGGCTGACGTAACATAAGAAGGAGTCTTTGAGTATGTATTGAAAGTTCAAGATTGACCATTATTTGGCCAAAAATATGTTCCTTGTGTCAAATATGGACTTTTGTTTTGGCTGACGTAACATCAGGAGTCCTTAAGTATGTATTGAAAGTTCAAGATTGACCATTATTTGGCCAAAAATATGTTCCTTGGGTCAAATATTGACTTATTTTTTTGCCTGACATAACATCAGGAGTCTTTGAGTATGTATTGAAGGTTCAAGATTGACCATTTATTGGCCAAAAACATGATCCTTGGGTCAAATATGGACTTATTTTTTGGCTGACGTAACATCAGGAGTCTTTGAGTGTGAATAGAAAGTTCAAGATTGACTATTATTTGGCCAAAAATATGTTCCCTGGGTCAAATATGGACTTCTTTTTTGGCTGACGTAACATCAAATGGAGTCTCTGAGTATGTATAGAAAGTTCAATATCGAGGATTTCTTAGGCCGTAAATATTTTCCTTGGGTCAAATATGGACTTCTGTATGGCTGATTTAACATAAGAAGGAGTCTTTGATTATGTATTGAAAGTTCAAGATTGACCATTATTTGGCCAAAAATATGTTCCTTGAGTCAAATATGGACTTCTTTTTTGGCTGACGTAACATCAGGAGTCTTTGAGTATGTATAGAAAGTTCAAGATTGACCATTATTTGGCCAAAAATATGTTCCTTGGGTCAAATATGGACTTATTTTTTGGCTGACGTAACATCAGAAGGAGTCTCTGAGTATTTATAAAAAAGTTCAAGATTGACTATTATTTGGCCAAAAATATGTTCCCTGGGTCAAATGTGGACTTATTTTTTGGCTGACGTAACATCAGAAAGAGTCTCTGAGTATGTATAGAAAGTTCAAGATTGACTATTATTTGGCCAAAAATATGTTCCTTTGGTCAAATATGGACTTCTTTTTTGGCTGACGTAACATAAGAAGGAGTCTTTGAGATTGTATTGAAGGTTCAAGATTGACCATTATTTGGCCAAAATAATCCTTGGGTCAAATATGGACTTATTTTTTGGCTGACAGGAGTCTTTGAGTGTGAATAGAAAGTTCAAGATTGGCCATTATTTGGCCAAAAATATGTTCCTTGGGTCAAAATGGACTTATTTTTTGGCTGACGTAACATCAGGAGTCTTTGAGTATGTATAGAAAGTTCAAGATTGACTTTATTTTGGCCAAAAATATGTTCCTTGGGTCAAATATGGACTTATTTTTTGGCTGACGTACCAATAGGAGTCTTTGAGATTGTATAGAAATTTCAAGATTGACTATTATTTGGCCAAAAATATGTTCCTTGAGTCAAATATGGACTTCTTTTTTGGCTGACGTAACATCAGGAGTCTTTGAGTATGTACAGAAAGTTCAAGATTGACTATTATTTGGCCAAAAATATGTTCCTTGGTTCAAATATGGACTTATTTTTTGGCTGCCGTAACATCAGAAGGAGTCTCTGAGTATTTATAAAAAAGTTCAAGATTGACTATTATTTGGCCAAAAATATGTTCCTTGGGTCAAATATGGACTTATTTTTTGGCTGACGTAACATCAGGAGTCTTTGAGTATGTATAGAAAGTTCAAGATTGAATATTATTTGGCCAAAAATATGTTCCTTGGGTCAAATATGGACTTATTTTTTGGCTGACATGACATCAGGAGTCTTTGAGTATGTATTGAAAGTTCAAGATTGACCTTTATTTGGCAAAAAATATGTTCCTTGGGTCAAAAATGGACTTCTTTTTTGGCTGACGTAACATAAGAAGGAGTCTTTGAGTATGTATTGAAAGTTCAAGATTGACTATTATTTGGCCAAAAATATGTTCCTTGAGTCAAATATGGACTTCTTTTTTGGCTGACGTAACATCAGGAGTCTTTGAGCATGTATAGAAAGTTCAAGATTGACTATTATTTGGCCAAAAATATGTTACTTGGGTCAAATATGGACTTATTTTTTGGCTGCCGTAACATCAGAAGGAGTCTCTGAGTATTTATAAAAAAGTTCAAGATTGACTATTATTTGGCCAAAAATATGTTCCTTGGGTCAAATATGGACTTATTTTTTGGCCGACGTAACATCAGGAGTCTTTGAGTATGTATAGAAAGTTCAAGATTGAATATTATTTGGCCAAAAATATGTTCCTTGGGTCAAATATGGACTTATTTTTTGGCTGACATGACATCAGGAGTCTTTGAGTATGTATTGAAAGTTCAAGATTGACCTTTATTTGGCAAAAAATATGTTCCTTGGGTCAAAAATGGACTTCTTTTTTGGCTGACGTAACATAAGAAGGAGTCTTTGAGTATGTATTGAAAGTTCAAGATTGACTATTATTTGGCCAAAAATATGTTCCTTGAGTCAAATATGGACTTCTTTTTTGGCTGACGTAACATCAGGAGTCTTTGAGCATGTATAGAAAGTTCAAGATTGACTATTATTTGGCCAAAAATATGTTACTTGGGTCAAATATGGACTTATTTTTTGGCTGCCGTAACATCAGAAGGAGTCTCTGAGTATTTATAAAAAAGTTCAAGATTGACTATTATTTGGCCAAAAATATGTTCCCTGGGTCAAATGTGGACTTATTTTTTGGCTGACGTAACATCAGGAGTCTTTGAGTATGTATAGAAAGTTCAAGATTGACTATTATTTGGCAAATAATATGTTCCTTGGGTCAAAAATTGACTTATTTTTTGGCTGACGTAACATCAGGAGTCTTTGAGTATGTATAGAAAGATCAAGATTGACTATTATTCGGCCAAAAATATGTTCCTTGGGTCAAATAAGTACTTCTGTATGGCTGATTTACCATCAGAAGGAGTCTGAGAGAAAGTATAGAAATTTCAAGATCGAGGGCAATATTTACCTTGAGTAGGTCAAAAGGGACCTCTTTATGGCTGATTTAACATCAGAAGGAGTCTCTAAATGTAAATAGTTTAAATCCATTTGAAGACCCTTTGACCAGAAATAAGTTCAAAAGGTCAGATATAGACATCTATATGGTTTATGAAGTATCAGAAGGAGTCTTTGAGTATGTATAGAAAGTTCAAGATTGACTATTATTTGGCCAAAAATATGTTCCCTGGGTCAAATATGGACTTCTTTTTTGCCTGACGTAACATCAGAAGGAGTCTCTGAGTATATATAGGAAGTTCAAGGTTGACTAATATTTGGCCAAAAATATGTTCCTTGGGTCAAATATGGACTTCTTTTTTGGCTGACGTAACATCAGGAGTTTTTGAGTATGAATAGAAAGTTCAAGATTGACTATTATTTGGCCAAAAATATGTTCCTTGGGTCAAATATGGACTTATTTTTTGGCTGCCTTAACATCAGAAGGAGTCTCTGAGTATTTATAAAAAAGTTCAAGATTGACTATTATTTGGCCAAAAATATGTTCCCTGGGTCAAATGTGGACTTCTTTTTTGGCTGACGTAAAATAAGAAGGAGTCTTTGAGATTGTATTGAAGGTTCAAGATTGACCATTATTTGGCCAAAATAATCCTTGGGTCAAATATGGACTTATTTTTTGGCTGACAGGAGTCTTTGAGTGTGAATAGAAAGTTCAAGATTGACTATTATTTGGCCAAAAATATGTTCCCTGGGTCAAATATGGACTTCTTTTTTGGCTGACGTAACATCAAATGGAGTCTCTGAGTATGTATAGAAAGTTCAATATCGAGGATTTCTTAGGCCGTAAATATTTTCCTTGGGTCAAATATGGACTTCTGTATGGCTGATTTAACATCAGAATGAGTCTTTGAGTATGTATTGAAAGTTCAAGATTGGCCATTATTTGGCCAAAAATATGTTCCTTGGGTCAAAAAGGACTTATTTTTTGGCTGACGTAACATCAGGAGTCTTTGAGTATGTATAGAAAGTTCAAGATTGACTTTATTTTGGCCAAAAATATGATCCTTGGGTCAAATATGGACTTATTTTTTGGCTGACGTAACAATAGGAGTCTTTGAGATTGTATAGAAATTTCAAGATTGAATATTATTTGGCCAAAAATATGTTCCTTTGGTCAAAAATGGACTTCTTTTTTGGCTGACGTAACATAAGAAGGAGTCTTTGAGTATGTATTGAAAGTTCAAGATTGACCATTATTTGGCCAAAAATATGTTCCTTGAGTCAAATATGGACTTCTTTTTTGGCTGACGTAACATCAGGAGTCTTTGAGTATGTATAGAAAGTTCAAGATTGACTATTATTTGGCCAAAAATATGTTCCTTGGGTCAAATATGGACTTATTTTTTGGCTGCCGTAACATCAGAAGGAGTCTCTGAGTATTTATAAAAAAGTTCAAGATTGACTATTATTTGGCCAAAAATATGTTCCCTGGGTCAAATGTGGACTTATTTTTTGGCTGACGTAACATCAGAAAGAGTCTCTGAGTATTTATAGAAAGTTCAAGATTGACTATTATTTGGCCAAAAATATGTTCCTTGGGTCAAATATGGACTTATTTTTTGGCTGACGTAACATCAGGAGTCTTTGAGTATGTATAGAAAGTTCAAGATTGACTATTATTTGGCCAATAATATGTTCCTTGGGTCAAAAATTGACTTATTTTTTGGGTGACGTAACATCAGGAGTCTTTGAGTATGTATAGAAAGATCAAGATTGACTATTATTCGGCCAAAAATATGTTCCTTGGGTCAAATAAGTACTTCTGTATGGCTGATTTACCATCAGGAGTCTTTGAGTATGTACAGAAAGTTCAAGATTGACTATTATTTGGCCAAAAATATGTTCCTTGGGTCAAATATGGACTTATTTTTTGGCTGCCGTAACATCAGAAGGAGTCTCTGAGTATTTATAAAAAAGTTCAAGATTGACAATTATTTGGCCAAAAATATGTTCCTTGGGTCAAATATGGACTTATTTTTTGGCTGACGTAACATCAGGAGTCTTTGAGTATGTATTGAAAGTTCAAGATTGACCTTTATTTGGCAAAAAATATGTTCCTTGGGTCAAAAATGGACTTCTTTTTTGGCTGACGTAACATAAGAAGGAGTCTTTGAGTATGTATTGAAAGTTCAAGATTGACCATTATTTGGCCAAAAATATGTTCCTTGAGTCAAATATGGACTTCTTTTTTGGCTGACGTAACATCAGGAGTCTTTGAGTATGTATAGAAAGTTCAAGATTGACTATTATTTGGCTAAAAATATGTTCCTTGGGTCAAATATGGACTTATTTTTTGGCTGCCGTAACATCAGAAGGAGTGTCTGAGTATTTATAAAAAAGTTCAAGATTGACTATTATTTGGCCAAAAATATGTTCCCTGGGTCAAATGTGGACTTATTTTTTGGCTGCCGTAACATCAGAAAGAGTCTCTGAGTATTTATAGAAAGTTCAAGATTGACTATTATTTGGCCAAAAATATGTTCCTTGGGTCAAATATGGACTTATTTTTTGGCTGACGTAACATCAGGAGTCTTTGAGTATGTATAGAAAGTTCAAGATTGACTATTATTTGGCCAATAATATGTTCCTTGGGTCAAAAATTTACTTATTTTTTGGCTGACGTAACATCAGGAGTCTTTGAGTATGTATAGAAAGATCAAGATTGACTATTATTCGGCCAAAAATATGTTCCTTGGGTCAAATAAGTACTTCTGTATGGCTGATTTACCATCAGAAGGAGTCTGAGAGAAAGTATAGAAATTTCAAGATCGAGGGCAATATTTACCTTGAGTAGGTCAAAAGGGACCTCTTTATGGCTGATTTAACATCAGAAGGAGTCTCTAAATGTAAATAGTTTAAATCCATTTGAAGACCCTTTGACCAGAAATAAGTTCAAAAGGTCAGATATAGACATCTATATGGTTTATGAAGCATCAGAAGGAGTCTTTGAGTATGTATAGAAAGTTCAAGATTGACTATTATTTGGCCAAAAATATGTTCCCTGGGTCAAATATGGACTTCTTTTTTGCCTGACGTAACATCAGAAGGAGTCTCTGAGTATGTATAGGAAGTTCAAGGTTGACTAATATTTGGCCAAAAATATGTTCCTTGGGTCAAATATGGACTTATTTTTTGGCTGATATAGAAAGGAACGTCAGCCAAAGACTCTGAGTCTCTGAGAAGGAGTCTCTGAGTATGTATAGAAAGTTCAAGATTGACTACTATTTGGCCAAAAATATGTTCCTTGGGTCAAATATGGACTTCTTTTGTGGCTGACGTAACATCAGAAGGAGTCTTTGAGTATGTATTGAAAGTTCAAGATTGACAATTTTTTGGCCAAAAATATGTTGGTTCAAATATGGACTTATTTTTTGGCTGACATAACATCAGGAGTCTTTAAATATGTATTGAAAGTTCAAGATTGACCATTATTTGGCCAAAAATATGTTTCTTGGGTCAAATATGGACTTATTTTTTGGCTGACATAACATCAAGAGTATTTAAATATGTATTGAAAGTTCAAGATTGACCATTATTTGGCCAAAAATATGTTCCTTGGGTCAAATATGGACTTCTTTTTTGGCTGACGTAACAAAAGAAGGAGTCTTTGAGTATGTATTGAAAGTTCAAGATTGACCATTATTTGGCCAAAAATATGTTCCTTGTGTCAAATATGGACTTTTGTTTTGGCTGACGTAACATCAGGAGTCCTTAAGTATGTATTGAAAGTTCAAGATTGACCATTATTTGGCCAAAAATATGTTCCTTGGGTCAAATATTGACTTATTTTTTTGCCTGACATAACATCAGGAGTCTTTGAGTATGTATTGAAGGTTCAAGATTGACCATTTATTGGCCAAAAACATGATCCTTGGGTCAAATATGGACTTATTTTTTGGCTGACGTAACATCAGGAGTCTTTAAGTGTGAATAGAAAGTTCAAGATTGACTATTATTTGGCCAAAAATATGTTCCCTGGGTCAAATATGGACTTCTTTTTTGGCTGACGTAACATCAAATGGAGTCTCTGAGTATGTATAGAAAGTTCAATATCGAGGATTTCTTAGGCCGTAAATATGTTCCTTGGGTCAAATATTGACTTATTTTTTTGCCTGACATAACATCAGGAGTCTTTGAGTATGTATTGAAGGTTCAAGATTGACCATTTATTGGCCAAAAACATGATCCTTGGGTCAAATATGGACTTATTTTTTGGCTGACGTAACATCAGGAGTCTTTGAGTGTGAATAGAAAGTTCAAGATTGACTATTATTTGGCCAAAAATATGTTCCCTGGGTCAAATATGGACTTCTTTTTTGGCTGACGTAACATCAAATGGAGTCTCTGAGTATGTATAGAAAGTTCAATATCGAGGATTTCTTAGGCCGTAAATATTTTCCTTGGGTCAAATATGGACTTCTGTATGGCTGATTTAACATAAGGAGTCTTTGAGTATGTATTGAAAGTTCAAGATTGACCATTATTTGGCCAAAAATATGTTCCTTGGGTCAAATATGGACTTATTTTTTGGCTGACGTAACATCAGAAGGAGTCTCTGAGTATTTATAAAAAAGTTCAAGATTGACTATTATTTGGCCAAAAATATGTTCCCTGGGTCAAATGTGGACTTATTTTTTGGCTGACGTAACATCAGAAAGAGTCTCTGAGTATGTATAGAAAGTTCAAGATTGACTATTATTTGGCCAAAAATATGTTCCTTTGGTCAAATATGGACTTCTTTTTTGGCTGACGTAACATAAGAAGGAGTCTTTGAGATTGTATTGAAGGTTCAAGATTGACCATTATTTGGCCAAAATAATCCTTGGGTCAAATATGGACTTATTTTTTGGCTGACAGGAGTCTTTGAGTGTGAATAGAAAGTTCAAGATTGACTATTATTTGGCCAAAAATATGTTCCCTGGGTCAAATATGGACTTCTTTTTCGGCTGACGTAACATCAAATGGAGTCTCTGAGTATGTATAGAAAGTTCAATATCGAGGATTTCTTAGGCCGTAAATATTTTCCTTGGGTCAAATATGGACTTCTGTATGGCTGATTTAACATCAGAATGAGTCTTTGAGTATGTATTGAAAGTTCAAGATTGGCCATTATTTGGCCAAAAATATGTTCCTTGGGTCAAAATGGACTTATTTTTTGGCTGACGTAACATCAGGAGTCTTTGAGTATTTATAGAAAGTTCAAGATTGACTTTATTTTGGCCAAAAATATGTTCCTTGGGTCAAATATGGACTTATTTTTTGGCTGACGTACCAATATGAGTCTTTGAGATTGTATAGAAATTTCAAGATTGACTATTATTTGGCCAAAAATATGTTCCTTGAGTCAAATATGGACTTCTTTTTTGGCTGACGTAACATCAGGAGTCTTTGAGTATGTACAGAAAGTTCAAGATTGACTATTATTTGGCCAAAAATATGTTCCTTGGTTCAAATATGGACTTATTTTTTGGCTGCCGTAACATCAGAAGGAGTCTCTGAGTATTTATAAAAAAGTTCAAGATTGACTATTATTTGGCCAAAAATATGTTCCTTGGGTCAAATATGGACTTATTTTTTGGCTGACGTAACATCAGGAGTCTTTGAGTATGTATAGAAAGTTCAAGATTGAATATTATTTGGCCAAAAATATGTTCCTTGGGTCAAATATGGACTTATTTTTTGGCTGACATGACATCAGGAGTCTTTGAGTATGTATTGAAAGTTCAAGATTGACCTTTATTTGGCAAAAAATATGTTCCTTGGGTCAAAAATGGACTTCTTTTTTGGCTGACGTAACATAAGAAGGAGTCTTTGAGTATGTATTGAAAGTTCAAGATTGACTATTATTTGGCCAAAAATATGTTCCTTGAGTCAAATATGGACTTCTTTTTTGGCTGACGTAACATCAGGAGTCTTTGAGTATGTATAGAAAGTTCAAGATTGACTATTATTTGGCCAAAAATATGTTCCTTGGGTCAAATATGGACTTATTTTTTGGCTGCCGTAACATCAGAAGGAGTCTCTGAGTATTTATAAAAAAGTTCAAGATTGACTATTATTTGGCCAAAAATATGTTCCCTGGGTCAAATGTGGACTTATTTTTTGGCTGACGTAACATCAGAAAGAGTCTCTGAGTATTTATAGAAAGTTCAAGATTGACTATTATTTGGCCAAAAATATGTTCCTTGGGTCAAATATGGACTTATTTTTTGGCTGACGTAACATCAGGAGTCTTTGAGTATGTATAGAAAGTTCAAGATTGACTATTATTTGGCAAATAATATGTTCCTTGGGTCAAAAATTGACTTATTTTTTGGCTGACGTAACATCAGGAGTCTTTGAGTATGTATAGAAAGATCAAGATTGACTATTATTCGGCCAAAAATATGTTCCTTGGGTCAAATAAGTACTTCTGTATGGCTGATTTACCATCAGAAGGAGTCTGAGAGAAAGTATAGAAATTTCAAGATCGAGGGCAATATTTACCTTGAGTAGGTCAAAAGGGACCTCTTTATGGCTGATTTAACATCAGAAGGAGTCTCTAAATGTAAATAGTTTAAATCCATTTGAAGACCCTTTGACCAGAAATAAGTTCAAAAGGTCAGATATAGACATCTATATGGTTTATGAAGCATCAGAAGGAGTCTTTGAGTATGTATAGAAAGTTCAAGATTGACTATTATTTGGCCAAAAATATGTTCCCTGGGTCAAATATGGACTTCTTTTTTGCCTGACGTAACATCAGAAGGAGTCTCTGAGTATATATAGGAAGTTCAAGGTTGACTAATATTTGGCCAAAAATATGTTCCTTGGGTCAAATATGGACTTCTTTTTTGGCTGACGTAACATCAGGAGTTTTTGAGTGTGAATAGAAAGTTCAAGATTGACTATTATTTGGCCAAAAATATGTTCCTTGGGTCAAATATGGACTTATTTTTTGGCTGCCGTAACATCAGAAGGAGTCTCTGAGTATTTATAAAAAAGTTCAAGATTGACTATTATTTGGCCAAAAATATGTTCCCTGGGTCAAATGTGGACTTCTTTTTTGGCTGACGTAAAATAAGAAGGAGTCTTTGAGATTGTATTGAAGGTTCAAGATTGACCATTATTTGGCCAAAATAATCCTTGGGTCAAATATGGACTTATTTTTTGGCTGAACGGAGTCTTTGAGTGTGAATAGAAAGTTCAAGATTGACTATTATTTGGCCAAAAATATGTTCCCTGGGTCAAATATGGACTTCTTTTTTGGCTGACGTAACATCAAATGGAGTCTCTGAGTATGTATAGAAAGTTCAATATCGAGGATTTCTTAGGCCGTAAATATTTTCCTTGGGTCAAATATGGACTTCTGTATGGCTGATTTAACATCAGAATGAGTCTTTGAGTATGTATTGAAAGTTCAAGATTGGCCATTATTTGGCCAAAAATATGTTCATTGGGTCAAAATGGACTTATTTTTTGGCTGACGTAACATCAGGAGTCTTTGAGTATGTATAGAAAGTTCAAGATTGACTTTATTTTGGCCAAAAATATGTTCCTTGGGTCAAATATGGACTTATTTTTTGGCTGACGTAACAATAGGAGTCTTTGAGATTGTATAGAAATTTCAAGATTGACTATTATTTGGCCAAAAATATGTTCCTTGAGTCAAATATGGACTTCTTTTTTGGCTGACGTAACATCAGGAGTCTTTGAGTATGTACAGAAAGTTCAAGATTGACTATTATTTGGCCAAAAATATGTTCCTTGGGTCAAATATGGACTTATTTTTTGGCTGCCGTAACATCAGAAGGAGTCTCTGAGTATTTATAAAAAAGTTCAAGATTGACTATTATTTGGCCAAAAATATGTTCCTTGGGTCAAATATGGACTTATTTTTTGGCTGACGTAACATCAGGAGTCTTTGAGTATGTATAGAAAGTTCAAGATTGAATATTATTTGGCCAAAAATATGTTCCTTGGGTCAAATATGGACTTATTTTTTGGCTGACATGACATCAGGAGTCTTTGAGTATGTATTGAAAGTTCAAGATTGACCTTTATTTGGCAAAAAATATGTTCCTTTGGTCAAAAATGGACTTCTTTTTTGGCTGACGTAACATAAGAAGGAGTCTTTGAGTATGTATTGAAAGTTCAAGATTGACCATTATTTGGCCAAAAATATGTTCCTTGAGTCAAATATGGACTTCTTTTTTGGCTGACGTAACATCAGGAGTCTTTGAGTATGTATAGAAAGTTCAAGATTGACTATTATTTGGCCAAAAATATGTTCCTTGGGTCAAATATGGACTTATTTTTTGGCTGCCGTAACATCAGAAGGAGTCTCTGAGTATTTATAAAAAAGTTCAAGATTGACTATTATTTGGCCAAAAATATGTTCCCTGGGTCAAATGTGGACTTATTTTTTGGCTGACGTAACATCAGAAAGAGTCTCTGAGTATTTATAGAAAGTTCAAGATTGACTATTATTTGGCCAAAAATATGTTCCTTGGGTCAAATATGGACTTATTTTTTGGCTGACGTAACATCAGGAGTCTTTGAGTATGTATAGAAAGTTCAAGATTGACTATTATTTGGCCAATAATATGTTCCTTGGGTCAAAAATTGACTTATTTTTTGGGTGACGTAACATCAGGAGTCTTTGAGTATGTATAGAAAGATCAAGATTGACTATTATTCGGCCAAAAATATGTTCCTTGGGTCAAATAAGTACTTCTGTATGGCTGATTTACCATCAGGAGTCTTTGAGTATGTACAGAAAGTTCAAGATTGACTATTATTTGGCCAAAAATATGTTCCTTGGGTCAAATATGGACTTATTTTTTGGCTGCCGTAACATCAGAAGGAGTCTCTGAGTATTTATAAAAAAGTTCAAGATTGACTATTATTTGGCCAAAAATATGTTCCTTGGGTCAAATATGGACTTATTTTTTGGCTGACGTAACATCAGGAGTCTTTGAGTATGTATTGAAAGTTCAAGATTGACCTTTATTTGGCAAAAAATATGTTCCTTGGGTCAAAAATGGACTTCTTTTTTGGCTGACGTAACATAAGAAGGAGTCTTTGAGTATGTATTGAAAGTTCAAGATTGACCATTATTTGGCCAAAAATATGTTCCTTGAGTCAAATATGGACTTCTTTTTTGGCTGACGTAACATCAGGAGTCTTTGAGTATGTATAGAAAGTTCAAGATTGACTATTATTTGGCTAAAAATATGTTCCTTGGGTCAAATATGGACTTATTTTTTGGCTGCCGTAACATCAGAAGGAGTGTCTGAGTATTTATAAAAAAGTTCAAGATTGACTATTATTTGGCCAAAAATATGTTCCCTGGGTCAAATGTGGACTTATTTTTTGGCTGACGTAACATCAAAAAGAGTCTCTGAGTATTTATAGAAAGTTCAAGATTGACTATTATTTGGCCAAAAATATGTTCCTTGGGTCAAATATGGACTTATTTTTTGGCTGACGTAACATCAGGAGTCTTTGAGTATGTATAGAAAGATCAAGATTGACTATTATTCGGCCAAAAATATGTTCCTTGGGTCAAATAAGTACTTCTGTATGGCTGATTTACCATCAGAAGGAGTCTGAGAGAAAGTATAGAAATTTCAAGATCGAGGGCAATATTTACCTTGAGTAGGTCAAAAGGGACCTCTTTATGGCTGATTTAACATCAGAAGGAGTCTCTAAATGTAAATAGTTTAAATCCATTTGAAGACCCTTTGACCAGAAATAAGTTCAAAAGGTCAGATATAGACATCTATATGGTTTATGAAGCATCAGAAGGAGTCTTTGAGTATGTATAGAAAGTTCAAGATTGACTATTATTTGGCCAAAAATATGTTCCCTGGGTCAAATATGGACTTCTTTTTTGCCTGACGTAACATCAGAAAGAGTCTCTGAGTATGTATAGGAAGTTCAAGGTTGACTAATATTTGGCCAAAAATATGTTCCTTTGGTCAAATATGGACTTATTTTTTGGCTGACATAGAAAGGAACGTCAGCCAAAGACTCTGAGTCTCTGAGAAGGAGTCTCTGAGTATGTATAGAAAGTTCAAGATTGACTACTATTTGGCCAAAAATATGTTCCTTGTGTCAAATATGGACTTCTTTTGTGGCTGACGTAACATCAGAAGGAGTCTTTGAGTATGTATTGAAAGTTCAAGATTGACAATTTTTTGGCCAAAAATATGTTGGTTCAAATATGGACTTATTTTTTGGCTGACATAACATCAGGAGTCTTTAAATATGTATTGAAAGTTCAAGATTGACCATTATTTGGCCAAAAATATGTTTCTTGGGTCAAATATGGACTTATTTTTTGGCTGACATAACATCAAGAGTATTTAAATATGTATTGAAAGTTCAAGATTGACCATTATTTGGCCAAAAATATGTTCCTTGGGTCAAATATGGACTTCTTTTTTGGCTGACGTAACAAAAGAAGGAGTCTTTGAGTATGTATTGAAAGTTCAAGATTGACCATTATTTGGCCAAAAATATGTTCCTTGTGTCAAATATGGACTTTTGTTTTGGCTGACGTAACATCAGGAGTCCTTAAGTATGTATTGAAAGTTCAAGATTGACCATTATTTGGCCAAAAATATGTTCCTTGGGTCAAATATTGACTTATTTTTTTGCCTGACATAACATCAGGAGTCTTTGAGTATGTATTGAAGGTTCAAGATTGACCATGTATTGGCCAAAAACATGATCCTTGGGTCAAATATGTACTTATTTTTTGGCTGACGTAACATCAGGAGTCTTTAAGTGTGAATAGAAAGTTCAAGATTGACTATTATTTGGCAAAAAATATGTTCCCTGGGTCAAATATGGACTTCTTTTTTGGCTGACGTAACATCAAATGGAGTCTCTGAGTATGTATAGAAAGTTCAATATCGAGGATTTCTTAGGCCGTAAATATTTTCCTTGGGTCAAATATGGACTTCTGTATGGCTGATTTAACATCAGAATGAGTCTTTGAGTATGTATTGAAAGTTCAAGATTGACCATTATTTGGCCAAAAATATGTTCCTTGGGTCAAAATGGACTTATTTTTTGGCTGACGTAACATCAGGAGTCTTTGAGTATGTATTGAAAGTTCAAGATTGACCATTATTTGGCAAAAAATATGTTCCTTGGGTCAAAAATGGACTTCTTTTTTGGCTGACGTAACATAAGAAGGAGTCTTTGAGTATGTATTGAAAGTTCAAGATTGACCATTATTTGGCCAAAAATATGTTCCTTGAGTCAAATATGGACTTATTTTTTGGCTGACGTAACATCAGGAGTCTTTGAGTATGTATTGAAAGTTCAAGATTGACCATTATTTGGCCAAAAATATGTTCCTTGGGTCAAATATGGACTTATTTTTTGGCTGACGTAACATCAGAAGGAGTCTCTGAGTATTTATAAAAAAGTTCAAGATTGACTATTATTTGGCCAAAAATATGTTCCCTGGGTCAAATGTGGACTTATTTTTTGGCTGACGTAACATCAGAAAGAGTCTCTGAGTATGTATAGAAAGTTCAAGATTGACTATTATTTGGCCAAAAATATGTACCTTTGGTCAAATATGGACTTCTTTTTTGGCTGACGTAACATAAGAAGGAGTCTTTGAGATTGTATTGAAGGTTCAAGATTGACCATTATTTGGCCAAAATAATCCTTGGGTCAAATATGGACTTATTTTTTGGCTGACAGGAGTCTTTGAGTGTGAATAGAAAGTTCAAGATTGACTATTATTTGGCCAAAAATATGTTCCCTGGGTCAAATATGGACTTCTTTTTTGGCTGACGTAACATCAAATGGAGTCTCTGAGTATGTATAGAAAGTTCAATATCGAGGATTTCTTAGGCCGTAAATATTTTCCTTGGGTCAAATATGGACTTCTGTATGGCTGATTTAACATCAGAATGAGTCTTTGAGTATGTATTGAAAGTTCAAGATTGACCATTATTTGGCCAAAAATATGTTTCTTGGGTCAAATATGGACTTATTTTTTGGCTGACATAACATCAAGAGTATTTAAATATGTATTGAAAGTTCAAGATTGACCATTATTTGGCCAAAAATATGTTCCTTGGGTCAAATATGGACTTCTTTTTTGGCTGACGTAACATAAGAAGGAGTCTTTGAGTATGTATTGAAAGTTCAAGATTGACCATTATTTGGCCAAAAATATGTTCCTTGTGTCAAATATGGACTTTTGTTTTGGCTGACGTAACATCAGGAGTCCTTAAGTATGTATTGAAAGTTCAAGACTGACCATTATTTGGCCAAAAATATGTTCCTTGGGTCAAATATTGACTTATTTTTTTTTCCTGACATAACATCAGGAGTCTTTGAGTATGTATTGAAGGTTCAAGATTGACCATTTATTGGCCAAAAACATGATCCTTAGGTCAAATATGGACTTATTTTTTGGCTGACGTAACATCAGGAGTCTTTTAGTGTGAATAGAAAGTTCAAGATTGACTATTATTTGGCCAAAAATATGTTCCCTGGGTCAAATATGGACTTCTTTTTTGGCTGACGTAACATCAAATGGAGTCTCTGAGTATGTATAGAAAGTTCAATATCGAGGATTTCTTAGGCCGTAAATATTTTCCTTGGGTCAAATATGGACTTCTGTATGGCTGATTTAACATCAGAATGAGTCTTTGAGTATGTATTGAAAGTTCAAGATTGACCATTATTTGGCCAAAAATTTGTTCCTTGGGTCAAAATGGACTTATTTTTTGGCTGACGTAACATCAGGAGTCTTTGAGTATGTATAGAAAGTTCAAGATTGACCATTATTTGGCCAAAAATATGTTCCTTGGGTCAAATATGGACTTATTTTTTGGCTGACGTAACATCAGAAGGAGTCTCTGAGTATTTATAAAAAAGTTCAAGATTGACTATTATTTGGCCAAAAATATGTTCCCTGGGTCAAATGTGGACTTATTTTTTGGCTGACGTAACATCAGAAAGAGTCTCTGAGTATGTATAGAAAGTTCAAGATTGACTATTATTTGGCCAAAAATATGTTCCTTTGGTCAAATATGGACTTCTTTTTTGGCTGACGTAACATAAGAAGGAGTCTTTGAGATTGTATTGAAGGTTCAAGATTGACCATTATTTGGCCAAAATAATCCTTGGGTCAAATATGGACTTATTTTTTGGCTGACAGGAGTCTTTGAGTGTGAATAGAAAGTTCAAGATTGACTATTATTTGGCCAAAAATATGTTCCCTGGGTCAAATATGGACTTCTTTTTTGGCTGACGTAACATCAAATGGAGTCTCTGAGTATGTATAGAAAGTTCAATATCGAGGATTTCTTAGGCCGTAAATATTTTCCTTGGGTCAAATATGGACTTCTGTATGGCTGATTTAACATCAGAATGAGTCTTTGAGTATGTATTGAAAGTTCAAGATTGTCCATTATTTGGCCAAAAATTTGTTCCTTGGGTCAAAATGGACTTATTTTTTGGCTGACGTAACATCAGGAGTCTTTGAGTATGTATAGAAAGTTCAAGATTGACCATTATTTGGCCAAAAATATGTTCCTTGGGTCAAATATGGACTTATTTTTTGGCTGACGTAACATCAGAAGGAGTCTCTGAGTATTTATAAAAAAGTTCAAGATTGACTATTATTTGGCCAAAAATATGTTCCCTGGGTCAAATGTGGACTTATTTTTTGGCTGACGTAACATCAGAAAGAGTCTCTGAGTATGTATAGAAAGTTCAAGATTGACTATTATTTGGCCAAAAATATGTTCCTTTGGTCAAATATGGACTTCTTTTTTGGCTGACGTAACATAAGAAGGAGTCTTTGAGATTGTATTGAAGGTTCAAGATTGACCATTATTTGGCCAAAATAATCCTTGGGTCAAATATGGACTTATTTTTTGGCTGACAGGAGTCTTTGAGTGTGAATAGAAAGTTCAAGATTGACTATTATTTGGCCAAAAATATGTTCCCTGGGTCAAATATGGACTTCTTTTTTGGCTGACGTAACATCAAATGGAGTCTCTGAGTATGTATAGAAAGTTCAATATCGAGGATTTCTTAGGCCGTAAATATTTTCCTTGGGTCAAATATGGACTTCTGTATGGCTGATTTAACATCAGAATGAGTCTTTGAGTATGTATTGAAAGTTCAAGATTGGCCATTATTTGGCCAAAAATATGTTCCTTGGGTCAAAATGGACTTATTTTTTGGCTGACGTAACATCAGGAGTCTTTGAGTATGTATAGAAAGTTCAAGATTGACTTTATTTTGGCCAAAAATATGTTCCTTGGGTCAAATATGGACTTATTTTTTGGCTGACGTAACAATAGGAGTCTTTGAGATTGTATAGAAATTTCAAGATTGACTATTATTTGGCCAAAAATATGTTCCTTGAGTCAAATATGGACTTCTTTTTTGGCTGACGTAACATCAGGAGTCTTTGAGTATGTACAGAAAGTTCAAGATTGACTATTATTTGGCCAAAAATATGTTCCTTGGTTCAAATATGGACTTATTTTTTGGCTGCCGTAACATCAGGAGTCTTTGAGTATGTATTGAAAGTTCAAGATTGACCATTATTTGGCCAAAAATATGTTCCTTGTGTCAAATATGGACTTTTGTTTTGGCTGACGTAACATCAGGAGTCCTTAAGTATGTATTGAAAGTTCAAGATTGACCATTATTTGGCCAAAAATATGTTCCTTGAGTCAAATATGGACTTCTTTTTTGGCTGACGTAACATCAGGAGTCTTTGAGTATGTATAGAAAGTTCAAGATTGACTATTATTTGGCCAAAAATATGTTCCTTGTGTCAAATATGGACTTATTTTTTGGCTGCCGTAACATCAGAAGGAGTCTCTGAGTATTTATAAAAAAGTTCAAGATTGACTATTATTTGGCCAAAAATATGTTCCCTGGGTCAAATGTGGACTTATTTTTTGGCTGACGTAACATCAGAAAGAGTCTCTGAGTATTTATAGAAAGTTCAAGATTGACTATTATTTGGCCAAAAATATGTTCCTTGGGTCAAATATGGACTTATTTTTTGGCTGACGTAACATCAGGAGTCTTTGAGTATGTATAGAAAGTTCAAGATTGACTATTATTTGGCCAATAATATGTTCCTTGGGTCAAAAATTGACTTATTTTTTGGGTGACGTAACATCAGGAGTCTTTGAGTATGTATAGAAAGATCAAGATTGACTATTATTCGGCCAAAAATATGTTCCTTGGGTCAAATAAGTACTTCTGTATGGCTGATTTACCATCAGGAGTCTTTGAGTATGTACAGAAAGTTCAAGATTGACTATTATTTGGCCAAAAATATGTTCCTTGGGTCAAATATGGACTTATTTTTTGGCTGCCGTAACATCAGAAGGAGTCTCTGAGTATTTATAAAAAAGTTCAAGATTGACAATTATTTGGCCAAAAATATGTTCCTTGGGTCAAATATGGACTTATTTTTTGGCTGACGTAACATCAGGAGTCTTTGAGTATGTATTGAAAGTTCAAGATTGACCTTTATTTGGCAAAAAATATGTTCCTTGGGCCAAAAATGGACTTCTTTTTTGGCTGACGTAACATAAGAAGGAGTCTTTGAGTATGTATTGAAAGTTCAAGATTGACCATTATTTGGCCAAAAATATGTTCCTTGAGTCAAATATGGACTTCTTTTTTGGCTGACGTAACATCAGGAGTCTTTGAGTATGTATAGAAAGTTCAAGATTGACTATTATTTGGCTAAAAATATGTTCCTTGGGTCAAATATGGACTTATTTTTTGGCTGCCGTAACATCAGAAGGAGTGTCTGAGTATTTATAAAAAAGTTCAAGATTGACTATTATTTGGCCAAAAATATGTTCCCTGGGTCAAATGTGGACTTATTTTTTGGCTGACGTAACATCAGGAGTCTTTGAGTATGTATAGAAAGTTCAAGATTGACTTTATTTTGGCCAAAAATATGTTCCTTGGGTCAAATATGGACTTATTTTTTGGCTGACGTAACAATAGGAGTCTTTGAGATTGTATAGAAATTTCAAGATTGACTATTATTTGGCCAAAAATATGTTCCTTGAGTCAAATATGGACTTCTTTTTTGGCTGACGTAACATCAGGAGTCTTTGAGTATGTACAGAAAGTTCAAGATTGACTATTATTTGGCCAAAAATATGTTCCTTGGTTCAAATATGGACTTATTTTTTGGCTGCCGTAACATCAGGAGTCTTTGAGTATGTATTGAAAGTTCAAGATTGACCATTATTTGGCCAAAAATATGTTCCTTGTGTCAAATATGGACTTTTGTTTTGGCTGACGTAACATCAGGAGTCCTTAAGTATGTATTGAAAGTTCAAGATTGACCATTATTTGGCCAAAAATATGTTCCTTGAGTCAAATATGGACTTCTTTTTTGGCTGACGTAACATCAGGAGTCTTTGAGTATGTATAGAAAGTTCAAGATTGACTATTATTTGGCCAAAAATATGTTCCTTGGGTCAAATATGGACTTATTTTTTGGCTGCCGTAACATCAGAAGGAGTCTCTGAGTATTTATAAAAAAGTTCAAGATTGACTATTATTTGGCCAAAAATATGTTCCCTGGGTCAAATGTGGACTTATTTTTTGGCTGACGTAACATCAGAAAGAGTCTCTGAGTATTTATAGAAAGTTCAAGATTGACTATTATTTGGCCAAAAATATGTTCCTTGGGTCAAATATGGACTTATTTTTTGGCTGACGTAACATCAGGAGTCTTTGAGTATGTATAGAAAGTTCAAGATTGACTATTATTTGGCCAATAATATGTTCCTTGGGTCAAAAATTGACTTATTTTTTGGGTGACGTAACATCAGGAGTCTTTGAGTATGTATAGAAAGATCAAGATTGACTATTATTCGGCCAAAAATATGTTCCTTGGGTCAAATAAGTACTTCTGTATGGCTGATTTACCATCAGGAGTCTTTGAGTATGTACAGAAAGTTCAAGATTGACTATTATTTGGCCAAAAATATGTTCCTTGGGTCAAATATGGACTTATTTTTTGGCTGCCGTAACATCAGAAGGAGTCTCTGAGTATTTATAAAAAAGTTCAAGATTGACAATTATTTGGCCAAAAATATGTTCCTTGGGTCAAATATGGACTTATTTTTTGGCTGACGTAACATCAGGAGTCTTTGAGTATGTATTGAAAGTTCAAGATTGACCTTTATTTGGCAAAAAATATGTTCCTTGGGCCAAAAATGGACTTCTTTTTTGGCTGACGTAACATAAGAAGGAGTCTTTGAGTATGTATTGAAAGTTCAAGATTGACCATTATTTGGCCAAAAATATGTTCCTTGAGTCAAATATGGACTTCTTTTTTGGCTGACGTAACATCAGGAGTCTTTGAGTATGTATAGAAAGTTCAAGATTGACTATTATTTGGCTAAAAATATGTTCCTTGGGTCAAATATGGACTTATTTTTTGGCTGCCGTAACATCAGAAGGAGTGTCTGAGTATTTATAAAAAAGTTCAAGATTGACTATTATTTGGCCAAAAATATGTTCCCTGGGTCAAATGTGGACTTATTTTTTGGCTGCCGTAACATCAGAAAGAGTCTCTGAGTATTTATAGAAAGTTCAAGATTGACTATTATTTGGCCAAAAATATGTTCCTTGGGTCAAATATGGACTTATTTTTTGGCTGACGTAACATCAGGAGTCTTTGAGTATGTATAGAAAGTTCAAGATTGACTATTATTTGGCCAATAATATGTTCCTTGGGTCAAAAATTGACTTATTTTTTGGCTGACGTAACATCAGGAGTCTTTGAGTATGTATAGAAAGATCAAGATTGACTATTATTCGGCCAAAAATATGTTCCTTGGGTCAAATAAGTACTTCTGTATGGCTGATTTACCATCAGAAGGAGTCTGAGAGAAAGTATAGAAATTTCAAGATCGAGGGCAATATTTACCTTGAGTAGGTCAAAAGGGACCTCTTTATGGCTGATTTAACATCAGAAGGAGTCTCTAAATGTAAATAGTTTAAATCCATTTGAAGACCCTTTGACCAGAAATAAGTTCAAAAGGTCAGATATAGACATCTATATGGTTTATGAAGCATCAGAAGGAGTCTTTGAGTATGTATAGAAAGTTCAAGATTGACTATTATTTGGCCAAAAATATGTTCCCTGGGTCAAATATGGACTTCTTTTTTGCCTGACGTAACATCAGAAGGAGTCTCTGAGTATGTATAGGAAGTTCAAGGTTGACTAATATTTGGCCAAAAATATGTTCCTTGGGTCAAATATGGACTTATTTTTTGGCTGACATAGAAAGGAACGTCAGCCAAAGACTCTGAGTCTCTGAGAAGGAGTCTCTGAGTATGTATAGAAAGTTCAAGATTGACTACTATTTGGCCAAAAATATGTTCCTTGGGTCAAATATGGACTTCTTTTGTGGCTGACGTAACATCAGAAGGAGTCTTTGAGTATGTATTGAAAGTTCAAGATTGACAATTTTTTGGCCAAAAATATGTTGGTTCAAATATGGACTTATTTTTTGGCTGACATAACATCAGGAGTCTTTAAATATGTATTGAAAGTTCAAGATTGACCATTATTTGGCCAAAAATATGTTTCTTGGGTCAAATATGGACTTATTTTTTGGCTGACATAACATCAAGAGTATTTAAATATGTATTGAAAGTTCAAGATTGACCATTATTTGGCCAAAAATATGTTCCTTGGGTCAAATATGGACTTCTTTTTTGGCTGACGTAACAAAAGAAGGAGTCTTTGAGTATGTATTGAAAGTTCAAGATTGACCATTATTTGGCCAAAAATATGTTCCTTGTGTCAAATATGGACTTTTGTTTTGGCTGACGTAACATCAGGAGTCCTTAAGTATGTATTGAAAGTTTAAGATTGACCATTATTTGGCCAAAAATATGTTCCTTGGGTCAAATATTGACTTATTTTTTTGCCTGACATAACATCAGGAGTCTTTGAGTATGTATTGAAGGTTCAAGATTGACCATTTATTGGCCAAAAACATGATCCTTGGGTCAAATATGGACTTATTTTTTGGCTGACGTAGCATCAGGAGTCTTTAAGTGTGAATAGAAAGTTCAAGATTGACTATTATTTGGCCAAAAATATGTTCCCTGGGTCAAATATGGACTTCTTTTTTGGCTGACGTAACATCAAATGGAGTCTCTGAGTATGTATAGAAAGTTCAATATCGAGGATTTCTTAGGCCGTAAATATGTTCCTTGGGTCAAATATTGACTTATTTTTTTGCCTGACATAACATCAGGAGTCTTTGAGTATGTATTGAAGGTTCAAGATTGACCATTTATTGGCCAAAAACATGATCCTTGGGTCAAATATGGACTTATTTTTTGGCTGACGTAACATCAGGAGTCTTTGAGTGTGAATAGAAAGTTCAAGATTGACTATTATTTGGCCAAAAATATGTTCCCTGGGTCAAATATGGACTTCTTTTTTGGCTGACGTAACATCAAATGGAGTCTCTGAGTATGTATAGAAAGTTCAATATCGAGGATTTCTTAGGCCGTAAATATTTTCCTTGGGTCAAATATGGACTTCTGTATGGCTGATTTAACATAAGAAGGAGTCTTTGAGTATGTATTGAAAGTTCAAGATTGACCATTATTTGGCCAAAAATATGTTCCTTGGGTCAAATATGGACTTATTTTTTGGCTGACGTAACATCAGAAGGAGTCTCTGAGTATTTATAAAAAAGTTCAAGATTGACTATTATTTGGCCAAAAATATGTTCCCTGGGTCAAATGTGGACTTATTTTTTGGCTGACGTAACATCAGAAAGAGTCTCTGAGTATGTATAGAAAGTTCAAGATTGACTATTATTTGGCCAAAAATATGTTCCTTTGGTCAAATATGGACTTCTTTTTTGGCTGACGTAACATAAGAAGGAGTCTTTGAGATTGTATTGAAGGTTCAAGATTGACCATTATTTGGCCAAAATAATCCTTGGGTCAAATATGGACTTATTTTTTGGCTGACAGGAGTCTTTGAGTGTGAATAGAAAGTTCAAGATTGACTATTATTTGGCCAAAAATATGTTCCCTGGGTCAAATATGGACTTCTTTTTCGGCTGACGTAACATCAAATGGAGTCTCTGAGTATGTATAGAAAGTTCAATATCGAGGATTTCTTAGGCCGTAAATATTTTCCTTGGGTCAAATATGGACTTCTGTATGGCTGATTTAACATCAGAATGAGTCTTTGAGTATGTATTGAAAGTTCAAGATTGGCCATTATTTGGCCAAAAATATGTTCCTTGGGTCAAAATGGACTTATTTTTTGGCTGACGTAACATCAGGAGTCTTTGAGTATGTACAGAAAGTTCAAGATTGACTATTATTTGGCCAAAAATATGTTCCTTGGGTCAAATATGGACTTATTTTTTGGCTGCCGTAACATCAGAAGGAGTCTCTGAGTATTTATAAAAAAGTTCAAGATTGACTATTATTTGGCCAAAAATATGTTCCTTGGGTCAAATATGGACTTATTTTTTGGCCGACGTAACATCAGGAGTCTTTGAGTATGTATAGAAAGTTCAAGATTGAATATTATTTGGCCAAAAATATGTTCCTTGGGTCAAATATGGACTTATTTTTTGGCTGACATGACATCAGGAGTCTTTGAGTATGTATTGAAAGTTCAAGATTGACCTTTATTTGGCAAAAAATATGTTCCTTTGGTCAAAAATGGACTTCTTTTTTGGCTGACGTAACATAAGAAGGAGTCTTTGAGTATGTATTGAAAGTTCAAGATTGACCATTATTTGGCCAAAAATATGTTCCTTGAGTCAAATATGGACTTCTTTTTTGGCTGACGTAACATCAGGAGTCTTTGAGTATGTATAGAAAGTTCAAGATTGACTATTATTTGGCCAAAAATATGTTCCTTGGGTCAAATATGGACTTATTTTTTGGCTGCCGTAACATCAGAAGGAGTCTCTGAGTATTTATAAAAAAGTTCAAGATTGACTATTATTTGGCCAAAAATATGTTCCCTGGGTCAAATGTGGACTTATTTTTTGGCTGACGTAACATCAGAAAGAGTCTCTGAGTATTTATAGAAAGTTCAAGATTGACTATTATTTGGCCAAAAATATGTTCCTTGGGTCAAATATGGACTTATTTTTTGGCTGACGTAACATCAGGAGTCTTTGAGTATGTATAGAAAGTTCAAGATTGACTATTATTTGGCAAATAATATGTTCCTTGGGTCAAAAATTGACTTATTTTTTGGCTGACGTAACATCAGGAGTCTTTGAGTATGTATAGAAAGATCAAGATTGACTATTATTCGGCCAAAAATATGTTCCTTGAGTCAAATATGGACTTCTTTTTTGGCTGACGTAACATCAGGAGTCTTTGAGTATGTACAGAAAGTTCAAGATTGACTATTATTTGGCCAAAAATATGTTCCTTGGGTCAAATATGGACTTATTTTTTGGCTGCCGTAACATCAGAAGGAGTCTCTGAGTATTTATAAAAAAGTTCAAGATTGACTATTATTTGGCCAAAAATATGTTCCTTGGGTCAAATATGGACTTATTTTTTGGCTGACGTAACATCAGGAGTCTTTGAGTATGTATAGAAAGTTCAAGATTGACTTTATTTTGGCCAAAAATATGTTCCTTGGGTCAAATATGGACTTATTTTTTGGCTGACGTAACAATAGGAGTCTTTGAGATTGTATAGAAATTTCAAGATTGACTATTATTTGGCCAAAAATATGTTCCTTGAGTCAAATATGGACTTCTTTTTTGGCTGACGTAACATCAGGAGTCTTTGAGTATGTACAGAAAGTTCAAGATTGACTATTATTTGGCCAAAAATATGTTCCTTGGGTCAAATATGGACTTATTTTTTGGCTGCCGTAACATCAGAAGGAGTCTCTGAGTATTTATAAAAAAGTTCAAGATTGACTATTATTTGGCCAAAAATATGTTCCTTTGGTCAAATATGGACTTATTTTTTGGCTGACGTAACATCAGGAGTCTTTGAGTATGTATAGAAAGTTCAAGATTGAATATTATTTGGCCAAAAATATGTTCCTTGGGTCAAATATGGACTTATTTTTTGGCTGACATGACATCAGGAGTCTTTGAGTATGTATTGAAAGTTCAAGATTGACCTTTATTTGGCAAAAAATATGTTCCTTTGGTCAAAAATGGACTTCTTTTTTGGCTGACGTAACATAAGAAGGAGTCTTTGAGTATGTATTGAAAGTTCAAGATTGACCATTATTTGGCCAAAAATATGTTCCTTGAGTCAAATATGGACTTCTTTTTTGGCTGACGTAACATCAGGAGTCTTTGAGTATGTATAGAAAGTTCAAGATTGACTATTATTTGGCCAAAAATATGTTCCTTGGGTCAAATATGGACTTATTTTTTGGCTGCCGTAACATCAGAAGGAGTCTCTGAGTATTTATAAAAAAGTTCAAGATTGACTATTATTTGGCCAAAAATATGTTCCCTGGGTCAAATGTGGACTTATTTTTTGGCTGACGTAACATCAGAAAGAGTCTCTGAGTATTTATAGAAAGTTCAAGATTGACTATTATTTGGCCAAAAATATGTTCCTTGGGTCAAATATGGACTTATTTTTTGGCTGACGTAACATCAGGAGTCTTTGAGTATGTATAGAAAGTTCAAGATTGACTATTATTTGGCCAATAATATGTTCCTTGGGTCAAAAATTGACTTATTTTCTGGGTGACGTAACATCAGGAGTCTTTGAGTATGTATAGAAAGATCAAGATTGACTATTATTCGGCCAAAAATATGTTCCTTGGGTCAAATAAGTACTTCTGTATGGCTGATTTACCATCAGGAGTCTTTGAGTATGTACAGAAAGTTCAAGATTGACTATTATTTGGCCAAAAATATGTTCCTTGGGTCAAATATGGACTTATTTTTTGGCTGCCGTAACATCAGAAGGAGTCTCTGAGTATTTATAAAAAAGTTCAAGATTGACTATTATTTGGCCAAAAATATGTTCCTTGGGTCAAATATGGACTTATTTTTTGGCTGACGTAACATCAGGAGTCTTTGAGTATGTATTGAAAGTTCAAGATTGACCTTTATTTGGCAAAAAATATGTTCCTTGGGTCAAAAATGGACTTCTTTTTTGGCTGACGTAACATAAGAAGGAGTCTTTGAGTATGTATTGAAAGTTCAAGATTGACCATTATTTGGCCAAAAATATGTTCCTTGAGTCAAATATGGACTTCTTTTTTGGCTGACGTAACATCAGGAGTCTTTGAGTATGTATAGAAAGTTCAAGATTGACTATTATTTGGCTAAAAATATGTTCCTTGGGTCAAATATGGACTTTTTTTTTGGCTGCCGTAACATCAGAAGGAGTGTCTGAGTATTTATAAAAAAGTTCAAGATTGACTATTATTTGGCCAAAAATATGTTCCCTGGGTCAAATGTGGACTTATTTTTTGGCTGACGTAACATCAGAAAGAGTCTCTGAGTATTTATAGAAAGTTCAAGATTGACTATTATTTGGCCAAAAATATGTTCCTTGGGTCAAATATGGACTTATTTTTTGGCTGACGTAACATCAGGAGTCTTTGAGTATGTATAGAAAGATCAAGATTGACTATTATTCGGCCAAAAATATGTTCCTTGGGTCAAATAAGTACTTCTGTATGGCTGATTTACCATCAGAAGGAGTCTGAGAGAAAGTATAGAAATTTCAAGATCGAGGGCAATATTTACCTTGAGTAGGTCAAAAGGGACCACTTTATGGCTGATTTAACATCAGAAGGAGTCTCTAAATGTAAATAGTTTAAATCCATTTGAAGACCCTTTGACCAGAAATAAGTTCAAAAGGTCAGATATAGACATCTATATGGTTTATGAAGCATCAGAAGGAGTCTTTGAGTATGTATAGAAAGTTCAAGATTGACTATTATTTGGCCAAAAATATGTTCCCTGGGTCAAATATGGACTTCTTTTTTGCCTGACGTAACATCAGAAAGAGTCTCTGAGTATGTATAGGAAGTTCAAGGTTGACTAATATTTGGCCAAAAATATGTTCCTTTGGTCAAATATGGACTTATTTTTTGGCTGACATAGAAAGGAACGTCAGCCAAAGACTCTGAGTCTCTGAGAAGGAGTCTCTGAGTATGTATAGAAAGTTCAAGATTGACTACTATTTGGCCAAAAATATGTTCCTTGTGTCAAATATGGACTTCTTTTGTGGCTGACGTAACATCAGAAGGAGTCTTTGAGTATGTATTGAAAGTTCAAGATTGACAATTTTTTGGCCAAAAATATGTTGGTTCAAATATGGACTTATTTTTTGGCTGACATAACATCAGGAGTCTTTAAATATGTATTGAAAGTTCAAGATTGACCATTATTTGGCCAAAAATATGTTTCTTGGGTCAAATATGGACTTATTTTTTGGCTGACATAACATCAAGAGTATTTAAATATGTATTGAAAGTTCAAGATTGACCATTATTTGGCCAAAAATATGTTCCTTGGGTCAAATATGGACTTCTTTTTTGGCTGACGTAACAAAAGAAGGAGTCTTTGAGTATGTATTGAAAGTTCAAGATTGACCATTATTTGGCCAAAAATATGTTCCTTGTGTCAAATATGGACTTTTGTTTTGGCTGACGTAACATCAGGAGTCCTTAAGTATGTATTGAAAGTTCAAGATTGACCATTATTTGGCCAAAAATATGTTCCTTGGGTCAAATATTGACTTATTTTTTTGCCTGACATAACATCAGGAGTCTTTGAGTATGTATTGAAGGTTCAAGATTGACCATGTAATGGCCAAAAACATGATCCTTGGGTCAAATATGTACTTATTTTTTGGCTGACGTAACATCAGGAGTCTTTAAGTGTGAATAGAAAGTTCAAGATTGACTATTATTTGGCAAAAAATATGTTCCCTGGGTCAAATATGGACTTCTTTTTTGGCTGACGTAACATCAAATGGAGTCTCTGAGTATGTATAGAAAGTTCAATATCGAGGATTTCTTAGGCCGTAAATATTTTCCTTGGGTCAAATATGGACTTCTGTATGGCTGATTTAACATCAGAATGAGTCTTTGAGTATGTATTGAAAGTTCAAGATTGACCATTATTTGGCCAAAAATATGTTCCTTGGGTCAAAATGGACTTATTTTTTGGCTGACGTAACATCAGGAGTCTTTGAGTATGTATTGAAAGTTCAAGATTGACCATTATTTGGCAAAAAATATGTTCCTTGGGTCAAAAATGGACTTCTTTTTTGGCTGACGTAACATAAGAAGGAGTCTTTGAGTATGTATTGAAAGTTCAAGATTGACCATTATTTGGCCAAAAATATGTTCCTTGAGTCAAATATGGACTTATTTTTTGGCTGACGTAACATCAGGAGTCTTTGAGTATGTATTGAAAGTTCAAGATTGACCATTATTTGGCCAAAAATATGTTCCTTGGGTCAAATATGGACTTATTTTTTGGCTGACGTAACATCAGAAGGAGTCTCTGAGTATTTATAAAAAAGTTCAAGATTGACTATTATTTGGCCAAAAATATGTTCCCTGGGTCAAATGTGGACTTATTTTTTGGCTGACGTAACATCAGAAAGAGTCTCTGAGTATGTATAGAAAGTTCAAGATTGACTATTATTTGGCCAAAAATATGTACCTTTGGTCAAATATGGACTTCTTTTTTGGCTGACGTAACATAAGAAGGAGTCTTTGAGATTGTATTGAAGGTTCAAGATTGACCATTATTTGGCCAAAATAATCCTTGGGTCAAATATGGACTTATTTTTTGGCTGACAGGAGTCTTTGAGTGTGAATAGAAAGTTCAAGATTGACTATTATTTGGCCAAAAATATGTTCCCTGGGTCAAATATGGACTTCTTTTTTGGCTGACGTAACATCAAATGGAGTCTCTGAGTATGTATAGAAAGTTCAATATCGAGGATTTCTTAGGCCGTAAATATTTTCCTTGGGTCAAATATGGACTTCTGTATGGCTGATTTAACATCAGAATGAGTCTTTGAGTATGTATTGAAAGTTCAAGATTGACCATTATTTGGCCAAAAATATGTTTCTTGGGTCAAATATGGACTTATTTTTTGGCTGACATAACATCAAGAGTATTTAAATATGTATTGAAAGTTCAAGATTGACCATTATTTGGCCAAAAATATGTTCCTTGGGTCAAATATGGACTTCTTTTTTGGCTGACGTAACATAAGAAGGAGTCTTTGAGTATGTATTGAAAGTTCAAGATTGACCATTATTTGGCCAAAAATATGTTCCTTGTGTCAAATATGGACTTTTGTTTTGGCTGACGTAACATCAGGAGTCCTTAAGTATGTATTGAAAGTTCAAGATTGACCATTATTTGGCCAAAAATATGTTCCTTGGGTCAAATATTGACTTATTTTTTTTTCCTGACATAACATCAGGAGTCTTTGAGTATGTATTGAAGGTTCAAGATTGACCATTTATTGGCCAAAAACATGATCCTTGGGTCAAATATGGACTTATTTTTTGGCTGACGTAACATCAGGAGTCTTTTAGTGTGAATAGAAAGTTCAAGATTGACTATTATTTGGCCAAAAATATGTTCCCTGGGTCAAATATGGACTTCTTTTTTGGCTGACGTAACATCAAATGGAGTCTCTGAGTATGTATAGAAAGTTCAATATCGAGGATTTCTTAGGCCGTAAATATTTTCCTTGGGTCAAATATGGACTTCTGTATGGCTGATTTAACATCAGAATGAGTCTTTGAGTATGTATTGAAAGTTCAAGATTGACCATTATTTGGCCAAAAATTTGTTCCTTGGGTCAATATGGACTTATTTTTTGGCTGACGTAACATCAGGAGTCTTTGAGTATGTATAGAAAGTTCAAGATTGACCATTATTTGGCCAAAAATATGTTCCTTGGGTCAAATATGGACTTATTTGTTGGCTGACGTAACATCAGAAGGAGTCTCTGAGTATTTATAAAAAAGTTCAAGATTGACTATTATTTGGCCAAAAATATGTTCCCTGGGTCAAATGTGGACTTATTTTTTGGCTGACGTAACATCAGAAAGAGTCTCTGAGTATGTATAGAAAGTTCAAGATTGACTATTATTTGGCCAAAAATATGTTCCTTTGGTCAAATATGGACTTCTTTTTTGGCTGACGTAACATAAGAAGGAGTCTTTGAGATTGTATTGAAGGTTCAAGATTGACCATTATTTGGCCAAAATAATCCTTGGGTCAAATATGGACTTATTTTTTGGCTGACAGGAGTCTTTGAGTGTGAATAGAAAGTTCAAGATTGACTATTATTTGGCCAAAAATATGTTCCCTGGGTCAAATATGGACTTCTTTTTTGGCTGACGTAACATCAAATGGAGTCTCTGAGTATGTATAGAAAGTTCAATATCGAGGATTTCTTAGGCCGTAAATATTTTCCTTGGGTCAAATATGGACTTCTGTATGGCTGATTTAACATCAGAATGAGTCTTTGAGTATGTATTGAAAGTTCAAGATTGTCCATTATTTGGCCAAAAATTTGTTCCTTGGGTCAAAATGGACTTATTTTTTGGCTGACGTAACATCAGGAGTCTTTGAGTATGTATAGAAAGTTCAAGATTGACCATTATTTGGCCAAAAATATGTTCCTTGGGTCAAATATGGACTTATTTTTTGGCTGACGTAACATCAGAAGGAGTCTCTGAGTATTTATAAAAAAGTTCAAGATTGACTATTATTTGGCCAAAAATATGTTCCTTGGGTCAAATATGGACTTATTTTTTGGCTGACGTAACAATAGGAGTCTTTGAGATTGTATAGAAATTTCAAGATTGACTATTATTTGGCCAAAAATATGTTCCTTGAGTCAAATATGGACTTCTTTTTTGGCTGACGTAACATCAGGAGTCTTTGAGTATGTACAGAAAGTTCAAGATTGACTATTATTTGGCCAAAAATATGTTCCTTGGTTCAAATATGGACTTATTTTTTGGCTGCCGTAACATCAGGAGTCTTTGAGTATGTATTGAAAGTTCAAGATTGACCATTATTTGGCCAAAAATATGTTCCTTGTGTCAAATATGGACTTTTGTTTTGGCTGACGTAACATCAGGAGTCCTTAAGTATGTATTGAAAGTTCAAGATTGACCATTATTTGGCCAAAAATATGTTCCTTGGGTCAAATATTGACTTATTTTTTTGCCTGACATAACATCAGGAGTCTTTGAGTATGTATTGAAGGTTCAAGATTGACCATTTATTGGCCAAAAACATGATCCTTGGGTCAAATATGGACTTATTTTTTGGCTGACGTAACATCAGGAGTCTTTTAGTGTGAATAGAAAGTTCAAGATTGACTATTATTTGGCCAAAAATATGTTCCCTGGGTCAAATATGGACTTCTTTTTTGGCTGACGTAACATCAAATGGAGTCTCTGAGTATGTATAGAAAGTTCAATATCGAGGATTTCTTAGGCCGTAAATATTTTCCTTGGGTCAAATATGGACTTCTGTATGGCTGATTTAACATCAGAATGAGTCTTTGAGTATGTATTGAAAGTTCAAGATTGACCATTATTTGGCCAAAAATTTGTTCCTTGGGTCAAAATGGACTTATTTTTTGGCTGACGTAACATCAGGAGTCTTTGAGTATGTATAGAAAGTTCAAGATTGACCATTATTTGGCCAAAAATATGTTCCTTGGGTCAAATATGGACTTATTTTTTGGCTGACGTAACATCAGAAGGAGTCTCTGAGTATTTATAAAAAAGTTCAAGATTGACTATTATTTGGCCAAAAATATGTTCCCTGGGTCAAATGTGGACTTATTTTTTGGCTGACGTAACATCAGAAAGAGTCTCTGAGTATGTATAGAAAGTTCAAGATTGACTATTATTTGGCCAAAAATATGTTCTTTTGGTCAAATATGGACTTCTTTTTTGGCTGACGTAACATAAGAAGGAGTCTTTGAGATTGTATTGAAGGTTCAAGATTGACCATTATTTGGCCAAAATAATCCTTGGGTCAAATATGGACTTATTTTTTGGCTGACAGGAGTCTTTGAGTGTGAATAGAAAGTTCAAGATTGACTATTATTTGGCCAAAAATATGTTCCCTGGGTCAAATATGGACTTCTTTTTTGGCTGACGTAACATCAAATGGAGTCTCTGAGTATGTATAGAAAGTTCAATATCGAGGATTTCTTAGGCCGTAAATATTTTCCTTGGGTCAAATATGGACTTCTGTATGGCTGATTTAACATCAGAATGAGTCTTTGAGTATGTATTGAAAGTTCAATATTGGCCATTATTTGGCCAAAAATATGTTCCTTGGGTCAAAATGGACTTATTTTTTGGCTGACGTAACATCAGGAGTCTTTGAGTATGTATAGAAAGTTCAAGATTGACTTTATTTTGGCCAAAAATATGTTCCTTGGGTCAAATATGGACTTATTTTTTGGCTGACGTAACAATAGGAGTCTTTGAGATTGTATAGAAATTTCAAGATTGACTATTATTTGGCCAAAAATATGTTCCTTGAGTCAAATATGGACTTCTTTTTTGGCTGACGTAACATCAGGAGTCTTTGAGTATGTACAGAAAGTTCAAGATTGACTATTATTTGGCCAAAAATATGTTCCTTGGTTCAAATATGGACTTATTTTTTGGCTGCCGTAACATCAGAAGGAGTCTCTGAGTATTTATAAAAAAGTTCAAGATTGACTATTATTTGGCCAAAAATATGTTCCTTGGGTCAAATATGGACTTATTTTTTGGCTGACGTAACATCAGGAGTCTTTGAGTATGTATAGAAAGTTCAAGATTGAATATTATTTGGCCAAAAATATGTTCCTTGGGTCAAATATGGACTTATTTTTTGGCTGACATGACATCAGGAGTCTTTGAGTGTGTATTGAAAGTTCAAGATTGACCTTTATTTGGCAAAAAATATGTTCCTTGGGTCAAAAACGGACTTCTTTTTTGGCTGACGTAACATAAGAAGGAGTCTTTGAGTATGTATTGAAAGTTCAAGATTGACTATTATTTGGCCAAAAATATGGTCCTTGAGTCAAATATGGACTTCTTTTTTGGCTGACGTAACATCAGGAGTCTTTGAGTATGTATAGAAAGTTCAAGATTGACTATTATTTGGCCAAAAATATGTTCCTTGGGTCAAATATGGACTTATTTTTTGGCTGCCGTAACATCAGAAGGAGTCTCTGAGTATTTATAAAAAAGTTCAAGATTGACTATTATTTGGCCAAAAATATGTTCCCTGGGTCAAATGTGGACTTATTTTTTGGCTGACGTAACATCAGAAAGAGTCTCTGAGTATTTATAGAAAGTTCAAGATTGACTATTATTTGGCCAAAAATATGTTCCTTGGGTCAAATATGGACTTATTTTTTGGCTGACGTAACATCAGGAGTCTTTGAGTATGTATAGAAAGTTCAAGATTGACTATTATTTGGCAAATGATATGTTCCTTGGGTCAAAAATTGACTTATTTTTTGGCTGACGTAACATTAGGAGTCTTTGAGTATGTATAGAAAGATCAAGATTGACTATTATTCGCCCAAAAATATGTTCCTTGGGTCAAATAAGTACTTCTGTATGGCTGATTTACCATCAGAAGGAGTCTGAGAGAAAGTATAGAAATTTCAAGATCGAGGGCAATATTTACCTTGAGTAGGTCAAAAGGGACCTCTTTATGGCTGATTTAACATCAGAAGGAGTCTCTAAATGTAAATAGTTTAAATCCATTTGAAGACCCTTTGACCAGAAATAAGTTCAAAAGGTCAGATATAGACATCTATATGGTTTATGAAGCATCAGAAGGAGTCTTTGAGTATGTATAGAAAGTTCAAGATTGACTATTATTTGGCCAAAAATATGTTCCCTGGGTCAAATATGGACTTCTTTTTTGCCTGACGTAACATAAGAAGGAGTCTCTGAGTATATATAGGAAGTTCAAGGTTGACTAATATTTGGCCAAAAATATGTTCCTTGGGTCAAATATGGACTTCTTTTTTGGCTGACGTAACATCAGGAGTTTTTGAGTATGAATAGAAAGTTCAAGATTGACTATTATTTGGCCAAAAATATGTTCCTTGGGTCAAATATGGACTTATTTTGTGGCTGCCGTAACATCAGAAGGAGTCTCTGAGTATTTATAAAAAAGTTCAAGATTGACTATTATTTGGCCAAAAATATGTTCCCTGGGTCAAATGTGGACTTCTTTTTTGGCTGACGTAAAATAAGAAGGAGTCTTTGAGATTGTATTGAAGGTTCAAGATTGACCATTATTTGGCCAAAATAATCCTTGGGTCAAATATGGACTTATTTTTTGGCTGACAGGAGTCTTTGAGTGTGAATAGAAAGTTCAAGATTGACTATTATTTGGCCAAAAATATGTTCCCTGGGTCAAATATGGACTTCTTTTTTGGCTGACGTAACATCAAATGGAGTCTCTGAGTATGTATAGAAAGTTCAATATCGAGGATTTCTTAGGCCGTAAATATTTTCCTTGGGTCAAATATGGACTTCTGTATGGCTGATTTAACATCAGAATGAGTCTTTGAGTATGTATTGAAAGTTCAAGATTGGCCATTATTTGGCCAAAAATATGTTCCTTGGGTCAAAATGGACTTATTTTTTGGCTGACGTAACATCAGGAGTCTTTGAGTATTTATAGAAAGTTCAAGATTGACTTTATTTTGGCCAAAAATATGTTCCTTGGGTCAAATATGGACTTATTTTTTGGCTGACGTAACAATAGGAGTCTTTGAGATTGTATAGAAATTTCAAGATTGACTATTATTTGGCCAAAAATATGTTCCTTGAGTCAAATATGGACTTCTTTTTTGGCTGACGTAACATCAGGAGTCTTTCAGTATGTACAGAAAGTTCAAGATTGACTATTATTTGGCCAAAAATTTGTTCCTTGGGTCAAATATGGACTTATTTTTTGGCTGCCGTAACATCAGAAGGAGTCTCTGAGTATTTATAAAAAAGTTCAAGATTGACTATTATTTGGCCAAAAATATGTTCCTTGGGTCAAATATGGACTTATTTTTTGGCTGACGTAACATCAGGAGTCTTTGAGTATGTATAGAAAGTTCAAGATTGAATATTATTTGGCCAAAAATATGTTCCTTGGGTCAAATATGGACTTATTCTTTGGCTGACATGACATCAGGAGTCTTTGAGTATGTATTGAAAGTTCAAGATTGACCTTTATTTGGCAAAAAATATGTTCCTTGGGTCAAAAATGGACTTCTTTTTTGGCTGACGTAACATAAGAAGGAGTCTTTGAGTATGTATTGAAAGTTCAAGATTGACCATTATTTGGCCAAAAATATGTTCGTTGAGTCAAATATGGACTTCTTTTTTGGCTGACGTAACATCAGGAGTCTTTGAGTATGTATAGAAAGTTCAAGATTGACTATTATTTGGCCAAAAATATGTTCCTTGGGTCAAATATGGACTTATTTTTTGGCTGCCGTAACATCAGAAGGAGTCTCTGAGTATTTATAAAAAAGTTCAAGATTGACTATTATTTGGCCAAAAATATGTTCCCTGGGTCAAATGTGGACTTATTTTTTGGCTGACGTAACATCAGGAGTCTTTCAGTATGTACAGAAAGTTCAAGATTGACTATTATTTGGCCAAAAATATGTTCCTTGGGTCAAATATGGACTTATTTTTTGGCTGCCGTAACATCAGAAGGAGTCTCTGAGTATTTATAAAAAAGTTCAAGATTGACTATTATTTGGCCAAAAATATGTTCCTTGGGTCAAATATGGACTTATTTTTTGGCTGACGTAACATCAGGAGTCTTTGAGTATGTATAGAAAGTTCAAGATTGAATATTATTTGGCCAAAAATATGTTCCTTGGGTCAAATATGGACTTATTCTTTGGCTGACATGACATCAGGAGTCTTTGAGTATGTATTGAAAGTTCAAGATTGACCTTTATTTGGCAAAAAATATGTTCCTTGGGTCAAAAATGGACTTCTTTTTTGGCTGACGTAACATAAGAAGGAGTCTTTGAGTATGTATTGAAAGTTCAAGATTGACCATTATTTGGCCAAAAATATGTTCCTTGAGTCAAATATGGACTTCTTTTTTGGCTGACGTAACATCAGGAGTCTTTGAGTATGTATAGAAAGTTCAAGATTGACTATTATTTGGCCAAAAATATGTTCCTTGGGTCAAATATGGACTTATTTTTTGGCTGCCGTAACATCAGAAGGAGTCTCTGAGTATTTATAAAAAAGTTCAAGATTGACTATTATTTGGCCAAAAATATGTTCCCTGGGTCAAATGTGGACTTATTTTTTGGCTGACGTAACATAAGAAGGAGTCTTTGAGTATGTATTGAAAGTTCAAGATTGACCATTATTTGGCCAAAAATATGTTCCTTGGGTCAATTATGGACTTCTTTATTGGCTGACGTAACATCAGAAGGAGTCTCTGAGTATGTATAGAAAGTTCAAGATTGACTATTATTTGGCCAAAAATATGTTCCTTGGGTCAAATATGGACTTATTTTTTGGCTGACGTAACATCAGAAGTCTATGAGTATGTATAGAAAGTTTAAGATTGACTATTATTTGGCCAAAAATGTTTTCCTTGGGTCAAAATGGACTTATTTTTTGGCTGACGTAACAATAGGAGTCTTTGAGTTTGTATAGAAATTTCAAGATTGACTACTATTTGGCCAAAAATATGTTCCTTGGGTCAAATATGGACTTCTTTTGTGGCTGACGTAACATCAGGAGTCTTTAAATATGTATTGAAAGTTCAAGATTGACAATTTTTTGGCCAAAAATATGTTGGTTCAAATATGGACTTATTTTTTGGCTGACATAACATCAGGAGTCTTTAAATATGTATTGAAAGTTCAAGATTGACCATTATTTGGCCAAAAATATGTTTCTTGGGTCAAATATGGACTTATTTTTTGGCTGACATAACATCAAGAGTATTTAAATATGTATTGAAAGTTCAAGATTGACCATTATTTGGCCAAAAATATGTTCCTTGTGTCAAATATGGACTTCTTTTTTGGCTGACGTAACATAAGAAGGAGTCTTTGAGTATGTATTGAAGGTTCAAGATTGACCATTTATTGGCCAAAAACATGATCCTTGGGTCAAATATGGACTTATTTTTTGGCTGACGTAACATCAGGAGTCTTTGAGTGTGAATAGAAAGTTCAAGATTGACTATTATTTGGCCAAAAATATGTTCCCTGGGTCAAATATGGACTTCTTTTTTGGCTGACGTAACATCAAATGGAGTCTCTGAGTATGTATAGAAAGTTCAATATCGAGGATTTCTTAGGCCGTAAATATTTTCCTTGGGTCAAATATGGACTTATGTATGGCTGATTTAACATCAGAATGAGTCTTTGAGTATGTATTGAAAGTTCAAGATTGACCATTATTTGGCCAAAAATTTGTTCCTTGGGTCAAAATGGACTTATTTTTTGGCTGACGTAACATCAGGAGTCTTTGAGTATGTATAGAAAGTTCAAGATTGACCATTATTTGGCCAAAAATATGTTCCTTGGGTCAAATATGGACTTATTTTTTGGCTGACGTAACATCAGAAGGAGTCTCTGAGTATTTATAAAAAAGTTCAAGATTGACTATTATTTGGCCAAAAATATGTTCCCTGGGTCAAATGTGGACTTATTTTTTGGCTGACGTAACATCAGAAAGAGTCTCTGAGTATGTATAGAAAGTTCAAGATTGACTATTATTTGGCCAAAAATATGTTCCTTTGGTCAAATATGGACTTCTTTTTTGGCTGACGTAACATAAGAAGGAGTCTTTGAGATTGTATTGAAGGTTCAAGATTGACCATTATTTGGCCAAAATAATCCTTGGGTCAAATATGGACTTATTTTTTGGCTGACAGGAGTCTTTGAGTGTGAATAGAAAGTTCAAGATTGACTATTATTTGGCCAAAAATATGTTCCCTGGGTCAAATTTGGACTTCTTTTTTGGCTGACGTAACATCAAATGGAGTCTCTGAGTATGTATAGAAAGTTCAATATCGAGGATTTCTTAGGCCGTAAATATTTTCCTTGGGTCAAATATGGACTTCTGTATGGCTGATTTAACATCAGAATGAGTCTTTGAGTATGTATTGAAAGTTCAAGATTGGCCATTATTTGGCCAAAAATATGTTCCTTGGGTCAAAATGGACTTATTTTTTGGCTGACGTAACATCAGGAGTCTTTGAGTATGTATAGAAAGTTCAAGATTGACTTTATTTTGGCCAAAAATATGTTCCTTGGGTCAAATATGGACTTATTTTTTGGCTGACGTAACAATAGGAGTCTTTGAGATTGTATAGAAATTTCAAGATTGACTATTATTTGGTCAAAAATATGTTCCTTGAGTCAAATATGGACTTCTTTTTTGGCTGACGTAACATCAGGAGTCTTTGAGTATGTACAGAAAGTTCAGGATTGACTATTATTTGGCCAAAAATATGTTCCTTGGTTCAAATATGGACTTATTTTTTGGCTGCCGTAACATCAGAAGGAGTCTCTGAGTATTTATAAAAAAGTTCAAGATTGACTATTATTTGGCCAAAAATATGTTCCTTGGGTCAAATATGGACTTATTTTTTGGCTGACGTAACATCAGGAGTCTTTGAGTATGTATAGAAAGTTCGTTTTGAGAACTCTTTGGTCAGAAATATGTTTAGTAATTTATATTTTGAATGGTGTCTTCTAGAAATCAATCTGAATGTATAAGTTAATCTTTTTAAGAATATTTGGCTTTAAACAAGTTCAGTATTTCAATAAGGAACCTCTAATTTTCTATAAGAGTCTATAAGTGTATATAGTTTAAAACTTTTTGAAGACCTTTCACCAGAAATAAGTTCAATAGGTCAGATATGGACATCTATATTGCTTATGAATCATCAGAAGGAGTCTATGAGTATGTATAGAAAGTTCAAGATCGAGGATTCTATGGCCGTAAATATTTTCCTTGGGTCAAATATGGACTTCTGTATGGCCGATGTAACATCAGAAGGGGTCTAAGAGAAAGTATAGAAATTTCAAGATCGAGTACTTTAGGGCCATATTTAAGTTGAGTAGGTCAAAAGAGACCTCTGTATGGCTGATTTAACATCAGAATGAGATTCTAAGTGTATAAAGGTTAAATCCATTTGAGGACCCTGAGACAAGAAATAAATTCAATTGGTCAGATATGGACTTCTATATGGACATCTTATGGCTTATGAAGCATCAGAAGGAGTCTTTGAGTATGTATAGAATTTTCAAGATTGACTATTATTTTGCCAAAAATATGTTCCTTGGGTTTAAAATAATCTTTGAGCAACAACATGTTCAGTATTTCAAAATGGAACCTCTGTTTGTCTGATTTAACATCAGAAGGAGTTCAAGGACTCGATTCGAGAATCGAGGACACTTTTTCCAGTAATATATTCAGACGGTCAAAAGTTGCCTGTAGGGCTATGAAAAAACGAAATGTTTCAGCAAGCATGTTATAGAAAGTTCAAGTTTCGAGTACTGTTTGGCCAGAAATATGTTGTAAAGTACATAATTGAGGATTTTCATTGCATGAATGCAATTCGTAGTGTATTGTAGAGATAAGAATTTATGAGCTGTTGCATGACAATGCATACAATAACTAAATAATTCCGATGTGCAACGTAGAGATAACATAAGTGCTGTTGCACTGCATTGCACAGACGATCTAACGATGTGCATTGAAGAATATCATACAAGCTACGGAATGAGTTAGTTCTTGAATGCATTGCAATGCAACAAAATGCATGTTCGTTTTATTGTTATTCTTCAATGCACAACACTTCATCTTATGTGAAAGCGATGCAACAGCAGATTGCATTGCAATCTTAAACGCACTTCGGATTGAGTTAGTACTTAAATGCATTGCAAGCCAACAAAATGCATATTACTTTTATTGTTATTCTTCAATGCACAACGCTTGATTGTATGTGCAAGCGATGCAACAGCAGATTGTATTGCAATATCTTAAACGCAATTCGGATTGAGTTAGTACTTGAATGCATTGCAAGCATACAAAATACATGTTAGTTTTATTTTTATTTTTCAATTCACAACGCTTGATCGTATGTGCAAGCGATGCAACAGCAGATTGCAATTGCAATATCTTCAATGCACTTCGGATTGAGTTAGTACTTGAATGCTTTGCAAGCCAAAAAAAATGCATGTTACTTTTATTGGTTTTCTTCAAAGAACCACGCTTGATCGTAAGAGCAAAGCGATGCAAGCAGATTGCTTTTCAAATATTTTCAAAAAACTTCGGATTGAATTAGTTCTTGAATGCATAGCAATGCAATAAAGTGCATATTACTTTTATTGCTATCCTTCAATGCACAACGCTTGGTTGTTTGTGCAAGCGATTTAACAGCAGATTGCATTGCAATATCTTCAACGCACTTCGGATTGAGTTAGTACTTGAATGCATTGCAAGCCAACAAAATGCATATTACTTTTATTGTTATTCTTCAATGCACAACGCTTGATCGTATGTGCAAGCGATGCAACAGCATATTGCATTGCAATATCTTCAACGCACTTCGGATTGAGTTATTTAATGCATTGCAAGCCAACAAAATGCATGTTAGTTTTATTGTTATTCTTCAATGCACAACGCTTGATCGTATGGGCAAGCGATGCAACAGCAGATTGCATTGCAATATCTTAAACGCACTTCGGATTGAGTTAGTACTTGAATGCATTGCAAGCCAACAAAATTCATGTTAGTTTTATTGTTATTCTTCAATGCACAACGCTTGATCGTATGTGCAAGCGATGCAACTGCAGATTGCATTGCAATGTCTTCAATAAACTACGGAATGAGTTAGACCTTGAATGCATTGCAATGCCACAAAGTGCAATTACTCATATGTTATTCTTTAATGCACAACGCTTGATCGTATGTGCAAGCGATGCAACAGCAGATTGCATTGCAAATATCTTCATAGCACCTCGGATTGAGTTAGTTCTTGAATGCATTGCAATGCAACAAAGTGCATTTCACTTATTCTTCAATGCACAACGCTTGATCATATGTGCAAGCGATGCAACAGCAGATTGCATTGCAATATCTTCAACGCACTTCGGAATGAGTTAGTTCTTGAATGCATTGCAATGCAACAAAATGCATGTTCGTTTTATTGTTATTCTTCAATGCACAACACCTCATCTTATGTGAAAGCGATGCAACAGCAGATTGCATTGCAATCTTAAACGCACTTCGGATTGAGTTAGTACTTAAATTCATTGCAAGCCAACAAAATGCTTATTACTTTTATTGTTATTCTTCAATGCACAACGCTTGATTGTATGTGCAAGCGATGCAACAGCAGATTGCATTGCAATATCTTAAACGCACTTCGGATTGAGTTAGTACTTGAATGCATTGCAAGCCAACAAAATGCATGTTACTTTTATTGTTATTCTTCAATGCACAACGCTTGATCGTATGTGCAAGCGATGCAACAGCAGATTGCATTGCAATATCTTCAACGCACTTCGGATTGAGTTAGTACTTGAATGCATTGCAAGCCAACAAAATGCATATTACTTTTATTGTTATTCTTCAATGCACAACGCTTGATCGTATGTGCAAGCGATGCAACAGCAGATTGCATTGCAATATCTTCAACGCACTTCAGATTGAGTTATTACTTTAATGCATTGCAAGCCAATAAAATGCATGTTAGTTTCATTGTTATTCTTCAATGCACAACGCTTGATCGTATGTGCAAGCGATGCAACAGCAGATTGCATTGCAATATCTTCAACGCACTTCGGATTGAGTTAGTACTTGAATGCATTGCAAGCCAACTTGCAACTTTGCATGTTACTTTTATTGTTATTCTTCGATGCACAACGCTTGATCATAAGTGCAAGGATACAACAGCAATATCTTCAACGCACTTCGGATTGAGTTAGTACTTGAATGCATTGCAAGCCAACAAAATACATGTTAGTTTTATTGTTATTCTTCAAAGCACCACGCTTGATCGTAAGAGCAAAGCGATGCAAGCAGATTGCTTTTCAAATATTTTCAAAAAACTTCTGATTGAATTAGTTCTTGAATGCATTGCAAACAAACAAAATGCATGTTAGTTTTATTGTTTTCTTCAATGCACAACGCTTGATCGTATGTGCAAGCGATGCAACTGCAGATTGCATTGCAATATCTTCAATAAACTACGGAATGAGTTAGTTTTTGAATGCATTGCAATGCCACAAAGTGCTATTACTCATATGTTATTCTTTAATGCACAAGGCTTGATCGTATGTGCAAGCGATGCAACAGCAGATTGCATTGCAATATCTTCAACGCACTTCGGATTGAGTTATTACTTTAATGCATTGCAAGCCAATAAAATGCATGTTAGTTTTATTGTTATTCTTCAATGCACAACGCTTGATCGTATGTGCAAGCGATGCAACAGCAGATTGCATTGCAATATCTTCGATAAACTACGGAATGAGTTAGTTCTTGAATGCATTGCAGTGCCACAAAGTGCTATTACTCATATGTTATTCTTTAATGCACAACGCTTGATCGTATGTGCAAGCGATGCAACAGCAGATTGTATTGCAAATATCTTCATAGCACTTCGGATTGAGATAGTTCTTGAATGCATTGCAATGCAACAAATTGCATTTTACTTATTCTTCAATGCACAACGCTTGATCGTATGTGCAAGCGATGCAACTGCAGATTGCATTGCAATATCTTCAATAAACTACGGAATGAGTTAGTTTTTGAATGCATTGCAATGCCACAAAGTGCTATTACTCATATGTTATTCTTTAATGCACAAGGCTTGATCGTATGTGCAAGCGATGCAACAGCAGATTGCATTGCAATATCTTCAACGCACTTCGGATTGAGTTATTACTTTAATGCATTGCAAGCCAATAAAATACATGTTAGTTTTATTGTTATTCTTCAAAGCACCACGCTTGATCGTAAGAGCAAAGCGATGCAAGCAGATTGCTTTTCAAATATTTTCAAAAAACTTCTGATTGAATTAGTTCTTGAATGCATTGCAAACAAACAAAATGCATGTTAGTTTTATTGTTATTCTTCAATGCACAACGCTTGATCGTATGTGCAAGCGATGCAACTGCAGATTGCATTGCAATATCTTCAATAAACTACGGAATGAGTTAGTTTTTGAATGCATTGCAATGCCACAAAGTGCTATTACTCATATGTTATTCTTTAATGCACAAGGCTTGATCGTATGTGCAAGCGATGCAACAGCAGATTGCATTGCAATATCTTCAACGCACTTCGGATTGAGTTATTACTTTAATGCATTGCAAGCCAATAAAATGCATGTTAGTTTTATTGTTATTCTTCAATGCACAACGCTTGATCGTATGTGCAAGCGATGCAACAGCAGATTGCATTGCAATATCTTCGATAAACTACGGAATGAGTTAGTTCTTGAATGCATTGCAGTGCCACAAAGTGCTATTACTCATATGTTATTCTTTAATGCACAACGCTTGATCGTATGTGCAAGCGATGCAACAGCAGATTGTATTGCAAATATCTTCATAGCACTTCGGATTGAGATAGTTCTTGAATGCATTGCAATGCAACAAATTGCATTTTACTTATTCTTCAATGCACAACGCTTGATCGTATGTGCAAGCGATGCAACTGCAGATTGCATTGCAATATCTTCAATAAACTACGGAATGAGTTAGTTTTTGAATGCATTGCAATGCCACAAAGTGCTATTACTCATATGTTATTCTTTAATGCACAAGGCTTGATCGTATGTGCAAGCGATGCAACAGCAGATTGCATTGCAATATCTTCAACGCACTTCGGATTGAGTTATTACTTTAATGCATTGCAAGCCAATAAAATGCATGTTAGTTTTATTGTTATTCTTCAATGCACAACGCTTGATCGTATGTGCAAGCGATGCAACAGCAGATTGCATTGCAATATCTTCGATAAACTACGGAATGAGTTAGTTCTTGAATGCATTGCAGTGCCACAAAGTGCTATTACTCATATGTTATTCTTTAATGCACAACGCTTGATCGTATGTGCAAGCGATGCAACAGCAGATTGTATTGCAAATATCTTCATAGCACTTCGGATTGAGATAGTTCTTGAATGCATTGCAATGCAACAAATTGCATTTTACTTATTCTTCAATGCACAACGCTTGATCGTATGTGCAAGCGATGCAACAGCAGATTGCATTGCAATATCTTCAACGCAATTCGGATTGAGTTAGTACTTGAATGCATTGCAAGCCAACAAAATGCATGTTAGTTTTATTGTTATTCTTCAATGCACAACGCTTGATCGTATGTGCAAGCGATGCAACAGCAGATTGCATTGCAATATATTCAACGCACTTCGGATTGAGTTAGTACTTGAATGCATTGCAAGCCAACTTGCAACTTTGCATGTTACTTTTATTGTTATTCTTCGATGCACAACGCTTGATCATAAGTGCAAGCGATACAACAGCAATATCTTCAACGCACTTCGGATTGAGTTAGTACTTGGAATGCATTGCAAGCCAACAAAATGCATGTTAGTTTTATTGTTATTCTTCAATGCACAACGCTTGATCGTATGTGCAAGCGATGCAACAGCAGATTGCATTGCAATATCTTCAACGCACTTCGGATTGAGTTAGTACTTGAATGAATTGCAAGCCAACTTGCAACTTTGCATGTTACTTTTATTGTTATTCTTCGATGCACAACGCTTGATCATAAGTGCAAGGATACAACAGCAATATCTTCAACGCACTTCGGATTGAGTTAGTACTTGAATGCATTGCAAGCCAACAAAATACATGTTAGTTTTATTGTTATTCTTCAAAGCACCACGCTTGATCGTAAGAGCAAAGCGATGCAAGCAGATTGCTTTTCAAATATTTTCAAAAAACTTCTGATTGAATTAGTTCTTGAATGCATTGCAAACAAACAAAATGCATGTTAGTTTTATTGTTATTCTTCAATGCACAACGCTTGATCGTATGTGCAAGCGATGCAACTGCAGATTGCATTGCAATATCTTCAATAAACTACGGAATGAGTTAGTTTTTGAATGCATTGCAATGCCACAAAGTGCTATTATTCATATGTTATTCTTTAATGCACAAGGCTTGATCGTATGTGCAAGCGATGCAACAGCAGATTGCATTGCAATATCTTCAACGCACTTCGGATTGAGTTATTACTTTAATGCATTGCAAGCCAATAAAATGCATGTTAGTTTTATTGTTATTCTTCAATGCACAACGCTTGATCGTATGTGCAAGCGATGCAACAGCAGATTGCATTGCAATATCTTCGATAAACTACGGAATGAGTTAGTTCTTGAATGCATTGCAGTGCCACAAAGTGCTATTACTCATATGTTATTCTTTAATGCACAACGCTTGATCGTATGTGCAAGCGATGCAACAGCAGATTGTATTGCAAATATCTTCATAGCACTTCGGATTGAGATAGTTCTTGAATGCATTGCAATGCAACAAATTGCATTTTACTTATTCTTCAATGCACAACGCTTGATCGTATGTGCAAGCGATGCAACAGCAGATTGCATTGCAATATCTTCAACGCAATTCGGATTGAGTTAGTACTTGAATGCATTGCAAGCCAACAAAATGCATGTTAGTTTTATTGTTATTCTTCAATGCACAACGCTTGATCGTATGTGCAAGCGATGCAACAGCAGATTGCATTGCAATATCTTCAACGCACTTCGGATTGAGTTAGTACTTGAATGCATTGCAAGCCAACTTGCAACTTTGCATGTTACTTTTATTGTTATTCTTCGATGCACAACGCTTGATCATAAGTGCAAGCGATACAACAGCAATATCTTCAACGCACTTCGGATTGAGTTAGTACTTGGAATGCATTGCAAGCCAACAAAATGCATGTTAGTTTTATTGTTATTCTTCAATGCACAACGCTTGATCGTATGTGCAAGCGATGCAACAGCAGATTGCATTGCAATATCTTCAACGCACTTCGGATTGAGTTAGTACTTGAATGCATTGCAAGCCAACTTGCAACTTTGCATGTTACTTTTATTGTTATTCTTCGATGCACAACGCTTGATCATAAGTGCAAGGATACAACAGCAATATCTTCAACGCACTTCGGATTGAGTTAGTACTTGAATGCATTGCAAGCCAACAAAATACATGTTAGTTTTATTGTTATTCTTCAAAGCACCACGCTTGATCGTAAGAGCAAAGCGATGCAAGCAGATTGCTTTTCAAATATTTTCAAAAAACTTCGGATTGAATTAGTTCTTGAATGCATTGCAAACCAACAAAATGCATGTTAGTTTTATTGTTATTCTTCAATGCACAACGCTTGATCGTATGTGCAAGCGATGCAACTGCAGATTGCAATATCTTCAATAAACTACGGAATGAGTTAGTTCTTGAATGCATTGCAATGCCACAAAGTGCTATTACTCATATGTTATTCTTTAATGAACAACGCTTGATCGTATGTGCAAGCGATGCAACAGCAGATTGCATTTCAAATATCTTCATAGCACTTCGGATTGAGTTAGTTCTTGAATGCATTGCAATTCAACAAAATGCATGTTCGTTTTATTGTTATTCTTCAATGCACAACGCTTCATCTTATGTGAAAGCGATGCAACAGCAGATTGCATTGCAATATCTTCAACGCACTTCGGAATGAGTTAGTTCTTGAATGCATTGCAAGCCAACAAAATGCATGTTAGTTTTATTGTTATTCTTCAATGCACAACGCTTGATCGTATGTGCAAGCGATGCAACAGCAGATTGCATTGCAATATCTTCAACGCACTTCGGATTGAGTTAGTACTTGAATGCATTGCAAGCCAACTTGCAACTTTGCATGTTACTTTTATTGTTATTCTTCGATGCACAACGCTTGATCATAAGTGCAAGCGATACAACAGCAATATCTTCAACGCACTTCGGATTGAGTTAGTACTTGGAATGCATTGCAAGCCAACAAAATGCATGTTAGTTTTATTGTTATTCTTCAATGCACAACGCTTGATCGTATGTGCAAGCGATGCAACAGCAGATTGCATTGCAATATCTTCAACGCACTTCGGATTGAGTTAGTACTTGAATGCATTGCAAGCCAACTTGCAACTTTGCATGTTACTTTTATTGTTATTCTTCGATGCACAACGCTTGATCATAAGTGCAAGGATACAACAGCAATATCTTCAACGCACTTCGGATTGAGTTAGTACTTGAATGCATTGCAAGCCAACAAAATACATGTTAGTTTTATTGTTATTCTTCAAAGCACCACGCTTGATCGTAAGAGCAAAGCGATGCAAGCAGATTGCTTTTCAAATATTTTCAAAAAACTTCGGATTGAATTAGTTCTTGAATGCATTGCAAACCAACAAAATGCATGTTAGTTTTATTGTTATTCTTCAATGCACAACGCTTGATCGTATGTGCAAGCGATGCAACTGCAGATTGCAATATCTTCAATAAACTACGGAATGAGTTAGTTCTTGAATGCATTGCAATGCCACAAAGTGCTATTACTCATATGTTATTCTTTAATGAACAACGCTTGATCGTATGTGCAAGCGATGCAACAGCAGATTGCATTTCAAATATCTTCATAGCACTTCGGATTGAGTTAGTTCTTGAATGCATTGCAATTCAACAAAATGCATGTTCGTTTTATTGTTATTCTTCAATGCACAACGCTTCATCTTATGTGAAAGCGATGCAACAGCAGATTGCATTGCAATATCTTCAACGCACTTCGGAATGAGTTAGTTCTTGAATGCATTGCAATGCAACAAAATGCATGTTCGTTTTATTGTTATTCTTCAATGCACAACGCTTGATCTTATGTGAAAGTGATGCAACAGCAGATTGCATTGCAATCTTAAACGCACTTCGGATTGAGTTAGTACTTAAATGCATTGCAAGCCAACAAAATGCATTTTACTTTTATTGTTATTCTTCAATGCACAACGCTTGATTGTATGTTCAAACGATGCAACAGCAGATTGCATTGCAATATCTTAAACGCACTTCGGATTGAGTTAGTTCTTGAATGCATTGCAATGCAACAAAGTGCTTTTACTCATGTTATTCTTCAATGCACAAATGCTTGATCGTATGTGCAAGCGATGCTACCGCAGATTGCATTTCAAATATCTTCATAGCACTTCGGATTGAGTTAGTTCTTGAATGCATTGCAATGCAACAAAATGCATGTTCGTTTTATTGTTATTCTTCAATGCACAACGCTTGATTGTATGTTCAAACGATGCAACAGCAGATTGCATTGCAATATCTTAAACAGACTTCGGATTGAGTTAGTTCTTGAATGCATTGCAATGCAACAAAGTGCTTTTACTCCTGTTATTCTTCAATGCACAAATGCTTGATCGTATGTGCAAGCGATGCTACCGCAGATTGCATTGCACTTCTTTTCAATGCACTACGGAATTAGTTAGTTCTTGAATGCATTGCAATGCAACAAATTGCATGTTATTTATGTGTTATTCTTTATGTACAATGACAAGGTTCTTTGCACAACGGCATAAGGTTTTCTAAAGCATTGCAACTGCTGCTAAAAAGATTTCCCTTCAATAAACAACTGAATAAATTAAGTTATAGTATGGAAATGCAAAAGCACATGTGTAATTTTATGTCATTTCTTTTTATTGCACAAAGGAATAAGTTAGACCTTTCATACAATGGAATGAAAATACATAAATGTTATCTCTTTAACGCACATGGGAATTAGTTAGTTCTGGTATCGTTAGATCCGCTGTGCAATGCATATACAACAGCACTCATTTGTCTCTTTAATGCACAAAGGAATGATGCATTCGGGCATGCATTGAAATGCAATATGTATATTATTCTTTAATTCACAACATTATATCGTGCAATGCAACAACATATGTTATCTCTTTAAATGCACAAGGGATTTAGTTAGTACTTGTATTCAATTGCAATTCAACAAGCGCACAGCTTGTATGATGTTCTTCAACGCACATCGTTAGATCGTGTTGCATATGCAGTGCAACAGCACTAACGTTATCTCTTCGTTGCACAATGGAATAAGTCGGTTCTTGTATGCACTGAAATGCGTGCATGTTCTATGAACATCGTTAGATCGTCTGTGCAATGCAATACAACATCACTCATGTTATCTCTTCAATGCACAAAGTAATGCAACATTTCCTTAGTTGGCTTATATGTTATTTTTCAATGTACAACGCAATGCTATTTGTGCAACTATAATTTTATGTTTTCTCTTTAATGCACATGGGAATTAGTTAGATATGGTATGCAAGTGCAATGCAACAAGCGCATAGCTTGTATGATATTCTTCAATGCACATCGTTAGATCGTCTGTGCAATGCAGTGCAAACAGCACTTATGTTATCTCTACGTTGCACATCGGAATTATTTAGTTATTGTATGCATTGTCATGCAACAGCTCATAAATTCTTATCTCTACAATACACTACGAATTGCATTCATGCAATGAAAATCCTCAATTATGTACTTTACAACATATTTCTGGCCAAAGAGTACTCGAAACTTGAACTTTCTATAACATGCTTGCTGAAACATTTCGTTTTTTCATAAGCCCTACAGGCAACTTTTGACCGTCTGAATATATTACTGGAAAAAGTGTCCTCGATTCTCGAATCGAGTCCTTAAACTCCTTCTGATGTTAAATCAGACAAACAGAGGTTCCATTTTGAAATACTGAACATGTTTTTGCTCAAAGATTATTTTAAACCCAAGGAACATATTTTTGGCCAAATAATAGTAAATCTTGAAAATTCTATACATACTCAAAGACTCCTTCTGATGCTTCATGAGCCATAAGATGTCCATATAGAAGTCCATATCTGACCAATTGAATTTATTTCTTGTCTCAGGGTCCTCAAATGGATTTAAACTATATACACTTAGAATCTCATTCTGATGTTAAATCAGCCATACAGAGGTCTCTTTTGACCTACTCAACTTAAATATGGCCCTAAAGTACTCGATCTTGAAATTTCTATACTTTCTCTTAGACCCCTTCTGATGTTACATCGGCCATACAGAAGTCCATATTTGACCCAAGGAAAATATTTACGGCCATAGAATCCTCGATCTTGAACTTTCTATACATACTCATAGACTCCTTCTGATGATTCATAAGCAATATAGATGTCCATATCTGACCTTTTGAACTTATTTCTGGTCAAAGGGACTTCAAAAAGTTTTAAACTATATCAATTTAGAGACTCCTTCTGATGTTAAATCAGCCATAAAAAGGTCCCTTTTGACCTACTCAAGGTAAATATGGCCCTCGATCTTGAAATTTCTATACTTTCTCTCAGACTCCTTCTGATCAGCCATATTTAGACAGAATATATTATAGACAGAAGTCCATATTTGACCCATGGAAAATATTTTTAGCCAAATAATAGTCAATCTTGAACTTTCTATACATACTCATAGACACCTGAAGATACGTCAGCCAAAAAAGAAGTCCATATTTGACCAAAGAAACTTATCTTTGGCCAAATAATAGTCAATCTTGAACTTTCTATACATACTCAAAAACTCCTTCTGATGCTTCATCAGCCATATAGATGTCCATATCTGACCTTTTGAACTTATTTCCGGTCAAAGGGTCTTCAAATGGATTTACACTATAAAAATTTAGAGACTCCTTCTGATGTTAAATCAGCCATAAAGAGGTCCCTTTTGACCTACTCAAGGTAAATACGGCCCTCGATCTTGAAATTTCTATACTTTCTCTCAGACTCCTTCTGATGTTAAATCAGCCATACAGAAGTCCATATTTGAGCCATGGAAAATATTTTTGGCCAAATAATAGTCAATCTTGAACTTTTTATACATACTCATAGACTCCTTCTGATGATACGTCAGCCAAAAAAGAAGTCCATATTTGACCCAAGAAACATATTTTTGGCCAAATAATAGTCAATCTTGAACTTTCAATACATACTCAAAGACTCATTCTGATGTTAAATCAGCCATACAGAAGTCCATATTTGACCCAAGGAAAATATTTACGGCCTAAGAAATCCTCGATATTGAACTTTCTATACATACTCAGAGACTCCATTTGATGTTACGTCAGCCAAAAAAGAAGTCCATATTTGACCCAGGGAACATATTTTTGGCCAAATAATAGTCAATCTTGAACTTTCTATTCACACTCAAAGACTCCTGATGTTACGTCAGCCAAAAAATAAGTCCATATTTGACCCAAGGATCATTTTGGCCAAATAATGGTCAATCTTGAACCTTCAATACATACTCAAAGACTCCTTCTTATGTTACGTCAGCCAAAAAAGAAGTCCATATTTGACCAAAGGTACATATTTTTGGCCAAATAATAGTCAATCTTGAACTTTCTATACATACTCAGATAGTCTTTCTGATGTTACGTCAGCCAAAAAATAAGTCCACATTTGACCCAGGGAACATATTTTTGGCCAAATAATAGTCAATCTTGAACTTTTTTATAAATACTCAGAGACTCCTTCTGATGTTACGTCAGCCAAAAAATAAGTCCATATTTGACCCAAGGAACATATTTTTGGCCAAATAATGGTCAATCTTGAACTTTCAATACATACTCAAAGACTCCTTCTTATTTTACGTCAGCCAAAAAAGAAGTCCATTTTTGACCCAAGGAACATATTTTTTGCCAAATAATGGTCAATCTTGAACTTTCAATACATACTCAAAGACTCCTGATGTCATGTCAGCCAAAAAATAAGTCCATATTTGACCCAAGGAACATATTTTTGGCGAAATATTATTCAATCTTGAACTTTCTATACATACTCAAAGACTCCTAATGTTACGTCAGCCAAAAAATAAGTCCATATTTGACCCAAGGAACATATTTTTGGCCAAATAAGAGTCAATCTTGAACTTTTTTATAAATACTCAGAGACTCCTTCTGATGTTACGTCAGCCAAAAAAGAAGTCCATATTTGACTCAAGGAACATATTTTTTGCCAAATAATAGTCAATCTTGAAATTTCTATACAAACTCAAAGACTCCTATTGTTACGTCAGCCAAAAAATATGTCCATATTTGACCCAAGGAACATATTTTTGGCCAAAATAAAGTCAATCTTGAACTTTCTATACATACTCAAAGACTCCTGATGTTACGTCAGCCAAAAAATAAGTCCATTTTGACCCAAGGAACATATTTTTGGCCAAATAATAGTCAATCTTGAACTTTTTTATAAATACTCAGAGACTCCTTCTGATGTTACGTCAGCCAAAAAATAACTCCATATTTGACCCAAGGAACATATTTTTGGCCAAATAATAGTCAATCTTGATCTTTCTATACATACTCAAAGACTCCTGATGTTACGTCAGCCAAAAAATAAGTCCATATTTGACCCAAGGAACATATTTTTGGCCAAATAATGGTCAATCTTGAACTTTCAATACATACTCAAAGACTTCTGATGTCATGTCAGCCAAAAAATAAGTCCATATTTGACCCAGGGAACATATTTTTGGCCAAATATTATTCAATCTTGAACTTTCTATACATACTCAAAGACTCCTGATGTTACGTCAGCCAAAAAAGAAGTCCATATTTGACCCAAGGAACATATTTTTGGCCAAATAATATTCAATCTTGAACTTTCTTTACATACTCAAAGACTCCTGATGTTACGTCAGCCAAAAAATAAGTCCATATTTGACCCAAGGAACATATTTTTGGCCAAATAATAGTCAATCTTGAAATTTCTATACAATCTCAAAGACTCCTATTGTTACGTCAGCCAAAAAATAAGTCCATATTTGACCCAAGGAACATATTTTTGGCCAAAATAAAGTCAATCTTAAACTTTCTATACATACTCAAAGACTCCTGATGTTACGTCAGCCAAAAAATAAGTCCATTTTGACCCAAGGAACATATTTTTGGCCAAATAATGGTCAATCTTGAACTTTCAATACATACTCAAAGACTCATTCTGATGTTAAATCAGCCATACAGAAGTCCATATTTGACCCAAGGAAAATATTTACGGCCTAAGAAATCCTCGATATTGAACTTTCTATACATACTCAGAGACTCCATTTGATGTTACGTCAGCCAAAAAAGAAGTCCATATTTGACCCAGGGAACATATTTTTGGCCAAATAATAGTCAATCTTGAACTTTCTATTCACATTTAAAGACTCCTGTCAGCCAAAAAATAAGTCCATATTTGACCCAAGGATTATTTTGGCCAAATAATGGTCAATCTTGAACCTTCAATACATACTAAAAGACTCCTTCTTATGTTACGTCAGCCAAAAAAGAAGTCCATATTTGACCAAAGGTACATATTTTTGGCCAAATAATAGTCAAACTTGAACTTTCTATACATACTCAGAGACTCTTTCTGATGTTACGTCAGCCAAAAAGTAAGTCCACATTTGACCCAGGGAACATATTTTTGGCCAAATAATAGTCAATCTTGAACTTTTTTATAAATACTCAGAGACTCCTTCTGATGTTACGTCAGCCAAAAAAAAAGTCCATATTTGACCCAAGGAACATATTTTTGGCCAAATAATAGTCAATCTTGAACTTTCTATACATACTCAGAGACTCTTTCTGATGTTACGTCAGCCAAAAAATAAGTCCACATTTGACCCAGGGAACATATTTTTGGCCAAATAATAGTCAATCTTGAACTTTCTATACATACTCAAAGACTCCTGATGTTACGTCAGCCAAAAAAGAAGTCCATATTTGACTTAAGGAACATATTTTTGGCCAAATAATGGTCAATCTTGAACTTTCAATACATACTCAAAGACTCCTTCTTATGTTACTTCAGCCAAAAAAGAAGTCCATTTTTGACCCAAGGAACATATTTTTTGCCAAATAATGGTCAATCTTGAACTTTCAATACATACTCAAAGACTCCTGATGTCTTGTCAGCCAAAAAATAAGTCCATATTTGACCCAAGGAACATATTTTTGGCCAAATAATATTCAATCTTGAACTTTCTATACATACTCAAAGACTCCTGATGTTACGTCAGCCAAAAAATAAGTCCATATTTGACCCAAGGAACATATTTTTGGCCAAATAATAGTCAATCTTGAACTTTTTTATAAATACTCAGAGACTCCTTCTGATGTTACGGCAGCCAAAAAATAAGTCCATATTTGACACAAGGAACATATTTTTGGCCAAATAATAGTCAATCTTGAACTTTCTGTACATACTCAAAGACTCCTGATGTTACGTCAGCCAAAAAAGAAGTCCATATTTGACTCAAGGAACATATTTTTGGCCAAATAATAGTCAATCTTGAAATTTCTATACAATCTCAAAGACTCCTATTGTTACGTCAGCCAAAAAATAAGTCCATATTTGACCCAAGGAACATATTTTTGGCCAAAATAAAGTCAATCTTGAACTTTCTGTACATACTCAAAGACTCCTGATGTTACGTCAGCCAAAAAAGAAGTCCATATTTGACTCAAGGAACATATTTTTGGCCAAATAATAGTCAATCTTGAAATTTCTATACAATCTCAAAGACTCCTGATGTTACGTCAGCCAAAAAATAAGTCCATTTTGACCCAAGGAACATATTTTTGGCCAAATAATGGTCAATCTTGAACTTTCAATACATACTTAAAGACTCCTGCTGTTACGTCAGCCAAAACAAAAGTCCATATTTGACACAAGGAACATATTTTTGGCCAAATAATGGTCAATCTTGAACTTTCAATACATACTCAAAGACTCCTTCTTATGTTACGTCAGCCAAAAAAGAAGTCCATATTTGACCCAAGGAACATATTTTTGGCCAAATAATGGTCAATCTTGAACTTTCAATACATATTTAAAGACTCCTGATGTTATGTCAGCCAAAAAATAAGTCCACATTTGACCCAGGGAACATATTTTTGGCCAAATAATAGTCAATCTTGAACTTTTTTATAAATACTCAGAGACTCCTTCTGATGTTACGGCAGCCAAAAAATAAGTCCATATTTGACCCAAGGAACATATTTTTGGCCAAATAATAGTCAATCTTGAACTTTCTATACATACTCAAAGACTCCTGATGTTACGTCAGCCAAAAAATAAGTCCATATTTGACTTAAGGAACATATTTTTGGCCAAATAATGGTCAATCTTGAACTTTCAATACATACTCAAAGAATCCTTCTTATGTTACTTCAGCCAAAAAAGAAGTCCATTTTTGACCCAAGGAACATATTTTTTGCCAAATAATGGTCAATCTTGAACTCTCAATACATACTCAAAGACTCCTGATGTCTTGTCAGCCAAAAAATAAGTCCATATTTGACCCAAGGAACATATTTTTGGCCAAATAATATTCAATCTTGAACTTTCTATACATACTCAAAGACTCCTGATGTTACGTCAGCCAAAAAATAAGTCCATATTTGACCCAAGGAACATATTTTTGGCCAAATAATAGTCAATCTTGAACTTTTTTATAAATACTCAGAGACTCCTTCTGATGTTACGGCAGCCAAAAAATAAGTCCATATTTGACACAAGGAACATATTTTTGGCCAAATAATAGTCAATCTTGAACTTTCTGTACATACTCAAAGACTCCTGATGTTACGTCAGCCAAAAAAGAAGTCCATATTTGACTCAAGGAACATATTTTTGGCCAAATAATAGTCAATCTTGAAATTTCTATACAATCTCAAAGACTCCTATTGTTACGTCAGCCAAAAAATAAGTCCATATTTGACCCAAGGAACATATTTTTGGCCAAAATAAAGTCAATCTTGAACTTTCTGTACATACTCAAAGACTCCTGATGTTACGTCAGCCAAAAAAGAAGTCCATATTTGACTCAAGGAACATATTTTTGGCCAAATAATAGTCAATCTTGAAATTTCTATACAATCTCAAAGACTCCTGATGTTACGTCAGCCAAAAAATAAGTCCCTTTTGACCCAAGGAACATATTTTTGGCCAAATAATGGTCAATCTTGAACTTTCAATACATACTTAAAGACTCCTGCTGTTACGTCAGCCAAAACAAAAGTCCATATTTGACACAAGGAACATATTTTTGGCCAAATAATGGTCAATCTTGAACTTTCAATACATACTCAAAGACTCCTTCTTATGTTACGTCAGCCAAAAAAGAAGTCCATATTTGACCCAAGGAACATATTTTTGGCCAAATAATGGTCAATCTTGAACTTTCAATACATATTTAAAGACTCCTGATGTTATGTCAGCCAAAAAATAAGTCCATATTTGACCCAAGAAACATATTTTTGGCCAAATAATGGTCAATCTTGAACTTTCAATACATATTTAAAGACTCCTGATGTTTTGTCAGCCAAAAAATAAGTTCATATTTGAACCAACATATTTTTGGCCAAAAAATGGTCAATCTTGAACTTTCAATACATACTCAGAGACTCCATTTGATGTTACGTCAGCCAAAAAAGAAGTCCATATTTGACCCAGGGAACATATTTTTGGCCAAATAATAGTCAATCTTGAACTTTCTATTCACATTTAAAGACTCCTGTCATCCAAAAAATAAGTCCATATTTGACCCAAGGATTATTTTGGCCAAATAATGGTCAATCTTGAACCTTCAATACATACTCAAAGACTCCTTCTTATGTTACGTCAGCCAAAAAAGAAGTCCACATTTGACCAAAGGTACATATTTTTGGCCAAATAATAGTCAATCTTGAACTTTCTATACATACTCAGAGACTCTTTCTGATGTTACGTCAGCCAAAAAATAAGTCCACATTTGACCCAGGGAACATATTTTTGGCCAAATAATAGTCAATCTTGAACTTTTTTATAAATACTCAGAGACTCCTTCTGATGTTACGTCAGCCAAAAAATAAGTCCATATTTGACCCAAGGAACATATTTTTGGCCAAATATTAGTCAACCTTGAACTTCCTTTACATACTCAGAGACTCCTTCTGATGTTACGTCAGCCAAAAAAGAAGTTCATATTTGACCCAAGGATCATATTTTTGGCCAAATAATAGTCAATCTTGAACTTTCTATACATAGAGACTCCTTCTGATGTTACGTCAGCCAAAAAATAAGTCCATCTTTGACCTAAGGAACATATTTTTGGCAAAATAATAGTCAATATTGAACTTTCTATACATACTCAGAGACTCCTTCTGATGTTACGTCAGCCAAAAAATAAGTCCACATTTGACCCAGGGAACATATTTTTGGCCAAAAAATAGTCAATCTTGAATTTTATATTCATACTGAAAAACTCCTGATGTTACGTCAGCCTAAAAAATAAGTCCACATTTGACCCAGGGAACATATTTTTGGCCAAATAATAGTCAATCTTGAACTTTCTATACATACTCAGAGACTCCTTCTGATGTTACGTCAGCCAATAAAGAAGTCCATATTTGACCCGAGGAACATATTTTTTTGCCAAATAATGGTCAATCTTGAACTTTCTATACATACTCAGAGACTCCTTCTCAGAGACTCAGAGACTTTGGCTGACAATCCTTTCTATGTCAGCCAAAAAAGAAGTCCATATTTGACCCAAGGAACATATTTTTGGCCAAATATCAGTCAACCTTGAACTTCCTATACATACTCAGAGACTCCTTCTGATGTTACGTCAGCCAAAAAAGAAGTCCATATTTGACCCAGGGAACATATTTTTGGCCAAATATTAGTCAATCTTGAACTTTCTATACATACTCATAGACTCCTTCTGATGTTACGTCAGCCAAATAAGAGGTCCATATTTGACCCAAGGAACATATTTATGGCCAAATAATAGTCAATCTTGAACTTTCTATTCATATTCAAAAACTCCTGTTACGTCAGCCAAAAAATAAGTCCATATTTTACCCAAAGAACATATTTTTGGCCAAATAATAGTCAATCTTGAACTTTCTATACATAATCAGAGACTCCTTCTCAGAGACTCAGAGACTTTGGTTGACGTTTCTTTCTATGTCAGCCAAAAAAGAAGTCCATATTTGACCCAAGAAACATTTTTTGGGCCAAATATTAGTCAACCTTGAACTTCCTATACATACTCAGAGACTCCTTCTGATGTTATGTCAGCCAAAAAAGAAGTCCATATTTGACCCAGGGAACATATTTTTGGCCGAATAATAGTCAATCTTGAACTTTCTATATATACTCAAAGACTCCTGATGCTTCATAAGCCATACATATGTCCATATCTGACCTTTTGAACTTATTTCTGGTCAAAGGGTCTTCAAATGGATTTAAACTATATAAATTTAGAGACTCCTTCTGATGTTAAATCAGCCATAAAGAGGTCCCTTTTGACCTACTCAAGGTAAATATGGCCCTCGATCTTGAAATTTCTATACTTTCTCTCAGACTCCTTCTGATGTTAAAACAGCCATACAGAAGTCCATATTTGACCCATGGAAAATATTTTTGGTCAAATAATAGTCAATCTTGAACTTTCTATACATACTCATAGACTCCTGATGATACGTCAGCCAAAAAAGAAGTCCATATTTGACACAAGGAACATATTTTGGCCAAATAATAGTCAATTTTGAACTTTCTATACATACTCAGAGACTCATTCTGATCTTACGTCAGCCAAAAAATAAGTCCAAATTTGACACAGGGAACATATTTTTGGCCAAATAATAGTCAATCTTGAACTTTCTATACATACTCAAAGACTCCTGATGTTACGTCAGCCAAAAAAGAAGTCCATATTTGACCCATAGAAAATATTTTTGGCCAAATAATAGTCAATCTTGAACTTTCTATACATACTCATAAACTCCTTCTGATGCTTCATAAGCAATATAGATGTCCATACCTGACCTATTGAACTTATTTCTGGTCAAAGGGTCATCAAAAAGTTTTAAACTATATACACTTATAGACTCCTTCTAATGTTAAATCAGACAATTAGAGGTTCCTTTTTGAAATACTGAACTTGTTTATGGCCAAAGATTCCTTAAAGATTAAGTTATAGCCTACATTCAGATTATTTTCTTCTGATGTCAGGAAGACCCCATTCAAAATATGAATTACTAAACATATTTCAGACCAAAGAGTTCTCAAAACGAACTTTCTATACATACTCAAAGACTCCTTCTGATGTTACGTCAGCCAAAAAATAAGTCCATATTTGACCCAATGAACATATTTTTGGCCAAATAATATTCAATCTTGAACTTTCTATACATACTCAGAGACTCTTTCTGATGTTACGTCAGCCAAATAAGAAGTCCATATTTGAACCAAGGAACATATTTTTGGCCAAATAATAGTCAATCTTGATCTTTCTATACATACTCAAAGACTCCTGATGTTACGTCAGCCAAAAAATAAGTCCATCTTTGACCTAAGGAACATATTTTTGGCCAAATAATAGTCAATCTTGAACTTTCTATACATACTCAAAGACTCCTTCTGATGCTTCATAAGCCATATAGATGTCTATATCTGACCTTTTGAACTTATTTCTGGTCAAAGGGTCTTCAAATGGATTTAAACTATATACATTTAGAGACTCCTTCTGATGTTAAATCAGCCATAAAGAGGTCCCTTTTGACCTACTCAAGGTAAATATTGCCCTCGATCTTGAAATTTCTATACTTTCTCTCAGACTCCTTCTGATGTTAAATCAGCCATACAGAAGTCCATATTTGACCCAAGGAAAATATTTTTGGCCAAATAATAGTAAATCTTGAACTGTCTATACATACTCAAAGACTCCTTCTGATGTTACGTCAGCCAAAAAATAAGTCCACATTTGACCCAAGGAACATATTTTTGGCCAAATAATAGTCAATCTTGAACTTTCTATACATACTCAAAGACTCCTGATGTTACGTCAGCCAAAAAAGAAGTCCATATTTGACTCAAGGAACATATTTTTGGCCAAATAATAGTCAATCTTGAAATTTCTATACAAACTCAAAGACTCCTATTGTTACGTCAGCCAAAAAATATGTCCATATTTGACCCAAGGAACATATTTTTGGCCAAATAATAGTCAATCTTGAACTTTCTATACATACTCAGAGACTCTTTCTGATGTTACGTCAGCCAAAAAATAAGTCCATATTTGACTCAAGGAACATATTTTTGGCCAAATAATAGTCAATCTTGAAATTTCTATACAAACTCAAAGACTCCTATTGTTACGTCAACCAAAAAATATGTCCATATTTGACCCAAGGAACATATTTTTGGCCAAAATAAAGTCAATCTTGAACTTTCTATACATACTCAAAGACTCCTGATGTTACGTCAGCCAAAAAATAAGTCCATTTTGACCCAAGTAACATATTTTTGGCCAAATAATGGTCAATCTTGAACTTTCAATACATACTCAAAGACTCATTATGATGTTAAATCAGCCATACAGAAGTCCATATTTGACCCAAGGAAAATATTTACGGCCTAAGAAATCCTCGATATTGAACTTTCTATACATACTCAGAGACTCCATTTGATGTTACGTCAGCCAAAAAAGAAGTCCATTTTTGACCCAAGGAAAATATTTACGGCCTAAGAAGTCCTCGATATTGAACTTTCTATACATACTCAGAGACTCCATTTGATGTTACGTCAGCCAAAAAAGAAGTCCATATTTGACCCAGGGAACATATTTTTGGCCAAATAATAGTCAATCTTGAACCTTCAATACATACTCCAAGACTCCTTCTTATGTTACGTCAGCCAAAAAAGAAGTCCATATTTGACCAAAGGTACATATTTTTGGCCAAATAATAGTCAATCTTGAACTTTCTATACATACTCAGAGACTCTTTCTGATGTTACGTCAGCCAAAAAATAAGTCCACATTTGACCCAGGGAACATATTTTTGGCCAAATAATAGTCAATCTTGAACTTTTTTATAAATACTCAGAGACTCCTTCTGATGTTACGTCAGCCAAAAAATAAGTCCATATTTGACCCAAGGAACATATTTTTGGCCAAATAATAGTCAATCTTGAACTTTCTATACATACTCAGAGACTCTTTCTGATGTTACGTCAGCCAAAAAATAAGTCCACATTTGACCCAGGGAACATATTTTTGGCCAAATAATAGTCAATCTTGAACTTTTTTATAAATACTCAGAGACTCCTTCTGATGTTACGGCAGCCAAAAAATAAGTCCATATTTGACCCAAGGAACATATTTTTGGCCAAATAATAGTCAATCTTGAACTTTCTATACATACTCAAAGACTCCTGATGTTACGTCAGCCAAAAAAGAAGTCCATATTTGACTCAAGGAACATATTTTTGGCCAAATAATAGTCAATCTTGAACTTTCAATACATACTCAAAGACTCCTTCTTATGTTACTTCAGCCAAAAAAGAAGTCCATTTTTGACCCAAGGAACATATTTTTTGCCAAATAATGGTCAATCTTGAACTTTCAATACATACTCAAAGACTCCTGATGTCATGTCAGCCAAAAAATAAGTCCATATTTGACCCAAGGAACATATTTTTGGCCAAATAATATTCAATCTTGAACTTTCTATACATACTCAAAGACTCCTGATGTTACGTCAGCCAAAAAATAAGTCCATATTTGACCCAAGGAACATATTTTTGGCCAAATAATAGTCAATCTTGAACTTTTTTATAAATACTCAGAGACTCCTTCTGATGTTACGGCAGCCAAAAAATAAGTCCATATTTGACACAAGGAACATATTTTTGGCCAAATAATAGTCAATCTTGAACTTTCTGTACATACTCAAAGACTCCTGATGTTACGTCAGCCAAAAAAGAAGTCCATATTTGACTCAAGGAACATATTTTTGGCCAAATAATAGTCAATCTTGAAACTTCTATACAAACTCAAAGACTCCTATTGTTACGTCAGCCAAAAAATATGTCCATATTTGACCCAAGGAACATATTTTTGGCCAAATAATAGTCAATCTTGAACTTTCTATACATACTCAGAGACTCTTTCTGATGTTACGTCAGCCAAAAAATAAGTCCATATTTGACTCAAGGAACATATTTTTGGCCAAATAATAGTCAATCTTGAAATTTCTATACAAACTCAAAGACTCCTATTGTTACGTCAACCAAAAAATATGTCCATATTTGACCCAAGGAACATATTTTTGGCCAAAATAAAGTCAATCTTGAACTTTCTATACATACTCAAAGACTCCTGATGTTACGTCAGCCAAAAAATAAGTCCATTTTGACCCAAGTAACATATTTTTGGCCAAATAATGGTCAATCTTGAACTTTCAATACATACTCAAAGACTCATTCTGATGTTAAATCAGCCATACAGAAGTCCATATTTGACCCAAGGAAAATATTTACGGCCTAAGAAATCCTCGATATTGAACTTTCTTTACATACTCAGAGACTCCATTTGATGTTACGTCAGCCAAAAAAGAAGTGCATATTTGACCCAGGGAACATATTTTTGGCCAAATAATAGTCAATCTTGAAATTTCAATACAAACTCAAAGACTCCTATTGTTACGTCAGCCAAAAAATAAGTCCATATTTGACCCAAGGAACATATTTTTGGCCAAAATAAAGTAAATCTTGAACTTTCTATACATACTCAAAGACTCCTGATGTTACGTCAGCCAAAAAATAAGTCCATTTTGACCCAAGGAACATTTTTTTGGCCAAATAATAGTCAATCTTGAACTTTCTATACATACTCAAAGACAATATTGAACTTTCTATACATACTCAGAGACTCCTTCTGATGTTACGTCAGCCAAAAAATAAGTCCATTTTGACCCAAGGAAAACATTTTTGGCCAAATAATAGTCAATCTTAAACTTTCTATACATACTTTATAGACTTCTGATGTTACGTCAGCCAAAAAATAAGTCCATATTTGACTCAAGGAACATATTTTTGGCCAAATAATGGTCAATCTTGAACTTTCAATACATACTCAAAGACTCCTTCTTATGTTACGTCAGCCAAAAAAGAAGTCCATTTTTGACCCTAGGAACATATTTTTGGCCAAATAATGGTCAATATTGAACTTTCTATACATACTCAGAGACTCCTTCTGATGTTACGTCAGCCAATAAAGAAGTCCATATTTGACCCGAGGTACATATTTTTTTGCCAAATAATAGTCAATCTTGAACTTTCTATACATACTCAGAGACTCCTTCTCAGAGACTCAGAGACTTTGGCTGACGTTCCTTTCTATGTCAGCCAAAAAAGAAGTCCATATTTGACCCAAGGAACATATTTTTGGCCAAATATTAGTCAACCTTGAACTTCCTATACATACTCAGAGACTCCTTCTGATGTTACGTCAGCCAAAAAAGAAGTCCATATTTGACCCAAGGAACATATTTTTGGCCAAATATTAGTCAACCTTGAACTTCCTATACATACTCAGAGACTCCTTCTGATGTTACGTCAGCCAAAAAAGAAGTCCATATTTGACCCAGAGAACATATTTTTGGCCAAATAATAGTCAATCTTGAACTTTCTATACATACTCAAAGACTCCTTCTGATGCTTCATAAGCCATATAGATGTCTATATCTGACCCTTTGAACTTATTTCTGGTCAAAGGGTCTTCAAATGGATTTAAACTATATACATTTAGAGACTCCTTCGGATGTTAAATCAGCCATAAAGAGGTCCCTTTTGGCCTACTCAAGGTAAATATTGCCCTCGATCTTGAAATTTCTATACTTTCTCTCAGACTCCTTCTGATGGTAAATCAGCCATACAGAAGTCCATATTTGACCCAAGGAACATATTTTTGGCCGAATAATAGTCAATCTTGATCTTTCTATACATACTCAAAGACTCCTGATGTTACGTCAGCCAAAAAATAAGTCCACATTTGACCCAGGGAACATATTTTTGGCCAAATAATAGTCAATCTTGAACTTTCTATACATACTCAAAGACTCCTGATGTTACGTCAGCCAAAAAAGAAGTCCATATTTGACTCAAGGAACATATTTTTGGCCAAATAATGGTCAATCTTGAACTTTCAATACATACTCAAAGACTCCTTCTTATGTTACGTCAGCCAAAAAAGAAGTCCATTTTTGACCCAAGGAACATATTTTTTGCCAAATAATGGTCAATCTTGAACTTTCAATACATACTCAAAGACTCCTGATGTCATGTCAGCCAAAAAATAAGTCCATATTTGACCCAAGGAACATATTTTTGGCCAAATAATATTCAATCTTGAACTTTCTTTACATACTCAAAGACTCCTGATGTTACGTCAGCCAAAAAATAAGTCCATATTTAACCCAAGGAACATATTTTTGGCCAAATAATAGTCAATCTTGAAATTTCTATACAATCTCATAGACTCCTATTGTTACGTCAGCCAAAAAATAAGTCCATATTTGACCCAAGGAACATATTTTTGGCCAAAATAAAGTCAATCTTGAACTTTCTATACATACTCAAAGACTCCTGATGTTACGTCAGCCAAAAAATAAGTCCATTTTGACCCAAGGAACATATTTTTGGCCAAATAATGGTCAACCTTGAACTTTCAATACATACTCAAAGACTCATTATGATGTTAAATCAGCCATACAGAAGTCCATATTTGACCCAAGGAAAATATTTACGGCCTAAGAAATCCTCGATATTGAACTTTCTATACATACTCAGAGACTCCATTTGATGTTACGTCAGCCAAAAAAGAAGTCCATTTTTGACCCAAGGAAAATATTTACGGCCTAAGAAGTCCTCGATATTGAACTTTTTATACATACTCAGAGACTCCATTTGATGTTACGTCAGCCAAAAAAGAAGTCCATATTTGACCCAGGGAACATATTTTTGGCCAAATAATAGTCAATCTTGAACCTTCAATACATACTCCAAGACTCCTTCTTATGTTACGTCAGCCAAAAAAGAAGTCCATATTTGACCAAAGGTACATATTTTTGGCCAAATAATAGTCAATCTTGAACTTTCTATACATACTCAGAGACTCTTTCTGATGTTACGTCAGCCAAAAAATAAGTCCACATTTGACCCAGGGAACATATTTTTGGCCAAATAATAGTCAATCTTGAACTTTTTTATAAATACTCAGAGACTCCTTCTGATGTTACGTCAGCCAAAAAATAAGTCCATATTTGACCCAAGGAACATATTTTTGGCCAAATAATAGTCAATCTTGAACTTTCTATACATACTCAGAGACTCTTTCTGATGTTACGTCAGCCAAAAAATAAGTCCACATTTGACCCAGGGAACATATTTTTGGCCAAATAATAGTCAATCTTGAACTTTTTTATAAATACTCAGAGACTCCTTCTGATGTTAAGGCAGCCAAAAAATAAGTCCATATTTGACCCAAGGAACATATTTTTGGCCAAATAATAGTCAATCTTGAACTTTCTATACATACTCAAAGACTCCTGATGTTACGTCAGCCAAAAAAGAAGTCCATATTTGACTCAAGGAACATATTTTTGGCCAAATAATAGTCAATCTTGAACTTTCAATACATACTCAAAGACTCCTTCTTATGTTACTTCAGCCAAAAAAGAAGTCCATTTTTGACCCAAGGAACATATTTTTTGCCAAATAATGGTCAATCTTGAACTTTCAATACATACTCAAAGACTCCTGATGTCATGTCAGCCAAAAAATAAGTCCATATTTGACCCAAGGAACATATTTTTGGCCAAATAATATTCAATCTTGAACTTTCTATACATACTCAAAGACTCCTGATGTTACGTCAGCCAAAAAATAAGTCCATATTTGACCCAAGGAACATATTTTTGGCCAAATAATAGTCAATCTTGAACTTTTTTATAAATACTCAGAGACTCCTTCTGATGTTACGGCAGCCAAAAAATAAGTCCATATTTGACACAAGCAACATATTTTTGGCCAAATAATAGTCAATCTTGAACTTTCTGTACATACTCAAAAACTCCTGATGTTACGTCAGCCAAAAAAGAAGTCCATATTTGACTCAAGGACTATATTTTTGGCCAAATAATAGTCAATCTTGAAATTTCTATACAATCTCAAAGACTCCTATTGTTACGTCAGCCAAAAAATAAGTCCATATTTGACCCAAGGAACATATTTTTGGCCAAAATAAAGTCAATCTTGAACTTTCTATACATATTCAAAGACTCCTGATGTTACGTCAGCCAAAAAATAAGTCCATTTTGACCCAAGGAACATATTTTTGGCCAAATAATGGTCAATCTTGAACTTTCAATACATACTCGAAGACTCATTCTGATGTTAAATCAGCCATACAGAAGTCCATATTTGACCCAAGGAAAATATTTACGGCCTAAGAAATCCTCGATATTGAACTTTCTATACATACTCAGAGACTCCATTTGATGTTACGTCAGCCAAAAAAGAAGTCCATATTTGACCCAGGGAACATATTTTTGGCCAAATAATAGTCAATCTTGAACTTTCTATTCACACTCAAAGACTCCTGTCAGCCAAAAAATAAGTCCATATTTGACCCAAGGATCATTTTGGCCAAATAATGGTCAATCTTGAACCTTCAATACATACTCAAAGACTCCTTCTTATGTTACGTCAGCCAAAAAAGAAGTCCATATTTGACCAAAGGTACATATTTTTGGCCAAACAAGAGTCAATCTTGAACTTTCTATACATACGCAAAGACTCCTTCTGATGTTACGTCAGCCAAAAAATAAGTCCATATTTGACCCAAGGAACATATTTTTGGCCAAATAATAGTCAATCTTGAACTTTCTATACATACTCAGAGACTCTTTCTGATGTTACGTCAGCCAAAAAATAAGTCCATATTTGACTCAAGGAACATATTTTTGGCCAAATAATAGTCAATCTTGAAATTTCTATACAAACTCAAAGACTCCTATTGTTACGTCAACCAAAAAATATGTCCATATTTGACCCAAGGAACATATTTTTGGCCAAAATAAAGTCAATCTTGAACTTTCTATACATACTCAAAGACTCCTAATGTTACGTCAGCCAAAAAATAAGTCCATTTTGACCCAAGTAACATATTTTTGGCCAAATAATGGTCAATCTTGAACTTTCAATACATACTCAAAGACTCATTCTGATGTTAAATCAGCCATACAGAAGTCCATATTTGACCCAAGGAAAATATTTACGGCCTAAGAAATCCTTGATATTGAACTTTCTATACAGACTCAGAGACTCCATTTGATGTTACGTCAGCCAAAAAAAAAGTCCATATTTGACCCAGGGAACATATTTTTGGCCAAATAATAGTCAATCTTTAACTTTCTATTCACACTCAAAGACTCCTGATTTTACGTCAGCCAAAAAATAAGTCCATATTTGACCCAAGGATCATTTTGGCCAAATAATTGTCAATCTTGAACCTTCAATACATACTCAAAGACTCCTTCTTATGTTACGTCAGCCAAAAAAGAAGTCCATATTTGACCAAAGGTACATATTTTTGGCCAAATAATAGTCATTCTTGAACTTTCTATACATGCTCAGAGACTCTTTCTGATGTTACGTCAGCCACAAAATATGTCCACATTTGACCCAGGGAACATATTTTTGGCCAAATAATAGTCAATCTTGAACTTTTTTATAAATACTCAGAGACTCCTTCTGATGTTACGTCAGCCAAAAAATAAGTCCATATTTAACCCAAGGAACATATTTTTGGCCAAATAATAGTCAATCTTGATCTTTCTATACATACTCAAAGACTCCTGATGTTACGTCAGCCAAAAAATAAGTCCATATTTGACCCAAGGAACATATTTTTGGCCAAATAATGGTCAATCTTGAACTTTCAATACATACTCAAAGACTCCTTCTTATGTTACGTCAGCCAAAAAAGAAGTCCATTTTTGACCCAAGGAACATATTTTTTGCCAAATAATGGTCAATCTTGAACTTTCAATACATACTCAAAGACTCCTGATGTCATGTCAGCCAAAAAACAAGTCCATATTTGACCCAAGGAACATATTTTTGGCCAAATATTATTCAATCTTGAACTTTCTATACATACTCAAAGACTCCTGATGTTACGTCAGCCAAAAAAGAAGTCCATATTTGACCCAAGGAACATATTTTTGGCCAAATAATAGTCAATCTTGAACTTTTTTATAAATACTCAGAGACTCCTTCTGATGTTACGGCAGCCAAAAAATAAGTCCATATTTGACCCAAGGAACATATTTTTGGCCAAATAATAGTCAATCTTGAACTTTCTATACATACTCAAAGACTCCTGATGTTACGTCAGCCAAAAAAGAAGTCCATATTTGACTCAAGGAACATATTTTTGGCCAAATAATAGTCAATCTTGAAATTTCTATACAAACTCAAAGACTCCTATTGTTACGTCAACCAAAAAATATGTCCATATTTGACCCAAGGAACATATTTTTGGCCAAAATAAAGTCAATCTTGAACTTTCTATACATACTCAAAGACTCCTGATGTTACGTCAGCCAAAAAATAAGTCCATTTTGACCCAAGTAACATATTTTTGGCCAAATAATGGTCAATCTTGAACTTTCAATACATACTCAAAGACTCATTCTGATGTTAAATCAGCCATACAGAAGTCCATATTTGACCCAAGGAAAATATTTACGGCCTAAGAAATCCTCGATATTGAACTTTCTATACATACTCAGAGACTCCATTTGATGTTACGTCAGCCAAAAAAAAAGTCCATATTTGACCCAGGGAACATATTTTTGGCCGAATAATAGTCAATCTATAACTTTCTATTCACACTCAAAGACTCCTGATGTTACGTCAGCCAAAAAATAAGTCCATATTTGACCCAAGGATCATTTTGGCCAAATAATGGTCAATCTTGAACCTTCAATACATACTCAAAGACTCCTTCTTATGTTACGTCAGCCAAAAAAGAAGTCCATATTTGACCAAAGGTACATATTTTTGGCCAAATAATAGTCATTCTTGAACTTTCTATACATGCTCAGAGACTCTTTCTGATGTTACGTCAGCCACAAAATATGTCCACATTTGACCCAGGGAACATATTTTTGGCCAAATAATAGTCAATCTTGAACTTTTTTATAAATACTCAGAGACTCCTTCTGATGTTACGTCAGCCAAAAAATAAGTCCATATTTAACCCAAGGAACATATTTTTGGCCAAATAATAGTCAATCTTGATCTTTCTATACATACTCAAAGACTCCTGATGTTACGTCAGCCAAAAAATAAGTCCATATTTGACCCAAGGAACATATTTTTGGCCAAATAATGGTCAATCTTGAACTTTCAATACATACTCAAAGACTCCTTCTTATGTTACGTCAGCCAAAAAAGAAGTCCATTTTTGACCCAAGGAACATATTTTTTGCCAAATAATGGTCAATCTTGAACTTTCAATACATACTCAAAGACTCCTGATGTCATGTCAGCCAAAAAACAAGTCCATATTTGACCCAAGGAACATATTTTTGGCCAAATATTATTCAATCTTGAACTTTCTATACATACTCATAGACTCCTGATGTTACGTCAGCCAAAAAAGAAGTCCATATTTGACCCAAGGAACATATTTTTGGCCAAATAATAGTCAATCTTGAACTTTTTTATAAATACTCAGAGACTCCTTCTGATGTTACGGCAGCCAAAAAATAAGTCCATATTTGACCCAAGGAACATATTTTTGGCCAAATAATAGTCAATCTTGAACTTTCTATACATACTCAAAGACTCCTGATGTTACGTCAGCCAAAAAAGAAGTCCATATTTGACTCAAGGAACATATTTTTGGCCAAATAATAGTCAATCTTGAAATTTCTATACAAACTCAAAGACTCCTATTGTTACGTCAACCAAAAAATATGTCCATATTTGACCCAAGGAACATATTTTTGGCCAAAATAAAGTCAATCTTGAACTTTCTATACATACTCAAAGACTCCTGATGTTACGTCAGCCAAAAAATAAGTCCATTTTGACCCAAGTAACATATTTTTGGCCAAATAATGGTCAATCTTGAACTTTCAATACATACTCAAAGACTCATTCTGATGTTAAATCAGCCATACAGAAGTCCATATTTGACCCAAGGAAAATATTTACGGCCTAAGAAATCCTCGATATTGAACTTTCTATACATACTCAGAGACTCCATTTGATGTTACGTCAGCCAAAAAAAAAGTCCATATTTGACCCAGGGAACATATTTTTGGCCGAATAATAGTCAATCTATAACTTTCTATTCACACTCAAAGACTCCTGATGTTACGTCAGCCAAAAAATAAGTCCATATTTGACCCAAGGATCATTTTGGCCAAATAATGGTCAATCTTGAACCTTCAATACATACTCAAAGACTCCTTCTTATGTTACGTCAGCCAAAAAAGAAGTCCATATTTGACCAAAGGTACATATTTTTGGCCAAATAATAGTCATTCTTGAACTTTCTATACATGCTCAGAGACTCTTTCTGATGTTACGTCAGCCACAAAATATGTCCACATTTGACCCAGGGAACATATTTTTGGCCAAATAATAGTCAATCTTGAACTTTTTTATAAATACTCAGAGACTCCTTCTGATGTTACGTCAGCCAAAAAATAAGTCCATATTTAACCCAAGGAACATATTTTTGGCCAAATAATAGTCAATCTTGATCTTTCTATACATACTCAAAGACTCCTGATGTTACGTCAGCCAAAAAATAAGTCCATATTTGACCCAAGGAACATATTTTTGGCCAAATAATGGTCAATCTTGAACTTTCAATACATACTCAAAGACTCCTTCTTATGTTACGTCAGCCAAAAAAGAAGTCCATTTTTGACCCAAGGAACATATTTTTTGCCAAATAATGGTCAATCTTGAACTTTCAATACATACTCAAAGACTCCTGATGTCATGTCAGCCAAAAAACAAGTCCATATTTGACCCAAGGAACATATTTTTGGCCAAATATTATTCAATCTTGAACTTTCTATACATACTCAAAGACTCCTGATGTTACGTCAGCCAAAAAAGAAGTCCATATTTGACCCAAGGAACATATTTTTGGCCAAATAATAGTCAATCTTGAACTTTTTTATAAATACTCAGAGACTCCTTCTGATGTTACGGCAGCCAAAAAATAAGTCCATATTTGACCCAAGGAACATATTTTTGGCCAAATAATAGTCAATCTTGAACTTTCTATACATACTCAAAGACTCCTGATGTTACGTCAGCCAAAAAAGAAGTCCATATTTGACTCAAGGAACATATTTTTGGCCAAATAATAGTCAATCTTGAAATTTCTATACAAACTCAAAGACTCCTATTGTTACGTCAACCAAAAAATATGTCCATATTTGACCCAAGGAACATATTTTTGGCCAAAATAAAGTCAATCTTGAACTTTCTATACATACTCAAAGACTCCTGATGTTACGTCAGCCAAAAAATAAGTCCATTTTGACCCAAGTAACATATTTTTGGCCAAATAATGGTCAATCTTGAACTTTCAATACATACTCAAAGACTCATTCTGATGTTAAATCAGCCATACAGAAGTCCATATTTGACCCAAGGAAAATATTTACGGCCTAAGAAATCCTCGATATTGAACTTTCTATACATACTCAGAGACTCCATTTGATGTTATGTCAGCCAAAAAAAAAGTCCATATTTGACCCAGGGAACATATTTTTGGCCGAATAATAGTCAATCTATAACTTTCTATTCACACTCAAAGACTCCTGATGTTACGTCAGCCAAAAAATAAGTCCATATTTGACCCAAGGATCATTTTGGCCAAATAATGGTCAATCTTGAACCTTCAATACATACTCAAAGACTCCTTCTTATGTTACGTCAGCCAAAAAAGAAGTCCATATTTGACCAAAGGTACATATTTTTGGCCAAATAATAGTCAATCTTGAACATCTATACATGCTCAGAGACTCTTTCTGATGTTACGTCAGCCACAAAATAAGTCCACATTTGACCCAGGGAACATATTTTTGGCCAAATAATAGTCAATCTTGATCTTTCTATACATACTCAAAGACTCCTTCTTATGTTACGTCAGCCAAAAAATAAGTCCATATTTGACCCAAGGAACATATTTTTGGCCAAATAATGGTCAATCTTGAACTTTCAATACATACTCAAAGACTCCTTCTTATGTTACGTCAGCCAAAAAAGAAGTCCATTTTTGACCCAAGGAACATATTTTTGGCCAAATAATAGTCAATCTTGATCTTTCTATACATACTCAAAGACTCCTGATGTTACGTCAGCCAAAAAATAAGTCCATATTTGACCCAAGGAACATATTTTTGGCCAAATAATGGTCAATCTTGAACTTTCAATACATACTCAAAGACTCCTTCTTATGTTACGTCAGCCAAAAAAGAAGTCCATTTTTGACCCAAGGAACATATTTTTGGCCAAATAATGGTCAATCTTGAACTTTCAATACATACTCAAAGACTCCTGATGTCATGTCAGCCAAAAAACAAGTCCATATTTGACCCAAGGAACATATTTTTGGCCAAATATTATTCAATCTTGAACTTTTTGTACATACTCAAAGACTCCTGATGTCATGTCAGCCAAAAAAGAAGTCCATATTTGACCCAAGGAACATATTTTTGGCCAAATAATAGTCAATCTTGAACTTTTTTATAAATACTCAGAGACTCCTTCTGATGTTACGGCAGCCAAAAAATAAGTCCATATTTGACCCAAGGAACATATTTTTGGCCAAATAATAGTCAATCTTGAACTTTCTATACATACTCAAAGACTCCTGATGTTACGTCAGCCAAAAAAGAAGTCCATATTTGACTCAAGGAACATATTTTTGGCCAAATAATAGTCAATCTTGAAATTTCTATACAAACTCAAAGACTCCTATTGTTACGTCAGCCAAAAAATATGTCCATATTTGACCCAAGGAACATATTTTTGGCCAAAATAAAGTCAATCTTGAACTTTCTATACATACTCAAAGACTCCTGATGTTACGTCAGCCAAAAAATAAGTCCATTTTGACCCAAGTAACATATTTTTGGCCAAATAATGGTCAATCTTGAACTTTCAATACATACTCAAAGACTCATTCTGATGTTAAATCAGCCATACAGAAGTCCATATTTGACCCAAGGAAAATATTTACGGCCTAAGAAATCCTCGATATTGAACTTTCTATACATACTCAGAGACTCCATTTGATGTTACGTCAGCCAAAAAAAAAGTCCATATTTGACCCAGGGAACATATTTTTGGCCAAATAATAGTCAATCTTTAACTTTCTATTCACACTCAAAGACTCCTGATGTTACGTCAGCCAAAAAATAAGTCCATATTTGACCCAAGGATCATTTTGGCCAAATAATGGTCAATCTTGAACCTTCAATACATACTCAAAGACTCCTTCTTATGTTACGTCAGCCAAAAAAGAAGTCCATATTTGACCAAAGGTACATATTTTTGGCCAAATAATAGTCAATCTTGAACATCTATACATGCTCAGAGACTCTTTCTGATGTTACGTCAGCCACAAAATAAGTCCACAATTGACCCAGGGAACATATTTTTGGCCAAATAATAGTCAATCTTGAACTTTTTTATAAATACTCAGAGACTCCTTCTGATGTTACGTCAGCCAAAAAATAAGTCCATATTTAACCCAAGGAACATATTTTTGGCCAAATAATAGTCAATCTTGATCTTTCTATACATACTCAAAGACTCCTGATGTTACGTCAGCCAAAAAATAAGTCCATATTTGACCCAAGGAACATATTTTTGGCCAAATAATGGTCAATCTTGAACTTTCAATACATACTCAAAGACTCCTTCTTATGTTACGTCAGCCAAAAAAGAAGTCCATTTTTGACCCAAGGAACATATTTTTGGCCAAATAATGGTCAATCTTGAACTTTCAATACATACTCAAAGACTCCTGATGTCATGTCAGCCAAAAAACAAGTCCATATTTGACCCACGGAACATATTTTTGGCCAAATATTATTCAATCTTGAACTTTTTGTACATACTCAAAGACTCCTGATGTCATGTCAGCCAAAAAAGAAGTCCATATTTGACCCAAGGAACATATTTTTTTGCCAAATAATAGTCAATCTTGAACTTTTTTATAAATACTCAGAGACTCCTTCTGATGTTACGGCAGCCAAAAAATAAGTCCATATTTGACCCAAGGAACATATTTTTGGCCAAATAATAGTCAATCTTGAACTTTCTATACATACTCAAAGACTCCTGATGTTACGTCAGCCAAAAAAGAAGTCCATATTTGACTCAAGGAACATATTTTTGGCCAAATAATAGTCAATCTTGAAATTTCTATACAAACTCAAAGACTCCTATTGTTACGTCAGCCAAAAAATATGTCCATATTTGACCCAAGGAACATATTTTTGGCCAAAATAAAGTCAATCTTGAACTTTCTATATATACTCAAAGACTCCTGATGTTACGTCAGCCAAAAAATAAGTCCATTTTGACCCAAGGAACATATTTTTGGCCAAATAATGGTCAATCTTGAATTTTCAATACATACTCAAAGACTCATTCTGATGTTAAATCAGCCATACAGAAGTCCATATTTGACCCAAGGAAAATATTTACGGCCTAAGAAATCCTCGATATTGAACTTTCTATACATACTCAGAGACTCCATTTGATGTTACGTCAGCCAAAAAAGAAGTCCATATTTGACCCAGGGAACATATTTTTGGCCAAATAATAGTCAATCTTTAACTTTCTATTCACACTCAAAGACTCCTGATGATACGTCAGCCAAAAAATAAGTCCATATTTGACCCAAGGATCAATTTGGCCAAATAATGGTCAATCTTGAACCTTCAATACATACTCAAAGACTCCTTCTTATGTTACGTCAGCCAAAAAAGAAGTCCATATTTGACCAAAGGTACATATTTTTGGCCAAATAATAGTCAATCTTGAACTTTCTATACATACTCAGAGACTTTTTCTGATGTTACGTCAGCAAAAAAATAAGTCCACATTTGACCCAGGGAACATATTTTTGGCCAAATAATAGTCAATCTTGAACTTTTTTATAAATACTCAGAGACTCCTTCTGATGTTACGTCAGCCAAAAAATAAGTCCACATTTGACCCAAGGAACATATTTTTGGCCAAATAATAGCCAATCTTGATCTTTCTATACATACTCAAAGACTCCTGATGTTACGTCAGCCAAAAAATAAGTCCATATTTGACCCAAGGAACATATTTTTGGCCAAATAATGGTCAATCTTGAACTTTCAATACATACTCAAAGACTCCTTCTTATGTTACGTCAGCCAAAAAAGAAGTCCATTTTTGACCCAAGGAACATATTTTTTGCCAAATAATGGTCAATCTTGAACTTTCAATACATACTCAAAGACTCCTGATGTCATGTCAGCCAAAAAACAAGTCCATATTTGACCCAAGGAACATATTTTTGGCCAAATATTATTCAATCTTGAACTTCCTATACATACTCAAAGACTCCTGATGTTACATCAGCCAAAAAAGAAGTCCATTTTTGACCCAAGGAACATATTTTTGGCCAAATAATAGTCAATCTTGAACTTTTTTATAAATACTCAGAGACTCCTTCTGATGTTACGGCAGCCAAAAAATAAGTCCATATTTGACCCAAGGAACATATTTTTGGCCAAATAATAGTCAATCTTGAACTTTCTTTACATACTCAAAGACTCCTGATGTTACGTCAGCCAAAAAAGAAGTCCATATTTGACTCAAGGAACATATTTTTGGCCAAATAATAGTCAATCTTGAAATTTCTATACAAACTCAAAGACTCCTATTGTTACGTCAGCCAAAAAATATGTCCATATTTGACCCAAGGAACATATTTTTGGCCAAAATAAAGTCAATCTTGAACTTTCTATATATACTCAAAGACTCCTGATGTTACGTCAGCCAAAAAATAAGTCCATTTTGACCCAAGGAACATATTTTTGGCCAAATAATGGTCAATCTTGAACTTTCAATACATACTCAAAGACTCATTCTGATGTTAAATCAGCCATACAGAAGTCCATATTTGACCCAAGGAAAATATTTACGGCCTAAGAAATCCTCGATATTGAACTTTCTATACATACTCAGAGACTCCATTTGATGTTACGTCAGCCAAAAAAGAAGTCCATATTTGACCCAGGGAACATATTTTTGGCCAAATAATAGTCAATCTTTAACTTTCTATTCACACTCAAAGACTCCTGATGATACGTCAGCCAAAAAATAAGTCCATATTTGACCCAAGGATCATTTTGGCCAAATAATGGTCAATCTTGAACCTTCAATACATACTCAAAGACTCCTTCTTATGTTACGTCAGCCAAAAAAGAAGTCCATATTTGACCAAAGGTACATATTTTTGGCCAAATAATAGTCATTCTTGAACTTTCTATACATGCTCAGAGACTCTTTCTGATGTTACGTCAGCCACAAAATAAGTCCACAATTGACCCAGGGAACATATTTTTGGCCAAATAATAGTCAATCTTGAACTTTTTTATAAATACTCAGAGACTCCTTCTGATGTTACGTCAGCCAAAAAATAAGTCCATATTTAACCCAAGGAACATATTTTTGGCCAAATAATAGTCAATCTTGATCTTTCTATACATACTCAAAGACTCCTGATGTTACGTCAGCCAAAAAATAAGTCCATATTTGACCCAAGGAACATATTTTTGGCCAAATAATGGTCAATCTTGAACTTTCAATACATACTCAAAGACTCCTTCTTATGTTACGTCAGCCAAAAAAGAAGTCCATTTTTGACCCAAGGAACATATTTTTGGCCAAATAATGGTCAATCTTGAACTTTCAATACATACTCAAAGACTCCTGATGTCATGTCAGCCAAAAAACAAGTCCATATTTGACCCACGGAACATATTTTTGGCCAAATATTATTCAATCTTGAACTTTTTGTACATACTCAAAGACTCCTGATGTCATGTCAGCCAAAAAAGAAGTCCATATTTGACCCAAGGAACATATTTTTTTGCCAAATAATAGTCAATCTTGAACTTTTTTATAAATACTCAGAGACTCCTTCTGATGTTACGGCAGCCAAAAAATAAGTCCATATTTGACCCAAGGAACATATTTTTGGCCAAATAATAGTCAATCTTGAACTTTCTATACATACTCAAAGACTCCTGATGTTACGTCAGCCAAAAAAGAAGTCCATATTTGACTCAAGGAACATATTTTTGGCCAAATAATAGTCAATCTTGAAATTTCTATACAAACTCAAAGACTCCTATTGTTACGTCAGCCAAAAAATATGTCCATATTTGACCCAAGGAACATATTTTTGGCCAAAATAAAGTCAATCTTGAACTTTCTATATATACTCAAAGACTCCTGATGTTACGTCAGCCAAAAAATAAGTCCATTTTGACCCAAGGAACATATTTTTGGCCAAATAATGGTCAATCTTGAATTTTCAATACATACTCAAAGACTCATTCTGATGTTAAATCAGCCATACAGAAGTCCATATTTGACCCAAGGAAAATATTTACGGCCTAAGAAATCCTCGATATTGAACTTTCTATACATACTCAGAGACTCCATTTGATGTTACGTCAGCCAAAAAAGAAGTCCATATTTGACCCAGGGAACATATTTTTGGCCAAATAATAGTCAATCTTTAACTTTCTATTCACACTCAAAGACTCCTGATGATACGTCAGCCAAAAAATAAGTCCATATTTGACCCAAGGATCAATTTGGCCAAATAATGGTCAATCTTGAACCTTCAATACATACTCAAAGACTCCTTCTTATGTTACGTCAGCCAAAAAAGAAGTCCATATTTGACCAAAGGTACATATTTTTGGCCAAATAATAGTCAATCTTGAACTTTCTATACATACTCAGAGACTTTTTCTGATGTTACGTCAGCAAAAAAATAAGTCCACATTTGACCCAGGGAACATATTTTTGGCCAAATAATAGTCAATCTTGAACTTTTTTATAAATACTCAGAGACTCCTTCTGATGTTACGTCAGCCAAAAAATAAGTCCACATTTGACCCAAGGAACATATTTTTGGCCAAATAATAGCCAATCTTGATCTTTCTATACATACTCAAAGACTCCTGATGTTACGTCAGCCAAAAAATAAGTCCATATTTGACCCAAGGAACATATTTTTGGCCAAATAATGGTCAATCTTGAACTTTCAATACATACTCAAAGACTCCTTCTTATGTTACGTCAGCCAAAAAAGAAGTCCATTTTTGACCCAAGGAACATATTTTTTGCCAAATAATGGTCAATCTTGAACTTTCAATACATACTCAAAGACTCCTGATGTCATGTCAGCCAAAAAACAAGTCCATATTTGACCCAAGGAACATATTTTTGGCCAAATATTATTCAATCTTGAACTTCCTATACATACTCAAAGACTCCTGATGTTACATCAGCCAAAAAAGAAGTCCATTTTTGACCCAAGGAACATATTTTTGGCCAAATAATAGTCAATCTTGAACTTTTTTATAAATACTCAGAGACTCCTTCTGATGTTACGGCAGCCAAAAAATAAGTCCATATTTGACCCAAGGAACATATTTTTGGCCAAATAATAGTCAATCTTGAACTTTCTTTACATACTCAAAGACTCCTGATGTTACGTCAGCCAAAAAAGAAGTCCATATTTGACTCAAGGAACATATTTTTGGCCAAATAATAGTCAATCTTGAAATTTCTATACAAACTCAAAGACTCCTATTGTTACGTCAGCCAAAAAATATGTCCATATTTGACCCAAGGAACATATTTTTGGCCAAAATAAAGTCAATCTTGAACTTTCTATATATACTCAAAGACTCCTGATGTTACGTCAGCCAAAAAATAAGTCCATTTTGACCCAAGGAACATATTTTTGGCCAAATAATGGTCAATCTTGAACTTTCAATACATACTCAAAGACTCATTCTGATGTTAAATCAGCCATACAGAAGTCCATATTTGACCCAAGGAAAATATTTACGGCCTAAGAAATCCTCGATATTGAACTTTCTATACATACTCAGAGACTCCATTTGATGTTACGTCAGCCAAAAAAGAAGTCCATATTTGACCCAGGGAACATATTTTTGGCCAAATAATAGTCAATCTTTAACTTTCTATTCACACTCAAAGACTCCTGATGATACGTCAGCCAAAAAATAAGTCCATATTTGACCCAAGGATCATTTTGGCCAAATAATGGTCAATCTTGAACCTTCAATACATACTCAAAGACTCCTTCTTATGTTACGTCAGCCAAAAAAGAAGTCCATATTTGACCAAAGGTACATATTTTTGGCCAAATAATAGTCATTCTTGAACTTTCTATACATGCTCAAAGACTCCTGATGTTACGTCAGCCAAAAAATAAGTCCATATTTGACCCAAGGAACATATTTTTGGCCAAATAATGGTCAATCTTGAACTTTCAATACATACTCAAAGACTCCTTCTTATGTTACGTCAGCCAAAAAAGAAGTCCATTTTTGACCCAAGGAACATATTTTTTGCCAAATAATGGTCAATCTTGAACTTTCAATACATACTCAAAGACTCCTGATGTCATGTCAGCCAAAAAACAAGTCCATATTTGACCCAAGGAACATATTTTTGGCCAAATATTATTCAATCTTGAACTTTCTATACATACTCAAAGACTCCTGATGTTACGTCAGCCAAAAAAGAAGTCCATATTTGACCCAAGGAACATATTTTTGGCCAAATAATAGTCAATCTTGAACTTTTTTATAAATACTCAGAGACTCCTTCTGATGTTACGGCAGCCAAAAAATAAGTCCATATTTGACCCAAGGAACATATTTTTGGCCAAATAATAGTCAATCTTGAACTTTCTATACATACTCAAAGACTCCTGATGTTACGTCAGCCAAAAAAGAAGTCCATATTTGACTCAAGGAACATATTTTTGGCCAAATAATAGTCAATCTTGAAATTTCTATACAAACTCAAAGACTCCTATTGTTACGTCAACCAAAAAATATGTCCATATTTGACCCAAGGAACATATTTTTGGCCAAAATAAAGTCAATCTTGAACTTTCTATACATACTCAAAGACTCCTGATGTTACGTCAGCCAAAAAATAAGTCCATTTTGACCCAAGTAACATATTTTTGGCCAAATAATGGTCAATCTTGAACTTTCAATACATACTCAAAGACTCATTCTGATGTTAAATCAGCCATACAGAAGTCCATATTTGACCCAAGGAAAATATTTACGGCCTAAGAAATCCTCGATATTGAACTTTCTATACATACTCAGAGACTCCATTTGATGTTACGTCAGCCAAAAAAAAAGTCCATATTTGACCCAGGGAACATATTTTTGGCCGAATAATAGTCAATCTATAACTTTCTATTCACACTCAAAGACTCCTGATGTTACGTCAGCCAAAAAATAAGTCCATATTTGACCCAAGGATCATTTTGGCCAAATAATGGTCAATCTTGAACCTTCAATACATACTCAAAGACTCCTTCTTATGTTACGTCAGCCAAAAAAGAAGTCCATATTTGACCAAAGGTACATATTTTTGGCCAAATAATAGTCATTCTTGAACTTTCTATACATGCTCAGAGACTCTTTCTGATGTTACGTCAGCCACAAAATATGTCCACATTTGACCCAGGGAACATATTTTTGGCCAAATAATAGTCAATCTTGAACTTTTTTATAAATACTCAGAGACTCATTCTGATGTTACGTCAGCCAAAAAATAAGTCCATATTTAACCCAAGGAACATATTTTTGGCCAAATAATAGTCAATCTTGATCTTTCTATACATACTCAAAGACTCCTGATGTTACGTCAGCCAAAAAATAAGTCCATATTTGACCCAAGGAACATATTTTTGGCCAAATAATGGTCAATCTTGAACTTTCAATACATACTCAAAGACTCCTTCTTATGTTACGTCAGCCAAAAAAGAAGTCCATTTTTGACCCAAGGAACATATTTTTTGCCAAATAATGGTCAATCTTGAACTTTCAATACATACTCAAAGACTCCTGATGTCATGTCAGCCAAAAAACAAGTCCATATTTGACCCAAGGAACATATTTTTGGCCAAATATTATTCAATCTTGAACTTTCTATACATACTCAAAGACTCCTGATGTTACGTCAGCCAAAAAAGAAGTCCATATTTGACCCAAGGAACATATTTTTGGCCAAATAATAGTCAATCTTGAACTTTTTTATAAATACTCAGAGACTCCTTCTGATGTTACGGCAGCCAAAAAATAAGTCCATATTTGACCCAAGGAACATATTTTTGGCCAAATAATAGTCAATCTTGAACTTTCTATACATACTCAAAGACTCCTGATGTTACGTCAGCCAAAAAAGAAGTCCATATTTGACTCAAGGAACATATTTTTGGCCAAATAATAGTCAATCTTGAAATTTCTATACAAACTCAAAGACTCCTATTGTTACGTCAACCAAAAAATATGTCCATATTTGACCCAAGGAACATATTTTTGGCCAAAATAAAGTCAATCTTGAACTTTCTATACATACTCAAAGACTCCTGATGTTACGTCAGCCAAAAAATAAGTCCATTTTGACCCAAGTAACATATTTTTGGCCAAATAATGGTCAATCTTGAACTTTCAATACATACTCAAAGACTCATTCTGATGTTAAATCAGCCATACAGAAGTCCATATTTGACCCAAGGAAAATATTTACGGCCTAAGAAATCCTCGATATTGAACTTTCTATACATACTCAGAGACTCCATTTGATGTTACGTCAGCCAAAAAAGAAGTGCATATTTGACCCAGGGAACATATTTTTGGCCAAATAATAGTCAATCTTGAAATTTCTATACAAACTCAAAGACTCCTATTGTTACGTCAGCCAAAAAATAAGTCCATATTTGACCCAAGGAACATATTTTTGGCCAAAATAAAGTAAATCTTGAACTTTCTATACATACTCAAAGACTCCTGATGTTACGTCAGCAAAAAAATAAGTCAATTTTCATCAGGAGTCTTTGAGTATGTATAGAAAGTTCAAGATTGAATATTATTTGGCCAAAAATATGTTCCTTGGGTCAAATATGGACTTATTTTTTGGCTGACATGACATCAGGAGTCTTTGAGTATGTATTGAAAGTTCAAGATTGACCATTATTTGGCAAAAAATATGTTCCTTGGGTCAAAAATGGACTTCTTTTTTGGCTGACGTAACATAAGAAGGAGTCTTTGAGTATGTATTGAAAGTTCAAGATTGACCATTATTTGGCCAAAAATATGTTCCTTGAGTCAAATATGGACTTCTTTTTTGGCTGACGTAACATCAGGAGTCTTTGAGTATGTATAGAAAGTTCAAGATTGACTTTATTTTGGCCAAAAATATGTTCCTTGGGTCAAATATGGACTTATTTTTTGGCTGACGTAACAATAGGAGTCTTTGAGTTTGTATAGAAATTTCAAGATTGACTATTATTTGGCCAAAAATATGTTCCTTGAGTCAAATATGGACTTCTTTTTTGGCTGACGTAACATCAGGAGTCTTTGAGTATGTACAAAAAGTTCAAGATTGACTATTATTTGGCCAAAAATATGTTCCTTGGGTCAAATATGGACTTATTTTTTGGCTGCCGTAACATCAGAAGGAGTCTCTGAGTATTTATAAAAAAGTTCAAGATTGACTATTATTTGGCCAAAAATATGTTCCTTGGGTCAAATATGGACTTATTTTTTGGCTGACGTAACATCAGGAGTCTTTGAGTATGTATAGAAAGTTCAAGATTGAATATTATTTGGCCAAAAATATGTTCCTTGGGTCAAATATGGACTTATTTTTTGGCTGACATGACATCAGGAGTCTTTGAGTATGTATTGAAAGTTCAAGATTGACCATTATTTGGCCAAAAATATGTTCCTTGAGTCAAATATGGACTTCTTTTTTGGCTGACGTAACATCAGGAATCTTTAAGTATGTATAGAAAGTTCAAGATTGACTATTATTTGGCCAAAAATATGTTCCTTGGGTCAAATATGGACTTATTTTTTGGCTGCCGTAACATCAGAAGGAGTCTCTGAGTATTTATAAAAAAGTTCAAGATTGACTATTATTTGGCCAAAAATATGTTCCCTGGGTCAAATGTGGACTTATTTTTTGGCTGACGTAACATCAGAAAGAGTCTCTGAGTATTTATAGAAAGTTCAAGATTGACTATTATTTGGCCAAAAATATGTTCCTTGGGTCAAATATGGACTTATTTTTTGGCTGACGTAACATCAGGAGTCTTTGAGTATGTATAGAAAGTTCAAGATTGACTATTATTTGGCCAATAATATGTTCCTTGGGTCAAAAATTGACTTATTTTTTGGCTGACGTAACATCAGGAGTCTTTGAGTATGTATAGAAAGATCAAGATTGACTATTATTCGGCCAAAAATATGTTCCTTGGGTCAAATATGGACTTCTGTATGGCTGATTTACCATCAGAAGGAGTCTGAGAGAAAGTATAGAAATTTCAAGATCGAGGGCAATATTTACCTTGAGTAGGTCAAAAGGGACCTCTTTATGGCTGATTTAACATCAGAAGGAGTCTCTAAATGTATATAGTTTAAATCTATTTGAAGACCCTTTGACCAGAAATAAGTTCAAAAGGTCAGATATAGACATCTATATGGTTTATGAAGCATCAGAAGGAGTCTTTGAGTATGTATAGAAAGTTCAAGGTTGACTAATATTTGGCCAAAAATATGTTCCTTGGGTCAAATATGGACTTCTTTTTTGGCTGACATAGAAAGGAACGTCAGCCAAAGACTCTGAGTCTCTGAGAAGGAGTCTCTGAGTATATATAGAAAGTTCAAGATTGACTATTATTTGGCAAAAAAATATGTACCTCGGGTCAAATATGGACTTCTTTATTGGCTGACGTAACATCAGAAGGAGTCTCTGAGTATGTATAGACAGTTCAATATTGACTATTATTTGGCCAAAAATATGTTCCTTGGGTCAAAGATGGACTTATTTTTTGGCTGACGTAACATCTGGAGTCTTTGAGTATGTATTGAAAGTTCAAGATTGACAATTTTTTGGCCAAAAATATGTTGGTTCAAATATGGACTTATTTTTTGGCTGACATAACATCAGGAGTCTTTAAATATGTATTGAAAGTTCAAGATTGACCATTATTTGGCCAAAAATATGTTTCTTGGGTCAAATATGGACTTATTTTTAGGCTGACATAACATCAAGAGTATTTAAATATGTATTGAAAGTTCAAGATTGACCATTATTTGGCCAAAAATATGTTCCTTGGGTCAAATATGGACTTCTTTTTTGGCTGACGTAACATAAGAAGGAGTCTTTGAGTATGTATTGAAATATCAAGATTGACCATTATTTGGCCAAAAATATGTTCCTTGGGTCAAATATTGACTTATTTTTTTGCCTGACATAACATCAGGAGTCTTTGAGTATGTATTGAACGTTCAAGATTGACCATTTTTTGGCCAAAAACATGATCCTTGGGTCAAATATGGACTTATTTTTTGGCTGACGTAACATCAGGAGTCTTTGAGTGTGAATAGAAAGTTCAAGATTGACTATTATTTGGCCAAAAATATGTTCCCTGGGTCAAATATGGACTTCTTTTTTTGGCTGACGTAACATCAAATGGAGTCTCTGAGTATGTATAGAAAGTTCAATATCGAGGATTTCTTAGGCCGTAAATATTTTCCTTGGGTCAAATATGGACTTCTGTATGGCTGATTTAACATCAGAATGAGTCTTTGAGTATGTATTGAAAGTTCAAGATTGAGCATTATTTGGCCAAAAATATGTTCCTTGGGTCAAAATGGACTTATTTTTTGGCTGACGTAACATCAGGTGTCTTTGAGTATGTATAGAAAGTTCAAGATTGACTTTATTTTTGCCAAAAATATGTTCCTTGGGTCAAATATGGACTTATTTTTTGGCTGACATGACATCAGGAGTCTTTGAGTATGTATTGAAAGTTCAAGATTGACCATTATTTGGCAAAAAATATGTTCCTTGGGTCAAAAATGGACTTCTTTTTTGGCTGACGTAACATAAGAAGGAGTCTTTGAGTATGTATTGAAAGTTCAAGATTGACCATTATTTGGCCAAAAATATGTTCCTTGGGTCAAATATGGACTTCTTTTTTGGCTGACGTAACATAAGAAGGAGTCTTTGAGTATGTATTGAAAGTTCAATATTGACCATTATTTGGCCAAAAATATGTTCCTTGAGTCAAATATGGACTTCTTTTTTGGCTGACGTAACATCAGGAGTCTTTGAGTATGTATAGAAAGTTCAAGATTGACTATTATTTGGCCAAAAATATGTTCCTTGGGTCAAATATGGACTTATTTTTTGGCTGCCGTAACATCAGAAGGAGTCTCTGAGTATTTATAAAAAAGTTCAAGATTGACTATTATTTGGCCAAAAATATGTTCCCTGGGTCAAATGTGGACTTATTTTTTGGCTGACGTAACATCAGAAAGAGTCTCTGAGTATTTATAGAAAGTTCAAGATTGACTATTATTTGCCCAAAAATATGTTCCTTGGGTCAAATATGGACTTATTTTTTGGCTGACGTAACATCAGAAGGAGTCTTTGAGTATGTATAGAAAGTTCAAGATTGACTATTATTTGGCCAATAATATGTTTCTTGGGTCAAAAATTGACTTATTTTTTGGCTGACGTAACATCAGGAGTCTTTGAGTATGTATAGAAAGATCAAGATTGACTATTATTCGGCCAAAAATATGTTCCTTGGATCAAATATGGACTTCTGTATGGCTGATTTACCATCAGAAGGAGTCTGAGAGAAAGTATAGAAATTTCAAGATCGAGGGCAATATTTACCTTGAGTAGGTCAAAAGGGACTTCTTTATGGCTGATTTAACATCAGAAGGAGTCTCTAAATGTAAATAGTTTAAATCCATTTGAAGACCCTTTGACCAGAAATAAGTTCAAAAGGTCAGATATAGACATCTATATGGTTTATGAAGCATCAGAAGGAGTCTTTGAGTATGTATAGAAAGTTCAAGATTGACTATTATTTGGCCAAAAATATGTTCCCTGGGTCAAATATGGACTTCTTTTTTGCCTGACGTAACATCAGAAGGAGTCTCTGAGTATGTATAGGAAGTTCAAGGTTGACTAATATTTGGCCAAAAATATGTTCCTTGGGTCAAATATGGACTTCTTTTTAAGCTGACATAGAAAGGAACGTCAGCCAAAGTCTCTGAGTCTCTGAGAAGGAGTCTCTGAGTATGTATAGAAAGTTCAAGATTGACTATTATTTGGCAAAAAAATATGTACCTCGGGTCAAATATGGACTTCTTTATTGGCTGACGTAACATCAGAAGGAGTCTCTGAGTATGTATTGAAAGTTCAATATTGACTATTATTTGGCCAAAAATATGTTCCTTGGGTCAAAAATTTACTTCTTTTTTGGCTGACGTAACATAAGAAGGAGTCTTTGAGTATGTATTGAAAGTTCAAGATTGACCATTATTTGGCCAAAAATATGTTCCTTGGGTCAATTATGGACTTCTTTATTGGCTGACGTAACATCAGAAGGAGTCTCTGAGTATGTATAGAAAGTTCAAGATTGACTATTATTTGGCCAAAAATATGTTCCTTGGGTCAAATATGGACTTATTTTTTGGCTGACGTAACATCAGAAGTCTATGAGTATCTATAGAAAGTTTAAGATTGACTATTATTTGGCCAAAAATGTTTTCCTTGGGTCAAAATGGACTTATTTTTTGGCTGACGTAACAATAGGAGTCTTTGAGTTTGTATAGAAATTTCAAGATTGACTACTATTTGGCCAAAAATATTTTCCTTGGGTCAAATATGGACTTCTGTATGGCTTATTTACCATCAGAAGGAGTCTGAGAGAAAGTATAGAAATTTCAAGATCGAGGGCAATATTTACCTTGAGTAGGTCAAAAGGGACCTCTTTATGGCTGATTTAACATCAGAAGGAGTCTCTAAATGTATATAGTTTAAATCCATTTGAAGGCCCTTTGACCAGAAATAAGTTGAAAAGGTCAGATGTAGACATCTATATGGCTTATGAAGCATCAGAAGGAGTCTTTGAGTATGTATAGAAAGTTCAAGATTGACTATTATTTGGCCAAAAATATGTTCCCTGGGTCAAATATGGACTTATTTTTTGGCTGACGTAACATCAGAAGGAGTCTCTGAGTATGTATAGGAAGTTCAAGGTTGACTAATATTTGGCCAAAAATATGTTCCTTGGGTAAAATATGGACTTCTTTTTTGGCTGACGTAACATCAGGAGTTTTTGAGTATGAATAGAAAGTTCAAGATTGACTATTATTTGGCCCAAAATATGTTCCTTGGGTCAAATATGGACCTCTTTTTTGGCTGACGTAACATCAGGAGTCTTTGAGTATGTATAGAAAGTTCAAGATAGACTATTATTTGGCCAAAAATATGTTCCCTGGGTCAAATGTGGACTTATTTTTAGGCTGACGTAACATCTGAAGGAGTCTTTGAGTATGTATAGAAAGTTCAAGATTGACTATTATTTGGCCAAAAATATGTTCCTTGGGTCAAAGATGGACTTATTTTTTGGCTGACGTACCATCAGGAGTCTTTGAGTATGTATAGAAAGTTCAAGATTGAATAATAATTGGCCAAAAATATGTTCCTTGGGTCAAATATGGACTTCTTTTTTGGCTGACGTAACATAAGAAGGAGTCTTTGAGTATGTATTGAAGGTTCAAGATTGACCATTATTTGGCCAAAATAATCCTTGGGTCAAATATGGACTTATTTTTTGGCTGACACAGGAGTCTTTGAGTGTGAATAGAAAGTTCAAGATTGACTATTATTTGGCCAAAAATATGTTCCCTGGGTCAAATATGGACTTCTTTTTTGGCTGACGTAACATCAAATGGAGTCTCTGAGTATGTATAGAAAGTTCAATATCGAGGATTTCTTAGGCCGTAAATATTTTCCTTGGGTCAAATATGGACTTCTGTATGGCTGATTTAACATCAGAATGAGTCTTTGAGTATGTATTGAAAGTTCAAGATTGACCATTATTTGCCCAAAAATATGTTCCTTGGGTCAAAATGGACTTATTTTTTGGCTGACGTAACATCAGGAGTCTTTGATTATGTATAAAAAGTTCAAGATTGACTATTATTTGGCCAAAAATATGTTCCTTGGGTCAAATATGGACTTATTTTTTGGCTGACGTAACATCAGGAGTCTTTGAGTATGTATAGAAAGTTCAAGATTGACTATTATTTGGCCAAAAATATGTTCCTTGGGTCAAATATGGACTTATTTTTTGGCTGACATGACATCAGGAGTCTTTGAGTATGTATAGAAAGTTCAAGATTGAATATTATTTGGCCAAAAATATGTTCCTTGGGTCAAAAATTGACTTATTTTTTGGCTGACATGACATCAGGAGTCTTTGAGTATGTATTGAAAGTTCAAGATTGACCATTATTTGGCAAAAAATATGTTCCTTGGGTCAAAAATGGACTTCTTTTTTGGCTGACGTAACATAAGAAGGAGTCTTTGAGTATGTATTGAAAGTTCAATATTGACCATTATTTGGCCAAAAATATGTTCCTTGAGTCAAATATGGACTTCTTTTTTGGCTGACGTAACATCAGGAGTCTTTGAGTATGTATAGAAAGTTCAAGATTGACTATTATTTGGCCAAAAATATGTTCCTTGGGTCAAATATGGACTTATTTTTTGGCTGCCGTAACATCAGAAGGAGTCTCTGAGTATTTATAAAAAAGTTCAAGATTGACTATTATTTGGCCAAAAATATGTTCCTTGGGTCAAATGTGGACTTATTTTTTGGCTGACGTAACATCAGTAGTCTTTGAGTATGTATAGAAAGTTCAAGATTGACTTTATTTTGGCCAAAAATATGTTCCTTCGGTCAAATATGGACTTATTTTTTGGCTGACCTAACAATAGGAGTCTTTGAGATTGTATAGAAATTTCAAGATTGACTATTATTTGGCCAAAAATATGTTCCTTGAGTCAAATATGGATTTCTTTTTTGGCTGACGTAACATCAGGAGTCTTTGAGTATGTACAGAAAGTTCAAGATTGACTATTATTTGGCCAAAAATATGTTCCTTGGGTCAAATATGGACTTATTTTTTGGCTGCCGTAACATCAGAAGGAGTCTCTGAGTATTTATAAAAAAGTTCAAGATTGACTATTATTTGGCCAAAAATATGTTCCTTGGGTCAAATATGGACTTATTTTTTGGCTGACGTAACATCAGGAGTCTTTGAGTATGTATAGAAAGTTCAAGATTGAATATTATTTGGCCAAAAATATGTTCCTTGGGTCAAATATGGACTTCTGTATGGCTGATTTACCATCAGAAGGAGTCTGAGAGAAAGTATAGAAATTTCAAGATCGAGGGCAATATTTACCGTGAGTAGGTCAAAAGGGACCTCTTTATGGCTGATTTAACATCAGAAGGAGTCTCTAAATGTATATAGTTTAAATCCATTTGAAGACCCTTTGACCAGAAATAAGTTCAAAAGGTCAGATATAGACATCTATATGGTTTATGAAGCATCAGAAGGAGTCTTTGAGTATGTATAGAAAGTTCAAGATTGACTATTATTTGGCCAAAAATATGTTCCCTTGGTCAAATATGGACTTCTTTTTTGCCTGACGTAACATCAGAAGGAGTCTCTGAGTATGTATAGGAAGTTCAAGGTTGACTAATATTTGGCCAAAAATATGTTCCTTGGGTCAAATATGGACTTCTTTTTAAGCTGACATAGAAAGGAACGTCAGCCAAAGTCTCTGAGTCTCTGAGAAGGAGTCTCTGAGTATGTATAGAAAGTTCAAGATTGACTATTATTTGGCCAAAAATATGTTCCCTGGGTCAAATATGGACTTCTTTTTTGGCTGACGTAACATCAAATGGAGTCTCTGAGTATGTATAGAAAGTTCAATATCGAGGATTTCTTAGGCCGTAAATATTTTCCTTGGGTCAAATATGGACTTCTGTATGGCTGATTTAACATCAGAATGAGTCTTTGAGTATGTATTGAAAGTTCAAGATTGACCATTATTTGGCCAAAAATATGTTCCTTGGGTCAAAATGGACTTATTTTTTGGCTGACGTAACATCAGGAGTCTTTGAGTATGTATTGAAAGTTCAAGATTGACCATTATTTGGCAAAAAATATGTTCCTTGGGTCAAAAATGGACTTCTTTTTTGGCTGACGTAACATAAGAAGGAGTCTTTGAGTATGTATTGAAAGTTCAAGATTGACCATTATTTGGCCAAAAATATGTTCCTTGAGTCAAATATGGACTTCTTTTTTGGCTGACGTAACATCAGGAGTCTTTGAGTATTTATAAAAAAGTTCAAGATTGACTATTATTTGGCCAAAAATATGTTCCCTGGGTCAAATGTGGACTTATTTTTTGTCTGACGTAACATCAGAAAGAGTCTCTGAGTATGTATAGAAAGTTCAAGATTGACTATTATTTGGCCAAAAATATGTACCTTTGGTCAAATATGGACTTCTTTTTTGGCAGACGTAACATAAGAAGGAGTCTTTGAGATTGTATTGAAGGTTCAAGATTGACCATTATTTGGCCAAAATAATCCTTGGGTCAAATATGGACTTATTTTTTGGCTGACAGGAGTCTTTGAGTGTGAATAGAAAGTTCAAGATTGACTATTATTTGGCCAAAAATATGTTCCCTGGGTCAAATATGGACTTCTTTTTTGGCTGACGTAACATCAAATGGAGTCTCTGAGTATGTATAGAAAGTTCAATATCGAAGATTTCTTAGGCCGTAAATATTTTCCTTGGGTCAAATATGGACTTCTGTATGGCTGATTTAACATCAGAATGAGTCTTTGAGTATGTATTGAAAGTTCAAGATTGGCCATTATTTGGCCAAAAATATGTTCCTTCGGTCAAAATGGACTTATTTTTTGGCTGACGTAACTTCAGGAGTCTTTGAGTATGTATAGAAAGTTCAAGATTGACTTTATTTTGGCCAAAAATATGTTCCTTGGGTCAAATATGGACTTATTTTTTGGCTGACGTAACAATAGGAGTCTTTGAGATTGTATAGAAATTTCAAGATTGACTATTATTTGGCCAAAAATATGTTCCTTGAGTCAAATATGGACTTCTTTTTTGGCTGACGTAACATCAGGAGTCTTTGAGTATGTACAGAAAGTTCAAGATTGACTATTATTTGGCCAAAAATATGTTCCTTGGGTCAAATATGGACTTATTTTTTGGCTGCCGTAACATCAGAAGGAGTCTCTGAGTATTTATAAAAAAGTTCAAGATTGACTATTATTTGGCCAAAAATATGTTCCTTGGGTCAAATATGGACTTATTTTTTGGCTGACGTAACATCAGGAGTCTTTGAGTATGTATTGAAAGTTCAAGATTGACCATTATTTGGCAAAAAATATGTTCCTTGGGTCAAAAATGGACTTCTTTTTTGGCTGACGTAACATAAGAAGGAGTCTTTGAGTATGTATTGAAAGTTCAAGATTGACCATTATTTGGCCAAAAATATGTTCCTTGAGTCAAATATGGACTTCTTTTTTGGCTGACGTAACATCAGGAGTCTTTGAGTATGTATAGAAAGTTCAAGATTGACTATTATTTGGCCAAAAATATGTTCCTTGTGTCAAATATGGACTTATTTTTTGGCTGACGTAACATCAGAAGGAGTCTCTGAGTATTTATAAAAAAGTTCAAGATTGACTATTATTTGGCCAAAAATATGTTCCCTGGGTCAAATGTGGACTTATTTTTTGGCTGACGTAACATCAGAAAGAGTCTCTGAGTATGTATAGAAAGTTCAAGATTGACTATTATTTGGCCAAAAATATGTACCTTTGGTCAAATATGGACTTCTTTTTTGGCTGACGTAACATAAGAAGGAGTCTTTGAGATTGTATTGAAGGTTCAAGATTGACCATTATTTGGCCAAAATAATCCTTGGGTCAAATATGGACTTATTTTTTGGCTGACAGGAGTCTTTGAGTGTGAATAGAAAGTTCAAGATTGACTATTATTTGGCCAAAAATATGTTCCCTGGGTCAAATATGGACTTCTTTTTTGGCTGACGTAACATCAAATGGAGTCTCTGAGTATGTATAGAAAGTTCAATATCGAAGATTTCTTAGGCCGTAAATATTTTCCTTGGGTCAAATATGGACTTCTGTATGGCTGATTTAACATCAGAATGAGTCTTTGAGTATGTATTGAAAGTTCAAGATTGGCCATTATTTGGCCAAAAATATGTTCCTTGGGTCAAAATGGACTTATTTTTAGGCTGACGTAACTTCAGGAGTCTTTGAGTATGTATAGAAAGTTCAAGATTGACTTTATTTTGGCCAAAAATATGTTCCTTGGGTCAAATATGGACTTATTTTTTGGCTGACGTAACAATAGGAGTCTTTGAGATTGTATAGAAATTTCAAGATTGACTATTATTTGGCCAAAAATATGTTCCTTGAGTCAAATATGGACTTCTTTTTTGGCTGACGTAACATCAGGAGTCTTTGAGTATGTACAGAAAGTTCAAGATTGACTATTATTTGGCCAAAAATATGTTCCTTGGGTCAAATATGGACTTATTTTTTGGCTGCCGTAACATCAGAAGGAGTCTCTGAGTATTTATAAAAAAGTTCAAGATTGACTATTATTTGGCCAAAAATATGTTCCTTGGGTCAAATATGGACTTATTTTTTGGCTGACGTAACATCAGGAGTCTTTGAGTATGTATAGAAAGTTCAAGATTGAATATTATTTGGCCAAAAATATGTTCCATGGGTCAAATATGGACTTCTGTATGGCTGATTTACCATCAGAAGGAGTCTGAGAGAAAGTATAGAAATTTCAAGATCGAGGGTAATATTTACCGTGAGTAGGTCAAAAGGGACCTCTTTATGGCTGATTTAACATCAGAAGGAGTCTCTAAATGTATATAGACATCTATATGGTTTATGAAGCATCAGAAGGAGTCTTTGAGTATGTATAGAAAGTTCAAGATTGACAATTATTTGGCCAAAAATATGTTCCCTGGGTCAAATATGGACTTCTTTTTTGCCTGACGTAACATCAGAAGGAGTCTCTGAGTATGTATTGAAAGTTCAAGATTGACCATTATTTGGCCTAAAATATGTTCCTTGGGTCAAATATGGACTTCTTTTTTGGCTGACGTAACATAAGAAGGAGTCTTTGAGTATGTATTGAAAGTTCAAGATTGACCATTATTTGGCCAAAAATATGTTCCTTGTGTCAAATATGGACTTTTGTTTTGGCTGACGTAACATCAGGAGTCCTTAAGCATGTATTGAAAGTTCAAGATTGACCATTATTTGGCCAAAAATATGTTCCTTGGGTCAAATATTGACTTATTTTTTTGCCTGACATAACATCAGGAGTCTTTGAGTATGTATTGAAGGTTCAAGATTGACCATTTATTGGCCAAAAACATGATCCTTGGGTCAAATATGGACTTATTTTTTGGCTGACGTAACATCAGGAGTCTTTGAGTGTGAATAGAAAGTTCAAGATTGACTATTATTTGGCCAAAAATATGTTCCCTGGGTCAAATATGGACTTCTTTTTTGGCTGACGTAACATCAAATGGAGTCTCTGAGTATGTATAGAAAGTTCAATATCGAGGATTTCTTAGGCCGTAAATATTTTCCTTGGGTCAAATATGGACTTCTGTATGGCTGATTTAACATAAGAAGGAGTCTTTGAGTATGTATTGAAAGTTCAAGATTGACCATTATTTGGCCAAAAATATGTTCCTTGAGTCAAATATGGACTTCTTTTTTGGCTGACGTAACATCAGGAGTCTTTGAGTATGTATAGAAAGTTCAAGATTGACCATTATTTGGCCAAAAATATGTTCCTTGGGTCAAATATGGACTTATTTTTTGGCTGACGTAACAATGGGAGTCTTTGAGATTGTATAGAAATTTCAAGATTGACTATTATTTGGCCAAAAATATGTTCCTTGAGTCAAATATGGACTTCTTTTTTGGCTGACGTAACATCAGGAGTCTTTGAGTATGTACAGAAAGTTCAAGATTGACTATTATTTGGCCAAAAATATGTTCCTTGGGTCAAATATGGACTTATTTTTTGGCTGCCGTAACATCAGAAGGAGTCTCTGAGTATTTATAAAAAAGTTCAAGATTGACTATTATTTGGCCAAAAATATGTTCCTTGGGTCAAATATGGACTTATTTTTTGGCTGACGTAACATCAGGAGTCTTTGAGTATGTATAGAAAGTTCAAGATTGAATATTATTTGGCCAAAAATATGTTCCTTGGGTCAAATATGGACTTATTTTTTGGCTGACATGACATCAGGAGTCTTTGAGTATGTATTGAAAGTTCAAGATTGACCATTATTTGGCAAAAAATATGTTGCTTGGGTCAAAAATTGACTTCTTTTTTGGCTGACGTAACATAAGAAGGAGTCTTTGAGTATGTATTGAAAGTTCAAGATTGACCATTATTTGGCCAAAAATATGTTCCTTGAGTCAAATATGGACTTCTTTTTTGGCTGACGTAACATCAGGAGTCTTTAAGTATGTATAGAAAGTTCAAGATTGACTATTATTTGGCCAAAAAATATGTTCCTTGGGTCAAATATGGACTTATTTTTTGGCTGCCGTAACATCAGAAGGAGTCTCTGAGTATTTATAAAAAAGTTCAAGATTGACTATTATTTGGCCAAAAATATGTTCCCTGGGTCAAATGTGGACTTATTTTTTGGCTGACGTAACATCAGAAAGAGTCTCTGAGTATTTATAGAAAGTTCAAGATTGACTATTATTTGGCCAAAAATATGTTCCTTGGGTCAAATATGGACTTATTTTTTGGCTGACGTAACATCAGGAGTCTTTGAGTATGTATAGAAAGTTCAAGATTGACTATTATTTGGCCAATAATATGTTCCTTGGGTCAAATATGGACTTATTTTTTGGCTGACGTAACATCAGGAGTCTTTGAGTATGTATAGAAAGTTCAAGATTGAATATTATTTGGCCAAAAATATGTTCCTTGGGTCAAATATGGACTTATTTTTTGGCTGACATGACATCAGGAGTCTTTGAGTATGTATTGAAAGTTCAAGATTGACCATTATTTGGCAAAAAATATGTTGCTTGGGTCAAAAATTGACTTCTTTTTTGGCTGACGTAACATAAGAAGGAGTCTTTGAGTATGTATTGAAAGTTCAAGATTGACCATTATTTGGCCAAAAATATGTTCCTTGAGTTAAATATGGACTTCTTTTTTGGCTGACGTAACATCAGGAGTCTTTAAGTATGTATAGAAAGTTCAAGATTGACTATTATTTGGCCAAAAATATGTTCCTTGGGTCAAATATGGACTTATTTTTTGGCTGCCGTAACATCAGAAGGAGTCTCTGAGTATTTATAAAAAAGTTCAAGATTGACTATTATTTGGCCAAAAATATGTTCCCTGGGTCAAATGTGGACTTATTTTTTGGCTGACGTAACATCAGAAAGAGTCTCTGAGTATTTATAGAAAGTTCAAGATTGACTATTATTTGGCCAAAAATATGTTCCTTGGGTCAAATATGGACTTATTTTTTGGCTGACGTAACATCAGGAGTCTTTGAGTATGTATAGAAAGTTCAAGATTGACTATTATTTGGCCAATAATATGTTCCTTGGGTCAAAAATTGACTTATTTTTTGGCTGTCGTAACATCAGGAGTCTTTGAGTATGTATAGAAAGATCAAGATTGACTATTATTCGGCCAAAAATATGTTCCTTGGGTCAAATATGGACTTCTGTATGGCTGATTTACCATCAGAAGGAGTCTGAGAGAAAGTATAGAAATTTCAAGATCGAGGGCAATATTTACCTTGAGTAGGTCAAAAGGGACCTCTTTATGGCTGATTTAACATCAGAAGGAGTCTCTAAATGTATATAGTTTAAATCTATTTGAAGACCCTTTGACCAGAAATAAGTTCAAAAGGTCAGATATAGACATCTATATGGTTTATAAAGCATCAGAAGGAGTCTTTGAGTATGTATAGAAAGTTCAAGATTGACTATTATTTGGCCAAAAATATGTTCCCTGGGTCAAATATGGACTTCTTTTTTGCCTGACGTAACATCAGAAGGAGTCTCTGAGTATGTATAGGAAGTTCAAGGTTGACTAATATTTGGCCAAAAATATGTTCCTTGGGTCAAATATGGACTTCTTTTTTGGCTGACATAGAAAGGAACGTCAGCCAAAGACTCTGAGTCTCTGAGAAGGAGTCTCTGAGTATGTATAGAAAGTTCAAGATTGACTATTATTTGGCAAAAAAATATGTACCTCAGGTCAAATATGGACTTCTTTATTGGCTGACATAAAATCAGAAGGAGTCTCTGAGTATGTATAGACAGTTCAATATTGACTATTATTTGGCCAAAAATATGTTCCTTGGGTCAAAGATGGACTTATTTTTTGGCTGACGTAACATCAGGAGTCTTTGAGTATGTATAGAAAGTTCAAGATTGACTATTATTTGGCCAAAAATATGTTCCTTGGGTCAAATATGGACTTCTTTTGTGGCTGACGTAACATCAGAAGGAGTCTTTGAGTATGTATTGAAAGTTCAAGATTGACTATTTTTTGGCCAAAAATATGTTGGTTCAAATATGGACTTATTTTTTGGCTGACATAACATCAGGAGTCTTTAAATATGTATTGAAAGTTCAAGATTGACCATTATTTGGCCAAAAATATGTTTCTTGGGTCAAATATGGACTTATTTTTAGGCTGACATAACATCAAGAGTATTTAAATATGTATTGAAAGTTCAAGATTGACCATTATTTGGCCAAAAATATGTTCCTTGGGTCAAATATGGACTTCTTTTTTGGCTGACGTAACATAAGAAGGAGTCTTTGAGTATGTATTGAAAGTTCAAGATTGACCATTATTTGGCCAAAAATATGTTCCTTGGGTCAAATATGGACTTCTTTTTTGGCTGACGTAACATAAGAAGGAGTCTTTGAGTATGTATTGAAGGTTCAAGTTTGACCATTTATTGGCCAAAAACATGATCCTTGGGTCAAATATGGACTTATTTTTTGGCTGACGTAACATCAGGAGTCTTTGAGTGTGAATAGAAAGTTCAAGATTGACTATTATTTGGCCAAAAATATGTTCCCTGGGTCAAATATGGACTTCTTTTTTGGCTGACGTAACATCAAATGGAGTCTCTGAGTATGTATAGAAAGTTCAATATCGAGGATTTCTTAGGCCGTAAATATTTTCCTTGGGTCAAATATGGACTTCTGTATGGCTGATTTAACATCAGAATGAGTCTTTGAGTATGTATTGAAAGTTCAAGATTGACCATTATTTGGCCAAAAATATGTTCCTTGGGTCAAAATGGACTTATTTTTTGGCTGACGTAACATCAGGAGTCTTTGAATATGTATAGAAAGTTCAAGATTGACTTTATTTTGGCCAAAAATATGTTCCTTGGGTCAAATATGGACGTATTTTTTGGCTGACGTAACAATAGGAGTCTTTGAGATTGTATAGAAATTTCAAGATTGACTATCATTTGGCCAAAAATATGTTCCTTGAGTCAAATATGGACTTCTTTTTTGGCTGACGTAACATCAGGAGTCTTTGAGTATGTACAGAAAGTTCAAGATTGACTATTATTTGGCCAAAAATATGTTCCTTGTGTCAAATATGGACTTATTTTTTGGCTGCCGTAACATCAGAAGGAGTCTCTGAGTATTTATAAAAAAGTTCAAGATTGACTATTATTTGGCCAAAAATATGTTCCTTGGGTCAAATATGGACTTATTTTTTGGCTGACGTAACATCAGGAGTCTTTGAGTATGTATAGAAAGTTCAAGATTGAATATTATTTGGCCAAAAATATGTTCCTTGGGTCAAATATGGACTTATTTTTGGCTGACATGACATCAGGAGTCTTTGAGTATGTATTGAAAGTTCAAGATTGACCATTATTTGGCAAAAAATATGTTCCTTGGGTCAAAAATGGACTTCTTTTTTTGCTGAAGTAACATAAGAAGGAGTCTTTGAGTATGTATTGAAAGTTCAAGATTGACCATTATTTGGCCAAAAATATGTTTCTTGAGTCAAATATGGACTTCTTTTTTGGCTGACGTAACATCAGGAGTCTTTGAGTATGTATAGAAAGTTCAAGATTGACTATTATTTGGCCAAAAATATGTTCCTTGGGTCAAATATGGACTTATTTTTTGGCTGCCGTAACATCAGAAGGAGTCTCTGAGTATTTATAAAAAAGTTTAAGATTGACTATTATTTGGCCAAAAATATGTTCCCTGGGTCAAATGTGGACTTATTTTTTGGCTGACGTAACATCAGAAAGAGTCTCTGAGTATGTATAGAAAGTTCAAGATTGACTATTATTTGGCCAAAAATATGTTCCTTGGGTCAAATATGGACTTATTTTTTGGCTGACGTAACATCAGAAGGAGTCTCTGAGTATTTATAAAAAAGTTCAAGATTGACTATTATTTGGCCAAAAATATGTTCCCTGGGTCAAATGTGGACTTATTTTTTGGCTGACATGACATCAGGAGTCTTTGAGTATGTATTGAAAGTTCAAGATTGACCATTATTTGGCCAAAAATATGTACCTTTGGTCAAATATGGACTTCTTTTTTGGCTGACGTAACATAAGAAGGAGTCTTTGAGTATGTATTGAAGGTTCAAGATTGACCATTATTTGGCCAAAATAATCCTTGGGTCAAATATGGACTTATTTTTTGGCTGACACAGGAGTCTTTGAGTGTGAATAGAAAGTTCAAGATTGACTATTATTTGGCCAAAAATATGTTCCCTGGGTCAAATATGGACTTCTTTTTTGGCTGACGTAACATCAAATGGAGTCTCTGAGTATGTATAGAAAGTTCAATATCGAGGATTTCTTAGGCCGTAAATATTTTCCTTGGGTCAAATATGGACTTCTGTATGGCTGATTTAACATCAGAATGAGTCTTTGAGTATGTATTGAAAGTTCAAGATTGACCATTATTTGGCCAAAAATATGTTCCTTGGGTCAAAATGGACTTATTTTTTGGCTGACGTAACATCAGGAGTCTTTGAGTATGTATAGAAAGTTCAAGATTGACTATTATTTGGCCAAAAATATGTTCCTTGGGTCAAATATGGACTTATTTTTTGGCTGACGTAACATCAGGAGTCTTTGAGTATGTATAGAAAGTTCAAGATTGAATATTATTTGGCCAAAAATATGTTCCTTGGGTCAAATATGGACTTATTTTTTGGCTGACGTAACAATAGGAGTCTTTGAGATTGTATAGAAATTTCAAGATTGACTATTATTTGGCCAAAAATATGTTCCTTGAGTCAAATATGGATTTCTTTTTTGGCTGACGTAACATCAGGAGTCTTTGAGTATGTACAGAAAGTTCAAGATTGACTATTATTTGGCCAAAAATATGTTCCTTGGGTCAAATATGGACTTATTTTTTGGCTGCCGTAACATCAGAAGGAGTCTCTGAGTATTTATAAAAAAGTTCAAGATTGACTATTATTTGGCCAAAAATATGTTCCTTGGGTCAAATATGGACTTATTTTTTGGCTGACGTAACATCAGGAGTCTTTGAGTATGTATAGAAAGTTCAAGATTGAATATTATTTGGCCAAAAATATGTTCCTTGGGTCAAATATGGACTCATTTTTTGGCTGCCGTAACATCAGAAGGAGTCTCTGAGTATTTATAAAAAAGTTCAAGATTGACTATTATTTGGCCAAAAATATGTTCCCTGGGTCAAATGTGGACTTATTTTTTGGCTGACGTAACATCAGAAAGAGTCTCTGAGTATTTATAGAAAGTTCAAGATTGACTATTATTTGGCCAAAAATATGTTCCTTGGGTCAAATATGGACTTATTTTTTGGCTGACGTAACATCAGGAGTCTTTGAGTATGTATAGAAAGATCAAGATTGACTATTATTTGGCCAAAAATATGTTCCTTGGGTCAAATATGGACTTATTTTTTGGCTGACGTAACATCAGGAGTCTCTGAGTATTTATAAAAAAGTTCAAGATTGACTATTATTTGGCCAAAAATATGTTCCCTGGGTCAAATGTGGACTTATTTTTTGGCTGACGTAACATCAGAAAGAGTCTCTGAGTATGTATAGAAAGTTCAAGATTGACTATTATTTGGCCAAAAATATGTACCTTTGGTCAAATATGGACTTCTTTTTTGGCTGACGTAACATAAGAAGGAGTCTTTGAGTATGTATTGAAGGTTCAAGATTGACCATTATTTGGCCAAAATGATCCTTGGGTCAAATATGGACTTATTTTTTGGCTGACAGGAGTCTTTGAGTGTGAATAGAAAGTTCAAGATTGACTATTATTTGGCCAAAAATATGTTCCTTGGGTCAAATATGGACTTATTTTTTGGCTGCCGTAACATCAGAAGGAGTCTCTGAGTATTTATAAAAAAGTTTAAGATTGACTATTATTTGGCCAAAAATATGTTCCCTGGGTCAAATGTGGACTTATTTTTTGGCTGACGTAACATCAGAAAGAGTCTCTGAGTATGTATAGAAAGTTCAAGATTGACTATTATTTGGCCAAAAATATGTTCCTTGGGTCAAATATGGACTTATTTTTTGGCTGACGTAACATCAGAAGGAGTCTCTGAGTATTTATAAAAAAGTTCAAGATTGACTATTATTTGGCCAAAAATATGTTCCCTGGGTCAAATGTGGACTTATTTTTTGGCTGACATGACATCAGGAGTCTTTGAGTATGTATTGAAAGTTCAAGATTGACCATTATTTGGCAAAAAATATGTACCTTTGGTCAAATATGGACTTCTTTTTTGGCTGACGTAACATAAGAAGGAGTCTTTGAGTATGTATTGAAGGTTCAAGATTGACCATTATTTGGCCAAAATAATCCTTGGGTCAAATATGGACTTATTTTTTGGCTGACACAGGAGTCTTTGAGTGTGAATAGAAAGTTCAAGATTGACTATTATTTGGCCAAAAATATGTTCCCTGGGTCAAATATGGACTTCTTTTTTGGCTGACGTAACATCAAATGGAGTCTCTGAGTATGTATAGAAAGTTCAATATCGAGGATTTCTTAGGCCGTAAATATTTTCCTTGGGTCAAATATGGACTTCTGTATGGCTGATTTAACATCAGAATGAGTCTTTGAGTATGTATTGAAAGTTCAAGATTGACCATTATTTGGCCAAAAATATGTTCCTTGGGTCAAATATGGACTTATTTTTTGGCTGACGTAACATCAGGAGTCTCTGAGTATTTATAAAAAAGTTCAAGATTGACTATTATTTGGCCAAAAATATGTTCCCTGGGTCAAATGTGGACTTATTTTTTGGCTGACGTAACATCAGAAAGAGTCTCTGAGTATGTATAGAAAGTTCAAGATTGACTATTATTTGGCCAAAAATATGTACCTTTGGTCAAATATGGACTTCTTTTTTGGCTGACGTAACATAAGAAGGAGTCTTTGAGTATGTATTGAAGGTTCAAGATTGACCATTATTTGGCCAAAATGATCCTTGGGTCAAATATGGACTTATTTTTTGGCTGACAGGAGTCTTTGAGTGTGAATAGAAAGTTCAAGATTGACTATTATTTGGCCAAAAATATGTTCCCTGGGTCAAATATGGACTTCTTTTTTGGCTGACGTAACATCAAATGGAGTCTCTGAGTATGTATAGAAAGTTCAATATCGAGGATTTCTTAGGCCGTAAATATTTTCCTTGGGTCAAATATGGACTTCTGTATGGCTGATTTAACATCAGAATGAGTCTTTGAGTATATATTGAAAGTTCAAGATTGACCATTATTTGGCCAAAAATATGTTCCTTGGGTCAAAATGGACTTATTTTTTGGCTGACGTAACATCAGGAGTCTTTGAATATGTATAGAAAGTTCAAGATTGACTTTATTTTGGCCAAAAATATGTTCCTTGGGTCAAATATGGACGTATTTTTTGGCTGACGTAACAATAGGAGTCTTTGAGATTGTATAGAAATTTCAAGATTGACTATCATTTGGCCAAAAATATGTTCCTTGAGTCAAATATGGACTTCTTTTTTGGCTGACGTAACATCAGGAGTCTTTGAGTATGTACAGAAAGTTCAAGATTGACTATTATTTGGCCAAAAATATGTTCCTTGTGTCAAATATGGACTTATTTTTTGGCTGCCGTAACATCAGAAGGAGTCTCTGAGTATTTATAAAAAAGTTCAAGATTGACTATTATTTGGCCAAAAATATGTTCCTTGGGTCAAATATGGACTTATTTTTTGGCTGACGTAACATCAGGAGTCTTTGAGTATGTATAGAAAGTTCAAGATTGAATATTATTTGGCCAAAAATATGTTCCTTGGGTCAAATATGGACTTATTTTTGGCTGACATGACATCAGGAGTCTTTGAGTATGTATTGAAAGTTCAAGATTGACCATTATTTGGCAAAAAATATGTTCCTTGGGTCAAAAATGGACTTCTTTTTTGGCTGAAGTAACATAAGAAGGAGTCTTTGAGTATGTATTGAAAGTTCAAGATTGACCATTATTTGGCCAAAAATATGTTTCTTGAGTCAAATATGGACTTCTTTTTTGGCTGACGTAACATCAGGAGTCTTTGAGTATGTATAGAAAGTTCAAGATTGACTATTATTTGGCCAAAAATATGTTCCTTGGGTCAAATATGGACTTATTTTTTGGCTGCCGTAACATCAGAAGGAGTCTCTGAGTATTTATAAAAAAGTTTAAGATTGACTATTATTTGGCCAAAAATTTGTTCCCTGGGTCAAATGTGGACTTATTTTTTGGCTGACGTAACATCAGAAAGAGTCTCTGAGTATGTATAGAAAGTTCAAGATTGACTATTATTTGGCCAAAAATATGTTCCTTGGGTCAAATATGGACTTATTTTTTGGCTGACGTAACATCAGAAGGAGTCTCTGAGTATTTATAAAAAAGTTCAAGATTGACTATTATTTGGCCAAAAATATGTTCCCTGGGTCAAATGTGGACTTATTTTTTGGCTGACATGACATCAGGAGTCTTTGAGTATGTATTGAAAGTTCAAGATTGACCATTATTTGGCCAAAAATATGTACCTTTGGTCAAATATGGACTTCTTTTTTGGCTGACGTAACATAAGAAGGAGTCTTGAGTATGTATTGAAGGTTCAAGATTGACCATTATTTGGCCAAAATAATCCTTGGGTCAAATATGGACTTATTTTTTGGCTGACACAGGAGTCTTTGAGTGTGAATAGAAAGTTCAAGATTGACTATTATTTGGCCAAAAATATGTTCCCTGGGTCAAATATGGACTTCTTTTTTGGCTGACGTAACATCAAATGGAGTCTCTGAGTATGTATAGAAAGTTCAATATCGAGGATTTCTTAGGCCGTAAATATTTTCCTTGGGTCAAATATGGACTTCTGTATGGCTGATTTAACATCAGAATGAGTCTTTGAGTATGTATTGAAAGTTCAAGATTGAGCATTATTTGGCCAAAAATATGTTCCTTGGGTCAAATATGGACTTATTTTTTGGCTGACGTAACATCAGGAGTCTCTGAGTATTTATAAAAAAGTTCAAGATTGACTATTATTTGGCCAAAAATATGTTCCCTGGGTCAAATGTGGACTTATTTTTTGGCTGACGTAACATCAGAAAGAGTCTCTGAGTATGTATAGAAAGTTCAAGATTGACTATTATTTGGCCAAAAATATGTACCTTTGGTCAAATATGGACTTCTTTTTTGGCTGACGTAACATAAGAAGGAGTCTTTGAGTATGTATTGAAGGTTCAAGATTGACCATTATTTGGCCAAAATGATCCTTGGGTCAAATATGGACTTATTTTTTGGCTGACAGGAGTCTTTGAGTGTGAATAGAAAGTTCAAGATTGACTATTATTTGGCCAAAAATATGTTCCCTGGGTCAAATATGGACTTCTTTTTTGGCTGACGTAACATCAAATGGAGTCTCTGAGTATGTATAGAAAGTTCAATATCGAGGATTTCTTAGGCCGTAAATATTTTCCTTGGGTCAAATATGGACTTCTGTATGGCTGATTTAACATCAGAATGAGTCTTTGAGTATATATTGAAAGTTCAAGATTGACCATTATTTGGCCAAAAATATGTTCCTTGGGTCAAAATGGACTTATTTTTTGGCTGACGTAACATCAGGAGTCTTTGAATATGTATAGAAAGTTCAAGATTGACTTTATTTTGGCCAAAAATATGTTCCTTGGGTCAAATATGGACGTATTTTTTGGCTGACGTAACAATAGGAGTCTTTGAGATTGTATAGAAATTTCAAGATTGACTATCATTTGGCCAAAAATATGTTCCTTGAGTCAAATATGGACTTCTTTTTTGGCTGACGTAACATCAGGAGTCTTTGAGTATGTACAGAAAGTTCAAGATTGACTATTATTTGGCCAAAAATATGTTCCTTGTGTCAAATATGGACTTATTTTTTGGCTGCCGTAACATCAGAAGGAGTCTCTGAGTATTTATAAAAAAGTTCAAGATTGACTATTATTTGGCCAAAAATATGTTCCTTGGGTCAAATATGGACTTATTTTTTGGCTGACGTAACATCAGGAGTCTTTGAGTATGTATAGAAAGTTCAAGATTGAATATTATTTGGCCAAAAATATTGTTCCTTGGTCAAATATGGACTTATTTTTGGCTGACATGACATCAGGAGTCTTTGAGTATGTATTGAAAGTTCAAGATTGACCATTATTTGGCAAAAAATATGTTCCTTGGGTCAAAAATGGACTTCTTTTTTGGCTGAAGTAACATAAGAAGGAGTCTTTGAGTATGTATTGAAAGTTCAAGATTGACCATTATTTGGCCAAAAATATGTTTCTTGAGTCAAATATGGACTTCTTTTTTGGCTGACGTAACATCAGGAGTCTTTGAGTATGTATAGAAAGTTCAAGATTGACTATTATTTGGCCAAAAATATGTTCCTTGGGTCAAATATGGACTTATTTTTTGGCTGCCGTAACATCAGAAGGAGTCTCTGAGTATTTATAAAAAAGTTTAAGATTGACTATTATTTGGCCAAAAATTTGTTCCCTGGGTCAAATGTGGACTTATTTTTTGGCTGACGTAACATCAGAAAGAGTCTCTGAGTATGTATAGAAAGTTCAAGATTGACTATTATTTGGCCAAAAATATGTTCCTTGGGTCAAATATGGACTTATTTTTTGGCTGACGTAACATCAGAAGGAGTCTCTGAGTATTTATAAAAAAGTTCAAGATTGACTATTATTTGGCCAAAAATATGTTCCCTGGGTCAAATGTGGACTTATTTTTTGGCTGACATGACATCAGGAGTCTTTGAGTATGTATTGAAAGTTCAAGATTGACCATTATTTGGCCAAAAATATGTACCTTTGGTCAAATATGGACTTCTTTTTTGGCTGACGTAACATAAGAAGGAGTCTTGAGTATGTATTGAAGGTTCAAGATTGACCATTATTTGGCCAAAATAATCCTTGGGTCAAATATGGACTTATTTTTTGGCTGACACAGGAGTCTTTGAGTGTGAATAGAAAGTTCAAGATTGACTATTATTTGGCCAAAAATATGTTCCTGGGTCAAATATGGACTTCTTTTTTGGCTGACGTAACATCAAATGGAGTCTCTGAGTATGTATAGAAAGTTCAATATCGAGGATTTCTTAGGCCGTAAATATTTTCCTTGGGTCAAATATGGACTTCTGTATGGCTGATTTAACATCAGAATGAGTCTTTGAGTATGTATTGAAAGTTCAAGATTGACCATTATTTGGCCAAAAATATGTTCCTTGGGTCAAAATGGACTTATTTTTTGGCTGACGTAACATCAGGAGTCTTTGAGTATGTATAGAAAGTTCAAGATTGACTATTATTTGGCCAAAAATATGTTCCTTGGGTCAAATATGGACTTATTTTTTGGCTGACGTAACATCAGGAGTCTTTGAGTATGTATAGAAAGTTCAAGATTGAATATTATTTGGCCAAAAATATGTTCCTTGGGTCAAATATGGACTTATTTTTTGGCTGACGTAACAATAGGAGTCTTTGAGATTGTATAGAAATTTCAAGATTGACTATTATTTGGCCAAAAATAATGTTCCTTGAGTCAAATATGGATTTCTTTTTTGGCTGACGTAACATCAGGAGTCTTTGAGTATGTATAGAAAGTTCAAGATTGAATATTATTTGGCCAAAAATATGTTCCTTTGGTCAAATATGGACTCATTTTTTGGCTGCCGTAACATCAGAAGGAGTCTCTGAGTATTTATAAAAAAGTTCAAGATTGACTATTATTTGGCCAAAAATATGTTCCCTGGTTCAAATGTGGACTTATTTTTTGGCTGACGTAACATCAGAAAGAGTCTATGAGTATTTATAGAAAGTTCAAGATTGACTATTATTTGGCCAAAAATATGTTCCTTGGGTCAAATATGGACTTATTTTTTGGCTGACGTAACATCAGGAGTCTTTGAGTATGTATAGAAAGATCAAGATTGACTATTATTTGGCCAAAAATATGTTCCTTGGGTCAAATATGGACTTATTTTTTGGCTGACGTAACATCAGGAGTCTCTGAGTATTTATAAAAAAGTTCAAGATTGACTATTATTTGGCCAAAAATATGTTCCCTGGGTCAAATGTGGACTTATTTTTTGGCTGACGTAACATCAGAAAGAGTCTCTGAGTATGTATAGAAAGTTCAAGATTGACTATTATTTGGCCAAAAATATGTACCTTTGGTCAAATATGGACTTCTTTTTTGGCTGACGTAACATAAGAAGGAGTCTTTGAGTATGTATTGAAGGTTCAAGATTGACCATTATTTGGCCAAAATGATCCTTGGGTCAAATATGGACTTATTTTTTGGCTGACAGGAGTCTTTGAGTGTGAATAGAAAGTTCAAGATTGACTATTATTTGGCCAAAAATATGTTCCTTGGGTCAAAATGGACTTATTTTTTGGCTGACGTAACATCAGGAGTCTTTGAGTATGTATAGAAAGTTCAAGATTGACTATTATTTGGCCAAAAATATGTTCCTTGGGTCAAATATGGACTTATTTTTTGGCTGACGTAACATCAGGAGTCTTTGAGTATGTATAGAAAGTTCAAGATTGAATATTATTTGGCCAAAAATATGTTCCTTGGGTCAAATATGGACTTATTTTTTGGCTGACGTAACAATAGGAGTCTTTGAGATTGTATAGAAATTTCAAGATTGACTATTATTTGGCCAAAAATATGTTCCTTGAGTCAAATATGGATTTCTTTTTTGGCTGACGTAACATCAGGAGTCTTTGAGTATGTACAGAAAGTTCAAGATTGACTATTATTTGGCCAAAAATATGTTCCTTGGGTCAAATATGGACTTATTTTTTGGCTGCCGTAACATCAGAAGGAGTCTCTGAGTATTTATAAAAAAGTTCAAGATTGACTATTATTTGGCCAAAAAATATGTTCCTTGGGTCAAATATGGACTTATTTTTTGGCTGACGTAACATCAGGAGTCTTTGAGTATGTATAGAAAGTTCAAGATTGAATATTATTTGGCCAAAAATATGTTCCTTGGGTCAAATATGGACTCATTTTTTGGCTGCCGTAACATCAGAAGGAGTCTCTGAGTATTTATAAAAAAGTTCAAGATTGACTATTATTTGGCCAAAAATATGTTCCCTGGGTCAAATGTGGACTTATTTTTTGGCTGACGTAACATCAGAAAGAGTCTCTGAGTATTTATAGAAAGTTCAAGATTGACTATTATTTGGCCAAAAATATGTTCCTTGGGTCAAATATGGACTTATTTTTTGGCTGACGTAACATCAGGAGTCTTTGAGTATGTATAGAAAGATCAAGATTGACTATTATTTGGCCAAAAATATGTTCCTTGGGTCAAATATGGACTTATTTTTTGGCTGACGTAACATCAGGAGTCTCTGAGTATTTATAAAAAAGTTCAAGATTGACTATTATTTGGCCAAAAATATGTTCCCTGGGTCAAATGTGGACTTATTTTTTGGCTGACGTAACATCAGAAAGAGTCTCTGAGTATGTATAGAAAGTTCAAGATTGACTATTATTTGGCCAAAAATATGTACCTTTGGTCAAATATGGACTTCTTTTTTGGCTGACGTAACATAAGAAGGAGTCTTTGAGTATGTATTGAAGGTTCAAGATTGACCATTATTTGGCCAAAATGATCCTTGGGTCAAATTTGGACTTATTTTTTGGCTGACAGGAGTCTTTGAGTGTGAATAGAAAGTTCAAGATTGACTATTATTTGGCCAAAAATATGTTCCTTGGGTCAAATATGGACTTATTTTTTGGCTGCCGTAACATCAGAAGGAGTCTCTGAGTATTTATAAAAAGGTTTAAGATTGACTATTATTTGGCCAAAAATATGTTCCCTGGGTCAAATGTGGACTTATTTTTTGGCTGACGTAACATCAGAAAGAGTCTCTGAGTATGTATAGAAAGTTCAAGATTGACTATTATTTGGCCAAAAATATGTTCCTTGGGTCAAATATGGACTTATTTTTTGGCTGACGTAACATCAGAAGGAGTCTCTGAGTATTTATAAAAAAGTTCAAGATTGACTATTATTTGGCCAAAAATATGTTCCCTGGGTCAAATGTGGACTTATTTTTTGGCTGACATGACATCAGGAGTCTTTGAGTATGTATTGAAAGTTCAAGATTGACCATTATTTGGCCAAAAATATGTACCTTTGGTCAAATATGGACTTCTTTTTTGGCTGACGTAACATAAGAAGGAGTCTTTGAGTATGTATTGAAGGTTCAAGATTGACCATTATTTGGCCAAAATGATCCTTGGGTCAAATATGGACTTATTTTTTGGCTGACAGGAGTCTTTGAGTGTGAATAGAAAGTTCAAGATTGACTATTATTTGGCCAAAAATATGTTCCTTGGGTCAAATATGGACTTATTTTTTGGCTGCCGTAACATCAGAAGGAGTCTCTGAGTATTTATAAAAAGGTTTAAGATTGACTATTATTTGGCCAAAAATATGTTCCCTGGGTCAAATGTGGACTTATTTTTTGGCTGACGTAACATCAGAAAGAGTCTCTGAGTATGTATAGAAAGTTCAAGATTGACTATTATTTGGCCAAAAATATGTTCCTTGGGTCAAATATGGACTTATTTTTTGGCTGACGTAACATCAGAAGGAGTCTCTGAGTATTTATAAAAAAGTTCAAGATTGACTATTATTTGGCCAAAAATATGTTCCCTGGGTCAAATGTGGACTTATTTTTTGGCTGACATGACATCAGGAGTCTTTGAGTATGTATTGAAGGTTCAAGATTGACCATTATTTGGCCAAAATAATCCTTGGGTCAAATATGGACTTATTTTTTGGCTGACACAGGAGTCTTTGAGTGTGAATAGAAAGTTCAAGATTGACTATTATTTGGCCAAAAATATGTTCCCTGGGTCAAATATGGACTTCTTTTTTGGCTGACGTAACATCAAATGGAGTCTCTGAGTATGTATAGAAAGTTCAATATCGAGGATTTCTTAGGCCGTAAATATTTTCCTTGGGTCAAATATGGACTTCTGTATGGCTGATTTAACATCAGAATGAGTCTTTGAGTATGTATTGAAAGTTCAAGATTGACCATTATTTGGCCAAAAATATGTTCCTTGGGTCAAAATGGACTTATTTTTTGGCTGACGTAACATCAGGAGTCTTTGAGTATGTATAGAAAGTTCAAGATTGAATAATATTTGGCCAAAAATATGTTCCTTGGGTCAAATATGGACTTATTTTTTGGCTGACATGACATCAGGAGTCTTTGAGTATGTATTGAAAGTTCAAGATTGACCATTATTTGGCAAAAAATATGTTCCTTGGGTCAAAAATGGACTTCTTTTTTGGCTGACATGACATCAGGAGTCTTTGAGTATGTATTGAAAGTTCAAGATTGACCATTATTTGGCCAAAAATATGTTCCTTGGGTCAAATATGGACTTATTTTTTGGCTGACGTAACATCAGGAGTCTCTGAGTATTTATAAAAAAGTTCAAGATTGACTATTATTTGGCCAAAAATATGTTCCCTGGGTCAAATGTGGACTTATTTTTTGGCTGACGTAACATCAGAAAGAGTCTCTGAGTATGTATAGAAAGTTCAAGATTGACTATTATTTGGCCAAAAATATGTACCTTTGGTCAAATATGGACTTCTTTTTTGGCTGACGTAACATAAGAAGGAGTCTTTGAGTATGTATTGAAGGTTCAAGATTGACCATTATTTGGCCAAAATGATCCTTGGGTCAAATATGGACTTATTTTTTGGCTGACAGGAGTCTTTGAGTGTGAATAGAAAGTTCAAGATTGACTATTATTTGGCCAAAAATATGTTCCCTGGGTCAAATATGGACTTCTTTTTTGGCTGACGTAACATCAAATGGAGTCTCTGAGTATGTATAGAAAGTTCAATATCGAGGATTTCTTAGGCCGTAAATATTTTCCTTGGGTCAAATATGGACTTCTGTATGGCTGATTTAACATCAGAATGAGTCTTTGAGTATATATTGAAAGTTCAAGATTGACCATTATTTGGCCAAAAATATGTTCCTTGGGTCAAAATGGACTTATTTTTTGGCTGACGTAACATCAGGAGTCTTTGAATATGTATAGAAAGTTCAAGATTGACTTTATTTTGGCCAAAAATATGTTCCTTGGGTCAAATATGGACGTATTTTTTGGCTGACGTAACAATAGGAGTCTTTGAGATTGTATAGAAATTTCAAGATTGACTATCATTTGGCCAAAAATATGTTCCTTGAGTCAAATATGGACTTCTTTTTTGGCTGACGTAACATCAGGAGTCTTTGAGTATGTACAGAAAGTTCAAGATTGACTATTATTTGGCCAAAAATATGTTCCTTGTGTCAAATATGGACTTATTTTTTGGCTGCCGTAACATCAGAAGGAGTCTCTGAGTATTTATAAAAAAGTTCAAGATTGACTATTATTTGGCCAAAAATATGTTCCTTGGGTCAAATATGGACTTATTTTTTGGCTGACGTAACATCAGGAGTCTTTGAGTATGTATAGAAAGTTCAAGATTGAATATTATTTGGCCAAAAATATGTTCCTTGGGTCAAATATGGACTTATTTTTGGCTGACATGACATCAGGAGTCTTTGAGTATGTATTGAAAGTTCAAGATTGACCATTATTTGGCAAAAAATATGTTCCTTGGGTCAAAAATGGACTTCTTTTTTGGCTGAAGTAACATAAGAAGGAGTCTTTGAGTATGTATTGAAAGTTCAAGATTGACCATTATTTGGCCAAAAATATGTTTCTTGAGTCACATATGGACTTCTTTTTTGGCTGACGTAACATCAGGAGTCTTTGAGTATGTATAGAAAGTTCAAGATTGACTATTATTTGGCCAAAAATATGTTCCTTGGGTCAAATATGGACTTATTTTTTGGCTGCCGTAACATCAGAAGGAGTCTCTGAGTATTTATAAAAAAGTTTAAGATTGACTATTATTTGGCCAAAAATATGTTCCCTGGGTCAAATGTGGACTTATTTTTTGGCTGACGTAACATCAGAAAGAGTCTCTGAGTATGTATAGAAAGTTCAAGATTGACTATTATTTGGCCAAAAATATGTTCCTTGGGTCAAATATGGACTTATTTTTTGGCTGACGTAACATCAGAAGGAGTCTCTGAGTATTTATAAAAAAGTTCAAGATTGACTATTATTTGGCCAAAAATATGTTCCCTGGGTCAAATGTGGACTTATTTTTTGGCTGACATGACATCAGGAGTCTTTGAGTATGTATTGAAAGTTCAAGATTGACCATTATTTGGCCAAAAATATGTACCTTTGATCAAATATGGACTTCTTTTTTGGCTGACGTAACATAAGAAGGAGTCTTTGAGTATGTATTGAAGGTTCAAGATTGACCATTATTTGGCCAAAATAATCCTTGGGTCAAATATGGACTTATTTTTTGGCTGACACAGGAGTCTTTGAGTGTGAATAGAAAGTTCAAGATTGACTATTATTTGGCCAAAAATATGTTCCCTGGGTCAAATATGGACTTCTTTTTTGGCTGACGTAACATCAAATGGAGTCTCTGAGTATGTATAGAAAGTTCAATATCGAGGATTTCTTAGGCCGTAAATATTTTCCTTGGGTCAAATATGGACTTCTGTATGGCTGATTTAACATCAGAATGAGTCTTTGAGTATGTATTGAAAGTTCAAGATTGACCATTATTTCGCCAAAAATATGTTCCTTGGGTCAAAATGGACTTATTTTTTGGCTGACGTAACATCAGGAGTCTTTGAGTATGTATAGAAAGTTCAAGATTGACTATTATTTGGCCAAAAATATGTTCCTTGGGTCAAATATGGACTTATTTTTTGGCTGACGTAACATCAGGAGTCTTTGAGTATGTATAGAAAGTTCAAGATTGACTATTATTTGGCCAAAAATATGTTCCTTGGGTCAAATATGGACTTATTTTTTGGCTGACGTAACAATAGGAGTCTTTGAGATTGTATAGAAATTTCAAGATTGACTATTATTTGGCCAAAAATATGTTCCTTGAGTCAAATATGGATTTCTTTTTTGGCTGACGTAACATCAGGAGTCTTTGAGTATGTACAGAAAGTTCAAGATTGACTATTATTTGGCCAAAAATATGTTCCTTGGGTCAAATATGGACTTATTTTTTGGCTGCCGTAACATCAGAAAGAGTCTCTGAGTATTTATAGAAAGTTCAAGATTGACTATTATTTGGCCAAAAATATGTTCCTTGGGTCAAATATGGACTTATTTTTTGGCTGACGTAACATCAGGAGTCTTTGAGTATGTATAGAAAGATCAAGATTGACTATTATTTGGCCAAAAATATGTTCCTTGGGTCAAATATGGACTTATTTTTTGGCTGACGTAACATCAGGAGTCTCTGAGTATTTATAAAAAAGTTCAAGATTGACTATTATTTGGCCAAAAATATGTTCCCTGGGTCAAATGTGGACTTATTTTTTGGCTGACGTAACATCAGAAAGAGTCTCTGAGTATGTATAGAAAGTTCAAGATTGACTATTATTTGGCCAAAAATATGTACCTTTGGTCAAATATGGACTTCTTTTTTGGCTGACGTAACATAAGAAGGAGTCTTTGAGTATGTATTGAAGGTTCAAGATTGACCATTATTTGGCCAAAATGATCCTTGGGTCAAATATGGACTTATTTTTTGGCTGACAGGAGTCTTTGAGTGTGAATAGAAAGTTCAAGATTGACTATTATTTGGCCAAAAATATGTTCCTTGGGTCAAATATGGACTTATTTTTTGGCTGCCGTAACATCAGAAGGAGTCTCTGAGTATTTATAAAAAAGTTTAAGATTGACTATTATTTGGCCAAAAATATGTTCCCTGGGTCAAATGTGGACTTATTTTTTGGCTGACGTAACATCAGAAAGAGTCTCTGAGTATGTATAGAAAGTTCAAGATTGACTATTATTTGGCCAAAAATATGTTCCTTGGGTCAAATATGGACTTATTTTTTGGCTGACGTAACATCAGAAGGAGTCGCTGAGTATTTATAAAAAAGTTCAAGATTGACTATTATTTGGCCAAAAATATGTTCCCTGGGTCAAATGTGGACTTATTTTTTGGCTGACATGACATCAGAAGTCTTTGAGTATGTATTGAAAGTTCAAGATTGACCATTATTTGGCCAAAAATATGTACCTTTGGTCAAATATGGACTTCTTTTTTGGCTGACGTAACATAAGAAGGAGTCTTTGAGTATGTATAGAAAGTTCAATATCGAGGATTTCTTAGGCCGTAAATATTTTCCTTGGGTCAAATATGGACTTCTGTATGGCTGATTTAACATCAGAATGAGTCTTTGAGTATGTATTGAAAGTTCAAGATTGACCATTATTTGGCCAAAAATATGTTCCTTGGGTCAAAATGGACTTATTTTTTGGCTGACGTAACATCAGGAGTCTTTGAGTATGTATAGAAAGTTCAAGATTGACTATTATTTGGCCAAAAATATGTTCCTTGGGTCAAATATGGACTTATTTTTTGGCTGACGTAACATCAGGAGTCTTTGAGTATGTATAGAAAGTTCAAGATTGAATATTATTTGGCCAAAAATATGTTCCTTGGGTCAAATATGGACTTATTTTTTGGCTGACGTAACAATAGGAGTCATTGAGATTGTATAGAAATTTCAAGATTGACTATAATTTGGCCAAAAATATGTTCCTTGAGTCAAATATGGATTTCTTTTTTGGCTGACGTAACATCAGGAGTCTTTGAGTATGTACAGAAAGTTCAAGATTGACTATTATTTGGCCAAAAATATGTTCCTTGGGTCAAATATGGACTTATTTTTTGGCTGCCGTAACATCAGAAGGAGTCTCTGAGTATTTATAAAAAAGTTCAAGATTGACTATTATTTGGCCAAAAATATGTTCCTTGGGTCAAATATGGACTTATTTTTTGGCTGACGTAACATCAGGAGTCTTTGAGTATGTATAGAAAGTTCAAGATTGAATATTATTTGGCCAAAAATATGTTCCTTGGGTCAAATATGGACTTATTTTTTGGCTGACATGACATCAGGAGTCTTTGAGTATGTATTGAAAGTTCAAGATTGACCTTTATTTGGCCAAAAATATGTTCCCTGGGTCAAATGTGGACTTATTTTTTGGCTGACGTAACATCAGAAAGAGTCTCTGAGTATTTATAGAAAGTTCAAGATTGACTATTATTTGGCCAAAAATATGTTCCTTGGGTCAAATATGGACTTATTTTTTGGCTGACGTAACATCAGGAGTCTTTGAGTATGTATAGAAAGATCAAGATTGACTATTATTTGGCCAAAAATATGTTCCTTGGGTCAAATATGGACTTATTTTTTGGCTGACGTAACATCAGGAGTCTCTGAGTATTTATAAAAAAGTTCAAGATTGACTATTATTTGGCCAAAAATATGTTCCCTGGGTCAAATGTGGACTTATTTTTTGGCTGACGTAACATCAGAAAGAGTCTCTGAGTATGTATAGAAAGTTCAAGATTGACTATTATTTGGCCAAAAATATGTACCTTTGGTCAAATATGGACTTCTTTTTTGGCTGACGTAACATAAGAAGGAGTCTTTGAGTATGTATTGAAGGTTCAAGATTGACCATTATTTGGCCAAAATGATCCTTGGGTCAAATATGGACTTATTTTTTGGCTGACAGGAGTCTTTGAGTGTGAATAGAAAGTTCAAGATTGACTATTATTTGGCCAAAAATATGTTCCTTGGGTCAAATATGGACTTATTTTTTGGCTGACGTAACATCAGGAGTCTTTGAGTATGTATAGAAAGTTCAAGATTGAATATTATTTGGCTAAAAATATGTTCCTTAGGTAAAATATGGACTTATTTTTTGGCTGACATGACATCAGGAGTCTTTGAGTATGTATTGAAAGTTCAAGATTGACCTTTATTTGGCCAAAAATATGTTCCCTGGGTCAAATGTGGACTTATTTTTTGGCTGACGTAACATCAGAAAGAGTCTCTGAGTATTTATAGAAAGTTCAAGATTGACTATTATTTGGCCAAAAATATGTTCCTTGGGTCAAATATGGACTTATTTTTTGGCTGACGTAACATCAGGAGTCTTTGAGTATGTATAGAAAGATCAAGATTGACTATTATTTGGCCAAAAATATGTTCCTTGGGTCAAATATGGACTTATTTTTTGGCTGACGTAACATCAGGAGTCTCTGAGTATTTATAAAAAAGTTCAAGATTGACTATTATTTGGCCAAAAATATGTTCCCTGGGTCAAATGTGGACTTATTTTTTGGCTGACGTAACATCAGAAAGAGTCTCTGAGTATGTATAGAAAGTTCAAGATTGACTATTATTTGGCCAAAAATATGTACCTTTGGTCAAATATGGACTTCTTTTTTGGCTGACGTAACATAAGAAGGAGTCTTTGAGTATGTATTGAAGGTTCAAGATTGACCATTATTTGGCCAAAATGATCCTTGGGTCAAATATGGACTTATTTTTTGGCTGACAGGAGTCTTTGAGTGTGAATAGAAAGTTCAAGATTGACTATTATTTGGCCATAAATATGTTCCCTGGGTCAAATATGGACTTCTTTTTTGGCTGACGTAACATCAAATGGAGTCTCTGAGTATGTATAGAAAGTTCAATATCGAGGATTTCTTAGGCCGTAAATATTTTCCTTGGGTCAAATATGGACTTCTGTATGGCTGATTTAACATCAGAATAAGTCTTTGAGTATATATTGAAAGTTCAAGATTGACCATTATTTGGCCAAAAATATGTTCCTTGGGTCAAAATGGACTTATTTTTTGGCTGACGTAACATCAGGAGTCTTTGAATATGTATAGAAAGTTCAAGATTGACTTTATTTTGGCCAAAAATATGTTCCTTGGGTCAAATATGGACGTATTTTTTGGCTGACGTAACAATATGAGTCTTTGAGATTGTATAGAAATTTCAAGATTGACTATCATTTGGCCAAAAATATGTTCCTTGAGTCAAATATGGACTTCTTTTTTGGCTGACGTAACATCAGGAGTCTTTGAGTATGTACAGAAAGTTCAAGATTGAATATTATTTGGCCAAAAATATGTTCCTTGTGTCAAATATGGACTTATTTTTTGGCTGCCGTAACATCAGAAGGAGTCTCTGAGTATTTATAAAAAAGTTCAAGATTGACTATTATTTGGCCAAAAATATGTTCCTTGGGTCAAATATGGACTTATTTTTTGGCTGACGTAACATCAGGAGTCTTTGAGTATGTATAGAAAGTTCAAGATTGAATATTATTTGGCCAAAAATATGTTCCTTGGGTCAAATATGGACTTATTTTTGGCTGACATGACATCAGGAGTCTTTGAGTATGTATTGAAAGTTCAAGATTGACCATTATTTGGCAAAAAATATGTTCCTTGGGTCAAAAATGGACTTCTTTTTTTGCTGAAGTAACATAAGAAGGAGTCTTTGAGTATGTATTGAAAGTTCAAGATTGACCATTATTTGGCCAAAAATATGTTCCTTGAGTCAAATATGAACTTCTTTTTTGGCTGACGTAACATCAGGAGTCTTTGAGTATGTATAGAAAGTTCAAGATTGACTATTATTTGGCCAAAAATATGTTCCTTGGGTCAAATATGGACTTATTTTTTGGCTGACGTAACATCAGAAGGAGTCTCTGAGTATTTATAAAAAAGTTCAAGATTGACTATTATTTGGCCAAAAATATGTTCCTTGGGTCAAATATGGACTTATTTTTTGGCTGACGTAACATCAGGAGTCTTTGAGTATGTATAGAAAGTTCAAGATTGAATATTATTTGGCCAAAAATATGTTCCTTGGGTCAAATATGGACTTATTTTTTGGCTGACATGACATCAGGAGTCTTTGAGTATGTATTGAAAGTTCAAGATTGACCTTTATTTGGCCAAAAATATGTTCCCTGGGTCAAATGTGGACTTATTTTTTGGCTGACGTAACATCAGAAAGAGTCTCTGAGTATTTATAGAAAGTTCAAGATTGACTATTATTTGGCCAAAAATATGTTCCTTGGGTCAAATATGGACTTATTTTTTGGCTGACGTAACATCAGGAGTCTTTGAGTATGTATAGAAAGATCAAGATTGACTATTATTTGGCCAAAAATATGTTCCTTGGGTCAAATATGGACTTATTTTTTGGCTGACGTAACATCAGGAGTCTCTGAGTATTTATAAAAAAGTTCAAGATTGACTATTATTTGGCCAAAAATATGTTCCCTGGGTCAAATGTGGACTTATTTTTTGGCTGACGTAACATCAGAAAGAGTCTCTGAGTATGTATAGAAAGTTCAAGATTGACTATTATTTGGCCAAAAATATGTACCTTTGGTCAAATATGGACTTCTTTTTTGGCTGACGTAACATAAGAAGGAGTCTTTGAGTATGTATTGAAGGTTCAAGATTGACCATTATTTGGCCAAAATGATCCTTGGGTCAAATATGGACTTATTTTTTGGCTGACAAGAGTCTTTGAGTGTGAATAGAAAGTTCAAGATTGACTATTATTTGGCCATAAATATGTTCCCTGGGTCAAATATGGACTTCTTTTTTGGCTGACGTAACATCAAATGGAGTCTCTGAGTATGTATAGAAAGTTCAATATCGAGGATTTCTTAGGCCGTAAATATTTTCCTTGGGTCAAATATGGACTTCTGTATGGCTGATTTAACATCAGAATAAGTCTTTGAGTATATATTGAAAGTTCAAGATTGACCATTATTTGGCCAAAAATATGTTCCTTGGGTCAAAATGGACTTATTTTTTGGCTGACGTAACATCAGGAGTCTTTGAATATGTATAGAAAGTTCAAGATTGACTTTATTTTGGCCAAAAATATGTTCCTTGGGTCAAATATGGACGTATTTTTTGGCTGACGTAACAATATGAGTCTTTGAGATTGTATAGAAATTTCAAGATTGAATATTATTTGGCCAAAAATATGTTCCTTGTGTCAAATATGGACTTATTTTTTGGCTGCCGTAACATCAGAAGGAGTCTCTGAGTATTTATAAAAAAGTTCAAGATTGACTATTATTTGGCCAAAAATATGTTCCTTGGGTCAAATATGGACTTATTTTTTGGCTGACGTAACATCAGGAGTCTTTGAGTATGTATAGAAAGTTCAAGATTGAATATTATTTGGCCAAAAATATGTTCCTTGGGTCAAATATGGACTTATTTTTGGCTGACATGACATCAGGAGTCTTTGAGTATGTATTGAAAGTTCAAGATTGACCATTATTTGGCAAAAAATATGTTCCTTGGGTCAAAAATGGACTTCTTTTTTGGCTGAAGTAACATAAGAAGGAGTCTTTGAGTATGTATTGAAAGTTCAAGATTGACCATTATTTGGCCAAAAATATGTTCCTTGAGTCAAATATGAACTTCTTTTTTGGCTGACGTAACATCAGGAGTCTTTGAGTATGTATAGAAAGTTCAAGATTGACTATTATTTGGCCAAAAATATGTTCCTTGGGTCAAATATGGACTTATTTTTTGGCTGCCGTAACATCAGAAGGAGTCTCTGAGTATTTATAGAAAGTTCAAGATTGACTATTATTTGGCCAAAAATATGTTCCTTGGGTCAAATATGGACTTATTTTTTGGCTGACGTAACATCAGAAGGAGTCTCTGAGTATTTATAAAAAAGTTCAAGATTGACTATTATTTGGCCAAAAATATGTTCCCTGGGTCAAATGTGGACTTATTTTTTGGCTGACATGACATCAGGAGTCTTTGAGTATGTATTGAAAGTTCAAGATTGACCATTATTTGGCCAAAAATATGTACCTTTGGTCAAATATCGACTTCTATTTTGGCTGACGTAACATAAGAAGGAGTCTTTGAGTATGTATTGAAGGTTCAAGATTGAACATTATTTGGCCAAAATAATCCTTGGGTCAAATATGGACTTATTTTTTGGCTGACACAGGAGTCTTTGAGTGTGAATAGAAAGTTCAAGATTGACTATTATTTGGCCAAAAATATGTTCCCTGGGTCAAATATGGACTTCTTTTTTGGCTGACGTAACATCAAATGGAGTCTCTGAGTATGTATAGAAAGTTCAATATCGAGGATTTCTTAGGCCGTAAATATTTTCCTTGGGTCAAATATGGACTTCTGTATGGCTGATTTAACATCAGAATGAGTCTTTGAGTATGTATTGAAAGTTCAAGATTGACCATTATTTGGCCAAAAATATGTTCCTTGGGTCAAAATGGACTTATTTTTTGGCTGACGTAACATCAGGAGTCTTTGAGTATGTATAGAAAGTTCAAGATTGACTATTATTTGGCCAAAAATATGTTCCTTGGGTCAAATATGGACTTATTTTTTGGCTGACGTAACATCAGGAGTCTTTGAGTATGTATAGAAAGTTCAAGATTGAATATTATTTGGCCAAAAATATGTTCCTTGGGTCAAATATGGACTTATTTTTTGGCTGACGTAACAATAGGAGTCTTTGAGATTGTATAGAAATTTCAAGATTGACTATTATTTGGCCAAAAATATGTTCCTTGAGTCAAATATGGATTTCTTTTTTGGCTGACGTAACATCAGGAGTCTTTGAGTATGTACAGAAAGTTCAAGATTGACTATTATTTGGCCAAAAATATGTTCCTTGGGTCAAATATGGACTTATTTTTTGGCTGCCGTAACATCAGAAGGAGTCTCTGAGTATTTATAAAAAAGTTCAAGATTGACTATTATTTGGCCAAAAATATGTTCCTTGGGTCAAATATGGACTTATTTTTTGGCTGACGTAACATCAGGAGTCTTTGAGTATGTATAGAAAGTTCAAGATTGAATATTATTTGGCCAAAAATATGTTCCTTGGGTCAAATATGGACTTATTTTTTGGCTGACATGACATCAGGAGTCTTTGAGTATGTATTGAAAGTTCAAGATTGACCTTTATTTGGCAAAAAATGTGTTCCTTGGGTCAAAAATGGACTTCTTTTTTGGCTGACGTAACATAAGAAGGAGTCTTTGAGTATGTATTGAAAGTTCAAGATTGACCAGTATTTGGCCAAAAATATGTTCCTTGAGTCAAATATGGACTTCTTTTTTGGCTGACGTAACATCAGGAGTCTTTGAGTATGTATAGAAAGTTCAAGATTGACTATTATTTGGCCAAAAATATGTTCCTTGGGTCAAATATGGACTTATTTTTTGGCTGCCGTAACATCAGAAGGAGTCTCTGAGTATTTATAAAAAAGTTCAAGATTGACTATTATTTGGCCAAAAATATGTTCCCTGGGTCAAATGTGGACTTATTTTTTGGCTGACGTAACATCAGAAAGAGTCTCTGAGTATTTATAGAAAGTTCAAGATTGACTATTATTTGGCCAAATATATGTTCCTTGGGTCAAATATGGACTTATTTTTTGGCTGACGTAACATCAGGAGTCTTTGAGTATGTATAGAAAGTTCAAGATTGACTATTATTTGGCCAATAATATGTTCCTTGGGTCAAAAATTTACTTATTTTTTGGCTGACGTAACATCAGGAGTCTTTGAGTATGTATAGAAAGATCAAGATTGACTATTATTCGGCCAAAAATATGTTCCTTGGATCAAATATGGACTTCTGTATGGCTGATTTACCATCAGAAGGAGTCTCTAAATGTAAATAGTTTAAATCCATTTGAAGACCCTTTGACCAGAAATAAGTTCAAAAGGTCAGATATGGACATCTATATGGTTTATGAAGCATCAGAAGGAGTCTTTGAGTATGTATAGAAAGTTCAAGATTGACTATTATTTGGCCAAAAATATGTTCCCTGGGTCAAATATGGACTTCTTTTTTGCCTGACGTAACATCAGAAGGAGTCTCTGAGTATGTATAGGAAGTTCAAGGTTGACTAATATTTGGCCAAAAATATGTTCCTTGGGTCAAATATGGACTTCTTTTTAAGCTGACATAGAAAGGAACGTCAGCCAAAGTCTCTGAGTCTCTGAGAAGGAGTCTCTGAGTATGTATAGAAAGTTCAAGATTGACTATTATTTGGCAAAAAAATATGTACCTCGGGTCAAATATGGACTTCTTTATTGGCTGACGTAACATCAGAAGGAGTCTCTGAGTATATATAGAAAGTTCAATATTGACTATTATTTGGCCAAAAATATGTTCCTTGGGTCAAAAATGTACTTCTTTTTTGGCTGACGTAACATAAGAAGGAGTCTTTGAGTATGTATTGAAAGTTCAAGATTGACCATTATTTGGCCAAAAATATGTTCCTTGGGTCAATTATGGACTTCTTTTTTGGCTGACGTAACATCAGGAGTCTTTGAGTATGTATAGAAAGATCAAGATTGACTATTATTTGGCCAAAAATATGTTCCTTGGGTCAAATATGGACTTATTTTTTGGCTGATGTAACATCAGGAGTCTCTGAGTATTTAAAAAAAAGTTCAAGATTGACTATTATTTGGCCAAAAATATGTTCCCTGGGTCAAATATGGACTTCTTTTTTGGCTGACGTTCCATCAAATGGAGTCTCTGAGTATGTATAGAAAGTTCAATATCGAGGATTTCTTAGGCCGTAAACATTTGCCTTGCGTCAAATATGGACTTCTGTATGGCTGATTTAACATCAGAATGAGTCTTTGAGTATGTATTGAAAGTTCAAGATTGACCATTATTTGGCCAAAAATATGTTCCTTGGGTCAAAATGGACTTATTTTTTGGCTGACGTAACATCAGGAGTCTTTGAGTATGTATAGAAAGTTCAAGATTGACTTTACTTTGGCCAAAAATATGTTCCTGGGGGTCAAATATGGACATATTTTTTTGGCTGACGTAACAATAGGAGTCTTTGAGTTTGTATAGAAATTTCAAGATTGACTATTATTTGGCAAAAAATATGTTCCTTGAGTCAAATATGGACTTCTTTTTTGGCTGACGTAACATCAGGAGTCTTTGAGTATGTATAGAAAGTTCAAGATTGACTATTATTTGGCCAAAAATATGTTCCTTGGGTCAAATATGGACTTATTTTTTGGCTGCCGTAACATCAGAAGGAGTCTCTGAGTATTTATAAAAAAGTTCAATATTGACTATTATTTGGCCAAAAATATGTTCCCTGGGTCAAATGTGGACTTATTTTTTGGCTGACGTAACATCAGAAAGAGTCTCTGAGTATTTATAGAAAGTTCAAGATTGACTATTATTTGGCCAAAAATATGTTCCTTGGGTCAAATATGGACTTATTTTTTGGCTGACGTAACATCAGGAGTCTTTGAGTATGTATAGAAAGTTCAAGATTGACTATTATTTGGCCAATAATATGTTCCTTAGGTCAAAAATTTACTTATTTTTTGGCTGACGTAACATCAGGAGTCTTTGAGTATGTATAGAAAGATCAAGATTGACTTTTATTCGGCCAAAAATATGTTCCTTGGATCAAATATGGACTTCTGTATGGCTGATTTACCATCAGAAGGAGTCTGAGAGAAAGTATAGAAATTTCAAGATCGAGGGCAATATTTACCTTGAGTAGGTCAAAAGGGACCTCTTTATGGCTGATTTAACATCAGAAGGATTCTCTAAATGTAAATAGTTTAAATCCATTTGAAGACCCTTTGACCAGAAATAAGTTCAAAAGGTCAGATATGGACATCTATATGGTTTATGAAGCATCAGAAGGAGTCTTTGAGTATGTATAGAAAGTTCAAGATTGACTATTATTTGGCCAAAAATATGTTCCCTGGGTCAAATATGGACTTCTTTTTTGCCTGACGTAACATCAGAAGGAGTCTCTGAGTATGTATAGGAAGTTCAAGGTTGACTAATATTTGGCCAAAAATATGTTCCTTGGGTCAAATATGGACTTCTTTTTAAGCTGACATAGAAAGGAACGTCAGCCAAAGTCTCTGAGTCTCTGAGAAGGAGTCTCTGAGTATGTATAGAAAGTTCAAGATTGACTATTATTTGGCAAAAAAATATGTACCTCGGGTCAAATATGGACTTCTTTATTGGCTGACGTAACATCAGAAGGAGTCTTTGAGTATGTATTGAAAGTTCAAGATTGACCATTATTTGGCCAAAAATATGTTCCTTGGGTCAATTATGGACTTCTTTTTTGGCTGACGTAACATCAGGAGTCTTTGAGCATGTATAGAAAGATCAAGATTGACTATTATTTGGCCAAAAATATGTTCCTTGGGTCAAATATGGACTTATTTTTTGGCTGATGTAACATCAGGAGTCTCTGAGTATTTATAAAAAAGTTCAAGATTGACTATTATTTGGCCAAAAATATGTTCCCTGGGTCAAATATGGACTTCTTTTTTGGCTGACGTTCCATCAAATGGAGTCTCTGAGTATGTATAGAAAGTTCAATATCGAGGATTTCTTAGGCCGTAAACATTTGCCTTGCGTCAAATATGGACTTCTGTATGGCTGATTTAACATCAGAATGAGTCTTTGAGTATGTATTGAAAGTTCAAGATTGACCATTATTTGGCCAAAAATATGTTCCTTGGGTCAAAATGGACTTATTTTTTGGCTGACGTAACATCAGGAGTCTTTGAGTATGTATAGAAAGTTCAAGATTGACTTTACTTTGGCCAAAAATATGTTCCTTGGGTCAAATATGGACATATTTTTTTGGCTGACGTAACAATAGGAGTCTTTGAGTTTGTATAGAAATTTCAAGATTGACTATTATTTGGCAAAAAATATGTTCCTTGAGTCAAATATGGACTTCTTTTTTGGCTGACGTAACATCAGGAGTCTTTGAGTATGTATAGAAAGTTCAAGATTGACTATTATTTGGCCAAAAATATGTTCCTTGGGTCAAATATGGACTTATTTTTTGGCTGCCGTAACATCAGAAGGAGTCTTTGAGTATGTATAGAAAGTTCAAGATTGAATAATATTTGGCCAAAAATATGTTCCTTGGGTCAAATATGGACTTATTTTTTGGCTGACATGACATCAGAAGTCTTTGAGTATGTATTGAAAGTTCAAGATTGACCATTATTTGGCCAAAAATATGTTCCTTGGGTCAAATATGGACTTATTTTTTGGCTGACGTAACATCAGGAGTCTTTGAGTATGTATAGAAAGATCAAGATTGACTATTATTTGGCCAAAAATATGTTCCTTGGGTCAAATATGGAGTTATTTTTTGGCTGACGTAACATCAGAAGGAGTCTCTGAGTATTTATAAAAAAGTTCAAGATTGACTATTATTTGGCCAAAAATATGTTCCCTGGGTCAAATGTGGACTTATTTTTTGGCTGACGTAACATCAGAAAGAGTCTCTGAGTATGTATAGAAAGTTCAAGATTGACTATTATTTGGCCAAAAATATGTACCTTTGGTCAAATATGGACTTCTTTTTTGGCTGAAGTAACATAAGAAGGAGTCTTTGAGTATGTATTGAAGGTTCAAGATTGACCATTATTTGGCCAAAATGATCCTTGGGTCAAATATGGACTTATTTTTTGGCTGACGTAACATCAGGAGTCTTTGAGTGTGAATAGAAAGTTCAAGATTGACTATTATTTGGCCAAAAATATGTTCCCTGGGTCAAATATGGACTTCTTTTTTGGCTGACGTTCCATCAAATGGAGTCTTTGAGTATGTATAGAAAGTTCAATATCGAGGATTTCTTAGGCCGTAAATATTTTCCTTGGGTCAAATATGGACTTCTGTATGGCTGATTTAACATCAGAATGAGTCTTTGAGTATGTATTGAAAGTTCAAGATTGACCATTATTTGGCCAAAAATATGTTCCTTGGGTCAAAATGGACTTATTTTTTGGCTGACGTAACATCAGGAGTCTTTGAGTATGTATAGAAAGTTCAAGATTGACTTTACTTTGGCCAAAAATATGTTCCTTGGGTCAAATATGGACATATTTTTTGGCTGACGTAACAATAGGAGTCTTTGAGTTTGTATAGAAATTTCAAGATTGACTATTATTTGGCAAAAAATATGTTCCTTGAGTCAAATATGGACTTCTTTTTAAGCTGACATAGAAAGGAACGTCAGCCAAAGTCTCTGAGTCTCTGAGAAGGAGTCTCTGAGTATGTATAGAAAGTTCAAGATTGACTATTATTTGGCAAAAAAATATGTACCTCGGGTCAAATATGGACTTCTTTATTGGCTGACGTAACATCAGAAGGAGTCTTTGAGTATGTATTGAAAGTTCAAGATTGACCATTATTTGGCCAAAAATATGTTCCTTGGGTCAATTATGGACTTCTTTTTTGGCTGACGTAACATCAGGAGTCTTTGAGCATGTATAGAAAGATCAAGATTGACTATTATTTGGCCAAAAATATGTTCCTTGGGTCAAATATGGACTTATTTTTTGGCTGATGTAACATCAGGAGTCTCTGAGTATTTATAAAAAAGTTCAAGATTGACTATTATTTGGCCAAAAATATGTTCCCTGGGTCAAATATGGACTTCTTTTTTGGCTGACGTTCCATCAAATGGAGTCTCTGAGTATGTATAGAAAGTTCAATATCGAGGATTTCTTAGGCCGTAAACATTTGCCTTGCGTCAAATATGGACTTCTGTATGGCTGATTTAACATCAGAATGAGTCTTTGAGTATGTATTGAAAGTTCAAGATTGACCATTATTTGGCCAAAAATATGTTCCTTGGGTCAAAATGGACTTATTTTTTGGCTGACGTAACATCAGGAGTCTTTGAGTATGTATAGAAAGTTCAAGATTGACTTTACTTTGGCCAAAAATATGTTCCTTGGGTCAAATATGGACATATTTTTTTGGCTGACGTAACAATAGGAGTCTTTGAGTTTGTATAGAAATTTCAAGATTGACTATTATTTGGCAAAAAATATGTTCCTTGAGTCAAATATGGACTTCTTTTTTGGCTGACGTAACATCAGGAGTCTTTGAGTATGTATAGAAAGTTCAAGATTGACTATTATTTGGCCAAAAATATGTTCCCTTGGGTCAAATATGGACTTATTTTTTGGCTGCCGTAACATCAGAAGGAGTCTTTGAGTATGTATAGAAAGTTCAAGATTGAATAATATTTGGCCAAAAATATGTTCCTTGGGTCAAATATGGACTTATTTTTTGGCTGACATGACATCAGAAGTCTTTGAGTATGTATTGAAAGTTCAAGATTGACCATTATTTGGCCAAAAATATGTTCCTTGGGTCAAATATGGACTTATTTTTTGGCTGACGTAACATCAGGAGTCTTTGAGTATGTATAGAAAGATCAAGATTGACTATTATTTGGCCAAAAATATGTTCCTTGGGTCAAATATGGAGTTATTTTTTGGCTGACGTAACATCAGAAGGAGTCTCTGAGTATTTATAAAAAAGTTCAAGATTGACTATTATTTGGCCAAAAATATGTTCCCTGGGTCAAATGTGGACTTATTTTTTGGCTGACGTAACATCAGAAAGAGTCTCTGAGTATGTATAGAAAGTTCAAGATTGACTATTATTTGGCCAAAAATATGTACCTTTGGTCAAATATGGACTTCTTTTTTGGCTGAAGTAACATAAGAAGGAGTCTTTGAGTATGTATTGAAGGTTCAAGATTGACCATTATTTGGCCAAAATGATCCTTGGGTCAAATATGGACTTATTTTTTGGCTGACGTAACATCAGGAGTCTTTGAGTGTGAATAGAAAGTTCAAGATTGACTATTATTTGGCCAAAAATATGTTCCCTGGGTCAAATATGGACTTCTTTTTTGGCTGACGTTCCATCAAATGGAGTCTTTGAGTATGTATAGAAAGTTCAATATCGAGGATTTCTTAGGCCGTAAATATTTTCCTTGGGTCAAATATGGACTTCTGTATGGCTGATTTAACATCAGAATGAGTCTTTGAGTATGTATTGAAAGTTCAAGATTGACCATTATTTGGCCAAAAATATGTTCCTTGGGTCAAAATGGACTTATTTTTTGGCTGACGTAACATCAGGAGTCTTTGAGTATGTATAGAAAGTTCAAGATTGACTTTACTTTGGCCAAAAATATGTTCCTTGGGTCAAATATGGACATATTTTTTGGCTGACGTAACAATAGGAGTCTTTGAGTTTGTATAGAAATTTCAAGATTGACTATTATTTGGCAAAAAATATGTTCCTTGAGTCAAATATGGACTTCTTTTTAAGCTGACATAGAAAGGAACGTCAGCCAAAGTCTCTGAGTCTCTGAGAAGGAGTCTCTGAGTATGTATAGAAAGTTCAAGATTGACTATTATTTGGCAAAAAAATATGTACCTCGGGTCAAATATGGACTTCTTTATTGGCTGACGTAACATCAGAAGGAGTCTTTGAGTATGTATTGAAAGTTCAAGATTGACCATTATTTGGCCAAAAATATGTTCCTTGGGTCAATTATGGACTTCTTTTTTGGCTGACGTAACATCAGGAGTCTTTGAGCATGTATAGAAAGATCAAGATTGACTATTATTTGGCCAAAAATATGTTCCTTGGGTCAAATATGGACTTATTTTTTGGCTGATGTAACATCAGGAGTCTCTGAGTATTTATAAAAAAGTTCAAGATTGACTATTATTTGGCCAAAAATATGTTCCCTGGGTCAAATATGGACTTCTTTTTTGGCTGACGTTCCATCAAATGGAGTCTCTGAGTATGTATAGAAAGTTCAATATCGAGGATTTCTTAGGCCGTAAACATTTGCCTTGCGTCAAATATGGACTTCTGTATGGCTGATTTAACATCAGAATGAGTCTTTGAGTATGTATTGAAAGTTCAAGATTGACCATTATTTGGCCAAAAATATGTTCCTTGGGTCAAAATGGACTTATTTTTTGGCTGACGTAACATCAGGAGTCTTTGAGTATGTATAGAAAGTTCAAGATTGACTTTACTTTGGCCAAAAATATGTTCCTTGGGTCAAATATGGACATATTTTTTTGGCTGACGTAACAATAGGAGTCTTTGAGTTTGTATAGAAATTTCAAGATTGACTATTATTTGGCAAAAAATATGTTCCTTGAGTCAAATATGGACTTCTTTTTTGGCTGACGTAACATCAGGAGTCTTTGAGTATGTATAGAAAGTTCAAGATTGACTATTATTTGGCCAAAAATATGTTCCCTTGGGTCAAATATGGACTTATTTTTTGGCTGCCGTAACATCAGAAGGAGTCTTTGAGTATGTATAGAAAGTTCAAGATTGAATAATATTTGGCCAAAAATATGTTCCTTGGGTCAAATATGGACTTATTTTTTGGCTGACATGACATCAGAAGTCTTTGAGTATGTATTGAAAGTTCAAGATTGACCATTATTTGGCCAAAAATATGTTCCTTGGGTCAAATATGGACTTATTTTTTGGCTGACGTAACATCAGGAGTCTTTGAGTATGTATAGAAAGATCAAGATTGACTATTATTTGGCCAAAAATATGTTCCTTGGGTCAAATATGGAGTTATTTTTTGGCTGACGTAACATCAGAAGGAGTCTCTGAGTATTTATAAAAAAGTTCAAGATTGACTATTATTTGGCCAAAAATATGTTCCCTGGGTCAAATGTGGACTTATTTTTTGGCTGACGTAACATCAGAAAGAGTCTCTGAGTATGTATAGAAAGTTCAAGATTGACTATTATTTGGCCAAAAATATGTACCTTTGGTCAAATATGGACTTCTTTTTTGGCTGAAGTAACATAAGAAGGAGTCTTTGAGTATGTATTGAAGGTTCAAGATTGACCATTATTTGGCCAAAATGATCCTTGGGTCAAATATGGACTTATTTTTTGGCTGACGTAACATCAGGAGTCTTTGAGTGTGAATAGAAAGTTCAAGATTGACTATTATTTGGCCAAAAATATGTTCCCTGGGTCAAATATGGACTTCTTTTTTGGCTGACGTTCCATCAAATGGAGTCTTTGAGTATGTATAGAAAGTTCAATATCGAGGATTTCTTAGGCCGTAAATATTTTCCTTGGGTCAAATATGGACTTCTGTATGGCTGATTTAACATCAGAATGAGTCTTTGAGTATGTATTGAAAGTTCAAGATTGACCATTATTTGGCCAAAAATATGTTCCTTGGGTCAAAATGGACTTATTTTTTGGCTGACGTAACATCAGGAGTCTTTGAGTATGTATAGAAAGTTCAAGATTGACTTTACTTTGGCCAAAAATATGTTCCTTGGGTCAAATATGGACATATTTTTTGGCTGACGTAACAATAGGAGTCTTTGAGTTTGTATAGAAATTTCAAGATTTACTATTATTTGGCAAAAAATATGTTCCTTGAGTCAAATATGGACTTCTTTTTTGGCTGACGTAACATCAGAAGGAGTCTCTGAGTATTTATAAAAAAGTTCAAGATTGACTATTATTTGGCCAAAAATATGTTCCTTGGGTCAAATATGGACTTATTTTTTGGCTGACGTAACATCAGGAGTCTTTGAGTATGTATAGAAAGTTCAAGATTGAATAATATTTGGCCAAAAATATGTTCCTTGGGTCAAATATGGACTTATTTTTTGGTTGACATGACATCAGGAGTCTTTGAGTATGTATTGAAAGTTCAAGATTGACCATTATTTGGCAAAAAATATGTTCCTTGGGTCAAAAATGGACTTCTTTTTTGGCTGACGTAAAATAAGAAGGAGTCTTTGAGTATGTATTGAAAGTTCAAGATTGACCATTATTTGGCCAAAAATATGTTCCCTGGGTCAAATGTGGACTTATTTTTTGGCTGACGTAACATCAGAAAGAGTCTCTGAGTATTTATAGAAAGTTCAAGATTGACTATTATTTGGCCAAAAATATGTTCCTTGGGTCAAATATGGACTTATTTTTTGGCTGACGTAACATCAGGAGTCTTTGAGTATGTATAGAAAGTTCAAGATTGACTATTATTTGGCCAATAATATGTTCCTTAGGTCAAAAATTTACTTATTTTTTGGCTGACGTAACATCAGGAGTCTTTGAGTATGTATAGAAAGATCAAGATTGACTTTTATTCGGCCAAAAATATGTTCCTTGGATCAAATATGGACTTCTGTATGGCTGATTTACCATCAGAAGGAGTCTGAGAGAAAGTATAGAAATTTCAAGATCGAGGGCAATATTTACCTTGAGTAGGTCAAAAGGGACCTCTTTATGGCTGATTTAACATCAGAAGGAGTCTCTAAATGTAAATAGTTTAAATCCATTTGAAGACCCTTTGACCAGAAATAAGTTCAAAAGGTCAGATATGGACATCTATATGGTTTATGAAGCATCAGAAGGAGTCTTTGAGTATGTATAGAAAGTTCAAGATTGACTATTATTTGGCCAAAAATATGTTCCCTGGGTCAAATATGGACTTCTTTTTTGCCTGACGTAACATCAGAAGGAGTCTCTGAGTATGTATAGGAAGTTCAAGGTTGACTAATATTTGGCCAAAAATATGTTCCTTGGGTCAAATATGGACTTCTTTTTAAGCTGACATAGAAAGGAACGTCAGCCAAAGTCTCTGAGTCTCTGAGAAGGAGTCTCTGAGTATGTATAGAAAGTTCAAGATTGACTATTATTTGGCAAAAAAATATGTACCTCGGGTCAAATATGGACTTCTTTATTGGCTGACGTAACATCAGAAGGAGTCTTTGAGTATGTATTGAAAGTTCAAGATTGACCATTATTTGGCCAAAAATATGTTCCTTGGGTCAATTATGGACTTCTTTTTTGGCTGACGTAACATCAGGAGTCTTTGAGCATGTATAGAAAGATCAAGATTGACTATTATTTGGCCAAAAATATGTTCCTTGGGTCAAATATGGACTTATTTTTTGGCTGATGTAACATCAGGAGTCTCTGAGTATTTATAAAAAAGTTCAAGATTGACTATTATTTGGCCAAAAATATGTTCCCTGGGTCAAATATGGACTTCTTTTTTGGCTGACGTTCCATCAAATGGAGTCTCTGAGTATGTATAGAAAGTTCAATATCGAGGATTTCTTAGGCCGTAAACATTTGCCTTGCGTCAAATATGGACTTCTGTATGGCTGATTTAACATCAGAATGAGTCTTTGAGTATGTATTGAAAGTTCAAGATTGACCATTATTTGGCCAAAAATATGTTCCTTGGGTCAAAATGGACTTATTTTTTGGCTGACGTAACATCAGGAGTCTTTGAGTATGTATAGAAAGTTCAAGATTGACTTTACTTTGGCCAAAAATATGTTCCTTGGGTCAAATATGGACATATTTTTTTGGCTGACGTAACAATAGGAGTCTTTGAGTTTGTATAGAAATTTCAAGATTGACTATTATTTGGCAAAAAATATGTTCCTTGAGTCAAATATGGACTTCTTTTTTGGCTGACGTAACATCAGGAGTCTTTGAGTATGTATAGAAAGTTCAAGATTGACTATTATTTGGCCAAAAATATGTTCCTTGGGTCAAATATGGACTTATTTTTTGGCTGCCGTAACATCAGAAGGAGTCTTTGAGTATGTATAGAAAGTTCAAGATTGAATAATATTTGGCCAAAAATATGTTCCTTGGGTCAAATATGGACTTATTTTTTGGCTGACATGACATCAGAAGTCTTTGAGTATGTATTGAAAGTTCAAGATTGACCATTATTTGGCCAAAAATATGTTCCTTGGGTCAAATATGGACTTATTTTTTGGCTGACGTAACATCAGGAGTCTTTGAGTATGTATAGAAAGATCAAGATTGACTATTATTTGGCCAAAAATATGTTCCTTGGGTCAAATATGGAGTTATTTTTTGGCTGACGTAACATCAGAAGGAGTCTCTGAGTATTTATAAAAAAGTTCAAGATTGACTATTATTTGGCCAAAAATATGTTCCCTGGGTCAAATGTGGACTTATTTTTTGGCTGACGTAACATCAGAAAGAGTCTCTGAGTATGTATAGAAAGTTCAAGATTGACTATTATTTGGCCAAAAATATGTACCTTTGGTCAAATATGGACTTCTTTTTTGGCTGAAGTAACATAAGAAGGAGTCTTTGAGTATGTATTGAAGGTTCAAGATTGACCATTATTTGGCCAAAATGATCCTTGGGTCAAATATGGACTTATTTTTTGGCTGACGTAACATCAGGAGTCTTTGAGTGTGAATAGAAAGTTCAAGATTGACTATTATTTGGCCAAAAATATGTTCCCTGGGTCAAATATGGACTTCTTTTTTGGCTGACGTTCCATCAAATGGAGTCTTTGAGTATGTATAGAAAGTTCAATATCGAGGATTTCTTAGGCCGTAAATATTTTCCTTGGGTCAAATATGGACTTCTGTATGGCTGATTTAACATCAGAATGAGTCTTTGAGTATGTATTGAAAGTTCAAGATTGACAATTATTTGGCCAAAAATATGTTCCTTGGGTCAAAATGGACTTATTTTTTGGCTGACGTAACATCAGGAGTCTTTGAGTATGTATAGAAAGTTCAAGATTGACTTTACTTTGGCCAAAAATATGTTCCTTGGGTCAAATATGGACATATTTTTTGGCTGACGTAACAATAGGAGTCTTTGAGTTTGTATAGAAATTTCAAGATTGACTATTATTTGGCAAAAAATATGTTCCTTGAGTCAAATATGGACTTCTTTTTTGGCTGACGTAACATCAGAAGGAGTCTCTGAGTATTTATAAAAAAGTTCAAGATTGACTATTATTTGGCCAAAAATATGTTCCTTGGGTCAAATATGGACTTATTTTTTGGCTGACGTAACATCAGGAGTCTTTGAGTATGTATAGAAAGTTCAAGATTGAATAATATTTGGCCAAAAATATGTTCCTTGGGTCAAATATGGACTTATTTTTTGGTTGACATGACATCAGGAGTCTTTGAGTATGTATTGAAAGTTCAAGATTGACCATTATTTGGCAAAAAATATGTTCCTTGGGTCAAAAATGGACTTCTTTTTTGGCTGACGTAAAATAAGAAGGAGTCTTTGAGTATGTATTGAAAGTTCAAGATTGACCATTATTTGGCCAAAAATATGTTCCTTGGATCAAATATGGACTTATTTTTTGGCTGACGTAACATCAGAAGGAGTCTCTGAGTATTTATAAAAAAGTTCAAGATTGACTATTATTTGGCCAAAAATATGTTCCCTGGGTCAAATGTGGACTTATTTTTTGGCTGACGTAACATCAGAAAGACTCTCTGAGTATGTATAGAAAGTTCAAGATTGACTATTATTTGGCCAAAAATATGTACCTTTGGTCAAATATGGACTTCTTTTTTGGCTGACGTAACATCAGGAGTCTTTGAGTATGTATAGAAAGTTCAAGATTGACTATTATTTGGCCAATAATATGTTCCTTGGGTCAAATGTGGACTTATTTTTTGGCTGACGTAACATCAGAAAGAGTCTCTGAGTATTTATAGAAAGTTCAAGATTGACTATTATTTGGCCAAATATATGTTCCTTGGGTCAAATATGGACTTCTTTTTTGGCTGACGTACCATCAGGAGTCTTTGAGTATGTATTGAAGGTTCAAGATTGACCATTATTTGGCCAAAATGATCCTTGGGTCAAATATGGACTTATTTTTTGGCTGACGTAACATCAGGAGTCTTTGAGTGTGATTAGAAAGTTCAAGATTGACTATTATTTGGCCAAAAATATGTTCCCTGGGTCAAATATGGACTTCTTTTTTGGCTGACGTAACATCAAATGGAGTCTCTGAGTATGTATAGAAAGTTCAATATCGAGGATTTCTTAGGCCGAAAATATTTTCCTTGGGTCAAATATGGACTTCTGTATGGCTGATTTAACATCAGAATGAGTCTTTGAGTATGTATTGAAAGTTCAAGATTGACCATTATTTGGCCAAAAATATGTTCCTTGGGTCAAAATGGACTTATTTTTTGGCTGACGTAACTTCAGGAGTTTTTGAATATGAATAGAAAGTTCAAGATTGACTATTATTTGGCCAAAAATATGTTCCCTGGGTCAAATATGGACTTATTTTTAGGCTGACGTAACATCCGAAGGAGTCTATGAGTATGTATAGAAAGTTCAAGATTGACTATTATTTGGCCAAAATTATGTTCCTTGGGTCAAAGATGGACTTATTTTTTGGCTGACGTAACATCAGGAGTCTTTGAGTATGTATAGAAAGTTCAAGATTGACTATTATTTGGCCAAAAATATGTTTCTTGGGTCAAATATGGACTTCTTTTTTGGCTGACGTATCATCAGAAGGAGTCTATGAGTATGTATAAAAAGTTCAAGATTGACTATTTTTTGACCAAAAATATTTTCCATGGCTCAAATATGGACTTCTGTATGGCTAATTTAACATCAGAAGGAGTCTGAGAGAAAGTATAGAAATTTCAAGATCGAGGGCCATATTTACCTTGAGTAGGTCAAAAGTGACCTCTTTATGGCTGATTTAACATCAGAAGGAGTCTCTAAATTTATATAGTTTAAATCCATTTGAAGACACTTTGACCAGAAATAAGTTCAAAAGGTCAGATATGGTCAGATAAAGGTCATCAGATAAAGGTCATCTATATGGCTTATGAAGCATCAGAAGGAGTTTTTGAGTATGTATAGAAAGTTCAAGATTGACTATTATTTGGCCAAAAATATGTTCCCTGGGTCAAATTTAGACTTATTTTTTGGCTGACGTAACATCAGAATGAGTCTCTATGTATAGAAAGTTCAAGATTGACTATTATTTGGCCAAAGATAAGTTTCTTTGGTCAAATATGGACTTCTTTTTTGGCTGACGTATCTTCAGGTGTCTATGAGTATGTATAGAAAATTCAAGATTGACTATTATTTGGCTAAAAATATTTTCCATGGGTCAAATATGGACTTCTGTCTATAATATATTCTGTCTAAATATGGCTGATCAGAAGGAGTCTGAGAGAAAGTATAGAAATTTCAAGATCGAGGGCCATATTTACCTTGAGTAGGTCAAAAGGGACCTTTTTATGGCTGATTTAACATCAGAAGGAGTCTCTAAATTGATATAGTTTAAAACTTTTTGAAGACCCTTTGACCAGAAATAAGTTCAAAAGGTCAGATATGGACATCTAATGGCTTATGAAGCATCAGAAGGAGTCTTTGAGTATGTATAGAAAGTTCAAGATTGACTATTATTTGGCCAAAAATATGTTAATTGGGTCAAATATGGACTTCTTTTTTGGCTGACGTAGAAAGGTACGTCAGCCAAAGTCTCTGAGTCTCTGAGAAGGAGTCTCTGATTATGTATAGAAAGTTCAAGATTTAATATTTTTTGGCTCAATATCTGTTCATTGGGTCAAATATGGACTTATTTTTTGGCTGACGTAACATCAGAAGGAGTCTTAGGTATAGAAAATTCGTTTTGAGAACTCTTTGGTCAGAAATATGTTTAGTAATTTATATTTTGAATGGTGTCTTCTAGAAATCAATCTGAATGTATAAGTTAATCTTTTTAAGAATCTTTGGCTATAAACAAGTTCAGTATTTCAATAAGGAACCTCTAATTTTCTATAAGAGTCTATAAGTGTATATAGAACTTTTTGAAGACCTTTGACCAGAAATAAGTTCAATAGGTCAGATATGGACATCTATATTGCTTATGAATCATCAGAAGGAGTCTATGAGTATGTATAGAAAGTTCAAGATCGAGGATTCTATGGCCGTAAATATTTTCCTTGGGTCAAATATGGACTTCTGCATACCAGATATAACTAATTCCCATGTGCATTAAAGAGAAAACATAAAATTATAGTTGCACAAATAGCATTGCGTTGTGCATTGAAAAATAACATATAAGCCAACTAAGGAAATGTTGCATTACTTTGTGCATTGAAGAGATAACATGAATGATGTTGTATTGCATTGCACAGACGATCTAACGATGTTCATAGAACATGCACGCATTTCAGTGCATACAAGAACCGACTTATTCCATTGTGCAACGAAGAGATAACGTTAGTGCTGTTGCACTGCATATGCAACACGATCTAACGATGTGCGTTGAAGAACATCATACAAGCTGTGCGCTTGTTGAATTGCAATTGAATACAAGTACTAACTAAATCCCTTGTGCATTTAAAGAGATAACATATGTTGTTGCATTGCACGATATAATGTTGTGAATTAAAGAATAATATACATATTGCATTTCAATGCATGCCCGAATGCATCATTCCTTTGTGCATTAAAGAGACAAATGAGTGCTGTTGTATATGCATTGCACAGCGGATCTAACGATACCAGAACTAACTAATTCCCATGTGCGTTAAAGAGATAACATTTATGTATTTTCATTCCATTGTATGAAAGGTCTAACTTATTCTTTTGTGCAATAAAAAGAAATGACATAAAATTACACATGTGCTTTTGCATTTCCATACTATAACTTAATTTATTCAGTTGTTTATTGAAGAGAAATCTTTTTAGCAGCAGTTGCAATGCTTTAGAAAACCTTATGCCGTTGTGCAAAGAACCTTGTCATTGTACATAAAGAATAACACATAAATAACATGCAATTTGTTGCATTGCAATGCATTCAAGAACTAACTCATTCCGTAGTGCATTGAAAAGAAGTGCAATGCAATCCGCGGTAGCATCGCTTGCACATACGATCAAGCATTTGTGCATTGAAGAATAACATGAGTAAAAGCACTTTGTTGCATTGCAATGCATTCAAGAACAAACTCAATCCGAAGTGCGTTTAAGATATTGCAATGCAATCTGCTGTTGCATCGTTTGAACATACAATCAAGCGTTGTGCATTGAAGAATAACAATAAAACGAACATGCATTTTGTTGCATTGCAATGCATTCAAGAACTAACTCAATCCGAAGTGCTATGAAGATATTTGAAATGCAATCTGCTGTTGCATCGCTTGCACATACGATCAAGCGTTGTGCATTAAAGAATAACATATGAGTAATAGCACTTTGTGGCATTGCAATGCATTCAAGAACTAACTCATTCCGTAGTTTATTGAAGATATTGCAATGCAATCTGCAGTTGCATCGCTTGCACATACGATCAAGCGTTGTGCATTGAAGAATAACAATAAAACTAACATACATTTTGTTGGTTTGCAATGCATTCAAGAACTAATTCAATCTGAAGTTTTTTGAAAATATTTGAAAAGCAATCTGCTTGCATCGCTTTGCTCTTACGATCAAGCGTGGTGCTTTGAAGAATAGCAATAAAACTAACATGTATTTGTTGGCTTTCAATGCATTCAAGTAATAACTCAATCCGAAGTGCGTTGAAGATATTGCTGTTGTATCGCTTGCACTTATAATCAAGCGTTGTGCATCGAAGAATAACAATAAAAGTAACATGCAAAGTTGCAAGTTGGCTTGCAATGCATTCAAGTACAAACTCAATCCGAAGTGCGTTCAAGATATTGCAATGCAATCTGCTGTTGCATCGCTTGCACATACGATCAAGCGTTGTGCATTGAAGAATAACAATAAAACTAACATGCATTTTGTTGGCTTGCAATGCATTCAAGTACTAACTCAATCCGAAGTGTGTTGAAGATATTGCAATGCAATCTGCTGTTGCATCGCTTGCACATACGATCAAGCGTTGTGCATTGAAGAATAACAATAAAACTAACATGCATTTTGTTGGCTTGCAATGCATTCAAGTACTAACTCAATCCGAAGTGTGTTGAAGATATTGGAATGCAATCTGCTGTTGCATCGCTTGCACATACGATCAAGCGTTGTGCATTGAAGAATAACAATAAAAGTAACATGCATTTTGTTGGCTTGCAATGCATTCAAGTACTAACTCAATCTGAATTGCGTTAAAGATATTGCAATGCAATCTACTGTTGCATCGCTTGCACATACAATCAAGCGTTGTGCATTGAAGAATAACAATAAAAGTAATATGCATTTTGTTGGCTTGCAATGCATTTAAGTACTAACTCAATCCGAAGTGCGTTTAAGATTGCAATGCAATCTGCTGTTAAATCGCTTTCACATAAGATGAAGTGTTGTGCATTGAAGAATAACAATAAAACGAACATGCATTTTGTTGCATTGCAATGCATTCAAGAACTAACTCATTCCGAGGTGCGTTGAAGATATTGCAATGCAATCTGCTGTTGCATGGTTGCACATACGATCAAGCGTTGTGCATTGAAGAATAAGTAAAATGCAATTTGTTGCATTGCAATGCATTCAAGTACTAACTCAATCCGAAGTGCGTATAAGACATTGCAATGCAATCTGCTGTTGCATCGCTTGCACATACGATCAAGCGTTGTGCATTGAAGAATAACAATAAAACTAACATGCATTTTATTGGCTTGCAATGCATTAAAGTAATAACTCAATCCGAAGTGCGTTGAAGATATTGCAATGCAATCTGCAGTTGCATCGCTTGCACATACGATCAAGCGTTGTGCATTGAAGAATAACAATAAAACTAACATACATTTTGTTGGTTTGCATTGCATTCAAGAACTAATTCAATCCGAAGTTTTTTGAAAATATTTGAAAAGCAATCTGCTTGCATCGCTTTGCTCTTACGATCAAGCGTGGTGCTTTGAAGAATAACAATAAAACTAACCTGTATTTGTTGGCTTGCAATGCATTCAAGTAATAACTCAATCCGAAGTGCGTTGAAGATATTGCTGTTGTATCGCTTGCACTTATGATCAAGCGTTGTGCATCGAAGAATAACAATAAAAGTAACATGCAAAGTTGCAAGTTGGCTTGCACTGCATTCAAGTACTAACTCAATCCGAAGTGCGTTCAAGATATTGCAATGCAATCTGCTGTTGCATCGCTTGCACATACGATCAAGCGTTGTGCATTGAAGAATAACAATAAAACTAACATGCATTTTGTTGGCTTGCAATGCATTCAAGTACTAACTCAATCTGAATTGCGTTAAAGATATTGCAATGCAATCTGCTGTTGCATCGCTTGCACATACAATCAAGCGTTGTGCATTGAAGAATAACAATAAAAGTAATATGCATTTTGTTGGCTTGCAATGCATTTAAGTACTAACTCAATCCGAAGTGCGTTTAAGATTGCAATGCAATCTGCTGTTAAATCGCTTTCACATAAGATGAAGTGTTGTGCATTGAAGAATAACAATAAAACGAACATGCATTTTGTTGCATTGCAATGCATTCAAGAACTAACTCATTCCGAAGTGCGTTGAAGATATTGCAATGCAATCTGCTGTTGCATCGCTTGCACATACGATCAAGCGTTGTGCATTGAAGAATAAGTAAAATGTAATTTGTTGCATTGCAATGCATTCAAGAACTATCTCAATCCGAAGTGCTATGAAGATATTTGCAATACAATCTGCTGTTGCATCGCTTGCTCATACGATCAAGCGTTGTGCATTAAAGAATAACATATGAGTAATAGCACTTTGTGGCACTGCAATGCATTCAAGAACTAACTCATTCCGTAGTTTATAGAAGATATTGCAATGCAATCTGCAGTTGCATCGCTTGCACATACGATCAAGCGTTGTGCATTGAAGATTAACAATAAAACTAACATGCATTTTGTTGGCTTGCAATGCATTCAAGTACTAACTCAATCCGAAGTGCGTTTAAGATATTGCAATGCAATCTGCTGTTGCATCGCTTGCACATACGATCAAGCGTTGTGCATTGAAGAATAACAATAAAACTAACATGCATTTTATTGGCTTGCAATGCATTAAAGTAATAACTCAATCCGAAGTGCGTTGAAGATATTGCAATGCAATCTGCTGTTGCATCGCTTGCACATACGATCAAGCGTTGTGCATTGAAGAATAACAATAAAACTAACATGCATTTTATTGGCTTGCAATGCATTCAAGTACTAACTCAATCCGAAGTGCGTTTAAGATATTGCAATGCAATCTGCTGTTGCATCGCTTGCACATACGATCAAGCGTTGTGCATTGAAGAATAACAATAAAACTAACATGCATTTTGTTGGCTTGCAATGCATTCAAGTACTAACTCAATCCGAAGTGTGTTGAAGATATTGCAATGCAATCTGCTGTTGCATCGCTTGCACATACGATCAAGCGTTGTGCATTGAAGAATAACAATAAAACTAACATGCATTTTGTTGGCTTGCAATGCATTCAAGTACTAACTCAATCCGAAGTGTGTTGAAGATATTGGAATGCAATCTGCTGTTGCATCGCTTGCACATACGATCAAGCGTTGTGCATTGAAGAATAACAATAAAAGTAACATGCATTTTGTTGGCTTGCAATGCATTCAAGTACTAACTCAATCTGAATTGCGTTAAAGATATTGCAATGCAATCTACTGTTGCATCGCTTGCACATACAATCAAGCGTTGTGCATTGAAGAATAACAATAAAAGTAATATGCATTTTGTTGGCTTGCAATGCATTTAAGTACTAACTCAATCCGAAGTGCGTTTAAGATTGCAATGCAATCTGCTGTTAAATCGCTTTCACATAAGATGAAGTGTTGTGCATTGAAGAATAACAATAAAACGAACATGCATTTTGTTGCATTGCAATGCATTCAAGAACTAACTCATTCCGAAGTGCGTTGAAGATATTGCAATGCAATCTGCTGTTGCATCGCTTGCACATACGATCAAGCGTTGTGCATTGAAGAATAAGTAAAATGCAATTTGTTGCATTGCAATGCATTCAAGTACTAACTCAATCCGAAGTGCGTATAAGATATTGCAATGCAATCTGCTGTTGCATCGCTTGCACATACGATCAAGCGTTGTGCATTGAAGAATAACAATAAAACTAACATGCATTTTATTGGCTTGCAATGCATTAAAGTAATAACTCAATCCGAAGAGCGTTGAAGATATTGCAATGCAATCTGCAGTTGCATCGCTTGCACATACGATCAAGCGTTGTGCATTGAAGAATAACAATAAAACTAACATACATTTTGTTGGTTTGCATTGCATTCAAGAACTAATTCAATCCGAAGTTTTTTGAAAATATTTGAAAAGCAATCTGCTTGCATCGCTTTGCTCTTACGATCAAGCGTGGTGCTTTGAAGAATAACAATAAAACTAACATGTATTTGTTGGCTTGCAATGCATTCAAGTAATAACTCAATCCGAGGTGCGTTGAAGATATTGCTGTTGTATCGCTTGCACTTATGATCAAGCGTTGTGCATCGAAGAATAACAATAAAAGTAACATGCAAAGTTGCAAGTTGGCTTGCACTGCATTCAAGTACTAACTCAATCCGAAGTGCGTTCAAGATATTGCAATGCAATCTGCTGTTGCATCGCTTGCACATACGATCAAGCGTTGTGCATTGAAGAATAACAATAAAACTAACATGCATTTTGTTGGCTTGCAATGCATTCAAGTACTAACTCAATCTGAATTGCGTTAAAGATATTGCAATGCAATCTGCTGTTGCATCGCTTGCACATACAATCAAGCGTTGTGCATTGAAGAATAACAATAAAAGTAATATGCATTTTGTTGGCTTGCAATGCATTTAAGTACTAACTCAATCCGAAGTGCGTTGAAGATATTGCAATGCAATCTGCTGTTGCATCGCTTGCACATACGATCAAGCGTTGTGCATTGAAGAATAAGTAAAATGTCATTTGTTGCATTGCAATGCATTCAAGAACTATCTCAATCCGAAGTGCTATGAAGATATTTGCAATACAATCTGCTGTTGCATCGCTTGCTCATACGATCAAGCGTTGTGCATTAAAGAATAACATATGAATAATAGCACTTTGTGGCACTGCAATGCATTCAAGAACTAACTCATTCCGTAGTTTATCGAAGATATTGCAATGCAATCTGCAGTTGCATCGCTTGCACATACGATCAAGCGTTGTGCATTTAAGAATAACAATAAAACTAACATGCATTTTGTTGGCTTGCAATGCATTCAAGTACTAACTCAATCCGAAGTGCGTTGAAGATATTGCAATGCAATCTGCTGTTGCATCGCTTGCACATACGATCAAGCGTTGTGCATTGAAGAATAACAATAAAAGTAACATGCATTTTGTTGGCTTGCAATGCATTCAAGTACTAACTCAATCCGAAGTGCGTTTAATTTTGCAATGCAATCTGCTGTTGCATCGCTTGCACATACAATCAAGCGTTGTGCATTGAAGAATAACAATAAAAGTAATATGCATTTTGTTGGCTTGCAATGCATTTCAGTACTAACTCAATCTGAAGTGCGTTTAAGATTGCAATGCAATCTGCTGTTGCATCGCTTTCACATAAGATGAAGTGTTGTGCATTGAAGAATAACAATAAAACTAACCTGCATTTTGTTGGCTTGCACTGCATTCAAGTACTAACTCAATCCGAGGTGCGTTTAAGATATTGCAATGAAATCTGCTGTTGCATCGCTTGCCCATACGATCAAGCGTTGTGCATTGAAGAATAACAATAAAAGTAATATGCATTTTGTTGGCTTGCAATGCATTCAAGTACTAACTCAATCCGAAGTGCGTTGAAGATATTGCAATGCAATCTGCTGTTACCTCGCTTGCACATACAATCAAGCGTTGTGCATTGAAGAATAACAATAAAAGTAACATGCATTTTGTTGGCTTGCAATGCATTCAAGTACTAACTCAATCCGAAGTGCGTTTAAGATATTGCAATGCAATCTGCTGTGGCATCGCTTGCACATACAATCAAGCGTTGTGCATTGAAGAATAACAATAAAAGTAATATGCATTTTGTTGGCTTGCAATGCATTTAAGTACTAACTCATTCCGAAGTGCGTTGAAGATATTGCAATGCAATCTGCTGTTGCATCGCTTGCACATACGATCAAGCTTTGTGCTTTGAAGAATAACAATAAAACTAACATGCATTTTGTTGGCTTGCAATGCATTAAAGTAATAACTCAATCCGAAGTGCGTTGAAGATATTGCAATGCAATCTGCTGTTGCATCGCTTGCACATACGATCAAGCGTTGTGCATTGAAGAATAACAATAAAACTAACATGCATTTTGTTGGCTTGCAATGCATTCAAGTACTAACTCAATCCGAAGTGTGTTGAAGATATTGGAATGCAATCTGCTGTTGCATCGCTTGCACATACGATCAAGCGTTGTGCATTGAAGAATAACAATAAAAGTAACATGCATTTTGTTGGCTTGCAATGCATTCAAGTACTAACTCAATCTGAATTGCGTTAAAGATATTGCAATGCAATCTACTGTTGCATCGCTTGCACATACAATCAAGCGTTGTGCATTGAAGAATAACAATAAAAGTAATATGCATTTTGTTGGCTTGCAATGCATTTAAGTACTAACTCAATCCGAAGTGCGTTTAAGATTGCAATGCAATCTGCTGTTAAATCGCTTTCACATAAGATGAAGTGTTGTGCATTGAAGAATAACAATAAAACGAACATGCATTTTGTTGCATTGCAATGCATTCAAGAACTAACTCATTCCGAAGTGCGTTGAAGATATTGCAATGCAATCTGCTGTTGCATCGTTTGCACATACGATCAAGCGTTGTGCATTGAAGAATAAGTAAAATGTAATTTGTTGCATTGCAATGCATTCAAGAACTATCTCAATCCGAAGTGCTATGAAGATATTTGCAATACAATCTGCTGTTGCATCGCTTGCTCATACGATCAAGCGTTGTGCATTAAAGAATAACATATGAGTAATAGCACTTTGTGGCACTGCAATGCATTCAAGAACTAACTCATTCCGTAGTTTATCGAAGATATTGCAATGCAATCTGCAGTTGCATCGCTTGCACATACGATCAAGCGTTGTGCATTGAAGAATAACAATAAAACTAACATGCATTTTATTGGCTTGCAATGCATTAAAGTAATAACTCAATCCGAAGTGCGTTGAAGATATTGCAATGCAATCTGCTGTTGCATCGCTTGCACATACGATCAAGCGTTGTGCATTGAAGAATAACAATAAAACTAACATGCATTTTATTGGCTTGCAATGCATTAAAGTAATAACTCAATCCGAAGTGCGTTGAAGATATTGCAATGCAGTCTGCTGTTGTATCGCTTGCACATATGATGTTGGCTTCATATGCATTGAAGAATGCATATGCATCTTCTTGTGCATTGAAGAATAACAATAAAAGTAATATGCATTTTGTTGGCTTTTTATTGCATTCAAGAACTAACTCATTCAGTAGTTTATCGAAGATATTGCAATGCAATCTGCAGTTGCATCGCTTGCACATACGATCAAGCGTTTTGCATTGAAGAATAACAATAAAACTAACATGCATTTTGTTGGCTTGCAATGCATTCAAGTACTAACTCAATCCGAAGTGCGTTTAAGATATTGCAATGCAATCTGCTGTGGCATCGCTTGCACATACAATCAAGCGTTGTGCATTGAAGAATAACAATAAAAGTAATATGCATTTTGTTGGCTTGCAATGCATTTAAGTACTAACTCATTCCGAAGTGCGTTGAAGATATTGCAATGCAATCTGCTGTTGCATCGCTTGCACATACGATCAAGCTTTGTGCTTTGAAGAATAACAATAAAACTAACATGCATTTTGTTGGCTTGCAATGCATTAAAGTAATAACTCAATCCGAAGTGCGTTGAAGATATTGCAATGCAATCTGCTGTTGCATCGCTTGCACATACGATCAAGCGTTGTGCATTGAAGAATAACAATAAAACTAACATGCATTTTATTGGCTTGCAATGCATTAAAGTAATAACTCAATCCGAAGTGCGTTGAAGATATTGCAATGCAGTCTGCTGTTGTATCGCTTGCACATATGATGTTGGCTTCATATGCATTGAAGAATGCATATGCATCTTCTTGTGCATTGAAGAATAACAATAAAAGTAATATGCATTTTGTTGGCTTTTTATTGCATTCAAGAACTAACTCATTCAGTAGTTTATCGAAGATATTGCAATGCAATCTGCAGTTGCATCGCTTGCACATACGATCAAGCGTTGTGCATTGAAGAATAACAATAAAACTAACATGCATTTTGTTGGCTTGCAATGCATTCAAGTACTAACTCAATCCGAAGTGCGTTTAAGATATTGCAATGCAATCTGCTGTGGCATCGCTTGCACATACAATCAAGCGTTGTGCATTGAAGAATAACAATAAAAGTAATATGCATTTTGTTGGCTTGCAATGCATTTAAGTACTAACTCATTCCGAAGTGCGTTGAAGATATTGCAATGCAATCTGCTGTTGCATCGCTTGCACATACGATCAAGCTTTGTGCTTTGAAGAATAACAATAAAACTAACATGCATTTTGTTGGCTTGCAATGCATTAAAGTAATAACTCAATCCGAAGTGCGTTGAAGATATTGCAATGCAATCTGCTGTTGCATCGCTTGCACATACAATCAAGCGTTGTGCATTGAAGAATAACAATAAAAGTAATATGCATTTTGTTGGCTTGCAATGCATTTAAGTACTAACTCAATCCGAAGTGCGTTTAAGATTGCAATGCAATCTGCTGTTGCATCGCTTTCACATAAGATGAAGTGTTGTGCATTGAAGAATAACAATAAAACGAACATGCACTTTGTTGCATTGCAATGCATTCAAGTACTAACTCAATCCGAAGTGCGTTTAAGATATTGCAATGCAATCTGCCCTTGCATCGCTTGCACATACGATCAAGCGTTGTGCATTAAAGAATAACATATGAGTAATAGCACTTTGTGGCATTGCAATGCATTCAAGGTCTAACTCATTCCGTAGTTTATTGAAGATATTGCAATGCAATCTGCAGTTGCAATCGCTTGCACATACGATCAAGCGTTGTGCATTGAAGAATAACAATAAAACTAACCTGCATTTTGTTGGCTTGCACTGCATTCAAGTACTAACTCAATCCGAAGTGCGTCTAAGATATTGCAATGCAATCTGCTGTTGCATCGCTTGCCCATACGATCAAGCGTTGTGCATTGAAGAATAACAATAAAACTAACATGCATTTTGTTGGCTTGCAATGCATTAAAGTAATAACTCAATCCGAAGTGCGTTGAAGATATTGCAATGCAATCTGCTGTTACCTCGCTTGCACATACGATCAAGCGTTGTGCATTGAAGAATAACAATAAAAGTAATATGCATTTTCTTGGCTTGCAATGCATTCAAGTAATTTTGCAATTTTGTTGGCTTGCAATGCATGTTACCTCGCTTGCACAAACAACCAAGCGTTGTGCATTGAAGGATAGCAATAAAAGTAATATGCACTTTATTGCATTGCTATGCATTCAAGAACTAATTCAAGCCGAAGTTTTTTGAAAATATTTGAAAAGCAATCTGCTTGCATCAAATTGCTCTTACGATCAAGCGTGGTGCTTTGAAGAAAACCAATAAAAGTAACGCATTTTTTTTGGCTTGCAAAGCATTCAAGTACTAACTCAATCCGAAGTGCATTGAAGATATTGCAATTGCAATCTGCTGTTGCATCGCTTGCACACACGATCAAGCGTTGTGCATTAAAGAATAACATATGAGTAATAGCACTTTGTGGCATTGCAATGCATTCAAGAACTAACTCATTCCGCAGTTTATTGAAGATATTGCAATGCAATCTTCAGTTGCATCGCTTGCGAATACGATCAAGCGTTGTGCATTGAAGAATAACAATAAAACTAACATGCATTTTGTTGGCTTGCAATGCATTCAAGTACTAACTCAATCCGAAGTGCGTTTAAGATATTGCAAAGCAATATGCCGTTGCATTGCTTGCACATACGATCAAGCGTTGTGCATTGAAGAATAACAATAAAACTAACATGCATTTTGTTGGCTTGCAATGCATTAAAGTAATAACTCAATCCGAAGTGCGTTGAAGATATTGCAATGCAATCTGCTGTTGCCTCGCTTGCACATACGATCAAGCATTGTGCATTGAAGAATAAGTAAAATGCACTTTGTTGCAATGCATTCAAGTACTAACTCAATCCGAAGTGCGTTTAAGATATTGCAATGCAATCTGCTGTTGTATCGCTTTCAAATATGATCAAGCATTGAAGAATAACAATAAAAGTAATATGCATTTTGTTGGCTTTTTAATGCATTCAAGTACTAACTCAATCCGAAGTGCATTGAAGATATTGCAATGCAATCTGCTTGTTGCATCGCTTGCACATACGATCAAGCGTTGTGCATTGAAGAATAACAATACAACTAACATGCATTTTGTTGGCTTGCAATGCATTCAAGTACTAACTCAATCCGAAGTGCGTTGAAGATATTGCAATGCAATCTGCTGTTACCTCGCTTGCACAAACAACCAAGCGTTGTGCATTGAAGGATAGCAATAAAAGTAATATGCACTTTATTGCATTGCTATGCATTCAAGAACTAATTCAATCCGAAGTTTTTTGAAAATATTTGAAAAGCAATCTGCTTGCATCAAATTGCTCTTATGATCAAGCGTGGTGCTTTGAAGAAAACCAATAAAAGTAACGCATTTTTTTTGGCTTGCAAAGCATTCAAGTACTAACTCAATCCGAAGTGCATTGAAGATATTGCAATTGCAATCTGCTGTTGCATCGCTTGCACATACGATCAAGCGTTGTGCATTAAAGAATAACATATGAGTAATAGCACTTTGTGGCATTGCAATGCATTCAAGAACTAACTCATTCCGCAGTTTATTGAAGATATTGCAATGCAATCTGCAGTTGCATCGCTTGCGAATACGATCAAGCGTTGTGCATTGAAGAATAACAATAAAACTAACATGCATTTTGTTGGCTTGCAATGCATTCAAGTACTAACTCAATCCGAAGTGCGTTTAAAATATTGCAAAGCAATATGCCGTTGCATTGCTTGCACATACGATCAAGCGTTGTGCATTGAAGAATAACAATAAAACTAACATGCATTTTGTTGGCTTGCAATGCATTAAAGTAATAACTCAATCCGAAGTGCGTTGAAGATATTGCAATGCAATCTGCTGTTGCCTCGCTTGCACATACGATCAAGCATTGTGCATTGAAGAATAAGTAAAATGCACTTTGTTGCAATGCATTCAAGTGCTAACTCAATCCGAAGTGCGTTTAAGATATTGCAATGCAATCTGCTGTTGTATCGCTTTCAAATATGATCAAGCATTGAAGAATAACAATAAAAGTAATATGCATTTTGTTGGCTTTTTAATGCATTCAAGTACTAACTCAATCCGAAGTGCATTGAAGATATTGCAATGCAATCTGCTGTTGCATCGCTTGCACATACGATCAAGCGTTGTGCATTGAAGAATAACAATACAACTAACATGCATTTTGTTGGCTTGCAATGCATTCAAGTACTAACTCAATCCGAAGTGCGTTGAAGATATTGCAATGCAATTTTCTGTTGCATCGCTTGCACATACGATCAAGCGTTGTGCATTGAAGAATAACAATAAAAGTAACATGCATTTTGTTGGCTTGCAATGCATTCAAGTACTAACTCAATCCGAAGTGCGTTTAAGATATTGCTATGCAATCTGCTGTTGCATTCGCTTGCACATACAATCAAGCGTTGTGCTTTGAAGAAAACCAATAAAAGTAACATGCATTTTTGTTGGCTTGCAATGCATTCAAGTACTAACTCAATCCGAAGTGCGTTTAAGATATTGCTATGCAATCTGCTGTTGCATTCGCTTGCACATACAATCAAGCGTTGTGCTTTGAAGAAAACCAATAAAAGTAACATGCATTTTTTTTGGCTTGCAATGCATTCAAGAACTAACTCATTCCGTAGTTTATTGAAGATATTGCAATGCAATCTGCAGTTGCATCGCTTGCACATACGATCAAGCGTTGTGCATTGAAGAATAACAATAAAACTAACATGCATTTTGTTGGCTTGCAATGCATTCAAGTACTAACTCAATCCGAAGTGCGTTTAAGATTTTGCAATGCAATATGCTGTTGCATTGCTTGCACATACGATCAAGCGTTGTGCATTGAAGAATAACAATAAAACTAACATGCATTTTGTTGGCTTGCAATGCATTAAAGTAATAACTCAATCCGAAGTGCGTTGAAGATATTGCAATGCAATCTGCTGTTGCCTCCATTGCACATACGATCAAGCATTGTACATTGAAGAATAAGTAAAATGCACTTTGTTGCAATGCATTCAAGTACTAACTCAATCCGAAGTGCATTGAAGATATTGCAATTGCAATCTGCTGTTGCATCGCTTGCACATACGATCAAGCGTTGTGCATTAAAGAATAACATATGAGTAATAGCACTTTGTGGCATTGCAATGCATTCAAGAACTAACTCATTCCGTAGTTTATTGAAGATATTGCAATGCAATCTGCAGTTGCATCGCTTGCACATACGATCAAGCGTTGTGCATTGAAGAATAACAATAAAACTAACATGCATTTTGTTGGCTTGCAATGCATTCGAGTACTAACTCAATCCGAAGTGCGTTTAAGATATTGCAATGCAATATGCTGTTGCATTGCTTGCACATACGATCAAGCGTTGTGCATTGAAGAATAACAATAAAACTAACATGCATTTTGTTGGCTTGCAATGCATTAAAGTAATAACTCAATCCGAAGTGCGTTGAAGATATTGCAATGCAATCTGCTGTTGCCTCCATTGCACATACGATCAAGCATTGTACATTGAAGAATAAGTAAAATGCACTTTGTTGCAATGCATTCAAGTACTAACTCAATCCGAAGTGCGTTTAAGATATTGCAATGCAATCTGCTGTTGTATCGCTTTCAAATATGATCAAGCGTTGTGCATTGAAGAATAACAATAAAAGTAATATGCATTTTGTTGGCTTTTTAATGCATTCAAGTACTAACTCAATCCGAAGTGCATTGAAGATATTGCAATGCAATCTGCTGTTGCATCGCTTGCACATACGATCAAGCGTTGTGCATTGAAGAATAACAATAAAACTAACATGCATTTTGTTGGCTTGCAATGCATTCAAGTACTAACTCAATCCGAAGTGCGTTTAAGATATTGTAATGCAATCTGCTGTTGCATCGCTTGCACATGCGATCAAGCGTTGTGCATTGAAGAATAACAATAAAAGTAATATGCATTTTGTTGGCTTGCAATGCATTCAAGTACTAACTCAATCCGAAATGCGTTTAAGATATTGCAATGCAATCTGCTGTTGTATCGCTTTCAAATATGATCAAGCGTTGTGCATTGAAGAATAACAATAAAAGTAACATGCATTTTGTTGGCTTGCAATGCATTCAAGTACTAACTCAATCCGAATTGCGTTTAAGATATTGCAATGCAATCTGCTGTTGCATCGCTTGCACATACAATAAAAGGGTGTGCATTGAAGAATAACAATAAAAGTAATATGCATTTTGTTGTCTTGCAATGCATTTAAGTACTAACTCAATCCGAAGTGCGTTTAAGATTGCAATGCAATCTGCTGTTGCATCGCTTTCACATAAGATGAAGTGTTGTGCATTGAAGAATAACAATAAAACGATCATGCATTTTGTTGCATTGCAAAGCATTCAAGAACTAACTCATTCCGAAGTGCGTTGAAGATATTGCAATGCAATCTGCTGTTGCATCGCTTTCACATAAGATGAAGCGTTGTGCATTGAAGAATAACAATAAAAAGAACATGCATTTTGTTGGCTTGCAATGCATTCAAGTACTAACTCAATCCGAAGTGCGTTTAAGATATTGCAATGCAATCTGCTGTTGCATCGCTTGCACATACAATCAAGCGTTGTGCATTGAAGAATAACAAAAAAAGTGATATGTATTTTGTTGGCTTTTTAATGCATTCAAATACTAACTCAATCCGAAGTGCGTTGAAGATATTGTAATGCAATCTGCTGTTGCATCACTTGCACATACGATCAAGCGTTGTGTATTGAAGAATAACAATAAAAGTAATATGCATTTTGTTGGCTTGCAATGCATTCAAGTACTAACTCAATCCGAAGTGCGTTTAAGATATTGCAATGCAATCTGCTGTTGTATCGCTTTCAAATATGATCAAGCGTTGTGCATTGAAGAATAATAAAAAAAGTAACATGCATTTTGTTGGCTTGCAATGCATTCAAGTACTAACTCAATCCGAATTGCGTTTAAGATATTGCAATGCAATCTGCTGTTGCATCGCTTGCACATACAATAAAAGGGTGTGCATTGAAGAATAACAATAAAAGTAATATGCATTTTGTTGTCTTGCGATGCATTTAAGTACTAACTCAATCCGAAGTGCGTTTAAGATTGCAATGCAATCTGCTGTTGCATCGCTTTCACATAAGATGAAGCGTTGTGCATTGAAGAATAACAATAAAACGATCATGCATTTTGTTGCATTGCAAAGCATTCAAGAACTAACTCATTCCGAAGTGCGTTGAAGATATTGCAATGCAATCTGCTGTTGCATCGCTTTCACATATGAAGCGTTGTGCATTGAAGAATAACAATAAAAAGAACATGCATTTTGTTGGCTTGCAATGCATTCAAGTACTAACTCAATCCGAAGTGCGTTGAAGATATTGCAATGCAATCTGCTGTTACCTCGCTTGCACATACGATCAAGCATTGTGCATTGAAGAATAAGTAAAATGCACTTTGTTGCAATGCATTCAAGAACTAACTCAATCCGAAGTGCGTTTAAAACATTTCAATGCAATCTGCTGTTGCATCTCTTGCACATACGATCAAGCGTTGTGCATTGAAGAATAACAATAAAACTAACATGCATTTTGTTGGCTTGCAATGCATTCAAGTACTAACTCAATCCGAAGTGCGTTTAAGATATTGCAATGCAATCTGCTGTTGCATCGCTTGCACATACAAGCGTTGTGCTTTGAAGAATAACAATAAAAAGAACATGCATTTTGTTGGCTTGCAATGCATTCAATGGCTGACGTAACATCAGAAGGAGTCTCTGAGTATGTATAGAAAGTTAAAGATTGACTATTATTTGGCCAACAATATATTCCTTGGGTCAAATATGGACTTATTTTTTTGCTGACGTAACATCAGGAGTCTTTGAGTATGTATAGAAAGTTCGGTAACACTTTACAATAACAGTACATGAATAAGCATGTACTAATACCTGAATTAATAATTACTTTACCATTAACTAATGATGAGTTAAGACATGTACTAATGAGGAACTAACCTTAACTACAACATGAGTCATATGAATTCCTGCATGAATATACCATCTTAACTACACGTTAGTACATGCTTGTTAATTAATGTATTAATTAACATTTCGTGGTAAACTAAATCAAACATGCTCTAGATTAGAAGAAAGATGTATTAAAAGAGCACAATGTAAAATTGTTCATAAATTTGACACCAGCAACTGTCACAAACATCAGTGAATGACACTAGATGTCTTGCAATATTTACATTTAACCTTATCATTGAACACACAATGATGCATTCATCATTAAAAACTATTTAATCTCATTCCATTTTAAGTGATTCCACTGCTGCCATCAAGAGTGAAATACCTACACTAACATATTCAACAGATGCAATTTTCACAATTAAAATCAGTGTTAGCATGTATTGACTTATCTAACTCTGGGGGATACGGTGAATAAGTTAAAGTCCCAAAAAATCGGCGTGTTCCTTTAAATCTGTTGTTGTGTTTTATGTAAAGTAAAATACAGGTAAACTTAAGCCTCTTGATTTAAGGTGAACAACTGTTTAAAAGACCTTGATTTAAGGTGAACTGCTGTTTAAAAGCCTTTATGTAGTCATATAGATTAATCTTGTGTATTGTTGTTCATATGTGTTATTGTTATTATGTATTGTTGGTTCTTTTTTACAAGTCTATCAAGTATAGATGTCTGTTATCATCACTTAAACATGTGTATACTGGCGGTTGGATCTAGGGGGCAGTGGGGAGCCCCGGGGCATTTCACTTGTTCACATGAAGAAGTCACACTGCCAACTATATTTCAACACTGTGATAGAGAAACTAACTGATTGTTGTCTTTGTTGAAATTTCCAGGTAAGAAAAGTGATGTGACATCATAACTGGTGTATAAGTAAATTCGATGTTTTAGTTTGATGCATTTGTTTCATGGAATTGATAAGAATGACCGCATCGACGCACCCGCGGCTGGATTGCGGCCGCGCTGGCGGATGTGTTCGCCCGCGCTGATGTCAGATGTCGTGCGGGAGATCATCGCGGCTTTACAAAGTTTAAATTAGATTAATTCCGTTTCAGTGCACTCCATGGTTTAGTAAAGAGAGTTTACAGTTATAACGTTAAATTGCTAATTAAAGTGCTTGAATGTTAATCGAGCTCTATAAGCTTAGTAGCCTACTGAAATGTTAATGTCAGTAATGTTTCATTTGGTGGAATAGGCCTACACGGTTTTAATTTTCTGTGACCATACTGTATAACAGATAAATGTGTAATGAGTTTATAAAAAGAGAGTTTTTCACTTGTTCACATGAAGAAGTCACACTGTGCCAACTATTTCAACACTGTGATAGAGAAACTAACTGATTGTTGTCTTTGTTGAAATTTGCAGATTTTACAGTGTGTGACAGCAATATAAATTATATGTGCCACCAGAAAACAGCCTCTTCTGTGTGTGCAATATTTAAAATACCTTGATTTAAGGTGAACTGCTGTTTAAAAGACTGTTAAATAAAGTGCATTTTACCTTTTGAAATTCTGAGGTTTTGTTTTTTGTTGTTTTGTTTTTTACATGCTGGTGAATACATATTCAAGTTATCATTATCTTGGATATACTGGTGCAAATTAAGAGTCACCTTCCTTGATGTTATTTGGTATTGTAGATAATAACTTATGACTGCTTGATTGTACACATTATTACTAATTAATCATTAATTACTTATAAAGTAACATGACTTGTTAATGTATCATAATGTCATGACTTTACTTGGGGGGGCACATCATTACTAACTCATCATTAATTACTTATAAAGTAACATGAATTCATGACTTCTTGTCTTGGCCCTCCAAAAGTACATCTTTAAAAAGTTATCAATTACACATGTTCTATACATATTCAGCTCTTCTAAATCAGGTTGTAAAGGTTTGTAAAGAAGTGGAAGAGCAGAGGTGCTGTGCCCGCATTTGGATGGAGAAGGACCTGAACGGTAGGAGGAAATTTGACACATTTTGAAGGGGCAATAGTGGCCCACACGAAGAGCAAGAACACAAGACTAACATCCGACTGCATTATGATATAAAGACAGTAAACCAATCCACAAAATAACCACATAAATAACCATCATCTGTGCTAACACTGATTTTAATTGTGAAAATTGCATCTGTTGAATATGTTAGTGTAGGTATTTCACTCTTGATGGCAGCAGTGGAATCACTTAAAATGGAATGAGATTAAATAGTTTTTAATGATGAATGCATCATTGTGTGTTCAATGATAAGGTTAAATGTAAATATTGCAAGACATCTAGTGTCATTCACTGATGTTTGTGACAGTTGCTGGTGTCAAATTTATGAACAATTTTACATTGTGCCCTTTTAATGCATCTTTCTTCTAATCTAGAGCATGTTTGATTTAGTTTACCACGAAATGTTAATTAATACATTAATTAACAAGCATGTACTAACGTGTAGTTAAGATGGTATATTCATGCAGGAATTCATATGACTCATGTTGTAGTTAAGGTTAGTTCCTCATTAGTACATGTCTTAACTCATCATTAGTTCATAGTAAAGTAATTATTAATTCAGGTATTAGTACATGCTTATTCATGTACTGTTATTGTAAAGTGTTACCGAAAGTTCAAGATTTACTGTTATTTGGCCAATAATATGTTCCTTGGGTCAAAAATTTACTTATTTTTTTGCTGACGTAACATCAGGAGTCTTTGAGTATGTATAGAAAGTTCAAGATTGACTACTATTTGGCCAAAAATATGTTACTTGGGTCAAATATGGACTTATTTTTTGGCTGACGTAACATCATAAGGAGTCTTTGAGTATGTATAGAAAGTTCAAGATTTACTACTATTTGGCCAAAAATATGTTTCTTGGGTCAAATATGGACTTCTTTTTTGGCTGACACATCATCAGAAGGAGTCTATGAGTATGTATAGAAAGTTCAAGATTGACTATTATTTGGCCAAAAATATGTTCCATGGGTCAAATATGGACTTCTTTTTTGGCTGACGTAGAAAGGAACGTAAGCCGAAAAAGAAGTCCATATTTGACCCAGGGAACATATTTTTTGCCAAATATTAGTCAACCTTGAACTTCCTATACATACTCAGAGACTCCTTCTGATGTTACGTCAGCCAAAAAAGAAGTCCATTTTTGACCCAGGGAACATATTTTTGGCCAAAATAATCGTCAATCTTGAACTTTCTATACATACTCAAAGACTCCTTCTGATGCTTCATAAGCAATATAGATGTCCATATCTGACCTTTTGAACTTATTTCTGGTCAAAGGGTCTTCAAATGGATTTAAACTATATAAATTTAGAGACTCCTTCTGATGTTAAATCAGCCATAAAGAGGTCCCTTTTGACCTACTCAAGGTAAATATGGCCCTCGATCAAGAAATTTCCAAATAATAGTCAATCTTGAACTTTCTATACATACTCAAAGACTCATTCTGATCTTACGTCAGCCAAAAAATAAGTCCAATTTGACCCAGGGAACATATTTTTGGTAGCCTGGGAAAACCCAGACCACTTCCGGCAAATTTAGATTTGCTCTGCAAGTGGGTCTGGCAAAGAGCCCATTGAAACCCATTTCCAATCCGTCGAAATCGCGGCACCAATCAGAAACGTTGGGGCGGGCTTTACACAATGACGACAGAGCAGAGACGGTGACGCAGATTTTGTACATTACAAAAAAGATGGATGCCGCCATGGAACATCACAACATCACTCGTTCGAATCAGCTATCTGTTTCAAGCGATTTAAAATGGTCATTTTCGTTAACAAAAACAGAGAATTTCTGAGAGGCTCGAGATGTTTCTCCGTCGCTCTGCATACGTCATGTCATTCATAACTCTGATTGGTTTTAGATCTATCCGATATCCGTTGGTGGAAATGAATTGTCTATGGAGCTTTGCCAGACCCTAACTCAGTTACAACTGAGAGTGGTCTGGGTTTTCCCAGGCTATATTTTTGGCCAAATAATAGTCAATCTTGAACATTTTTATACATACTCAAAGACTCCTTCTGATGCTTCATAAGCCATATAGATGTCCATATCTGACCTTTTGAACTTATTTCTGGTCAAAGGGTCTTCAAATGGATTTAAACTATATAAATTTAGAGACTCCTTCTGATGTTAAATCAGCCATAAAGAGGTCCCTTATGACCTACTCAACTTAAATATGGCCCTCGATATTGAAATTTCTATACTTTCTCTCAGACTCCTTCTGATGTTAAATCAGCCATACAGAAGTCCATATTTGACCCATGGAAAATATTTTTGGTCAAATAATAATCAATCTTGAACTTTCTATACATACTCAAAGACTCCTGATGTTACGTCAGCCAATAAAGAAGTCCATATTTGACCCGAGGAACATATTTTTGGCCAAATAATAGTCAATCTTGAACTTTCTATACATACTCAAAGACTCCTTCTGATGTTACGTCAGCCAATAAAGAAGTCCATATTTGACCCGAGGAACATATTTTTGGCCAAATAATAGTCAATCTTGAACTTTCTATACATACTCAAAGACTCCTTCTGATGTTACGTCAGCCAATAAAGTCCATATTTGAACCGAGGAACATATTTTTGGCCAAATAATAGTCAATCTTGAACTTTCTATACATACTCAAAGACTCCTTCTGATGTTACGTCAGCCAAAAAAGAAGTCCATATTTGACCCAGGGAACATATTTTTGGCCAAATAATAGTCAATCTTGAACTTTCTATACATACTCAAAGACTCCTTCTGATGCTTCATAAGCCATATAGATGTCTATATCTGACCTTTTGAACTTATTTATGGTCAAAGGGTCTTCAAATGGATTTAAACTATATAAATTTAGAGACTCCTTCTGATGTTAAATCAGCCATAAAGAGGTCCCTTTTGACCTACTCAAGGTAAATATGGCCCTCGATCTTGAAATTTCTATACTTTCTCTCAGACTCCTTCTGATGTTAAATCAGCCAAAAAAGAAGTCCATATTTTACCCAAGGAACATATTTTTGGCCAAATAATAGTCAATCTTGAACTTTCTATACATACTCAGAGACTCCTTCTGATGTTACGTCAGCCAAAAAATAAGTCCATATTTGAAACAAGGAACATATTTTTGGCCAAATAATAGTCAATCTTGAACTTTCTATACAGACACAAAGACATCTTCTGATCTTATGTCAGCCAAAAAATAAGTCCAAATTTGACAAATGGAACATATTTTTGGCCAAATAATAGTCAATCTTGAACTTTCTATACATACTCAAAGACTCCTGATGTTACGTCAGCCAAAAAATAAGTCCATATTTGACCCAAGGAACATATTTTTGGCCAAATAGTAGTCAATCTTGAACTTTCTATACATACTCAAAGACTCCTGATGTTACGTCAGCAAAAAAATAAGTCCATCTTTGACCCAAGGAACATATTTTTGGCCAAATAATAGTCAATCTTGAACTTTCTATACATACTCAAAGACTCCTGATGTTACGTCAGCAAAAAAATAAGTCCATCTTTGACCCAAGGAACATATTTTTGGCAAAATAATAGTCAATATTGAACTTTCTATACATACTCAGAGACTCCTGATGTTACGTCAGCCAAAAAATATGTCCACATTTGACCCAGTGAACATATTTTTGGCCAAATAATAGTCTATCTTGAACTTTCTATACATACTCAAAGACTCCTGATGTTACGTCAGCCAAAAAAAGAGGTCCATATTTGACCCAAGGAACATATTTTTGGCCAAATAATAGTCAATCTTGAACTTTCTATTCATACTCAAAAACTCCTGATGTTACGTCAGCCAAAAAAGAAGTCCATATTTTACCCAAGGAACATATTTTTGGCCAAATACTAGTCAATCTTGAACTTTCTATACATACTCAGAGACTCCTTCTGATGTTACGTCAGCCAAAAAATAAGCCCATATTTGAAACAAGTAACATATTTTTGGCCAAATAATAGTCAATCTTGAACTTTCTATACATACACAAAGACTCCTTCTGATCTTACGTCAGCCAAAAAAGAGGTCCATATTTGACCCAAGGAACATATTTTTGGCCAAATAATAGTCAATCTTGAACTTTCTATTCATACTGAAAAACTCCTGATGTTACGTCAGCCAAAAAAGAAGTCCATATTTTACCCAAGGAACATATTTTTGGCCAAATAATAGTCAATCTTGAACTTTCTATACATACTCAGAGACTCCTTATGATGTTACGTCAGCCAAAAAATAAGTCCATATTTGAAACAAGGAACATATTTTTGGCCAAATAATAGTCAATCTTGAACTTTCTATACATACACAAAGACATCTTCTGATTTTATGTCAGCCAAAAAATAAGTCCAAATTTTACAAATGGAACATATTTTTGGCCAAATAATAGTCAATTTTGAACTTTCTATACATACTCAAAGACTCCTGATGTTACGTCAGCCAAAAAATAAGTCCAAATTTGACCCAGGGAACATATTTTTGGCCAAATAGTAGTCAATCTTGAACTTTCTATACATACTCAAAGACTCCTGATGTTACGTCAGCAAAAAAATAAGTCCATCTTTGACCCAAGGAACATATTTTTGGCCAAATAATAGTCAATCTTGAACTTTCTATACATACTCAAAGACTCCTGATGTTACGTCAGCAAAAAAATAAGTCCATCTTTGACCCAAGGAACATATTTTTGGCCAAATAATAGTCAATCTTGAACTTTCTATACATACTCAGAGACTCATTCTGATCTTACGTCAGCCAAAAAATAAGTCTATATTTGACCCAAGGAACATATTTTTGGCCAAATAGTAGTCAATCTTGAACTTTCTATACATACTCAAAACTCCTGATGTTACGTCAGCAAAAAAATAAGTCCATCTTTGACCCAAGGAACATATTTTTGGCCAAATAATAGTCAATCTTGAACTTTCTATACATACTCAGAGACTCATTCTGATCTTACGTCAGCCAAAAAATAAGTCCAAATTTGACCCAGGGAACATATTTTTGGCCAAATAATAGTCAATCTTGAACTTTCTATACATACTCAAAGACTCCTGATGTTACGTCAGCCAAAAAAGAAGTCCATATTTGACCCATAGAAAATATTTTTGGACAAATAATAGTCAATCTTGAACTTTCTATACATAGAGACTCCTTCTGATGTTACTTCAGCCAAAAAATAAGTCCATATTTGACCTAAGGAACATATTTTTGGCAAAATAATAGTCAATATTGAACTTTCTATACATACTCAGAGACTCCTTCTGATGTTACGTCAGCCAAAAAATATGTCCACATTTGACCCAGTGAACATATTTTTGGCCAAATAATAGTCTATCTTGAACTTTCTATACATACACAAAGACTCCTTCTGATCTTACGTCAGCCAAAAAAAGAGGTCCATATTTGACCCAAGGAACATATTTTTGGCCAAATAATAGTCAATCTTGAACTTTCTATTCATACTGAAAAACTCCTGATGTTACGTCAGCCAAAAAAGAAGTCCATATTTTACCCAAGGAACATATTTTTGGCCAAATAATAGTCAATCTTGAACTTTCTATACATACTCAGAGACTCCTTATGATGTTACGTCAGCCAAAAAATAAGTCCATATTTGAAACAAGGAACATATTTTTGGCCAAATAATAGTCAGTCTTGAACTTTCTATAAATACACAAAGACATCTTCTGATCTTATGTCAGCCAAAAAATAAGTCCAAATTTTACAAATGGAACATATTTTTGGCCAAATAATAGTCAATCTTGAACTTTCTATACATACTCAAAGACTCCTGATGTTACGTCAGCCAAAAAATAAGTCCATATTTGACCCAAGGAACATATTTTTGGCCAAATAGTAGTCAATCTTGAACTTTCTATACATACTCAAAGACTCCTGATGTTACGTCAGCAAAAAAATAAGTCCATCTTTGACCCAAGGAACATATTTTTGGCCAAATAATAGTCAATCTTGAACTTTCTATACAAACTCAAAGACTCCTGATGTTACGTCAGCAAAAAAATAAGTCCATCTTTGACCCAAGGAACATATTTTTGGCCAAATAATAGTCAATCTTGAACTTTCTATACATACTCAAAGACTCCTGATGTTACGTCAGCAAAAAAATAAGTCCATCTTTGACCCAAGGAACATATTTTTGGCCAAATAATAGTCAATCTTGAACTTTCTATACATACTCAGAGACTCATTCTGATCTTACGTCAGCTAAAAAATAAGTCCAAATTTGACCCATAGAAAATATTTTTGGACAAATAATAGTCAATCTTGAACTTTCTATACATAGAGACTCCTTCTGATGTTACGTCAGCCAAAAAATAAGTCCATATTTGACCCAAGGAACATATTTTTGGCCAAATAATAGTCAATCTTGAACTTTCTATACATACTCAGAGACTCCTCCTCAGAGACTCAGATACTTTTTCAGAGAAGTTCAAGGTTGTCTAATACTGGGCCAAAAATATGTTTCTTTGGGTCAAATATGGACTTCTTTTTTGGCTGACGTAGAAAGGAACGTCAGCCAAAAAAGAAGTCCATATTTGACCCAAGGAACATATTTTTGGCCAAATATTAGTCAACCTTAAACTTCCTATACATACTCAGAGACTCCTTCTGATGTTACGTCAGCCAAAAAAGAAGTCCATATTTGACCCAGGGAACATATTTTTGGCCAAATAATAGTCAATCTTGAACTTTCTATACATACTCAAAGACTCCTTCTGATGCTTCATAAGCCATATAGATGTCTATATCTGACCTTTTGAACTTATTTATGGTCAAAGGGTCTTCAAATGGATTTAAACTATATACATTTAGAGACTCCTTCTGATGTTAAATCAACCATAAAGAAGTCCCTTTTGACCTACTCAAGGTAAATATGACCCTCGATCTTGAAATTTCTATACTTTCTCTCAGACTCCTTCTGATGTTAAATCAGCCATACAGAAGTCCATATTTGACCAATGGAAAATATTTTTGCTCAAATAATAGTCAATCTTGAACTTTCTATACATACTCATTGACTCCTTCTGATGATACGTCAGCCAAAAAAGAAGTCCATATTTGACCCAAGAAACATATTTTTGGCCAAATAATAGTCAATCTTGAACTTTCTATACATACTCAAAGACTCCTTCTGATGTTACGTCAGCCAAAAAATAAGTCTATATTTGACCCAAGGAACATATTTTTGGCCAAATAGTAGTCAATCTTGAACTTTCTATACATACTCAAAGACTCCTGATGTTACGTCAGCAAAAAAATAAGTCCATCTTTGACCCAAGGAACATATTTTTGGCCAAATAATAGTCAATCTTGAACTTTCTATACATACTCAGAGACTCATTCTGATCTTACGTCAGCCAAAAAATAAGTCCAAATTTGACCCAGGGAACATATTTTTTGCCAAATAATAGTCAATCTTGAACTTTCTACATACTCAAAGACTCCTGATGTTACGTCAGCCAAAAAAGAAGTCCATATTTGACCAATAAAGAAGTCCATATTTGACCCGAGGTACATATTTTTTTGCCAAATATTAGTCAACCTTGAACTTCCTATACATACTCAGAGACTCCTTCTCAGAGACTCAGAGACTTTGGCGGACGTTCCTTTCTATGTCAGCCAAAAAAGAAGTCCATATTTGACCCAAGGAATATATTTTTGGCCAAATAGTAGTCAATCTTGAACTTTCTATACATACTCAAAGACTCCTGATGTTGCGTCAGCCAAAAAATAAGTCCATATTTGACCCAAAGAACATATTTTTGGCCAAATAATAGTCAATCTTGAACTTTCTATACATACTCAAAGACTCCTTGTGTTACATCAGCCAAAAAAAAAGAAGTCCGTATTTGACCCATAGAAAATATTTTCGGCCAAATAATAGTCAATCTTGAACTTTCTATACATACTCAGAGACTCCTTCTGATGTTACGTTAGCCAAAAAATAAGTCCATATTTGACCCAAGGAACATATTTTTGGCCAAATAATAGTCAATCTTGATCTTTCTATACATACTCAAAGACTCCTTCTGTTGTTACGTCGGCCAAAAAATAAGTCCATATTTGACCCAAGGAACATATTTTTGGCCAAATAATAGTCAATCTTGAACTTTCTATACATACTCAAAGACTCATGATGTTACGTCAGCCACAAAATAAATCCATATTTGACCCAATGAACATATTATTGGCCAAATAATAGTCAATCTTGAACTTTCTATACATACTCAAAGACTCCTGATGTTACGTCAGCCAAAAAAGAAGTCCATATTTGACCCATGGAAAATATTTTTGGCCAAATAATAGTCAATCTTGAACTTTCTAAACATACTCAGAGACTCCTTCTGATGTTACGTCAGCCAATAAAGAAGTCCATATTTGACCCGAGGTACATATTTTTTTGCCAAATATCAGTCAACCTTGAACTTCCTATACATACTCAGAGACTCCTTCTCAGAGACTCAGAGACTTTGGCGGACGTTCCTTTCTATGTCAGCCAAAAAAGAAGTCCATATTTGACCCAAGGAACATATTTTTGGCCAAATAGTAGTAAATCTTGAACTTTCTATACATACTCAAAGACTCCTTCTGATGTTACGTCAGCCAAAAAATAAGTCCAGATTTGACCCAAGGAATATATTTTTGGCCTAATAGTAGTCAATCTTGAACTTTCTATACATACTCAAAGACTCCTGATGTTGCGTCAGCCAAAAAATAAGTCCATATTTGACCCAAAGAACATATTTTTGGCCAAATAATAGTCAATCTTGAACTTTCTATACATACTCAAAGACTCCTGGTGTTACATCAGCCAAAAAAAAAGAAGTCCGTATTTGACCCATAGAAAATATTTTCGGCCAAGTAATAGTCAATCTTGAACTTTCTATACATACTCAAAGACTCCTTCTGATGTTACGTCAGCCAAATAATAAGTCCATATTTGACCCAAGGAACATATTTTTGGCCAAATAATAGTCAATCTTGAACTTTCTATACATACTCAAAGACTCCTTCTGATGTTACGTCAGCCACAAAATAAATCCATATTTGACCCAATGAACATATTATTGGCCAAATAATAGTCTATCTTGAACTTTCTATACATACTCAAAGACTCCTTCTGATGTTAAGTCAGCCAAAAAATAAGTAGATATTTGACCCAAGGAACATATTTTTGGCCAAAAAATAGTCAATCTTGAACTTTCTATACATACTCAAAGACTCCTGATGTTACGTCAGCCAAAAAAGAAGTCCATATTTGACCCATGGAAAATATTTTTGGCCAAATAATAGTCAATCTTGAACTTTCTAAACATACTCAGAGACTCCTTCTGATGTTACGTCAGCCAATAAAGAAGTCCATATTTGACCCGAGGTACATATTTTTTTGCCAAATATTAGTCAACCTTGAACTTCCTATACATACTCAGAGACTCCTTCTCAGAGACTCAGAGACTTTGGCGGACGTTCCTTTCTATTTCAGCCAAAAAAGAAGTCCATATTTGACCCAAGGAACATATTTTTGGCCAAATAGTAGTAAATCTCGAACTTTCTATACATACTCAAAGACTCCTTCTGATGTTACGTCAGCCAAAAAATAAGTCCAGATTTGACCCAAGGAATATATTTTTGGCCAAATAGTAGTCAATCTTGAACTTTCTATACATACTCAAAGACTCCTGATGTTGCGTCAGCCAAAAAATAAGTCCATATTTGACCCAAAGAACATATTTTTGGCCAAATAATAGTCAATCTTGAACTTTCTATACATACTCAAAGACTCCTGGTGTTACATCAGCCAAAAAAAAAGAAGTCCGTATTTGACCCATAGAAAATATTTTCGGCCAAATAATAGTCAATCTTGAACTTTCTATACATACTCAGAGACTCCTTCTGATGTTACGTTAGCCAACAAATAAGTCCATATTTGACCCAAGGAACAAATTTTTGGCCAAATAATAGTCAATCTTGATCTTTCTATACATACTCAAAGACTCCTTCTGTTGTTACGTCGGCCAAAAAATAAGTCCATATTTGACCCAAGGAACATATTTTTGGCCAAATAATAGTCTATCTTGAACTTTCTATACATACTCAAAGACTCCTTCTGATGTTAAGTCAGCCAAAAAATAAGTAGATATTTGAACCAAGGAACATATTTTTGGCCAAATAATAGTCAATCTTGAACTTTCTATACATACTCAAAGACTCCTGATGTTATGTCAGCCAAAAAATAAATCCATCTTTGACCCAAGGAACATATTTTTGGCAAAATAATAGTCAATCTTGAACTTTCTATACATACTCAGAGACTCCTCCTGATGTTACGTCAGCCAAAAAATAAGTCAACATTTGACCCAAGGAACATATTTTTGGCCAAATAGTAGTCAATCTTGAACTTTCTATACATACTCAAAGACTCCTGATGTTACGTCAGCCAAAAAATAAGTCCATATTTGACCCAAAGAACATATTTTTGGCCAAATAATAGTCAATCTTGAACTTTCTATACATACTCAAAGACTCCTGATGTTACGTCAGCCAAAAAATAAGTCCATATTTGACCCATAGAAAATATTTTCGGCCAAATAATAGTCAATCTTAAACTTTCTATACATACTCAAAGACTCCTTCTGATGTTACGTTAGCCAAAAAATAAGTCCATATTTGACCCAAGGAACATATTTTTGGCCAAATAGTAGTCAATCTTGAACTTTCTATACATACTCAAAGACTCCTTCTGATGTTACGTTAGCCAAAAAATAAGTCCATATTTGACCCAAGGAACATATTTTTGGCCAAATAGTAGTCAATCTTGAACTTTCTATACATACTCAAAGACTCTTGATGTTGCGTCAGCCAAAAAATAAGTCCATATTTGACCCAAAGAACATATTTTTGGCCAAATAATAGTCAATCTTGAACTTTCTATACATACTCAAAGACTCCTGATGTTACGTCAGCCAAAAAAGAAGTCCATATTTGACCCAAGGAACATATTTTTGGCCAAATTTGAAAGTTCAAGATTGACTATTTTCTGGCCAAAAATATGTTCCTTGGGTCAAATATGGACTTCCTTTTTGGCTGACGTAACATATGGAGTCTTTGAGTATGTATAGAAAGTTCAGGACTATTATTTGGCCAATAATATGTTCCTTGGGTCAAATATGGACTTATTTTTTGGCTGACGTAACATCAGAAGGAGTCTCTGAGTATGTATAGAAAGTTCAAGATTGACTTTTATTTGGCCAAAAATATGTTCCTTGGGTCAAAGATGGAATTATTGTTTGGCTGACGTAACATCAGGAGTCTTTGAGTATGTATAGAAAGTTCAAGATTGACTATTATTTGGCCAAAAATATGTTCCCTGGGTCAAATGTGGACTTATTTTTTGGATGACGTAACATCAGAAGGAGTCTCTGAGTATGTATAGAAAGTTCAAGATTGACTATTATTTGGCCAAAAATATGTACCTTGGGTCAAATATGGACTTATTTTTTGGCTGACGTAACATCAGAAGTCTTTGAGTATGTATAGAAAGTTCAAGATTGACTATTATTTGGCCAATAATATGTTTCTTGGGTCAAATATGGACTTCCTTTTTGGCTGACGTAACATCAGGAGTCTTTGAGTATGTATAGAAAGTTCAAGATTGACTATTATTTGGCCAAAAATATGTTTCTTGGGTCAAATATGGACTTCCTTTTTGGCTGACGTAACATATGGAGTCTTTGAGTATGTATAGAAAGTTCAGGACTATTATTTGGCCAATAATATGTTCCTTGGGTCAAATATGGACTTCTTTTTTGGCTGACGTAACATCAGAAGGAGTCTCTGAGTATGTATAGAAAGTTCAAGATTGACTTTTATTTGGCCAAAAATATGTTCCTTGGGTCAAAGATGGACTTATTGTTTGGCTGACGTAACATCAGGAGTCTTTGAGTATGTATAGAAAGTTCAAGATTGACTATTATTTGGCCAAAAATATGTTCCCTGGGTCAAATGTGGACTTATTTTTTGGATGACGTAACATCAGAAGGAGTCTCTGAGTATGTATAGAAAGTTCAAGATTGACTTTTATTTGGCCAAAAATATGTTCCTTGGGTCAAAGATGGACTTATTGTTTGGCTGACGTAACATCAGGAGTCTTTGAGTATGTATAGAAAGTTCAAGATTGACTATTATTTGGCCAAAAATATGTTCCCTGGGTCAAATGTGGACTTATTTTTTGGATGACGTAACATCAGAAGGAGTCTCTGAGTATGTATAGAAAGTTCAAGATTGACTATTATTTGGCCAAAAATATGTACCTTGGGTCAAATATGGACTTATTTTTTGGCTGACATAACATCAGAAGTCTTTGAGTATGTATAGAAAGTTCAAGATTGACTATTATTTGGCCAATAATATGTTCCTTGGGTCAAATATGGACTTCCTTTTTGGCTGACGTAACATCAGGAGTCTTTGAGTATGTATAGAAAGTTCAAGATTGACTATTATTTGGCCAAAAATATGTTCCTTGGGTCAAATATGGACTTCTTTTTTGCTGAAGTAACATCAGGAGTCTTTGAGTATGAATTTGAAAGTTCAAGATTGACTATTTTCTAGCCAAAAATATGTTCTTTGGGTCAAATATGGACATATTTTTTGGCTGACGTAACATCAGGAGTCTTTGAGTATGTATAGAAAGTTCAAGATTGACTATTATTTGGCAAAAATATGTTCCTTGGGTCAAAGATGGACTTATTTTGTGACTGACGTAACATCAGAAGGAGTCTCTAAATATGTATAGAAAGTTCAGGATTGACTATTATTTGGCCAAAAATATGTTCCTTGGGTCAAATATGGACTTCTTTTTTGGCTGACGTAACATCATAAGGAGTCTCTGAGTATGTATAGAAAGTTCAAGATTGACTTTTATTTGGCCAAAAATATGTTCCTTGGGTCAAAGATGGACTTATTTTTTGGCTGACGTAACATTAGGACTTCTTGAGTATGTATAGAAAGTTCAAGATTGACTATTATTTGCCCAAAAATATGTTCCTTGGGTCAAATATGGACTTATTTTTTGGCTGACGTAACATCAGAAGGAGTCTTTGAGTATGTATAGAAAGTTCAAGATTGACTATTATTTGGCCAATAATATGTTCCTTGGGTCAAATATGGACTTCCTTTTTGGCTGACGTAACATATGGAGTCTTTGAGTATGTATAGAAAGTTCAAGATTGACTATTATTTGGCCAAAAATATGTTCCTTGGGTCAAATATGGACTTCTTTTTTGCTGACGTAACATCAGGAGTCTTTGAGTATGAATTTGAAAGTTCAAGATTGACTATTTTCTGGCCAAAAATGTTCCTTGGGTCAAATATGGACATATTTTTTGGCTGACGTAACATCAGGAGTCTTTGAGTATGTATAGAAAGTTCAAGATTGACTATTATTTGGCCAAAAATATGTTCCTTGGGTCAAAGATGGACTTATTTTGTGACTGACGTAACATCAGAAGGAGTCTCTAAATATGTATAGAAAGTTCAGGATTGACTATTATTTGGCCAATAATATGTTCCTTGGGTCAAATATGGACTTCTTTTTTGGCTGACGTAACATCAGAAGGAGTCTCTGAGTATGTATAGAAAGTTCAAGATTGACTATTATTTGGCCAAAAATATGTTCCTTGGGTCAAAGATGGACTTATTTTGTGACTGACGTAACATCAGAAGGAGTCTCTAAATATGTATAGAAAGTTCAAGATTGACCATTATTTGGCCAAAAATGTGTTCCTTGGGTCAAAAATGGATTTCTTTTTTGGCTGACGTAACATTAGGAGTCTTAGAGCATGTATAGAAAGTTCAAGATTGACTATTATTTGGCCAATAATATGTTCCTTTGGTCAAATATGGACTTCTTTTTTGGCTGAAGTAACATCATAAGGAGTCTCTGAGTATGTATAGAAAGTTCAAAATTGACTATTATTTGGCCAAAAAGATGTTCCCTGAATCAAATATGGACTTCTTTTTTGGCCGACGTAACATCAGAAGGAGTCTCTGAGTATGTATAGAAAGTTCAAGATTGACTATTATTTGGCCAAAAATATGTTCCATGGGTCAAATATGGACTTCTCTCTATAATATATTCTGTCTAAATATGGCTGATCAGAAGGAGTCTAAGAGAAAGTATAAAAATTTCAAGATCGAGGGCCATATTTACCTTGAGTAGGTCAAAAGGGACCTCTTCATGGCAGATTTAACATCAGAAGGAGTCTCTGAGTATGTATAGAAAGTTCAAGATTGACTATTATTTTGCCAAATATATGTTCCCTGGATCAAATGTGGACTTATTTTTTGGCTGACGTAACATCAGAAGTCTTTGAGTATGTATAGAAAGTTCAAGATTGACTATTATTTGGCCAATAATATGTTCCTTGGGTCAAATATGGACTTATTTTTTGGCTGACGTAACATCAGGAGTCTCTGAGTATGTATAGAAAGTTCAAGATTGACTATTATTTGGCCAAAAATATGTACCTTGGGTCAAATATGGACTTATTTTTTGGCTGACGTAACATCAGAAGTCTTTGAGTATGTATAGAAAGTTCAAGATTGACTATTATTTGGCCAATAATATGTTTCTTGGGTCAAATATGGACTTCCTTTTTGGCTGACGTAACATCAGGAGTCTTTGAGTATGTATAGAAAGTTCAAGATTGACTATTATTTGGCCAAAAATATGTTTCTTGGGTCAAATATGGACTTCCTTTTTGGCTGACGTAACATATGGAGTCTTTGAGTATGTATAGAAAGTTCAGGACTATTATTTGGCCAATAATATGTTCCTTGGGTCAAATATGGACTTCTTTTTTGGCTGACGTAACATCAGAAGGAGTCTCTGAGTATGTATAGAAAGTTCAAGATTGACTTTTATTTGGCCAAAAATATGTTCCTTGGGTCAAAGATGGACTTATTGTTTGGCTGACGTAACATCAGGAGTCTTTGAGTATGTATAGAAAGTTCAAGATTGACTATTATTTGGCCAAAAATATGTTCCCTGGGTCAAATGTGGACTTATTTTTTGGATGACGTAACATCAGAAGGAGTCTCTGAGTATGTATAGAAAGTTCAAGATTGACTTTTATTTGGCCAAAAATATGTTCCTTGGGTCAAAGATGGACTTATTGTTTGGCTGACGTAACATCAGGAGTCTTTGAGTATGTATAGAAAGTTCAAGATTGACTATTATTTGGCCAAAAATATGTTCCCTGGGTCAAATGTGGACTTATTTTTTGGATGACGTAACATCAGAAGGAGTCTCTGAGTATGTATAGAAAGTTCAAGATTGACTATTATTTGGCCAAAAATATGTACCTTGGGTCAAATATGGACTTATTTTTTGGCTGACATAACATCAGAAGTCTTTGAGTATGTATAGAAAGTTCAAGATTGACTATTATTTGGCCAATAATATGTTCCTTGGGTCAAATATGGACTTCCTTTTTGGCTGACGTAACATCAGGAGTCTTTGAGTATGTATAGAAAGTTCAAGATTGACTATTATTTGGCCAAAAATATGTTCCTTGGGTCAAATATGGACTTCTTTTTTGCTGAAGTAACATCAGGAGTCTTTGAGTATGAATTTGAAAGTTCAAGATTGACTATTTTCTAGCCAAAAATATGTTCTTTGGGTCAAATATGGACATATTTTTTGGCTGACGTAACATCAGGAGTCTTTGAGTATGTATAGAAAGTTCAAGATTGACTATTATTTGGCAAAAATATGTTCCTTGGGTCAAAGATGGACTTATTTTGTGACTGACGTAACATCAGAAGGAGTCTCTAAATATGTATAGAAAGTTCAGGATTGACTATTATTTGGCCAAAAATATGTTCCTTGGGTCAAATATGGACTTCTTTTTTGGCTGACGTAACATCATAAGGAGTCTCTGAGTATGTATAGAAAGTTCAAGATTGACTTTTATTTGGCCAAAAATATGTTCCTTGGGTCAAAGATGGACTTATTTTTTGGCTGACGTAACATTAGGACTTCTTGAGTATGTATAGAAAGTTCAAGATTGACTATTATTTGCCCAAAAATATGTTCCTTGGGTCAAATATGGACTTATTTTTTGGCTGACGTAACATCAGAAGGAGTCTTTGAGTATGTATAGAAAGTTCAAGATTGACTATTATTTGGCCAATAATATGTTCCTTGGGTCAAATATGGACTTCCTTTTTGGCTGACGTAACATATGGAGTCTTTGAGTATGTATAGAAAGTTCAAGATTGACTATTATTTGGCCAAAAATATGTTCCTTGGGTCAAATATGGACTTCTTTTTTGCTGACGTAACATCAGGAGTCTTTGAGTATGAATTTGAAAGTTCAAGATTGACTATTTTCTGGCCAAAAATGTTCCTTGGGTCAAATATGGACATATTTTTTGGCTGACGTAACATCAGGAGTCTTTGAGTATGTATAGAAAGTTCAAGATTGACTATTATTTGGCCAAAAATATGTTCCTTGGGTCAAAGATGGACTTATTTTGTGACTGACGTAACATCAGAAGGAGTCTCTAAATATGTATAGAAAGTTCAGGATTGACTATTATTTGGCCAATAATATGTTCCTTGGGTCAAATATGGACTTCTTTTTTGGCTGACGTAACATCAGAAGGAGTCTCTGAGTATGTATAGAAAGTTCAAGATTGACTATTATTTGGCCAAAAATATGTTCCTTGGGTCAAAGATGGACTTATTTTGTGACTGATGTAACATCAGAAGGAGTCTCTAAATATGTATAGAAAGTTCAAGATTGACCATTATTTGGCCAAAAATGTGTTCCTTGGGTCAAAAATGGATTTCTTTTTTGGCTGACGTAACATTAGGAGTCTTAGAGCATGTATAGAAAGTTCAAGATTGACTATTATTTGGCCAATAATATGTTCCTTTGGTCAAATATGGACTTCTTTTTTGGCTGAAGTAACATCATAAGGAGTCTCTGAGTATGTATAGAAAGTTCAAAATTGACTATTATTTGGCCAAAAAGATGTTCCCTGAATCAAATATGGACTTCTTTTTTGGCCGACGTAACATCAGAAGGAGTCTCTGAGTATGTATAGAAAGTTCAAGATTGACTATTATTTGGCCAAAAATATGTTCCATGGGTCAAATATGGACTTCTCTCTATAATATATTCTGTCTAAATATGGCTGATCAGAAGGAGTCTAAGAGAAAGTATAAAAATTTCAAGATCGAGGGCCATATTTACCTTGAGTAGGTCAAAAGGGACCTCTTCATGGCAGATTTAACATCAGAAGGAGTCTCTGAGTATGTATAGAAAGTTCAAGATTGACTATTATTTTGCCAAATATATGTTCCCTGGATCAAATGTGGACTTATTTTTTGGCTGACGTAACATCAGAAGTCTTTGAGTATGTATAGAAAGTTCAAGATTGACTATTATTTGGCCAATAATATGTTCCTTGGGTCAAATATGGACTTATTTTTTGCTGACGTAACATCAGGAGTCTTTGAGTATGAATTTGAAAGTTCAAGATTGACTATTTTCTGGCCAAAAATATGTTCCTTGGGTCAAATATGGACATATTTTTTGGCTGACGTAACATCAGGAGTATTTGAGTATGTATAGAAAGTTCAAGATTGACTATTATTTGGCCAAAAATATGTTCCTTGGGTCAAAGATGGACTTATTTTGTGACTGACGTAACATCAGAAGGAGTCTCTAAATATGTATAGAAAGTTCAGGATTGACTATTATTTGGCCAATAATATGTTCCTTGGGTCAAATATGGACTTCTTTTTTGGCTGACGTAACATCAGAAGGAGTCTCTGAGCATGTATAGAAAGTTCAAGATTGACAATTATTTGGCCAAAAATATTTTCCATGGGTCAAATATGGACTTCTGTCTATAATATATTCTTTCTAAATATGGCTGATCAGAAGGAGTCTAAGAGAAAGTATAACAATTTCAAGATCGAGGGCCATATTTACCTTGAGTAGGTCAAAAGGGACCTCTTTATGGCAGATTTACCATCAGAAGGAGTCTCTGAGTATGTATAGAAAGTTCAAGATTGACTTTTATTTGGCCAAAAATATGTTCCTTGGGTCAAAGATGGACTTATTTTTTGGCTGACGTAACATCAGGAGTCTTTGAGTATGTATAGAAAGTTCAAGATTGACTATTATTTGGCCAATAATATGTTCCTTGGGTCAAATATGGACTTCCTTTTTGGCTGACGTAACATATGGAGTCTTTGAGTATGTATAGAAAGTTCAAGATTGACTATTATTTGGCCAAAAATATGTTCCTTGGGTCAAATATGGACTTCTTTTTTGCTGACGTAACATCAGGAGTATTTGAGTATGAATTTGAAAGTTCAAGATTGACTATTTTCTAGCCAAAAATATGTTCCTTGGGTCAAATATGGACATATTTTTTGGCTGACGTAACATCAGAAGGAGTCTCTAAATATGTATAGAAAGTTCAGGATTGACTATTATTTGGCCAATAATATGTTCCTTGGGTCAAATATGGACTTCTTTTTTGGCTGAGGTAACATCAGAAGGAGTCTCTGAGTATGTATAGAAAGTTCAAGATTGACTATTATTTGGCCAAAAATATGTTCCTTGGGTCAAAGATGGACTTATTTTGTGACTGACGTAACATCAGAAGGAGTCTCTAAATATGTATAGAAAGTTCAAGATTGACTATTATTTGGCCAAAAATATGTTCCTTGGGTCAAAGATGGATTTCTTTTTTGGCTGACGTAACATTAGGAGTCTTAGAGCATGTATAGAAAGTTCAAGATTGACTTTTATTTGGCCAAAAATATGTTCCTTGGGTCAAAGATGGACTTATTGTTTGGCTGACGTAACATCAGGAGTCTTTGAGTATGTATAGAACGTTCAAGATTGACTATTATTTGGCCAAAAATATGTTCCCTGGGTCAAATGTGGACTTATTTTTTGGATGACGTAACATCAGAAGGAGTCTCTGAGTATGTATAGAAAGTTCAAGATTGACTATTATTTGGCCAAAAATATGTACCTTGGGTCAAATATGGACTTATTTTTTGGCTGACGTAACATCAGAAGTCTTTGAGTATGTATAGAAAGTTCAAAATTAACTATTATTTGGCCAAAAAGATGTTCCCTGAATCAAATATGGACTTCTTTTTTGGCCGACGTAACATCAGAAGGAGTCTCTGAGTATGTATAGAAAGTTCAAGATTGACTATTATTTGGCCAAAAATATATTCCATGGGTCAAATATGGACTTCTGTCTATAATATATTCTGTCTAAATATGGCTGATCAGAAGGAGTCTAAGCGAAAGTATAAAAATTTCAAGATCGAGGGCCATATTTACCTTGAGTAGGTCAAAAGGGACCTCTTCATGGCAGATTTAACATCAGAAGGAGTCTCTGAGTATGTATAGAAAGTTCAAGATTGACTATTATTTTGCCAAATATATGTTCCCTGGATCAAATGTGGACTTATTTTTTGGCTGACGTAACATCAGGAGTCTTTGAGTATGTATAGAAAGTTCAAGATTGACTATTATTTGGCCAAAAATATGTTCCTTGGGTCAAATATGGACTTATTTTTTGGCTGACGTAACATCAGAAGTCTTTGATTATGTATAGAAAGTTCAAGATTGACTATTATTTGGCCAAAAATATGTTCCTTGGGTCAAATATGGACTTATTTTTTGGCTGACGTAACATCAGGAGTCTGAGTATGTATAGAAAGTTCAAGATTGACTATTATTTGGCAAATAACATGTTCCTTGGGTCAAATATGGACTTCTTTTTGGCTGACGTAACATCAGGAGTCTACGAGTATGTATAGAAAGTTCAAGATTGACTATTACTTGGCCAAAAATATGTTCCCTGGGTCAAATATGGACTTATTTTTTGGCTGATGTAACATCAAAAGGAGTCTCTGAGCATGTATAGAAAGTTCAAGATTGACAATTATTTGGCCAAAAATATTTTCCATGGGTCAAATATGGACTTCTGTCTATAATATATTCTTTCTAAATATGTCTGATCAGAAGGAGTCTAAGAGAAAGTATAACAATTTCAAGATCGAGGGCCATATTTACCTTGAGTAGGTCAAAAGGGACCTCTTTATGGCAGATTTACCATCAGAAGGAGTCTCTGAGTATGTATAGAAAGTTCAAGATTGACTTTTATTTGGCCAAAAATATGTTCCTTGGGTCAAATATGGACTTATTTTTTGGCTGACGTAACATCAGGAGTCTTTGAGTATGTATAGAAAGTTCAAGATTGACTATTATTTGCCCAAAAATATGTTCCTTGGGTCAAATATGGACTTATTTTTTGGCTGACGTAACATCAGAAGGAGTCTCTGAGTATGTATAGAAAGTTCAAGATTGACTTTTATTTGGCCAAAAATATGTTCCTTGGGTCAAATATGGACTTATTTTTTGGCTGACGTAACATCAGGAGTCTTTGAGTATGTATAGAAAGTTCAAGATTGACTATTATTTGCCCAAAAATATGTTCCTTGGGTCAAATATGGACTTATTTTTTTGCTGACGTAACATCAGAAGGAGTCTTTGAGTATGTATAGAAAGTTCAAGATTGACTATTATTTGGCCAATAATATGTTCCTTGGGTCAAATATGGACTTCCTTTTTGGCTGACGTAACATATGGAGTCTTTGAGTATGTATAGAAAGTTCAGGACTATTATTTGGCCAATAATATGTTCCTTGGGTCAAATATGGACTTCTTTTTTGGCTGACGTAACATCAGAAGGAGTCTCTGAGTATGTATAGAAAGTTCAAGATTGACTTTTATTTGGCCAAAAATATGTTCCTTGGGTCAAAGATGGACTTATTGTTTGGCTGACGTAACATCAGGAGTCTTTGAGTATGTATAGAACGTTCAAGATTGACTATTATTTGGCCAAAAATATGTTCCCTGGGTCAAATGTGGACTTATTTTTTGGCTGACGTAACATCAGAAGTCTTTGAGTATGTATAGAAAGTTCAAAATTAACTATTATTTGGCCAAAAAGATGTTCCCTGAATCAAATATGGACTTCTTTTTTGGCCGACGTAACATCAGAAGGAGTCTCTGAGTATGTATAGAAAGTTCAAGATTGACTATTATTTGGCCAAAAATATATTCCATGGGTCAAATATGGACTTCTGTCTATAATATATTCTGTCTAAATATGGCTGATCAGAAGGAGTCTAAGCGAAAGTATAAAAATTTCAAGATCGAGGGCCATATTTACCTTGAGTAGGTCAAAAGGGACCTCTTCATGGCAGATTTAACATCAGAAGGAGTCTCTGAGTATGTATAGAAAGTTCAAGATTGACTATTATTTTGCCAAATATATGTTCCCTGGATCAAATGTGGACTTATTTTTTGGCTGACGTAACATCAGGAGTCTTTGAGTATGTATAGAAAGTTCAAGATTGACTATTATTTGGCCAAAAATATGTTCCTTGGGTCAAATATGGACTTATTTTTTGGCTGACGTAACATCAGAAGTCTTTGATTATGTATAGAAAGTTCAAGATTGACTATTATTTGGCCAAAAATATGTTCCTTGGGTCAAATATGGACTTATTTTTTGGCTGACGTAACATCAGGAGTCTGAGTATGTATAGAAAGTTCAAGATTGACTATTATTTGGCAAATAACATGTTCCTTGGGTCAAATATGGACTTCTTTTTGGCTGACGTAACATCAGGAGTCTACGAGTATGTATAGAAAGTTCAAGATTGACTATTACTTGGCCAAAAATATGTTCCCTGGGTCAAATATGGACTTATTTTTTGGCTGATGTAACATCAAAAGGAGTCTCTGAGCATGTATAGAAAGTTCAAGATTGACAATTATTTGGCCAAAAATATTTTCCATGGGTCAAATATGGACTTCTGTCTATAATATATTCTTTCTAAATATGTCTGATCAGAAGGAGTCTAAGAGAAAGTATAACAATTTCAAGATCGAGGGCCATATTTACCTTGAGTAGGTCAAAAGGGACCTCTTTACGGCAGATTTACCATCAGAAGGAGTCTCTGAGTATGTATAGAAAGTTCAAGATTGACTTTTATTTGGCCAAAAATATGTTCCTTGGGTCAAATATGGACTTATTTTTTGGCTGACGTAACATCAGGAGTCTTTGAGTATGTATAGAAAGTTCAAGATTGACTATTATTTGCCCAAAAATATGTTCCTTGGGTCAAATATGGACTTATTTTTTGGCTGACGTAACATCAGAAGGAGTCTCTGAGTATGTATAGAAAGTTCAAGATTGACTTTTATTTGGCCAAAAATATGCTCCCTGGGTCAAATATGGACTTATTTTTTGGCTGACGTAACATCAGGAGTCTTTGAGTATGTATAGAAAGTTCAAGATTGACTATTATTTGCCCAAAAATATGTTCCTTGGGTCAAATATGGACTTATTTTTTTGCTGACGTAACATCAGAAGGAGTCTTTGAGTATGTATAGAAAGTTCAAGATTGACTATTATTTGGCCAATAATATGTTCCTTGGGTCAAATATGGACTTCCTTTTTGGCTGACGTAACATATGGAGTCTTTGAGTATGTATAGAAAGTTCAGGACTATTATTTGGCCAATAATATGTTCCTTGGGTCAAATATGGACTTCTTTTTTGGCTGACGTAACATCAGAAGGAGTCTCTGAGTATGTATAGAAAGTTCAAGATTGACTTTTATTTGGCCAAAAATATGTTCCTTGGGTCAAAGATGGACTTATTGTTTGGCTGACGTAACATCAGGAGTCTTTGAGTATGTATAGAACGTTCAAGATTGACTATTATTTGGCCAAAAATATGTTCCCTGGGTCAAATGTGGACTTATTTTTTGGATGACGTAACATCAGAAGGAGTCTCTGAGTATGTATAGAAAGTTCAAGATTGACTATTATTTGGCCAAAAATATGTACCTTGGGTCAAATATGGACTTATTTTTTGGCTGACGTAACATCAGAAGTCTTTGAGTATGTATAGAAAGTTCAAGATTGACTATTATTTGGCCAATAATATGTTCCTTGGGTCAAATATGGACTTCCTTTTTGGCTGACGTAACATCAGGAGTCTTTGAGTATGTAGAGAAAGTTCAAGATTGACTATTATTTGGCCAAAAATATGTTCCTTGGGTCAAATATGGACTTCTTTTTTGCTGACGTAACATCAGGAGTCTTTGAGTATGAATTTGAAAGTTCAAGATTGACTATTTTCTGGCCAAAAATATGTTCCTTGGGTCAAATATGGACTTATTTTTTGGCTGACGTAACATCAGGAGTCTTTGAGTATGTATAGAAAGTTCAAGATTGACTATTATTTGGCCAAAAATATGTTTTTTGGGTCATATATGGACTTCTTTTTTGGCTGACGTAACATCAGAAGGAGTCTATGAGTATGTATAGAAAGTTCAAGATTGACTATTATTTTGCCAATAATATGTTCCTTTGGTCAAATATGGACTTCTTTTTTTGCTGAAGTAACATCAGAAGGAGTCTCTGAGTATGTATAGAAAAGTTCAAAATTGACTATTATTTGGCCAAAAAGATGTTCCTTGAATTAAATATGGACTTCTTTTTTGGCCGACGTAACATCAGAAGGAGTCTCTGAGTATGTACAGAAAAATCAAGATTGACTATTATTTGGTCAAAAATATGTTCCCTGGGTCAAAATATGGACTTCGTTTTTGGCTGACGTAACATCAGAAGGAGTCTATGAGTATGTAAAGAAAGTTCAAGATTGACTATTATTTGGACAAAGATATTTTCCATGGGTCAAATATGGACTTCTGTATGGCAGATGTAACATCAGAAGGAGTCTAAGAGAAAGTATAGAAATTTCAAGATCAAGGGCCATATTTAAGTTGAGTAGGTCATAAGGGACCTCTTTATGGCTGATTTAACATCAGAAGGAGTCTCTAAATTTATATAGTTTAAATCCATTTGAAGACCCTTTGACCAGAAATAAGTTCAAAAGGTCAGATATGGACATCTATATGGCTTATGAAGCATCAGAAGGAGTCTTTGAGTATGTATAAAAAGTTCAATATTGACTATTATTTGGCCATTAATATGTTCCCTGGGTCAAATGTGGACTTATTTTTTGGCTGATGTAACATCAGAAGGAGTCTCTGAGTATTTATAGAAAGTTCAAGATAGACTATTATTTGGCCAAAAATATGTTCCTTGGGTCAAATATGGACTTCTTTTTTGGCTGACGTAACATCAGGAGTCTTTGAGTATGTATAGAAAGTTCAAGATTGACTATTATTTGGCCAAAAATATGTTCCCTGGGTCAAATTTGGACTTCTTTTTTGGCTGAATTAACATCAGAAGGAGTCTATGAGTATGTACAGAAAGTTCAAGATTGACTTATTTGGCCAAAATTATTTTCCATGGGTCAAATATGGACTTCTATTTTGGCTGACGTAACATCAGGAGTCTTTGAGTATGTATAGAAAGTTCAAGATTGACTATTATTTGGCCAATAATATGTTCCTTGGGTCAAATATGGACTTCTTTTTGGCTGACGTAACATCAGGAATTTTTGAGATGCAACATTGCAAATATCTTCAAAGCACTTCGGATAGAGTTAGTTCTTAAATGCATTGCAATGCAACAAAATGCATGTTACTTTTATTGTTATTCTTCAATGCACAACGCTTGATCATATTTGCAAGCAATGCCAACAGTAGATTGCATTGCAAATATCTTCAACGCACTTCGGATTGAGTTAGTGCTTGAATGCATTGCAGTGCAACCAAGTGCATTTACTTATTCTTCAATGCACAACGTTTGATCTTATGTGCAATGTGCATTGGACTTCTTTTCAATGCACTACGGAATGAGTTAGTTCTTGAATGCATTGCAATGCAACAAAGTGCTATTACTCATATGTTATTCATACTTTGCATATTAAAATGCACAATGCTTGATCGTAAAAACAATGCAATGCAACAGCACATTGCATTGCCAATATCTTCAATGCTCATCGGATTGAGTTAGTTCTTGAATGCATTGCAAGGCAACAAAGTGCATGTTACTTTTATTGTTTTTCTTCAATGCACAACGCTTGATCGTATGTGCAAGCGATGCAACAGCAGATTGCATTGCAAATATCTTCAACGCACTTCGGATTTAGTTAGTTCTTGAATGCATTGCAATGCAACAAAGTGCATTTTACTTATTCTTCAATGCACAACGCTTGATCATATGTGCAATGTGCATTGCACTTCTTTTCAATTCACTACGGAATGAGTTAGTTCTTGAATGCATTGCAAGCCAACAAAATGCATGCTACTTTTATGATTATTCTTCAATGCACAACGCTTGATCGTATGTGCAAGCGATGCAACAGCAGATTGTATTGCAACTTCAACGCACTTTGGATTGAGTTAGTACTTGAATGCATTGCAAGCCGACAAAGGTCATGTTACTTTTATTTTTATTCTTCAATGCACAACGCTTGACCGTATGTGCAAGCGATGCAACAGCAGATTGCATTACAATATCTTGAATGCACATCGGATTGAGTTCGTTCTTGAATGCATTGCAAGGCAAAAAAAATGCATGTTACTTTTATTGTTATTCTTCAATGCACAAAGCTTGATATCAATGTGCCAGCGATGCAACTGCAGATTGCATTGCAATATCTTCAACGCAATTCGGACACAGTTAGTTCTTGAATGCATTGCAAGGCAACAAAATGCATGTTCCTTTTATTTTTATTCTTCAATGCACAAAGCTTGATCGTATGTGCAAGCGATGCAACAGCAGATTGCATTGCAATATCTTGAACGCAATTCGGATTGAGTTAGTACATGAATGCATTGCAAGCCAACAAAATTCATGTTCCTTTTATTTTTATTCTTCAATGCACAACGCTTGATCGTATGTGCAAGCGATGCAACAAGTAGATTGCATTGCAATATCTTCAACGCACTTCAGATTGAGTTAGTTCTTGAATGCATTGCAGTGCAACAAAGTGCATTTTACTTATTCTTCAATGCACAAAGCTTGATCATATGTGCAATGTGCATTGCACCTCTTTTCAATGCACTACGGAATGAGTTAGTTCTTGAATGCATTGCAATGCAACAAAGTGCTATTACTCATATGTTATTCATACTATGCATATTAAAATGCACAACGCTTGATCGTAAGAGCAATGCAATGCAACGCAACAGCACATTGCATTGCCAATATCTTCAATGCACATCGGATTGAGTTAGTTCTTGAATGCATTGCAAGGCAACAAAATTGCATGTTACTTGTATTGTTATTCTTTAATGCACAACGCTTGATATCAATGTGCCAGCGATGCAACAGCACATTGCATTGCCAATATCTTCAATGCACATCGGATTAAGTTAGTTCTTGAATGCATTGCAAGGCAACAAAATGCATGTTCCTTTTATTTTGATTCTTTAATGCACAACGCTTGATCATATGTGCAAGCAATGCCAACAGCAGACTGCATTGCAAATATCTTCAACGCACTTCGGATTGAGTTAGTTCTTGAATGCATTGCAATGCAACAAAGTGCTATTACTCATATGTTATTCGTACTATGCATATTAAAATGCACAACGCTTGATCGTAAGAGCAAAGCAATGCAACGCAACAGCACATTGCATTGCCAATATCTTCAATGCACATCGGATTGAGTTAGTTCTTGAATGCATTGCAAGGCAACAAAATGCATGTTACTTGTATTGTTATTCTTCAATGCACAACGCTTGATCGAATGTGCAAGCGATGCAACGGCAGATTGCATTGCAAATATCTTCAATGCACAGCGGATTGAGTTAGTACTTGAATGCATTGCAAGCCAACAAAGTTCATGTTACTTTTATTGTTATTCTTCAAATGCACAACGCTTGATTGTAAGAGCAATGCAATGCAACAGCACATTGCATTGCCAATATCTTCAATGCACATCAAGTTAGTTCATGAATGCATTGCAAGGCAACAAAATGCATGTTCCTTTTATTTTTATTCTTCAATGCACAAAGCGTGATCGTATGTGCAAGCAATGCAAAAGCAGATTATATTGCAAATATCTTCAACGCACTTCGGATTTAGTACTTGAATGCATTGCAATGCAACAAAATGCATGTTACTTTTATTGTTATTCTTTAATGCACAACGCTTGATCATAAGAACAATGCAATGCAACGCAACAGCACATTGCATTGCCAATATCTTCAATGCACATCGGATTGAGTTAGTTCTTGAATGCATTGCAAGGCAACAAAATGCATGTTACTTGTATTGTTATTCTTTAATGCACAACGCGTGATATCAATATGTGCAAGCAATGCCAACAGCAGATTGCATTGCAAATATCTTCAACGCACTTCGTATTGAGTTAGTTCTTGAATGCATTGCAGTGCAACAAAGTGCATTTTACTTATTCTTCAATGCACAACGCTTGATCATATGTGCAATGTGCATTGCACTTCTTTTCAATGCACTACGGGAATGAGTTAGTTCTTGAATGCATTGCAATGCAACAAAGTGCTATTACTCAGATGTTATTCATACTATGCATATTAAAATGCACAACGCTTGATCGTAAGAGCAATGCAATGCAACGCAACAGCACATTGCATTGCCAATATCTTCAACGCAATTCGGACACAGTTAGTTCTTGAATGCATTGCAAGGCAACAAAATGCATGTTCCTTTTATTTTTATTCTTCAATGCACAAAGCTTGATCGTATGTGCAAGCGATGCAACAGCAGATTGTATTGCAAATATCTTCAACGCACTTCGGATTGAGTTAGTTCTTGAATGCATTGCAGGCCAACAAAATGCATGTTACTTTTATTGTTTTTCTTCAATGCAAAACGCTTGATTGTATGTGCAAGCGATGCAACAGCAGATTGTATTGCAAATATCTTCAACGCACTTCGGATTGAGTTAGTTCTTGAATGCATTGCAATGCAACAAAGTGCATTTTACTTATTCTTCAATGCACAAAGCTTGATCGTATGTGCAAACGATGCAACAGCAGATTGCATTGCAATATCTTCAACGCAATTCGGATTGAGTTAGTACATGAATGCATTGCAAGCCAACAAAATTCATGTTCCTTTTATTTTTATTCTTCAATGCACAACGCTTGATCGTATGTGCAAGCAATGCAACAGCAGATTATATTGCAAATATCTTCAACGCACTTCGGATTTAGTACTTGAATGCATTGCAATGCAACAAAATGCATGTTACTTTTATTGTTATTCTTTAATGCACAACGCTTGATCATATGTGCAAGCAATGCCAACAGCAGATTGCATTGCAATATCTTCAACGCACTTCGGATTGAGTTAGTTCTTGAATGCATTGCAGTGCAACAAAGTGCATTTTACTTATTCTTCAATGCACAACGCTTGATCATATGTGCAATGTGCCTTGCACTTCTTTTCAATGCACTACGGAATGAGTTAGTTCTTGAATGCATTGCAATGCAACAAAGTGCTATTACTCATATGTTATTTATACTATGCATATTAAAATGCACAACGCTTGATCGTAAGAGCAATGCAATGCAACGCAACAGCACATTGCATTGCCAATATCTTCAATGCACATCGGATTGAGTTAGTTCTTGAATGCATTGCAAGGCAACAAAATGCATGTTACTTGTATTGTTATTCTTCAATGCACAAAGCTTGATATCAATGTGCCGCGATGCAACAGCAGATTGCATTGCAATATCTTCAACGCAATTCGGACACAGTTAGTTCTTGAATGCATTGCAAGGCAACAAAATGCATGTTCCTTTTATTTTTATTATTCAATGCACAACGCTTGATCGTATGTGCAAGCGATGCAACAGCAGATTATATTGCAAATATCTTCAACGCACTTCGGATTGAGTTAGTTCTTGAATGCATTGCAGGCCAACGAAATGCATGTTACTTTTATTGTTTTTCTTCAATGCAAAACGCTTGATCGTATGTGCAAACGATGCAACAGCAGATTGTATTGCAAATATCTTCAACGTACTTCGGATTGAGTTAGTTCTTGAATGCATTGCAATGCAACAAAGTGCATTTTACTTATTCTTCAATGCACAAAGCTTGATCGTATGTGCAAACGATGCAACAGCAGATTGCATTGCAATATCTTCAACGCAATTCGGATTGAGTTAGTACATGAATGCATTGCAAGCCAACAAAATGCATGTTACTTTTATTGTTATTCTTCAAATGCACAACGCTTGATCGTAAGAGCAATGCAATGCAACAGCACATTGCATTGCCAATATCTTCAATGCACATCGGATTAAGTTAGTTCTTGAATGCATTGCAGTGCAACAAAGTGCATTTTACTTATTCTTCAATGCACAACGCTTGATCATATGTGCAATGTGCATTGCACTTCTTTTCAATGCACTACGGAATGAGTTAGTTCTTGAATGCATTGCAATGCAACAAAGTGCTATTACTCATATGTTATTCATACTATGCATATTAAAATGCACAACGCTTGATCGTAAGAGCAATGCAATGCAACGCAACAGCACATTGCATTGCCAATATCTTCAATGCACATCGGATTGAGTTAGTTCTTGAATGCATTGCAAGGCAACAAAATGCATGTTGCTTGTATTGTTATTCTTCAATGCACAACGCTTGATCGTATGTGCAAGCGATGCAACAGCAGATTGCATTGCAATATCTTCGACTCACTTTCGGATTGAGTTAGTACTTGAATGCATTGCAATGCAACAAAGTGCATTTTACTTATTCTTCAATGCACAAAGCTTGATCGTATGTGCAAACGATGCAACAGCAGATTGTATTGCAAATATCTTATCGGATTGAGTTAGTTCTTGAATGCACTGCAAGGCAACAAAATGCATGTTACTTTTATTGTTATTCTTCAATGCACAACGCTTGATCGTATGTGCAAACGATGGAACAGCAGACTGCATTACAATATCTTCAACGCACTTCGGATAGAGTTCTTGAATGCATTGCAATGCAACAAAGTGCATTTTACTTATTCTTCAATGCACAACGCTTGATCGTAAGAGCAAATACAATGCAACAGCACATTACATTGCCAATATCTTCAATGCACTATGGAAGGAATTAGATCTTGAATGCATTGCAATGCAACAAAGTGCATTTTATTCTTCAATGCACAAGAAAGAGCAATGCATTGCAACAGCACATTGCATTGCCAATTTCTTTAATGCACATCGGATTGAGTTAGTTTTTCAATGCATTGCAAGGCAACAAAAAGTGCATGTTCCTTTTATTTTTATTCTTCAATGCACAAAGCTTGATCGTATTGTGCAAAACGATGCAACAGCAGATTTCATTGCAATATCTTCAACGCACTTCGGATTTAGTTCTTGAATGCATTGCAATGCAACAAAGTGCTATTACTCATATGTTATTCTTTAATGCACAACGCTTGATTGTAAGAGCAATGCAATGCAACAGCACATTGCATTGCCAATATTTTCAACGCACTTCGGATTGAGTTAGTTCTTGAAAGCATTGCAAGGCAACAAAATCCATGTTACTTATTCTTCAATGCACAATGCTTGATCGTATGTGCAAGCGATGCAACCGCAGATTTCATTGCACTTCTTTTCAATGCACTACGGAATGAGTTAGTTCTTGAATGCATTGCAATGCAACAAATTGCATGTTATTTATGTGTTATTCTTCATGTACAATGATATATGTTAGGTTCTTTGCACAACGGAATAAGGTTTTCTAAAGCATTGCAACAGGTGATAAAATGATTTCCCTTGAATAAGTGAATAAACAACTGAATAAGTTAAGTTATATGGAAATGCAAAAGCACATGTGTAATTTTATGTATTTTCTTTTCATTGCACAAAGGAATAAGTTAGACCTTTCATACAATGGAATGAAAATACATAAATGTTATCTCTTCATTGCACATCGGAATGAGTTAGTTCTTGAATGCATTGCAATGCAACAAAGTGCATATTACTCATATGTTATTCTTTAATGCACAACGCACAACGATAGTATGTGCAAGCGGTGCAACAGCAGATTGCATTGCAAATATCTTAACGCACTTTGGATTGAGTTAGTTCTTGAATGCATTGCAAGGCAACAAATTGCATGTTACTTTTATTGTTATTCTACACAACGCTTGATCGTGTGTGTAATGCAATGCAATAGAACTTACACTATCTCTTCATTGCACAATGGAATGTTGAAATGCAACATGTGTTTAGTTTATATGTTATTTTTCAATGCACAACGTTAGATCGTTTGCTACATACTATGTTTTCTCTTTAACGCACATGGGAATTAGTTAGTTCTGATATGCAAGTGCAATGCAACAAGCGCATATCTTGTATGATATTCTTCAATGCACATCGTTAGATCGTCTGTGCAATGCAGTGCAACAGCACTTATGTTATCTCTTCGTTGCACAACGGAATTGTTTAGTTATTGTATGCATTGTCATGCAACAGCTCATAAATTCTTATCTCTACAATACACTATGAATTGCATTCATACGCAATGCAATGCAATGAAAATCCTCAATTATGTACTTTACAACATATTTCTGGCCAAAGAGTACTCGAAACTTGAACTTTCTATACATGCTCGCTGAAACATTTAGATTTTACATGAGCCCTACAGCCAACTTTTGACCGTCTGAATATATTACTGGAAAAAGTGTCCTTGATCTTGAACTCCTTTTGATGTTAAATCAGACAAACAGAGATTCCTATTTGAAATACTGAACATGTTTTTGCCCAAAGATTCCTAAAAGATTAACTTATACATTCACTTACATTCCACAGCCAAAAAAGAAGTCCATATTTGGACCCAAGGAACATATTTTTGGCCAAATAATAGTCAATCTTGAAAATTCTATACATACTCAAAGACTCCTTTTGATGCTTCATAAGCCATAAAGATGTCCATATAGAAGAATTTATTTCTGGTCTCAGGGTCCTAAAATGGATTTAAACTATATAAACTTAGAGACTCATTCTGATGTTAAATCAGCCATAAAGAGGTCCCTTATGACCTACTCAACTTAAATATGGCCCGATCTTGAAATTTCTATACTTTCTTTTAGACTCCTTCTGATGCTTCATAAGCAATATAGATGTCCATATCTGACCTATTGAACTTATTTCTGGTCAAACGGTCTTCAAAAAGTTTTAAACTATAAACACATATTGAATCCTTCTAATGTTAAATCAGACAATTAGAGGTTCCTTTTTAAAATACTGAACTTGTTTATGGCCAAAGATTCCTAAAAGATTAACTTATACATTCAGATTGATTTCTTCTGATTTTAGGAAGACACCATTCAAAATATGAATTACTAAACATATTTCTGACCAAAGAGTTCTCAAAACGAACTTTCTATACATGCTCAAAGACTCCTTCTGGTGTTACGTCAGCCAAAAAATAAGTCCATTTTTGACCCAGGACCATATTTTTGGCCAAATAATAGTCAATCTTGAACTTTCTATGCATATTCAAAGACTACTTCTGATGTTACGTCAGCCAAAAAATAAGTCCATATTTGACCCAAAAAACGTATTTTTGGCCAAATAATATTCAATCTTGAACTTTCTATACATACTCAAAGACTCCTGATGTTACGTCAGCCAAAAAATAAGTCCACATTCGACCCAGGGAACATATTTTTGGCCAAATAATGGTCAATCTTGAACCTTCAATACATACTCAAAGACTCCTGATGTTATGTCAGGCAAAAAAATAAGTCAATATTTGACCCAGAGAACATATTTTTGGCCAAATAATAGTCAATCTTGAACTTTCTATACATACTCAAAGACTCCTTCTGATGCTTCATAAGCCATATAGATGTCCATATCTGACCTTTTGAACTTATTTCTGGTCAAAGGGTCTTCAAATGGATTTAAACTATATAAATTTAGAGACTCCTTCTGATGTTAAATCAGCCATAAAGAGTTCCCTTATGACCTACTCAACTTAAATATGGCCCTCGATCTTGAAATTTCTATACTTTCTCTTAGACTCCTTCTGATGTTACATCTGCCATACAGAAGTCCATATTTGACCAATGGAAAATATCTTTGTCCAAATAATAGTCAATCTTGAACTTTCTATACATACTCATAGACTCCTTCTGATGTTACGTCAGCCAAAATAGAAGTCCATATTTGACCCAGGGAACATATTTTTGGCCAAATAATAGTCAATCTTGAACTTTCTATACATACTCAGAGACTCCTTCTGATGTTACGTCAGCCAAAAAAGAAGTCCATATTTGACCAAAAAAACGTATTTTTGGCCAAATAATAGTCAATCTTGAACTTTCTATACATACTCAGAGACTCCTTCTGATGTTATGTCAGCCAAAAAATAAGTCCATATTTGACCCAAGGAACATATTTTTGGCCAAATAATAGTCAATCTTGAACTTTCTATACATACTCAAAGACTCCTGATGTTAAGTCAGCCAAAAAATTAGTCCATCTTTGACCCATTGAACATATTTTTGGCCAAATAATAGTCAATCTTGAACTTTCTATACATACTCAAAGACTCATTCTGATGCTTCATAAGCCATATAGATGTCCATATCTGACCTTTTGAACTTATTTCTGGTCAAAGGTTCTTTAAATGGATTTAAACTATATAAATTTAGAGACTCCTTCTGATGATAAATCAGCCATAAAGAGGTCCCTTATGACCTACTCAACTTAAATATGGCCCTCGATCTTGAAATTTCTATACTTTCTCCTAGACTCCTTCTGATGTTACATCAGCCATACAGAAGTCCATATTTGACACATGGAAAATATTTTTGGCCAAATAATAGTCAATCTTGAACTTTCTATACATACTCATAAACTCCTTCTGATGTTACGTCAGCCAAAAAAGAAGTCCATATTTGACGCAAGGAACATATTTTTGGCCAAATAATAGTCGATCTTAAACTTTCTATACATACTCAAAGACTCCTGTTGTTACGTCAGCCAAAAAATAAGTCCACATTTGACCCAGGTAACATATTTTTGGCCAAATAATATTCAATCTTGAACTTTCTATACATACTTAGAGACTCCTTCTGATGTTAAATCAGCCATAAAGAGGTCTCTTTTGACCTACTCAAGGTAAATATGGCCCTCGATCTTGACATTTTTATACTTTCTTTTAGACTCCTTCTGATGTTACATCAGCCATACAGAAGTTTAGTTAGTTAACTTTTAAGGACCCTTTGGCAAAAAATATTTTCTATTCACCAGATATGGACATCTATATGGCTTATGAAGAATCAGAATGAATCCATATGTATAATAAGTTCAAGATTGAGGATTATTTGGCCAGAAATATTTTCCTTGGGTCAAATATGGACTTCTGTGTAGCTAATATAACAGCTAATATAGTTAATGTTCAGGAGCTCTTTGGCTAGAACTATGTTCAGTAAGTCAATAAGGGACCTCTGTATATGAAGCATCAGTCGGAGTCTATGAGAATGTATAGAAAGTTCAATTTTCGAGTACTCTTTGGCCAGAACAATTTTCAGTAAGTCAAATATGTTTTTTTTGTCAGGCTGATATAACCTCAGAAGAAATCAATCTGAATGTATAGTGTTAATCTATAAGGACTCCTTGGCCAGTTTTATTTTCAGTAGGTCAAATATGGAATTCTGTATAGCTGATTGAACATCAGAAGGAGTCAATATATTAAGAAAGAAAGAGTTCAAAGACCCTTTGACCATAAAAACGTTAAATAGGTCAGATATGGTCTTCTATTTAGATGGATTTAGACTTCCATTTGGCTTATGAGGTATTAGAAGGAGTCTATGAGAATGTATTGAGAGCTCCAGAGCAAGGAATGTTTTCCAGTAATATGAAGGTCATACTTTCAAATATGGCCTTCTGACCTCATGGCTGATTTATCATCAGAAGGAGCCTATATCTTTATATAGTTTAAAAACATTTGAGGAATCTTTGGCCAAAAATATGTTAAATTGGTCTGTAATGGACTACTTTCTAGCTGATATAACATCACGGGAAGTCTGTATAATAAGAGAAGTATGTATAGTAAGTTACTGTTCATTGACTCTGGCCACAAATATGTTCATGAGGTCAATTAAGGACTTCTGTATTGCTGATTTTTTTATTCAAAAGTAGTCTATAACTTTATATAGTTTAAAATCTTTTGAGGACCCTTTGACCAGAAAAAAGTTCAATAGGTCAGATATGGACATATATATGGCGTATGAAGCATCAGAAGGAGTCTATGAGTATGTATAGAAAGTTTAAGATTGAGGACCCTTTAGCCAGAAATATGCCCAGTAGGTCAAATATGGAATTCTGAATGGCTGATTTAACATCAGACGGAGTCTCTAAGTTTATATAGTTTAAAACTTTTTAGGGACCCTTTGACCAGAAATAAGTTAAATCATTCAAGATATGGACTTCTAAATGGACATCTATATGGCTCATTAAGCATCAAAAGGAGTCTATGAGTATGTTTAGAAAGTTCAAGATTGAGGATTATTTGGCCAGAAACATTTCCCTTTGGTCAAATATGGACTTCTGTATGGCTAATATAACATCACAACAAGTCAATCTTTATGAATAGCAAGTTTAATGTTCAGGAACTCTTTGAGCAGGAATTTGTCCTGTAAGTCAAAAAGGGTATATGGCCGATTTATCATCAGAAAGAGAGTATTACTTTATATAGTTTACAATCTTTAAAGGCCTCTTTAACCAGAAATACGTTCAATAGGCCAGATATGGATATCTATTGGACTTATGAAGCATCAGCAGGAATCTATGAGTATGTATAGAAAGTTCAAGATCCTGGACTCTTTGGCCAGAAATATGTTCCTTTGGTCAAATATAGACTTCTGTATGGCTGACGTAATATCAGAGGAGTTAACGAGTATGTATAGAAAGTTCAATTTTTGAATACTCTTTGGTCAGAAAATTTTTCAATAAGTCAAATATGGACTTTTTTCAGGCTGATATAAGCTCAGAAGATATTCATCTGAATGTATAGTGTTAATCTTTAAGGACTCTTTGGACAGTAATATTTTCAGTAGGTCAAATATGGAATTCTGTATTCTGATTTAACACCAAAAAGAAGTCAATATGTTCAAAAAGGGACTTCGGTATGGCTGATTTAAAATCAGGAAGTTTATATAGTTTGTATAGTTTATAACTAAGCTTATATAGTTTGAAACCTTTTGAGGACCCTCTGACCAGAAAAAGGTTCAATAGGTCAGATATATGGCTTATGAAGCATCAGAAGAAAGTTCAAGATTGAGGACTCTTTGGCCAGAAATATATTCAGTAGGTCAAACATGGAATTCTGTATTTAACATCAGAAGGAGTCTAAAGGTCTAAAGTATAAAGGAGTTTATACAGTTTAAAACCCTTTGACCAGATTTGCATTGCAAATCTCATCAACGTACTACGGAATGAGTTAGTTCTTGAATGCATTGCAATGCAACAAAGTGCTATTACTCATATGTTACTCTTTAACGCTTGATCATTAGAGCAATGCAATGCAACAGCACATTGCATTGCCAATATCTTCAATGCACATAGGATTGAGTTAGTTCTTGAATGCATTGCAAGGCAGCAAAATGCGTTACTTTTATTGTTATTCTTCAATGTACAACGCTTGATCGTATGTGCAAGCGATGCAACAGCAGATTGCATTGCAATATCTTCAACGCACTTCGGCTTGAGTTAGTTCTTGAATGCATTGCAAGCCAACAAAATGCATGTTACTTTTATTGTTATTCTTCAATGCACAACGCTTGATTGTATGTGCAAGCGATGCAACAGCAGATTGTATTGCAAATATCTTCAACGCACTTTGGATTGAGTTAGTTCTTGAATGCATCGCACTGCAACAAAGTGCATTTTACTTATTCTTCAATGCACAAGTAAGAGCAATGCAATGCAACAGCACATTACATTGCTGATTTCTTCAATGCACATCGGATTGATTTAGTTCTTGAATGCATTGCAGTGCAACAAAGTGCATTTTACTTATTCTTCAATGCACAATGCTTGATTGTAAGAGCAAATACAATGCAACAGCACATTACATTGCCAATATCTTCAATGCACAACGGAATGAGTTAGTTCTTGAATGCATTGCAATGCAACAAGGTGCTATTACTCATATGTTATTCATACTATGCATATAAAAATGCACAACGCTTGATCAAAAGAGCAATGCAATGCAACAGCAAATTGCATTGCCAATATCTTCAATGCACATCGGATTGAGTTCGTTCTTGAATATACTGCAAGGCAACAAAATGCATGTTAATTTTATTGTTATTGTCAGGGACCAAAGCAGTGAGGCAAGACGACACAGGAGACTGTCTCTCAAAAAGGGGGTTTTATTACCCAAAAATATGGAGAAGTTTACATAAAGACCAAAATAAATAACTAGGCCTTAAAAGAGGTCAACAAAAAAATAACTGAATTTTAACTCAAATACATAGACTCATAACACAAGGTTAACTGAACAAAACCTGACCTGCCACAAAGAGACAGAAGGGAGCTTATATAACAGCTTGTCAAAACCAAATAACATAGAAGGGGTAAACAAACTAACACTTGAGAACTCAAGAGCTAACTAAGGACAAAATACCCCCTGGCACATGGTGAGACATGGTATGGCCTAATGAGCTGGCTTCCGGATATAGGTCTCCTCAGCCCTTAGCCACTCCTTTCGCCCAAGCAGGAAGGGACCGCCCCCAACAGTCCAGGTAACTCAACACAAAGAAACATGTGATTAGTGCATTCCCTGTAAATCAATGTAAAGCTAAAGCAAAATAAAACAAATCAAAAAACTGCATTGGGTTCGTTATTTAGATATCATAGTTTAGATGACTGTAAATAATAATCAGTGCAACAAACTAAAGAGGTGAAATACTAAAACTGTAATCAAATGTTTAGAACTGAGGTGATATTACCCTGTGTGGCCGTAGCCATCACAGTTATTCTTCAATGCACAACGCTTGATTGTATGTGCAAGCGATGCAACAGCAGATTGCATTGCAATATCTTCAACGCACTTTCGGATTGAGTTAGTACTTGAATGCATTGCAAGCCAGCAAAGTGCATGTTACTTTTATTGTTACTCTTCAATGCACAACGCAGGGGCGGAGGCAGACGATTGAAACATTCGGGGCTTAGCCCAAACCTAGGGGGGTCCGGGGGCATACTCCCCCGGTGAGATTTTTTTACCATTTACGTCAGCTAAATGCACTATTTTTCAGGCTGTTTGAGATAATAGAATGCCTAAAAATCTATACACTATCTGGGAAAATGATGATAGTTAGGCCTACTCTGTAAAAAAAAAAAAAAAAAAAACTGGACGCGCAAATGAGGTGAATTCGCGGCCGTGCCGCGCTAAACGTCATTCGCGCTGCAGGACCTCCAGACGTGCGTAAACGCGTCTTCACATTGACTTAAAGATTGAAATCACTCGCGCCAGACGCTCTATTCACGTTCTGTGTGAACGGGTGTGAACGCAGCATTCACTTGTCCGCGCGGTTCGTCCGATGCTGCTTCTGAATCTCTCTCCGGCCGGTGAGGTTTACTGTTAGTGTTCCATATAAAAAAACGTTGTTATGTCCATAATATTAACTTCAGCCGGTTAGCCAGTAAGCTCGCTACGACGCAGGTGAAAACATACAATAGCCCGGCTGCCAGCCCCTGATGACAACGACGAAGAAGATTTATTCTTCGTTGGTTTTTATTGGCAGTTGGCAAACAAGCTGAGTGATGCGCGATGCATTACCGTCCGCCACCACGCACGGTAATAGAGCTTTTGTTTCATTTTTTGACGCTCCAGTCAGAAAGACTGAGAAGGAATGGAACAAAGTTAAAGTTATTTAAAAAAAACTAAAAGATTCGGGGCTTTTGACAAAACATTCGGGGCTTAAGCCCAATTAGCCACCCCCCCGCTCCGCCCCTGGCACAACGCTTGACCGTATGTGCAATTAAAACTCTTCAAAAAAACGCTTTACCGTACTTTTATCGTTTTTCTTCAATGCACAACGCTTGATCGTATGTGCAAGCGATGCAACAGCAGATTGCATTGCAAATATCTTCAACGCACTTCGGATAGAGTTAGTTCTTGAATGCATTGCAATGCAACAAAGTGCATTTTACTTATTCTTCAATGCACAATGCTTGATCGTAAGAGCAAATACAATGCAACAGCACATTACATTGCCAATATCTTCAATGCACTACGGAATGAGTTAGTTCTTGAATGCATTGCAAGACAACAAAATGCATGTTAATTTTATTGTTATTCTTCAATGCTTGATCGTATGTGCAAGCGATGCAACAGCAGATTGTATTGCAAATATCTTCAACGCACTTCGGATTGAGTTAGTTCTTGAATGCATTGCAATGCAACAAAGTGCATTTTACTTATTCTTCAATGCACAAGTAAGAGCAATGCAATGCAACAGCACATTGCATTGCCGATTTCTTCAATGCACATCGGATAAAGTTAGTTCTTGAATGCATTGCAAGGCAACAAAGTGAATGTTCCTTTTATTTTTATTCTTAAATGCACAAAGCTTGATCGTATGTGCAAGCGATGCAACAGCAGATTGCATTGCAAATATCTTCAACGCACTTCGGATTGAGTTAGTTCTTGAATGCATTGCAATGCAACAAAGTGCATTTTACTTATTCTTCAATGCACAACGCTTGATCGTAAGAGCAAATACAATGCAACAGCACATTACATTGTATTTATATGTATTATATATGTATTATATATGTATAGTGTAGGAAACTTTTTCCTCTTCTAAGCAGAGACCAGGAGACGTTGGAATCACGTTCAAGCAGAAGTTATTCTTTATTGAGCGCGTCTGCAGTTTCGTCCAAACAGTCTGGCTACTCAAGCAGTATACATTGTAATTTATATCCATTCCAAGGGGGAGGGATTTATATTGTGATGAGAACAAAGTCTGTAAATACAGTGGCCTGCATGAGTCGGCTTATTTACAAAGAGATTTCTTGATCTCATCAGTCAAATTATCCAATCAGGTAAACTAGTCAACGGCTGGGCCAGGGCAAAGGACAAAGGGCGAGATTTAAGTAATCTGACTCATTTAACTCACAATAGAGAGAACAGTACTGCCAGGAATCCAGGAAAATGCTGGAAACTCAATAATCATAATTTATACCTAAAACAAAATAGATTCTTAAAATGTGTTATTCTTCAGTCCCCCGTTTGAGAGTTCTTAAAAACTCTCACAAAATACAAATGTAGACACTTAAAAGTTAATTCTTGTAACTTGTGATCGTTACAGGCACATAGCATAATGATCTGTGTTGATTCTTCTGTAATTGCATGCGGACACAGAAACAAACATGCAATTAGGGTTCGTGAACCCTTCAGTCATCTGGTGGATTTTTGCTGAAAGATCAAGAATGTCTTGTTGGATTTTGTTCAAGTTCTCTGGTGGATCCATTAAACCTGTGAGACGGGATTAATGTTCAAAGTTCTTGACCACCATGTTTGTGCACACGTGAGTCCTGGAATGCAGCCATCTTCTTTGTTTGTGGCAGGCGCTGAAGGTGCGTGTGCCATGCAACGCTCTTTCCAGCAAACAAGGCGTTCTTTGACATATTCATTAGCTCTAAGAATATGTTGTTTCTGGAGTCTATACACTTTGCGCTATGTCCATGATGGTTAGTAGTACGACAATCTTGATCGTGTTGATGGATGACTGAAGTTATCCACTGATGACATACGGAACGTATGCGAGTCTCTGCGTTGTGTATTTTTTCTTTTCTTTTTCTTTGTGACAGTTGGCTCAGCAGTGGGTCGAGTCGTTTTCTGGAAGTTTGTGGCTTCATACGCAGGTGAGGAGGTCGGTGCATGTGGGTCTCGGGACAGTCATCCAGTGGTATCTGCACAGAGGAAGAACGAAAACAAAAGAGAACAACAGCAACAGAGCAGTATTCGTTGTAAAGACTGCAAACATTAGGGTTGGATCCTCTGTTCAATCTGAGTCTGCTATTTGTTGTTCCTTCTTTACCTAATTCTTAAATCATGAGACACCTAAAGAACAGTGAGGTGAGGATGGACTAGTGGAGGGAAGGGCCTATAAGGGGAGTCTTCACCGCAGGTTTGGCCCCCGAAGCCTGTTGCTTTCGGTTCTTCCCTGGGCTCCTCACTGGTCCATGTGTCCATGTATGTATCGCTGCAGCCCGGAGACCCGCATGTGGGAGGAGCTTACGCCGCAAGTGGAAGGAGCTTATGCCGCAAGTAGGAGGGATTTCACAAATGTGCAAGTAGGAGGAGTTTACGCCGAAATCCCCAAGCTGTCATTGCCGAGGACGGCGGTGAATGAGTATGACAGGAAGTAGTGACAGTAATGAAAATAAACGATCAAATATTACGTTCCTCATCATGGTCTGATTTCTTACAGCTTTGTTATTATTGTGTGTGTCCAATACCACTCACTGTCAATGATGAAGTCACGTCTTTACACCTTTTACCATACTTAAAGTGATGGTGTTTTAAATTCATCAGGCTGTAGGCCTTATTCAAGCATATTTCTGAATATTAGCTACATATTCTACAGTATCAAGTAATTGAACATATTAAAATGTGATGCAATTGGACTCAGTGAAGTGAATGTGTAAATACATGAAAAATATTTGGTTAATGTAAAAAAAAAAAACAGTTACCATCCATCTTTACTGCATTTTTTTTTTTAAATAGCAGACTAATGTTCTTCTGAACATGTTACACATATATTACATAAATCACAGGGTGGATACATTTTTTTTTCCAATGAATAAAATCATGTACAAGTCACAATTGATTGCAAAAGTTTTTTTATTTTTTTTATTTGTAAGGACACTATATCAGCTCATTAGAACTGATCTGCATGCAGTGAAAACTGCGAAATCCAGGGTGGAAGGTTTCTGAATAAATGCCCTGGAGCTCGCCTCGCTTTCCCTTTCCAGCATAACCTGGTGGATACACAAGAAGCACAACAAGAACTAGGGTTTATAGTTGATATTGAACATTTACAAACATTAAGAATAATTTCTCAGCTCTGTAGGTCCATGCCATGCAAGTGAATGGTGTCCAGAACTTTTGAACTCCAAGGAATGACATAAGTAAATTTGATTTTTAGTTTTCCTTTAGACTAACAACTAGTTTATTCATCACCAATTTACACAAAACGTACCAGGTGTGAAGAAGAACTTCAAGAAGTATGTTCTTCAGCAACGCTCCTGATAACTGAAAAGATAGCAACAGTTAGCACAGACCGTTAAAAAATGTTAAAAAGCACATTATATAACATTATTCCTCCAACTACCTTGAAGATGAAGTGTGATGGAGGGTCATCGTCTTTTAACAGCTCATTCTTAAAGAAAAATATAAGTGGATTAAAGTTGTTCTATGATACACATTTTAAATCATCATTAAAATGCATACCTTGCTAAAAACAGAGAGCACGACTGGGGTTTGGTCTGCTAAAATGAAGTAATTTAAAATTAGCTGACCAATATTATAGTAACATAATTTGAAACCCAGATTAGTGTATGTATTTTGTTTCATATCAAAGTTCTTACTTTTGCAAGTTTTTTTTCCCTTCCCAAAGGTTTCAGGGAGTGCAGAGCATTCTTCTTCTTCTGAAAGAGAATTAGAATAAAAAAAAGGGATACAATTATCCAATAATTTTTTATTTGACAAAAAAATATATGCAAAATATAAAAAGCTGACAATACCAGCTACAACAGCTCGTTTTCTCTTTCTCCCATGTCTTCCACAATTTGATTGTCATGCAACAAAAACAAATAAAGTAAGCAATAGAACAAGTACTATCAAAATTAATTGAATGCAAGGATGCATTACATTGATCACAAATTACAGTAAAGACTTTTGTAAATACAAAAATAAATAAATAAATAATATAACTAATGGTCCATTTTTATATATATATATATATATATAAAAAAACTTATTCACCAATGAATACAACAAAATTTCAACTTTTGTCAAAAATTATTGGATATACGATCTCCTATTCATAGTGAATATAACAATAATATTTTGGTCAATTTACACCCATGTACTACCACCCAAGATAAATGGGACTGAATTTTGTATTGTCCTTAGGACAAAGTGGACAGTGAAATGTTGTGCACTTGAGGCATACCTGCATCTTTCACTGATAAGTGAACCTAAAACACAATAACATGCGTTTCACATTTATTCACTGATTGTTATGAGTAATATATTTTATAAAATAATATGATATTAAAACAAATGTTTCAATTACATTACATTGTGGATTACGCAGAAAAAAAGCATAACTACAATGAAAACAAGTATTAAAAGAATTGCATGCATTGTACAATTAAGTTTTGTATTCTAATATCAAATCCATTTACAAAACGTTTAAGACATTTACAATTTGAAAATCAATGCAGTCCTAAAACGTACAAAAATTACACTGCCACAATACCTTATTATGGTATTCAGAATCCATAATCTGGAGAGCAAAATGTAGAAATGGAATGCAGAAAAGATCTTGTCATGCACGTTACAGATTTTGTAATTTGTGTGCTTCTAAAAAAACGACAGAAATTTATTTGGATACACTTTACCCTTATTCTTTTGTAATACATCACTAAAAACAGTGTACAAACGCCATTAGGCCTATGAAATGGTCTTTTTCAGAATTTATAATGCTTTTTTACAAAACTAAAAACTGTAGGCCTACAACAAGCTTACCCCTTCATCTCAACGGCACGCTGACATGTGAAAGCGGCTTTCTTCTCTGTTTTCTGATGGATCGCAACAAAACTTACACATTATCGCCACCAACTGTGGAGCATAAACCAATAGCTACTTCAACACAGGTGATCCTAAATAAACCAATCAAAATCCTCTGGAAGTTTGTACAGCCCACTTGCGGGTAAAGCTCCACCCACTTGCTGCTACCCACCCACTTGCAGCTGGCTCCGACCTCCCTTTATGGCATACCCTACTCCATGTGTCTGCCCTATCCTATCCCTGGTGGAGGAAGAACTTTACATTGTGACGACACATGAGTCCAAGTTTTCCTTCCCTATAAAGAAAAACTACTTTTCTCAATTTCACTTCACTCATTTCATTTTTCTCAGGATGCCATGTTTTATTGGAAGATTGCTGCCATCTACTGAAAAACAGACACTTAAAATAAAAGAACATTACATTTCAACAGCAGCCACTAGATGTCTGCAGCGCTCTTTTGGCACTTCTTCATTGATATACATCGGTTCACAAGATTTATGTTTAAATCTCGTCATTCATTTAAATTATGTTTCAAATAATTATTATAATATTAAATAAAGACTCTGACAATCAAAACAATTAAGAAAGTTTGGTCATGTAAGGCAGAGCATGTGAGAAAGAAGAATGGAGAAAAAGAGAATAAACTGGAACAACAATAAACAAATAAAATGTATTTTCAGAATGTGTATTCAGTATTGAATATTATTTATCACATGTAAAATCCATAAAAATAGAATATAAATTCCCATAAAAAATAAAAAATAAAAAAAGGCAAATAAAAAAAAGTATCCACAAAAATCTGTTGCTCAAACACATTTCTGCCTGGCATTCATTTATGGAATGCTTTTTGTGGATCACTTCTTGTGCATTTGTGGATTTTGAAAGATTTGTAGGGTCTAGAGCAGGGGTGGCCAGCACTCGTCCTGGAGAGTCACAGTCCTGCAGTCCAGAGTTTTGCTCCAAACTCTGTAAAAATAATGTCAAGTATTAACTTGGACATTATTAAAAGCTTATTATTTTAGCTAAAGTATTTAATACTTTGTCTTTAGCCCTGTTGGTTTGTGAGGGGTAAGAGGCCCACTTTGCCTTGCACCTCATACATTTACACGATTTTTAAACAAAATAAACCACTTTGTGTGATTTATTTTCACACAAAATCTGTTGCTCGATAAAAACATATATTTTTTTCTGCAATCATACACTCATTTTCCTTGAGCTTTTGACATTTAAGAGGTCATCGAGTATAAGAATATCCTGTAGGTTTCAGAACTGAAAATGTCCTTGTTAGTCCAAAAACAGCTTTTATTGTAACCAAGCCCAGAGAGCGACTCGTTGTGGAATGTGCCTTTCTTCATTATATACGGTCTATGATTTCTTCAGGTGAAAGACTCTGCAGAAGATCAACGCCGACTTTATCATTGCAACTTTGGCCCCGCCACTGGATACAGGATGACTGGACTAAAAGTAACAAAGGAACCTAATGCTAGGAATGTGGTTATTTATTTTTTAACAATATGAATGTCTCAGTTGAGCATTATTCATTTGTATTTGGAACATTTCACTGTGCATTCTGTGGTAAATCAGTCACAATTTCAGCACAGGCTTTGCAAACAGACTTTTACGATATGGACTTGACAGTAATGCCACAACATGTAAGTAACTGTATTAATTCTAATGCCTGATCTGTGACCAGTGATTTATGATCTGTAAAATCACGTATTAGACATGTATCTACAGTCAGATGTTCTTTGTCTATGTGCCAGTAAATAAACCAGTGACTAAGGGGTCAACTTCACATTGTCTTAGTAGGATGAAAATGATCTGTTATTTAAACTGTGATTAAATTATATACAGAAAGAATGATCCATTTACAATCACTGGAGCTGTCAATCAAAAAGATTGAGTTTATCAGAGTGAGGTTTGGACTCTCGCCAAAAATCAATGAATCTCTTATTTACATCGTCTTTGCACCCCGGTTTACACTGTTACTTATGATGATCACATGACATGCAGGTAAACATTGTTTTATTAGCTTTTCATTAAACTCACAAACCCCTGCAGTTCCATCACAAACCCCTGGGCTGGGAAACCCAATGTAATATTTAACGCACTTCATGTAAAGAATGAAGTTTTTTTCTCTTTGTATTTTATTGAAAAATGGTACAATGTAATCCTATTCAAATCAATATGATAAACGGGTAGTAGTAATCAATAAGTAGTCAGAATACTTTACCTAAAATGCGTAATCTAGATTGCATTACTAACTACAATTTTTGTCACGTAATTTTGACTCAGTTACGGACTACAATTTGTAAGTAATACCCAGCTCATTTAATCGTGATTAATCTCATGAATTTTCAATATAGCCTATTTTTTCCACACACAACCTTTATTGTTTTAGGGTATTATTGTAATAATTACCATTTTACATTGTTTGTTTTAATTGTTATATTTATAATTTTTCTAATTAATTATTTGTATTTAGTAAACATCTTTTTTTTGCTGTCCAGTTGAATGAGGTGGAACAGCAGTCTGAGTTTCCAGATCGGTGACTACACACAGATTTTTTATGTATGAAATGTGTAACTATGCAAAAAATAAAGTGAGATAAAAGTTTATGAATGTTTTCAGCTTTATGTAAACCCTATTACATAACTCATGAAAGAAAAATGCCATACGTTTTTTAATAAAGCTTTTTTATGTAGAAAAAAAAAGTTGCTCTATTTTTAAAAATATCAATATATAACCGTACATGGCCCATGCATGTACAGCAGTATATTGAAAAATATGAGCACTACCCATATATGGAAATGTATTATGTTATATAATATTGCATCATGTTTCCCAGTATATTTCATCCATTTTTGTTTTATAAGGGGTTACAAGACCAAGAACATTCTAGTGCTACTCATGGCCATTTTCTATACTTTCATCAAAAAAGAACAACTTGTCATTTTACTGCATATTGTGATGAACTGTTTCTCAGAAATGATCTGATGCGTCATGCAGATGAATATGGTCATTGAGCTGCAGGGTTGCCAAATCTGCATAACAAAAACAGCCTGTTGACTAATCAAAACTAACCCCAAGGTCTAAAATGACATGCTGCTCCCAAACCTAAAACGTATATTTGAATGATTTTCAACTTGAAAAGTTGTTCTCTAGTAGCAATCATAAACACAGTCTATTTTCATAAAGCTAGAGCTAACAGGAGCAAGCAAAGGCTCCCAACCAGTGTCCCTTCCTGACAAAAAAATATCCTTACTCTAGCACAGTTACATCACGGTATACTGTAAGTGGAGTGAAATATCAGTTTAAGCATTTAAGTCAAATATAATTTATGGAATACATCAAACCTTTAACCCTCAGAAGCAACCTACGACAGTTTAAAAGCAGCCTGATATTAGACTTGGCAACCATGTTGAGCTGCGGTCATGTCTGCATCAAAGGTGTCCCAGAACACAGGGCCCTTTAAAATATCATGTGATCACTGTCTTGAAATGCATTATCATGCTTTTTCATGCAGAGAGTCACATTGAGATACAAAAATCATACATTTCTTCTTCTGGGTAAGAGCGCTTGGTAAGTGCAGTTCTTATTCGATTAATTACTTTCTATCATAATTTTAAATTCAATACCTGTAATACCTATATGTAAAATGTGTCATTGTCTACTATAATATCTAGTCTGTAGTTCTCTATTAAATTGCTTAGTTAAATAGAAGAGATAATAATAAATAAAGGGATGTTTAAAAATATGTCTGGTGTTATAGATTTAATATCATTGTTTTTAATTGAATCATTAAAACTGTCACCTTTTTATAATGCCTTTATGAATATTTGCTTTTAAAATGTTTGTAATACAGTTGCAATCAAAATTGTTCAACCCCCTCGACCTGCAAGACATTTTGCTGCTTTTATGAAAATAATTCAACAAAGGCAACAGTGGCCTAAACTCTTATAGAACGTTTATTAATACACATTTGAGGGATTCTGAGAATGTAAAGTTGATGAAAAAAATATAATAAAAATAATTTAATAGGAAAAAATGTATAATTATTCAACCCCCAAAAGTCAAATTTTGTGCAGAATCTTTTATTTGTTATAACCTCAAACAAACGCTTAAGAGCTTAAAAGCTTCTGTCATCTCTCCACTAAAATCTTGACTCCTCGCTCGAAGAAGCTTCCAGATCACTGATAATCTTTGGTTTTCACATTACCACTGCTTTCTTCAAATTCCACCAAATATTCTCAGTGAGATTTAAATCTGAAGACAGAAGAGGCCATTACATTCTACGACGGATCCCTGCCTAAGCTTCAGTAGATTTGGATACTTTGGGATGGCAGTCCATTGATCATCAAGCTTCCGTCTTTGCACCCAAGGCATGAATGAATGAATGAATGAATGAATGAATAAATGAATGACGCATTTATATAGCACTTTCACATGTACTGTACACCCAAAGCGCTTTACAATCATATCAGGGAATCTGAAATGGCTTTATACTTCAAAGAATTCATGATGTCCTTCATACAGTCAAGATTTCCACTTCCTGCAAAAACAAAAGCACCATGTTTGACCATGGAGATGCCGTTCTTCTGCTCAGAAGCTTTGCCTTTTTTTGCACCAGACATATACCGCTGATCCATGGGTCCAAAAAGTTCCAGTTTGGTCCTTTCACTTCATAAAACATTCTTCCAGAACTCCACAGGTCTATCCAAATGAATTTGAGCATATTCAAGTCAGCCGTTTTGTTCTTCTTGGTCAAGAATGGCATTCGGCAAGATGTCCCAACATGAAGTCCATCCTTTCATCAGTTCATGCAAGTCTTTGGCTGTAAATTGAGGAGTTTTCTCAGTTGCTCAGTACATAGTTTTCTCATATACTTTAGACAACAATTTTGATGTTAAATCCACTTGGCTATTTTTTTTGCATAGAATTGCATCATAGTATATACAGTATTTAACAAAATTATATATCATAAGTAATACATTTACAGCAATTAATTACTTAGTAATGAGTAAGCCTACACCCAACACTGGATATAAGATAAGTTTATGACATTTGAAATAAATAGGCTACATTTAATTTAATTTAATTAAAAAAGGTATTTTGTGCAGTCTGTGCACATAGGATAATTAAAAACATTCCTATGAAATTAGCCATATCAAGTCAAGGAAGTCTTTTTTATTGTAGAAGGAAAATTTTATTGTAGAAATATTTAAAATGTCACTAAACACAATCCATTGAGACACGGTGAAAATGTTTAAAAACATGACAAATGACAGAATGTTTCTGAAGTTGTTTCAGGACAAATTACAGATAGTGTGAAAACTGAAAAGTGTCTTTATTAGTCCACAGAGTTACTAAACGGCACAGAGTAATACAGGCTGTACTTTCTCTGCTCCCGCCACAGTACAAGCAGGTGCTCAAGTGACGTTTGCGAAGCCCTATAAAAGCAAAAGAAGAAGAAGATCAGATCCCGCTTGATAGACGGCTTGCTATCCAATTACTGACATGGAGCAACAGATTTTCACCAATCAAGGTAAACCCTCGCTTTGCCCTCCGCCAATCGTTGTGCGTCATATGTGTACTTTATCCTGATAGGTCAGACTTCGCTGTTTGTATTGAGTTAACCGGAAATCAATCTACTAGATCACATTTCCACAGCGAATAGACCTTTGCTCTTTGCTCATTACTACTATTACAAACATCCAAACGTGGCTGCACTTCTGGAAACATGGCGCAAGTGGGGAACAAGTATTTGTGGCAGGATTATTTCAGGTGTGGTTGGTTATAGTTTAATATTCATGTTAGTGATCAAGTATGATGTTAGAAGCTTGTACACAACCTTACAAAAATCCACTACAATCATAATGTCTAACTTATCATAGTTACTGCAGGTATATTTAATACAATAAACTTATAATCAATTATGTCATAATAATTATAAGATATTAGGGTCCCATATTATATAATAAAATAATATGGCATCCCAACAGAGTTCTCAAAATTGTCAGTTTGATACTTTTCTTATTTTGGATGATATTGACTGTGATAGTTAATCATTTATTGAAAATTAATCTAAATGAGTGTAGTAATTATAATATTTTGACAAAAACTATGATTATTCCCCCCTCTCTACAATACATACTGTCACAGAGCATGACAGGTTTTTGAAAGGAAAGGTAGCACTAGGATTACCAATACATTTTAACACAATCATTTTTGAATCCTGTGAAAATAATAAGCAACATTTGGTTGACATTTTACTCTATTCTGTTTGATTTTCTCCATAGCTGTGCGCTCCTCAATGAACATTCAGTTTGAGGATGGTATATTGATCAAAGATTACATCAAGATGATGGCGTATATGATCGTGTTGTGTTTCACACTGGCAATTTCATTATCGTTCTGGGTCCTGTCTATAACTGCCAGCACTTACTACGGTGAGAGCTCACTTTCTCATGCTTTGGAGTTACTTTGTCGTATCTGAATCCATAGGGGCTGTGTGTGAAACCAGCCTCGTTGCCCAGTCTGTCAGTGTATGAGGGCCTCCTATGGAAACTGGTTTCAGACACCTTAGCCTCACAACTAGTAATCTAAAATTAATTCAACTTAATAGAAAATTTGACTTTATAGATAGTCAAGGACACATTTCGAAATTACAGTTCTTATTTCTCACTAGAAATTGTGACTTAAATTGGTAAAAATGGACATTTATACATCATTCTTTCCACCATCTACACACAGGATTGTGTGTCCTTGTGGCTCTCCTGCTTGGGATTTTTGAAGCGTTTGCAGCAATCAGACTTAGCCAAAAATTTTCATCACAGAACAATTTGGCTTTTTTATCATTAATCAATTGTGTGTTACTTTGCAAATAAAGGCACACTTTCAATAATTTGAAAACTGGAGTAAAATGTATTGTGACAATTGACAACAAAGTGTGACAACAGTATGACAATGAAAATATGTTGTTAAAACGTAATAATTACAGTGTGCATTTCAACAAAGTACAAATTTAAGTTCAAATTTAATTTTAAGCATTTGCATTGCATAAGTGTGCTTTTTGTTATTAAATGATTGGATTTAAAGGAACACTTCACCCATTTGCATTAGACTTTGTATCTTTAGAAACCCAGTCACATTTTCGAATGGTCATGGTTTATTCCCTTATTTTCCCCTGAGATGGGAGAAATAAGGATTTAAGTGTTCCACTTCCTGCTTTTTATGACGCAAAAATCGTCAATTTGCGTCATAAAAAGCAGGAAGTCAAATTTCTTTGAATAAGGGTAAGACTACAAACACTAGCTCATCATTTATCCAGTAGAAGGCGCTGTTCCGCATGTTTTCAACCCGCCCATAGAGGGATCTCACTCACAGAATGTACATATAGTGTCAGCCATTCTTTATTTGGAAGCTAAGCTAAAAGTTTCTTATTCTGTGGAGAAAGCTGAGTAGTAGCGGTGACCATCCTCTTTTTCCCGGACATGTCCAGCCGTCGAGATCGTCCAAAATGTCCAGGATTCGGCTTTTGCTTTCTGCAGTCGCATTCATAGTTTACATGCACACCTTTTGTTTCAATCTAACTGAATTCATTCCGATTGGTGAATCTGAATGTAGTGTTTACATGAACGCTAAACAAGTGATCGTTTGATGTGCGTTTTAACATTGCTAGGAAAATTCCCGCTCCTCCGTGAGAGATACGAGACCGGTGCGTCTCACAGGCGCCGGCGCCACTCATCAGTAATCACGCCACCGGGCTCGTAAGTTATCGTTCTCCGCGGCCGTCAGTCTCGTTCCTGCTCGTCACAGTAAACATGAGGAATGGCGACTGAAGAACGCAAAAGCCGAATCCTGGACATTTTGGGCGACATCAAAATACTGGGCAGACTCACGGAGACTCACTAGTAGCATAGCCTTGTTGTTTACTGCGATCTCTTACCGGTAGGCGTGGCCTCCTAGGGCAGCGAAGCAAGTGCATTCTGGGAGTTGTTGTCTTTCATCCCCATAAGCCAAAAATACATTTTCTGGCTTTTCTCAGTCTAGAAGGCTCCAAATTCAAAAATAATTTCACATTTCTTCTACATAAATGACCCATTTTAAATACACATTCATCTTTCCAGAGGTGAAGTGTTCCTTTAAATTATAAGCAAATTGAAATTGTCTGCTGACTAAACAGCAGGGGTCCCACTTTCCTGGAAATATTAGGGAATATAAAAAGTGTAATTTCCAGGCCTAGAAATGCTGCGATAGTTAACTAAATTTAAACTAAAAGGTAATGTTAAAGTCAGAGGATTCTGACTTTTCATGTACAATTCAATGCATATAAAACTCTGTTTTGCAGGTACTCTGCAGCCAGTCTCACCATGGCGGTGGCTGTTCTCAGTGCTGGTCCCTCTTTTCATCACATTTCGAGCCTTTAAACGAAGGAGTCTTGATCATGGTGGTGCCATAGGAGGTGAGGAAAATATTTCATTTATAATATTATTCAATATTTCAAAATATTAAGTTCAGATGGCTCTATGGGTTCATTTGAATGACATTTGAATGTTTCAACACTCGTTACAGATTGTAAAGAGAAAAGCTCATTCTTTAAAAAAAACTCCCAAACATTTCTAACAGTTTTTTTTTTTAAATACAAAAAAAACATAAAACAGACACACTTGGAATTTCACATACAGTGGGGGGAACAAGTATTTGATGCACTGCAGGTTCTCCCACTGTCTGTAATTTTTATCATTGGTACACTTTAACTGTGAGTGACGGAATCTAAAACAAAACTCCAGAAAATCACATTGTATGATTTTTAAGTAATTAATTTGCATTTTATTGCAAGTACCACAAAATAAATGTGTGTGGTCACATGACCAAACTACTCAATAATGTTAGACCTGCCCAAAGCTCATTTAGACATCTTAAATTTGTATTATAAAGGAACATGTGCTTCATAATAATAATAGTTGCTTTTTAATACCACACTAAAATATGTGAGGAAAAATTGCGGTAACAATTGATAACATCAAAGACAATGGCAGGTGTAATAGGCTGCATTCACACGAATGCACTGATCTATTTTAACATGTCAGATGTTTTATTCGCCCCTTAAGACACAACTGCCTGTGTTTACATTAATTTCACATCATAAAAGAATTTGGAGATTGTAGACTTGGAATTAAGCCTTTTCCCCGTTATTATTTGATTCACGGGACCGAACACCAGTTATCTTGCCAAGATCTTAAAATGTATCTTTGTTCTTGTATGTCAGAATAGAAACTTGAGAAGATGTTGTATTCATGCCAGGTCTATGCGTTTCCGTGTTTCTCTTACTGTAGTACAGTAAGATTGAGCTTATATACATCACAGAGAGACTTTCAGATGCCTTGGAAGGTAGAAAAACATTTAGCTTATGTTTAAAAACACATGGTACAACCCACTCTCCACATTAAGAAACTATTTCTTCAGTGTATACATTAGTGATACATTTGCATCAGTTGAAACATTCCTTAAACATGTACACATTTAATGTATCGTCATCGGAACATCTCTGCTCAGTGAACGTGGCATTGCACACATACCCCTAAGCAAAATATAACTCTACCAGCTCCCCTCCCTGTGTCTAGAATATGATCCGTAAACACATGCAACATGCAATCTATAGTCGGAAGGATGAGGGTTTAACTTGTGAAAGTTAATCATTTAGGACGGAAATGTTTTACTATAGCATAGGATGTAATATTATATAATATTAAAGTTGGATCATCTTGATGTTGCTGCCGATGGACTTTACTGTACTGTTGATGATGTGACTAGATTAATAAATTGCAAATAAACATTTTCCTCCTCTTTGCAGCGATGCTGGTTGGTTTTGTTCTTACTATGGCCAACATGAGCTTTTTTGCAGCTTTGTTCACCTTTTTCGTCACATCCTCCAAACTAACCAAATGGAAGGGGAACATCAAAAAACAAATTGACTCCGATTACAAAGAAGGTAAGTTGCTACTTAAAGGGATAGTTCAATTTAAAATGAAAACTCGTATTAAAAAAACTCATATAAAACTCATCATATACTCACCCTCAAGTTGTTTCAAACCTGTTTGAATTTCTTTATTCTGCTGAACACAAAGGAAGATATTTTGAAAAATGTCAGTAACCAAACAGTTACCTGGTCCCATTGACTTCCATAGTCATTCTATAGACTTCTATACTATGGAAGTCAATGGGACCAGTTAACTGTTTGGTTACTGACATTCTTCAAAATATCTTCCTTTGTGTTCAGCAGAATAAAGAAATTCAAACAGGTTTGAAACAACTTGAGGGTGAGTATATGATGACAGAATTGTCATTTAAAAGTGAACTATCCCTTTAACAATTCAGATATTTGGTCATTATTTCTATCCTCTTTTTTTTTGGTTTAATTTTAATTTAAATAGCCAAAGAAATCTCAATTTTAGTTGTTTGTCTTGTGTTTAACTCACTGGGTGTGTGCATAAAAGGTCATTCTATAAGGTTAATGACATTAGTTGTATTTAAATACTTACCGTGCAATTCACATAATTTTTTAAGGCAGGGATGTGATTCTGTATTTATACGGATTTCCGTATTTTCCATCCTGAAAAGTGTGGGGGGTGCGAATTGAAATTGTGAAATGGCCTTAAAGGATTAGTTCACTTTCAAAAATGTCATCCAAGATATCCATGTTTTTCTTTCTTCAGTCGAAAAGAAATTAAGGTTTTTGAGGAAAACATTCCAGGATTTTTCTACACTGAATGGACTTCAATGGCAACTATCTAACCCAATGTTTAAAGAAGTTTCAAATGTCCGTCTCAGTGCAGCTTTAAAGTCTCTACACGATCCCAGTCGAGAAATAAGGGTCTTATCTAGCGAAACAATCAGTCATTTTATAATGACTGATTGCTAAAACTCCAAAATGTTACATCATCTTATACATTTATTTCATGGGTATAGCTATTGACTGAAAGATTTTTTACGAAAGAATTTTTAAATTAATACTTTCAACTCAAAAGTGAATATGCATATAATGTAGCTATTTTTAAACATGTTAAATAAATTAGTAAATCAAATCAAACTTCTTAATCCCCAATCTCATTTGCCTAAGAAATTGTCGCATGACGAACCTGCATTTTGGCAGATAATAGCCTAACATTACCTGAGATTATCATTGTCATACTTCATATGTTGTTGCCATGACATACAGTACAAATGCCCCATCCCACGTCCTTAACAAAGGCGTCTGTGGATGAAATTCCGAAGAAAGGACTGCTAGGATTTTTTTCCTACTCCACTTCACAGACATAAGTGGAAGCAGAGTTTTAGAACGTCACAACAGTCATTTATTACATTATATTTATCAACAGCTCGTTCTGTGTGTCATATTCATCATGCCATTTCTACATTATTGGACATGTGCAGACTTTTTCCAGTTTTGGTTTTTAATCTGTAAGTGTTTGTACAGTATGTCCTATCGAATGGATTAAGGTTTAAAATGCTCTGCTCTGCTTGGCCCTCATAATTTTCTCTTCACCATTTCTGAATTCTGCAGAGGCTTAGTTGTTTCTATCAGCTCTATCATGAGATACATTTCAGGTTGTGTTCCAAAAATCTAATTTGGTCCGAGCCATATTGCTCTAATTTTCGACCTCAAAAATACAAAACGTTCTTAAAATGATTAAGCTTTTTAGTTCTTGTTTATAGACACATCATTCCAGTGCTGTCTAACCACCTCTGATATTATGACTGATATTGACTTCTCTAATCTCTGCAGGTGGCCAGAGGAACTGGTTGCAAGTTTTCTGTAATGGTGGAGTTCCTACAGAATTGGCCCTGCTATATATGATCGAAGCTGGTCCTGGAGAAATACCTGTGGATTTTGTGAAGCAATATTCTGCTTCATGGATGTGCTTATCCCTATTAGGAGCCCTGGCTTGCAGCACAGGGGACACCTGGGCTTCTGAGGTGGGTCCTGTGCTTAGTAAGAGCACACCCAAGCTCATCACCTCATGGAGAGATGTCCCACCAGGTAAAGAGCTCACAAATTAAATTGTGGAACTTAGCAGAATATGTGGAATCAGTTTATGTTTAAATAAAACACAGACTGATGCCTCAGATGCTGTAAATGACCACAGACAATGATCATGGTCCAGGGCTTGAAATTAACTTTTTATTTCACCAGTCAAATTGGCTATAAAATTAAGTTACCTGCCATTCAGAACCTCTACTAACTAACACAGAAATAAAATTACATCTTAGATTTAAAGGGGTCATGACATGAGAAACCAAATTTGCATTGATCTTTTGGTATATAAGAGGTATTTGTACCATTAAAACGTCCTGCAAGTTTCATAGCTTAAGACGTCCTCCCCATTATAAACGAATCATTTATTTAATCAAGCTCTAAATACAGCTCGTTCTGGATTCATGGTAAGAAGTGACGTCACGGTACGAAGTGACGTACCAGCGTTTGCATACGACCGCCTCCGGCACTACGCTCATTTCGTATCATTGTCACGACCGCGCCCGCGCGCCTCACAAGTGTTCAGTCGACGGACAGCGAGTGGGTCTGTGTACAGGGAAAGTACGATGCCGCAGATGTGCTGTTCCTGGCTGTGGACAAACAACATCTTTGAATACGCTGCGAAAGATCCAGACGTCAGGGAAAAATGGATGCACTTTATTTTTTGCGGACGTCTCAGTCACGGCAGTGTTAGTTTAAGCGTTTGTTCTATACATTTTAAGGATGACTGTTTTGAGCTTTGCCAGAAAACTGTTGCTCAAAGAGAAGTCCGTGCCGACTATTCTGGGCTCAACATCGACGACGCAAACTGTAAGTAATGTATTTAAAACTTTAAACTACTTTTTAAATACGCTGAAAGATCCAGTCGTCAGGGAAAAATGGATGCACTTTATTTTTTGCGGACGTCCCAGTCACGGCAGTGTTCTATACATTTAAGGATGACTGTTTTGAGGAAAAAATCCCAATATGATGCTTGGCTTTGCCAGAAAACTGTTGCTCAAAGATAAGTCCGTGCCGACTATTCTGGGCTCAATAACGACGACGCAAACTTACTTTTTACCATGGCTAATATAAACACATTTGTATAAGAGAATCTTGAAAATATGTCGCCTTTCTAGTAGGCCTACATGTGATAGAAAATTACAAATGTTGCCTTTATCAATGCTGCATCTTCAAATATGGCCTGTCTGTGCATGCATTTTTGTCCGTGGTACACCCTATCATTTCATTGGAATTAGTTAAATAATGTTAAACTGTTAGCAAATGAAGCTATAGGATAATTATGCAACAATAATCCGTTTTCAAGTGTCTCGGGTTAATTTTTTTTTATTAATTCAAAATAGTTTCACTTTCCATGTGGACACGGGCTGATCCAGTCTTCGTTGTTGTGGTGATGGTTCATTTTCTTTTGATTCCGGCTCAAACATAATAAGGTTGTATCATTGCAAGAGCCATCGCTTCGCATGCATCACCCGCTATTAAACAGTTGCGCCGAATCCGTAAATGTTCTGGCTGGGGGCGTTAATAATTGATGCATAGGCACTGACGTTAGCCAATCATAACAGTGGGCGTTAACACTGAACTCTTAAAGGGGAAACACCCCCAAAACAGACTGTTTGAATCAGAGGATGAGAAACAGGGTGGGAAAAGGTCATAAATCACTACATTTTAAAAGTTTTTTTGTAAAAAAAACTATAGTAATACTATAATTGCACCTAAGGGAACATAATAATAAAATAAAAAAAACCATGTCATGACCCCTTTAAATATATTTATTATAAATCTGATTCTGAATGATTGAATTGCTTTGTTTGTCGATACCATAAAAATGAAAGAGTAGTACCACAAACGGAATGTTTCACCAAAAGTGATGTCCGGCCTAGGGAAATTGACATCTTCACCTTTTATTTAGATATTATTTAAAAATAGTTAAAGATTTTACTTAGTTGTGCATAGAGTGCCTTAGATTTTTATGGTATCGACAAACAATGATTGGCAGTCATAAAACAAAGCAATTCAATCATTCAGAATCAGATTTATAATAAATATACTTAAATCTAAGATGTCATTTTATTTCTGTCAATTGTTTTATTTGTGATAACACAATGAAACATGCCAAATGTCATACAAAAAAAATAAGAACCCATGCAAAAACAAGAGAAATATTAATAGCAAAAAATAACATTTTGTTCAATGCTTTTTCTCGTGAGCAATTTTTTTCTATGCTTGTTTTTGCATGATAAAATAAAGCCTCTAGCTTTTGTTTACCTTTGTTGCCAAATAATTTTGTCAGGTAAATAACCTTGTTTTCCCTTTACATTTAAAATATTTGAAAATATTCTTACATTTCGATCATTTAATCGATCAGTAATCAAATAAATATTCCCTCTGGACATCACTTTGGCCACTACTGTACACTACCTGTCAAACTTTGTAATTAAGTATTTTTGTTTTTGAGAAAAAAAAAGTACCTTATGCTCACCAAGGCAAATTACAGTAAAAGCAGTAATATAGTAATTGTAATAAATACAGGAATAATAGATTTTTACATTATTTATCACTAGAGTGATTTTATATATTTATATTGTTATATTTTAAAATGTAATTTATACCTGTGATGGCGAAGCTGAATTTTCAGCAACTAATACTCCAGTCTTCGGTGTCACATATAATCCTTCAGTTTATTTGGTGCAACTGAGCATTGAAAGCATATGTCGTAATTTAGATATATTTTTAAGATGGAAGAATGCGGTTAATTAGAATCTCTGTTTTTTCAGAATTAAGTAGTAGGAAATCACTAGTCATCCAGTTTTTTATATCAGCTATGCATTCTGTTAATTTTGTGAATTGGTAAGTTTCGTCAGGGCGAAATATAAGTAAACTTTATTTATATAGCACCTATCACAGATAGAAATCACAAAGTGCAACAATTTATATAAAAGAACAATAAAACACAGATAACACTATCAGAGCTAAAAACAAACATGGAGAGAGATGAGAGAGATGTTAACGGTCTAATCCGATTCAATGATCTATGCTAAGCTATGCTAAAAGTGCTATCGCCAGACCCGGAGATCGGCTGAATGGATTCGAAAACGGTAAAACTCGACTGTTTAAAGGGTTAGTTCACCCAAAAATGAAAATAATGTCACTAATGACTCACCCTCATGTCATTCTAAGCCCGTAAGACCTCTGTTCATCTTCGGAACACAGTTTAAGATATTTTAGATTTAGTCCGAGAGCTTTCTGTCCCTCCATTGAAAATGTATATACGGTATACTGTCCATGTCCAGAAAGGTAATAAAAAAATCATCAAAGTAGTCCATGTGACATCAGTGGGTTAGTTAGAAGTTTTTGAAGCATCGAAAATACTTTTTGGTCCAAAAATAACACAAAATAAGACTTTATTCAGCATTGTATTCTCTCCCGGGTCTGTTGTGAATCTGCGTTCAGGACTCCACAGTGACGCTGCTGACGTAAGACGCTGATGACGTGTTATCTGGTGCGCCCGAGCTTCGTTTACAGTCTGAGGGAGACGCACGCTACAAGCTATTCTACATTGTTTGCGTGGATATCATTTTTTTTAATGGTGCGTAAATGTGCATGTCGCGGATGAGACACTTTTACAGCGTGCGTTTCCCTCAGTCTATAAATGAAGCTCGGGCGCACCAGATAACACGTCATCAGCGTCTTACGCCATCAGCGTAACTGTGAAGGATTGACAACAGACCCGGGAGAGAATACAATGCTGAATAAAGTCTTATTTTGTGTTATTTTTGGACCAAAAAGTATTTTCGATGCTTCAAAAACTTCCAACTAACCCACTGATGTCACATGGACTACTTTGATGATTTTTTTATTACCTTTCTGGACATGGACAGTATACCGTATATACATTTTCAATGGAGGGACAGAAAGCTCTCGGATTAAATCTAAAATATCTTAAACTGTGTTCCGAAGATGAACGGAGGTCTTACGGGCTTAGAACGACATGAGGGTGAGTCATTAATTACATTATTTTTCATTTTTGGGTGAACTAAGCCTTTAACTCTAGGGGAGTTGGAAAATGAGCCTATTTCCAAAATAAGTGGAGTGTTCCTTTAACTGGATGGATGAGCCCAAGAAACAGAGGTGTTGTTTGATTTGAGTTAGTTTTTGGTCTGGATCAATGGTTAAGGTTTTAGTCTTTTTTTGTATTCAGTTGTAAGTAGTTATTGTTTAACCAGTTCTTAATGCAAGACAGGCATTCTAATAATTCACTTAACTTAATTAACTCTGACTCTTTGAATGACCAGTACAACTGAATGTCGTCAGCATAAAAGTGATGACACACTTTTAAAATTACGAATTATTTCACCAAGAGGGCTAATATACAATTAAAACAAAATAGGTCCTAAAACCGAGCCCTGAGGAATCCACATGACAGAGGGGACATTTCAGACAGAATGCTGTTGTTAAACACACAGAATGATCTGTCACTCAGATAAGAGGATTACTATTTAAAGGGCACCTATTATGACATTTAAAATGTTCTTAATGTTGTTGTGGGAGTCCCCAACAACAGTTTTACATGCATGCAATGACAAAAAACACTTTTGTTTTCGTATAATATGCATTTATTTTTACCTGATTTGCTCACCGACTCCCAAATGATTCGTTCAACGACTCGTTTTTCAAACCCCTCCTTTGCGCGACTCTAATCTGCGGTGATTGGTCAGATGACCCAGCAGTGTTTACAGAGATAATACTTATTTTTAACACGGAGTACAATGATGCTTTTATCAATTAAATTGTATTATAATAATGATTATAGTCCACTGCTTTATAGTTTGTAGTAAAAAACGAAAAATAAGATAAAGAATTTAATGTTATGTTAGCGAGCATAGCCCAGTTCATATTGTAAAAGCACAATCAGTCTTTGTTTGCGTTAGCCCGATGCATAAACATAACGTTTTTACACAAAAAAAAATGCAGTTACGTTACTACGAGGTATTACTCTATTCTTTAAGACAACTCCGAAAACAACGACAAACACATCACATATCTCAATACAATTGTCATTGAAGACCTAGAAGCTAAACGGTGCTTACACAACAAACAAAATAATTATTTAGCATGCTACATAAAATATAAAAGCAAAAATTATTAATAACACTTACAGGTTGTCATACGGAGGAGGAAGCTGATGCAAATACACTTGGAACTGAACCTTTCTTCAATATCAGCCAGCTCGCGAATCCAAGTTTGATTGCATTTAAAAAGCAATCGTCTTCAAAATGACGCGAACAAAGCACAAGGCTCGGACTATACTTCTGTGGTATAGTGAATTGTAGCCACTTAGTCTTCAAATGCTCCTCCTTGGGCAGATGAAAAAAGTTTGCTTTTGAGCCGCACTTCAGAACACAGCGTCTCGTCGCCATGATGTTTTCCCTGCTGGCCTTGGAGCGCAATAAGTGGGCGTATCGTATTCAAATAACTTGACAAGTTGACGTCATCTAGTCAGAGAAAAAGCTTCGGTCTTCTAACGATTCATAAAAATGACTCAGAGTCGACTCTCACTTTTGAAAGACAATAACTTTATATACGGTGCACTTTCATATTTCAAACTTTGCAGGATGTTTTTGTTCACTTAGATCTATGTTACACACTACATGAAAGGTAAATTTCAAAATTCCATAATAGGTGCCCTTTAAGAACAGACCCAGAGAACCCCATTTCATTTTGTAACTGATTTATCAGTACATTATGGATATGGTCCAATATATACATTGCAGATGATAAATCAAGTAAAATCAAAACAGTGTAATGTCCTGAGTCTGCAGCCATCAAAATGTCACTTGATACTTTTAGAAGCGCGGTCTCAGTTGAATGGCATTTGTGAAAACTCCGCCAAAAAAAGCAGTCTGCCCCGCCACCACTCTCTCCAGGATTTTAGATAAAAAGGGCAGTTTTGATATAGGCCTGTAGTTTGGTTCAAAATAATCCAAATTGGGCTTCTTCAGTATGGGGCTGACAACTGCTTGTTTAAAAAAACTGGGCACAGAACCAATTCAAAGGGAAAGGTTGATCAGTTAACAACATACAGTCCAACTGAATAAAACCTCAAGAGGGCTTGAAGATGGTTTAACTTTTATTTTGTAAACCCTTTATATCCTCTAGAGCAGGGTTTCTCAAACTCGGTCCTGGAGAACCACTGTCCTGCACAGTTTAGCTCCAACCCTGATCAAACACACCTAGTTGTGAGTTTCTAGTGATCCTGAAGACATTGACTAGCTTGTTCAGGTGTGTTTGATCAGTGTTTGAGAAACCCTGCTCTAGAGTGATGGGTGAAAGGGATCCCAAGAGCCATGAGGGAGATAAACCACAGGATGAAACCTCAGAAGATGGTTTTATAGTAGCTCTGATGTCTTTAAATAGAGCTGAGTATCATCAGCATAACAGTAGAAACTAATGCTATGCTTCAAAATGATATCTCACAAAGGGTAGCATGTACAGAGAGAACAGCAACGGTCCTAGCACTGAGCCTTGTGGTACGCCATACTGAACTTGTGATCGATAAGACATCTCTTCATTTACTGCTACAAACTGATAATGGTCAGATAAGTATCATTTAAACCATGCTAATGCCATTGGCATTCCACTAATGCCAACATAATTTTTGAGTCTATTTAAAAGAATGTTGTGGTCAATGGTATCAAATGCAGTACTCTGCACTCCAAAAACTCTGCATAGCCATCCTGAAGATCTGAGCATTACAAATGCATTGGCTGAAGCTTATTTTTAATGATGCGCCTGACTGACTGATGATTAAAATTTTTGTTTGTTCTTCATATTTCACAACAGGCTGTTTTGTTATTATGGGCACCCTTGATAAATCTGAGCAAAACTGGCTGATTCTTTTTTCTTTTCTTTTTTTGTGTGTGCAATTTCTCCTCTTAGTCTTTCATTCAAAATATTCACATAAATTTGTATTTGGATCATTGTCATGCTGGAATATCCGACCACGGTTCCTGACAGAGTCAGTCAGGTGTTAATTTAATATCTGCTGGTACTTGATGGCTTTTATAATACTGTGTATCCTAACAAATTGGGTCTTTGGAAGAAAATGAGTCCCACAATATTAAAGATCCACCACCATACTTCACAGTGGGGTTGAGCTACTTTTCTACATGGACCAGCATTACATTATGTTTCTGTCTATGCCAAAGCCACCTCTGGTGTCTTTTCAAAAGTCTCACCTCAACATAAAACCCTGTCCCACTAAAAGTTCCAGAAACGCCTGGCAAACTGTAGTTGTATAAGATTCCAGTTTGATGTCACTAAAGGCTCTGGCTCTTTTATTGCAACCTTCCCAAACAAGTTGTGGTTATATAGGTGAGGTCTGATCATAGTTTTGGAGACTTTCTGACACCAAGACCCAACTAGCAACTGCAGTTCTCTTTACAGTTTGTTTGGTGACTCAATCCATCCTTCTGTGTGGGGCCAATATAGACACACGTCCTCTTCCAGGTAGATTATCATCTCCACTTGATTTAAACTTCTTAACTATTGCCCGGATAGTGGAAATCTAGTGGAGTATTCCAACAATTAAACCAACATCTTATTGCCATTTCATAATTTGTGCGGCTCAACAACCTTTTGTCACACATCATGTACATCTCATTGTATTCTCAGGTCTTTTCCATAGTGATGGATGACAATAGGAATTTGGCATGTGTATCACTACATATTTAGAGCCAAATGAAACAGGAAGCAATGACTCATCACGTAGGTTTTCCTGATCCTAAGGTGAACTTAAAAACATACCATATGAATGGGAATATACTTCACCTAGATTTTTGCTTAATACAATTTGTAGAGGTGCCAACAACTGTGGAATACATATATTTCAGAAAAAAATAATTGTATTTTATAATACTATTTTTTTTCTATTTGACTTTAGTTAAAGGTTAGATTTTTGTGAATATTTTGAATGAAAGACTTCAGTTTTGCTCATATTTACCAAGGGTGCCAATATCTGTGGAGCCCACTGTACATTTATTTTTAATCTGAAACCATGTCTACACAGGATGCCACAGCAACAGTTGTTGCGTTGCAAATCTATTTGTTCTTTCTTTGTGTCATAAGTAGCATGAGCATAGAACCCTCTATGAAATGCCTGCAGTTCTTATGTCTGCTGTCCAGCAAGGCTCAGATAACGCAGATTCTTCTGTTCCTCAAGACCCTTTTGGTATGAGTCATCTTGAGCCATATCTTTGTCACTTGGAACACTACGGTGTTCAAGGTAAGAGGATGACCCGCAATTCATCCTATTTTTATAGCGCCTGCTTTTATAGTTGTTTATATAAGGTGTCAAAAGAAGACAGAATGAAGGTTTTCATTCTATTTAGGCCGTAGTGACGGTCATCCTTCGGTCTCGCAGATCCGTGGTTAAATTCATTACTTATAATAACCTCAAGAAACAAACATGATATAAAAATCTGAAATGCATTTTATGACCCCCTTAAAATAGTAAACAGTTATTTGAAATTGTACTATTTCTTAAAGGGGCTATATGGAACTTTTTCCCCAAAATAAACGAAACAATAGCCTTTTTATTTTTCCATTTATGACTCAAACATCTCCTGATGAGCATACTGACACCTTGTCTGCTCACAGTGGGTGCACCTATAAGCCTGTATCCTATTTTTCCTATTTTCTGTCGGGTCGGATTTTTCCCGCGCTGTCTGCGGATGTGACGTCAAGCGCGTTCATGTTAAACGTTTCAGATCACTCAGAACACTTATCTAAAAAACAATATATGTATTTGACTGTTTTTACCTCTGTAAACATAATGTTGACCTGACCTCCTTGCAGCAGATGACTTGTGAAGTGTGCACGTACGAGCGAGCAGAAAGGAAGAGCAGTTCTGTTTTTTGGCCACATGTGTCAGTCGCGAGTTTAAATTTCAGAAAAACGCATATAGCCTCTTTAACATACCTGTTTTTACTATATTTTTTTTAATCAAATAAATACAACCTTGGTGAGCATAAGACACTTTCAAATACAGAAAAAACATTAACAAATCGTATTATTCCAAAATTTAGCTGGTAGAGTAGTTCCATAATGAATGTTTAACGGTAACCATGTTTAAGATTAGTAGACAGGCTTTCAATTCATCAGCTGTGATCAGCGGTTTCCTCACAAAAGTCAGTGTACTGAACCATTGACATCCGTTAAAAACAACAACCCATTACTCTCACTCCCACGGCGCATAACAATGCTAGTGATAATCATGCCTCAAAATATCACAATGACAATATAATATTTTACAGTGATACAATGACCATGCCACTGCTTTCAATGAGAAATATTTGCTGTAAATACACTGACGCAAAGTCGGTGTATTTACAGCAAATATTTCTCATTGAAAGCATGGGTTTACAGGCAGCGTTTGAATAAAGATGGCAGAGGGCACTTTTGTTGGGTATAGTGACACACAAAAGTGGATTTGGAGCATTTATCGAATGGCTATGGAGTGAGAATGGGTTTAAATGAAAATGTCTCCTTGCTAGAATTCTGTAGTGTTAAACTTTGTTTTGCTAATGTTGGAGGTTCTGATAGCGATGGCATGCAAATTGACAGAACTAACCATAGCTTCCAAATTGGCTAGTATACTGTTACCCACCATGGGGGATTTTCACCTACATTTGGCACGTGTTCATTTTCAAACCTGATTATGACCTCTTTGAAGTTGATATTTCAGAAAATTGCCTTTGTCCTCACTGAAATAAAATGGTTTATAGGTACCAATGGCGGAGTCACTCCTGTTGGATTAGTGGCCAGTGTTTTGGGTGGAGGCACAGTGGGTGTAGCGTACTTCTTCATGCAGCTCCTGTTGGTGAAAGATTTGCATCTGACAGTTCCTCAGTGGCCTATCATCGTGTATGCAGCAATAGCGGGCCTGTTTGGATCTTTGCTGGACTCAGTCCTCGGTGCAACCATGCAGTATTCAGGTAAAATGGCTGATTAAAATAAAATCTAAGTAAGGTAAATCAATAGAAATATTATAAGGTAAATAAAATTAAATACTCATAATATTATTCCAGGTTTCCTGTACCAGTCATACTAACAGTGGTAATTTACTTTTTATGCAATAGAAACTTATACCCTCCTTTTACTCTAACTGGTCATGCCAAGTCACGGAGCCCTGAATGGGCATCACGTGTTAGTTGGCTCATGGTTGAGATGAACTGGGTAAAAATAAAACTTTTCTGATCTATTATGGTTTTTTAAAATCCCAAGATCCATCTTTTAATCTACGTGGCTGACTAAAATTGTCACTTTATTTGTAACAAACCTCCTATCCTGCAGATGTCGCTACAGATGCTCTCAAATCGTCTTACCATAAGAAAAAGCCTCCTCATCTCATAGAAGCCTAGTAGGGGAGGAAGGGACAGATGTTATGTTAATAGTGCAAAATAAAAGATAAACAAATGTTACTTTGTTAATTTAAAGTGCCCCTATTATGCTATTTTAAATGTTATTTTATTTTTGAGGTTTTTTACAATAGGTTTACATGCATTCAAAGTCAAATAATACTTAATTTTTTAGCAACATCACCTGTTTTCTCACAGTGTCCGTAACGGTTTAAGTATCCGGTCTCTCTAAACCCCTTCTTTCCGAGAGCCTGCTCTGCTTTGATTGGTCAGAAGGCCCAGTCTGTTTTGATTGGTCTACCGCTTACAGTGCATCAGAAAACAAAATATTCTTACACAGTAACCATGGTGTTGGCTTTATTGTATTCAAGCCTGAAGGGCATCCTTTTTGAAGTGCATGCAAAGTGAATTTGCCATCACAGCGCAGAAAACCGCTTCTTGTCGACAACATGAACCAAACTCTTCCAGACTTACAACTACAGTGTTTGAGAGCAGGTCAAAGGTGATGTTGTTTGTAGACAGCCAATTTAGACCATAGGCTCGCATTGTGCAAATTTGTTACAAACCTAAGTAGGTTCATGCAGGAAGTAAGACTTGAATTACTGATGCCTCATTTCAAGCTGTTCAAAATCGATTCCTTTTTTTGGGGGACATGAAGTCCATTTATCATGCACTTTGATTTAAGAATTTTGCAGACCTTTTACATTCACAAATAGCTATATTACACACTACATAAAAATGATATCCCCAAAACAAAATAGGGGCACTTTAATAATAAAAATGAAGGTGTTGATAACAGTTTTGAATATGCTCCTAACTCCAAATCTGGAAAGAATGCTGTCCACCTGTTGTTGCATTATATTAGCTTTGCATGTTATTATGAAAATAAATATTTGGAAATATTAACATTTGTGAAGCAGTTTTGTTTTAAAATAAAAAAAATGTTAGGGGGGTAAAAAGGTCAGTGTTGACACAGCCAACACGCAAAACATGCTCTTTCATTATATTGGACAAACTTATTTATGATTGACCTTTGTGCTTAGTTTTCTTTTAGTATTATTTTTTTTTTTTAATTATTCATGATGACCATTTCTCCCTCTCCATCAAGGATACGATGAATCCACCGGGAAAGTCGTGAGTTACGAGTCACCAAGTGTTAAACGTATATGTGGGAAACCCATTCTGGATAACAATGGAGTGAATCTGTTCTCTTCCGTCCTTATAGCAATGTTCCTGCCTGGGTTTGCTTGGATATTCTGGCCTAGGCTCTGAATCATGTGATTTTATTGGGCGCATGTCAGTTTATGCAAAAACAAACAAACAAAAAACATTTTACAGTGACTTCTTAAGAAGTAGTACAATGTGAACTCTTAATTTCTTTCTTTCTACTTATTATACTGATATTTGTAATTGATTTTAAAGGTGAAGTGTGTCATTTTTTTGGATGTTTAATCCCTAAGTTACATATTTTCCCAGCCTTAAAATTACCCATCAAATAGGTCAATTAATTTAAAGCAGTACAACATACTACACCAAGCTCAAAATACTGTAAAATCTAAATAGTTCTATCTCAGTATCTGTATCTCAGTATCTCAGTATCTCAGTATCGGTCAGATCACTTAATTAAACACTATGCAAGTAATGTAGTCCATTTCTCACATCACTTAAACACTTCTGTACTTTTACACAAAATGTATTATGTCGGTCTATGCTACTTATGTCTACTGTATGTCAGAGATTAACACAGTTAAATATTCCATTGTAATGTATGTGTACTTCATTGAATAAAGTACCCTTACAATAATGTTTTCATTGTCATTTTACATGGGTCAGTTGCATTGCATCATTGAAGATTCAGGCATATTGTTTTACATACTGTTTTTGCTTACTGTAGTATGCATAGTAGGCCTATGCATGCAGCATATGTGCCATATGGTTAAGCAACCAGTGTTCTTCATAGTTACTGTTAAAGTAATAATTTTTTTAAGGATCACCGTCAAACAATGTATTATTGTTTCTGTAATTAGTTTAATATATATATATATATATATATATATATATATTTTATTTTTTTATTATTATTTATGTGAATAATATGAGATGTTTACAGTATACACTCGAAGTGAACGGTAGATGGCAGTACACTCTTCTTGTGTGCAGTACACAACTGAAAGAAAGAAGATGTGAGGGAGGCTTAAAGATACATGGTGCCGTGGGCGGCTAATGACACTATAGAACATAAAGTCCTTTCCTCCAGGGGGAGCCTGATGGCCCATGAAGACGGAGAGTCAATAACACCTTATTCAAATCTCCAGAGGTTTTACGTCTCACTAGAGATGTTTGTACACCGAAACGAATAATCTTTTAAATCAGATTGATGCACAGATTGCTACCTGACAATCACGTGTAATGTAGTTCTATTAATCTGTATAAAATGATTTTTAAATACATCCGAATCCAATAATCACAAACGACTGTGATTGGTCCATCTTGAGCTCCGCTGAGAAAAGTGACATACATCACGTGACAGGCGTTTATGTACTGCTTCAGCAGTGGTTTGGACAGTATTTTTTACCCGAGTAATGTAATGGATGACCGTTAAAAGATATTTAAAAAAAACAAATACAAAGTGAAAGTAAAAATGTGATAATTATTACTTACGACCATCGTACCTGACCAATCAGAGACAAAGCCAAAAGCCGATAAGCCCGCCCCTTTAAAAGTGCATCTTTATGCTATTTTCCGTTCTAATGCGCAGTCTATTTTTATACGCATGCGCAGTGTGTAACGGAACGAGTCAACGGACGAAGTTGGGAACAAGACTGTTTGTCAGTCCAAATATTTTTTTAAAGAAAGAAGCAATGGGTGTGTATTATTATCTACATTACAATCATTTATATTATTTGCTGTTAGATCTGTAATGGCCTGAGCTACAGCATTTCTCATGGCTGGGCTGTTGATGTAACGTTAACGTTAGAGGATCATAGCTTGAAGTACACAGCTAGTACAATCATGTTGGATGAGACTGATACAGGTTGTTTTCTGACATGTAACGTTATTATTAGTTGTTAATTGTGTTTTGGTTACACTGTTTTTACGTATAAATGAATATACATGTGTATGTGTATGCAAAATAGTGTTAAACATTTTCATAAATGTTTGTTTATCTCTGTCTCTCTGTAGAGTCTGTCCCTCCTCTCTCCTCACTTCGCCTGCTGGTTTCTCCCCTTCGTCTTACATCTGCCTTCATGTGGCAAGTCGTCCAGAATCAGAATGTGGAGCAGTTTGGAAAACTGGAAGAATTTGTTTCCGTGATGACAAACCTCGTGCCAGAACTCTTAAGTAGGAGGCAGAGAGCCACTTTGATAGTAGGGCTGCGAGCCAAGGTTAGATGTGTTTATGTATTTGTTACTGTTTTCATTGAACTCTGCTCTCCTCCTGTTACATTGGTAAAATGTGTCAGTCCAATGTTACATAATCTATTCTTGCACATGCAACACATTTCCTGACAACCAGACATAACATAGGCTATTCGGTGTGTGTGAAGAAGACTACTACCTGTGTGTCATTTCACAAAAGCAACTATCACATTCTTAAGTAAGAAAGAAATTATAGTAGATAAGAGCTAATAGTCAATTTTATAATTGTTGCAGCTTAGACGTATGCGGCCAACCAATGCTTTCAGAACAATATGCAGAAGCAATATTTAATAATTGTTTAGTTGTTGAGCATTCTTGACTTGACTTGACTTGACTTGACTTTATTGTCATTCAGAATACAACAAGTGTATACAGAACGAAATTTCATTTGCATAAGCCACAGTTTTTACAGTTTCAATGCAGTGTAAATGTTCATACAAAATGTTCATTCTGCTGAATTTACAAAAGAGTTTTTCATTTTCAAATAGTGGAATGGGGGCTAAATTTTTCAGCTCTTAAGGAGATGCATGCTCTTTAATTTTGTTAAAGAGCATTTCATTTTTCTTATTTTTTCATTGTTAATAAAACCCAAAGAGTAAAGTGTATTTGTCAATTTAAGAAGTAAAGCTGAATTTAAAATGAAAAAGATTTACAGGCTAGTTTGTGACTTAAACATGAGAAAAACAGGCAAAAGAACTTGCAAACAGGCCTAAATAACTCTTTGAGATGGAGTTAACTTTAAAACCTATTAGATACTGTCCATTGTGAACTAATTGTTGTATGTTTTGTGTGTTTTGTTCACTGTGGATATTCTTTTAGATGATTCTTGAGATGTGTCGAGGCGAACTCCCCGCGGACCTTCACACTGTCAAATCACACATTCACCAAATTAAGACTACTGATTTATTAAAGGTATGTGAAGCCTCAATTTTCTATTACACTCCCCCCTAAATATTAAATCCAAATTTGAACAAACAAGTGCTGACGTTTGAGAGCAATGCAATATACCAATATGCCTTCCTGTAGCTTAAACAGTAGAGCGTTGGCGCCTGCACCGCCAAGGTCATGGGTATGATTCCCAGGGAAAGCAAGAACTGATAAGAATGTAAAATGTGTACCTTGAAATTCCATGTAAGACGCTTTGGATAAAAGCGTCTGCCAAATGCATAAAAATGTAAAAAATATATAGAATGGCCAGTACTGATCTAATGATTTTAATAAAACCCAACCGAAGAACTTAAAATGCAGATCTTCTCTTTGCAATTGCATTAACATCAGAATACTCTGATTATGGATTTCTGTTATTATGATTTTGAATATAGTCAATTTTTTTGATTTAATGCAGAAAACCGATTCCCCTGTTTCTGCATTAAATCAAAACATTTATTTTTATATCAGTAAATTACCTCAGGTTTCCTCGGATCCTTAAAATGTTTTAAAATGTAAAAAATAACTTTTAATGTAAAAATAATTATTTAGCATTAAAATGTCTTTAATCCACTTTTCAAAGGTGTTAAAATGCAACTGAACGAACGGACTCAGCAGTAAGTAATCGTAAACTAAGTCTAATGCATAGAAGTGAATTAAAACAAAAATGTATTACTTTTGATATAGGCTATAACTATTTGTATCCCCAAATAAAAATATATTATTATTATTATTATCACCATCATATATTTTCAGTCCAGTATTATTATTACAAATAATTGTTTAGTGTAAATTTTTGTATGTATATCCCTGAGCAGGGTGATTTTGTTTGTTCACATTGAAGCCAATGGAAGTGATGTGCAGGTCTTTTTTTTTTTTTGGTCTTTTTTTTTTTTTTGAAAGGTTTTAAAAATTATTAAAATGGAAGTGCTGATATCTGCAGATACAAATATCATTCAGCGTTGCTCATACTAAAGCTGCACGATTACCCGTAATTGTTAAAAGATAGTGATCTCGATGCAAACAACCACGCAATCTTAATAGTTTCGGCCATGTCTGAAACCTCTGACAAGTATGATACAGCGAACATTCAAATCTGCGCACGCTGAGCCAGAGAGAGCAGTTGCCATTAAAAAGGAATGAAACAGCTTCATGGTCTTTTCAACCACACAATATCATTATTTCTGTTACAGTTATTCAATTTATCATAGAAGTACTGGGATAAAGTTTAAAGTCCCGATACACTGATTTATATGATAGCGACCAAAGTAGAGCAAATCACCTTTTGAAAGTAACTTGATGCTTCAAATAACCATTGTATCAATTACATCGTTACACCAGTAGGTGGTGACAAATGACTGTTAAAAATGTATTTGTCATTTAAAGGGCCCTTATTATGGATTTTTGAAAATGACCTTTCATGTAGTGTGTAACATAGCTCAAGTTTTTAAACAAGTTTTAAACTGAAAGTGCACCGTATATAAAGTTATAGTCTTTCAAAAGTAAGAGTCGACTCTGAGTCAATTAAATTAATTGTTTTTCAAACGGGTCATAAGCCGTTTCGTCGTGACGTCAAGATGAAACATTAGCATATCTTCCGCCCACTTATTGCTCGCGCAGACACTAGGGAAAACTTGAACCTCAGACACTGCCGCTGATTCCTGTGGACACTGGATAGCATCATGTCGAGAAGACACTTGTCAAGGTAAAGCCAGTTGTTTTCACTGCCCAAGGACGAGCATGTGAAGAATCAGTGGTTAAAATTAATCTTCACCACAATATCACAGCAGTATAATCCTAAACGTTTGCTGTGTTCCCTTTATTTTACTGACAAACGACTGCTTCTCAAATCTCGGAGTTCAATGCAGGATTCGCAAACCGCTTGGTTTAGGAGCACCTTCTGATCAATGACAGATATTAACCTTCCCATTATGAGGCGATATTTGACTCTTTAAAATGACTTTGCCGGGGCATGTTTTTAACCTTTGTAAAGGCATTTTTTTTCACACTTTATTAAATGTCATCTTGAATGTCAAATTCATAAATGTATATTTATAAATTGAGTTAGAATAATAAGACGCAATCAGGAAGAATAAGTTACCAAATCTGTATCAACAAAATGAATCTTTGCACTGCAGAGGTGGCATAGAAGAACAGAAAGCTGGCATTTGACTGTTTAATGAGGCTCAGAAGTGGCTGAATGCATTTAAATTCATAATATTGATGTTATGAGATTAGTGTTTTAAATAGAAGGTTTTGAATATAGAAATATGAAGGGATTTAAATAACTGAAATAATACTTAATTTTTTTTAAACTAAACTCACCAGTAGGGTCCGGCAAGTCACGGGCTGGCTCCCAATTCGCCTACTTATACTACGACCTAAAAGTATGTACTCTTTTTGTGAAGAAAAAGTATATACTTTTGAGTGTAGCAAAAAAGTAGGCAAGCTTTGAGACATACTACTTCGTCATCTTTAACGGACAGATCTGCCGCGTGCATCCTGTCACTGTAAACTGCCCTGTCAATCATCTTGTCACAGTTAAAATCCTCCATTCAATCTAATTTAATTTCCTACCGTTTCGGAGTGAAATGTAGTAGCACGTTCATCTGCCAGTCGCGGGTCTTTCATGCGGAGACTCTCCTCATGTGTTTGGAATTTGAATATAATGACGCATTTAAAAGTTAATGGCTAAACGTGTCTTTACAAAAGTTTTACAATGCTGCTGCAGATGCAATATAATGTGGACAACATTGAATAAATACATGTTCGTCAGGTTAGATACTGATAATTAATCACTCAAACACCTTTATCTAAACCTCTCTACATAACGCCGGACTCGCGTGTCCTCCATGTCTGTAGTTTTTTAAATAATTTTCTCACTCGTGTTTGTAGTTCTAACTGAATCCTCGCCCAACGCGCGATGGGTTATGGGCAATATTAGCCGTTAGTGTTCATCGATCTGCACTTCGGTTTCTGACCGGAAATTGTGGACCATCCGGGTATCTTTGGAACACTTATTTCAACATACTATGATTTGGGACGTACTAATTCTACTTTCGAATACTATTTAGGACGGATAGTATGCGAATTGAGACGCAGCCACTGTCTTTGTCACTGAATCATTCATTCAATCGATTCGTTCAAATGGCTGATTCATTCTGTAACAAAGCAAGCGACTGTCTTTATGAATGGGTCATTGAATCATTGACTCACTGGATTTCTTTGAAAACACAATTCATTCATAAACTAAACACCCGTGTTTGCTCTGAGATGCGCAGCGGTTCAGCTGTGACTATTTTCGTTGACGAAATAGAGCAAAATCTGACAAAACTGTTCCTATAATGTAAGTTGCTTAATATTAACTTCATGTTTATTGAATTGTTGTATAAAATCAATATTACATTTGCAAACTCCCTTATAATCTTTAAAAAGCTGTCAGTGTCACTTGTTCATCAGCAGTTCATCGCGATCTCACAAACTTCCCTAATCAATGAAGTTGTCTAGACTGCACAATTAATCTCTTATTTACTCATGTCTGTACTTTGTTTTAATGCGAGGATTTGTGAGCTTGCATGACTCGGCACTGAACAAACTCCAGCTTTTTATGCAGTGAGTGGGTTTTAACTTAAACGCGTCTGATTGGCCATTGATTTGTGTCTCAAGAAATCACCAGATATGTCTGTGATTGGCTACATTACTCAACGCTGCAAAACACACTCTCTCATCACGCTCTCCAGAGTGCAAACACAAATAAGCACTGGCACGTTTGCAAAATCTGTTTGGACAATATGCTGTTAGTAGAACCGGGCCTGATCAGGTCAGTCGCACTGGTGCTCCTAAATACTTTTTCACAGTCGCATGAAGTAAAATGGTCGCACTGTAGAGCCCTGCACATTTTGTATGTCTCCCTCATCTATCACACCTGATTCAACTCATGAGCTCATTAGTATTGATTGCAAGATCTGAAATGTGTGTGTCAGATATAGGGAGACAGAGCTGGTGTACTCCAGGACAGGTTTGAGAACCTCTGGCTTACATGACCGCTTCTCTCTCTGGGTAAGCGGCAGCGCAAAAGTAGGTTTAAATATTCCGGTGTGATCGTAATTTCAAAGATTTAATAGACATAGCGGAATCATTGTCATTTATGAATAAAATCACGTGTGAGTTTGAATCGAGATTGCGGTCCTTTAATGATTAATTGCGCATACATATAGTTGTATGTCATATATCTACCAGACCTCAGACCTTGAAGTCAATAAATAATAGATGAATATTTACCTACACAGTTTTCCACTTCTAGCGGCACTGCTAGGGCTCGCTATTAGGGGACAGCCCTAGTACAGAGACAAAGTGAAACTGAAGGTCAACTCCACCGACACTTGAAGCTTATAGCAGGGAATCAGCAACATCATAGACTGTGAACACTGCTGTCTCTCCTCTAGATGAGCTCAGCACCTTCTTTGCTCTCAACAACATTAAGAACAATGCTATAAGTAAGCACAGAGAAAGGTCTTGTGGGTGGTGGTGCTGCTTGGTTCACTCCCTGCACAGTATGTGTATATGTACAGCTCTAATGTCTGGACTACACAACTAAGCTTTTCACACATCATTTACTAGTTAGTACTGTTACAAATTTTGAGTTGACTTTCTGTTTTAATGATTTGAGTATTTGCATTAAAACGTTTTATACAAGTTGGTGTAAATCCCATTTGATATCATCAAACTTTATATATATTAGCATATTTAATTTTACATATATATTTATTTACCTGTCCACAGGTGAGTGACACAGACATGGAGAGCTTACAAGACAGCGTACTTCAACTCGTACTGAGCTTGCTAGAGGACTCCATGAAAAGAGAATACTTCTTTCAGGTCAGTGCCTTCAAGATCCATAAAAAAAATATCATACTTAAACACCTAAGTATGAAATGTTCCAGATGAAAAAAACATGCATGTATAGATGTATACATGATCTATGTTTGCTGTCAGAATATGAATTTGCTGAGGATGATGTAATATTTAGAGTGAAAGGAAAAGCATTGATAGTGATCCAACTTACGGTAATGCCCTTTCTCACCAAATTTGATGCAGAAAAGCTAACTGAATCTCAAACTAATAATTAATTCACACCCGGAGCAAAACATATTTTTGTCAGGCTAAACAAAACTCATGTTGGAACAATGTAAATGCACTTTTTCAGCTGCTCTGCCATCCTACTATCAGGGAAACAGATGCAAGAAGTTCAACACTCACTAATGTTAAAAAAAAAATGAAAACAGACGTGACTGTTAACTAATGTTTGTTGCATGGTGGAATTTAGTTACTCAAGGTCAGCACCAAAAAATAAATGCTGAAATCCATAAATTCGCATGATCGATCGTCGTTAATGAATGATCATTAATCCTTAACCTTAACAGGCTATTGCAAGAACTACTGCAGTATATAGTCACTGGCATGACAGGATGTGCAATGACACTCAAAACGCAAGCATCCTCACCCAAAAGAAAGGGTTTTTACTGTAAATAAAAGGCTAGTAGGATTATAAAATGAATCGATGATCGATCATTTAATATAATTATTTAATAATCAAATATAATGGCTAATATAACGCCGTCTCAGATACATACTATGTAAGCAAATCCCCCAAATGTATTTTTCCCCCAAATGTGCTTAGGATATTGTGCATATTAAAGGACAAGTTCGGTATTTTACACTTAAAGCCCTGATTACAGATCGTATCTGATGAAATATAACGGTTAAGATTAAAATTTGGACACATGCTCCTGTCCCGAGAATTTTAGTTTTATTTAGCTTTCCCCCACCCACCCCCACAATGGTTGTCTATGTGCACTGGCAGATTCCTTCCTAAAACACATTAAACTTTCGTTTACAAAGACGTGAAACTCACCGAGTGGTCAGGGGTGTTCACTGATACGGTCCCAAAAAAAAATGTCAAAGGTAATTTATTACAATTTATTATGTCAGGTAAAGGCATCATGTCAATTTCATAATCAGTTCGAAGAAAATCAATACAATAACATCAAATGCTCAGAGATAAAGAGTAAAAGATATAGGTTAAACCCGACATTTGAAAATACATGAAGCTGAGAGTCTTGGTCACTCTCAGCAATCATGGGATAATTTTGAGGTACAAAACGCCACGAGCCCTCTTCAGCATCTCCCTAAATACTCAAGACCAAGGCAGAAACCTCTTTTCAAATGTAAACATGAGTTCACAGTGGGAATTTACATTAATCGCCGCCCCAGACTTACTGGGAGCAGAAGTAGATTTACATGGCTAAATTTGCTTTGAGGCCCACCTACCTATCTCTAAACTCTTAAAAACTTTATTACCTTTTGGTTTGCTTCTTTGGAAATGAGACCTTTGTACCAGTCGCACTGAGACATTTCAAATGATATCAAACATGTAAACAATTATCATACAGTTTTATACATTTAAACCATTAGATGAATTTCAGTGATCTCAGCATGAGGGAGGGGGGATGGGGGAGAGGGAAAGAGATGTATTCTAAGGTCAAGTCAAGTCACCTTTATTTATATAGCGCTTTTTACAATACAGATTGTATCAAAGCAGCTTCTCAGTGATAACATGAAAATAATACAAAAAACAATTTCATCATCATCCACCTTTAAGGCAGATCTATAATATTGTTGAATATTAAATGTCCCCAACTAAGCAAGCCAGAAGGTAAGGCAACAGCGGCAAGGAACCAAAACTCCATCAGTTGACAGAATGGAGAAAAAAACCTTGGGAGAACCCAGGCTCAGTCGGGGGCCAGTTCTCCTCTGGCCAATGAGTGAACAGTGTATGATTATGATTCAGGAGCATTACAGGTCAGAAGTTCAGAATGAATCAGAGTATTTGTCCAGTTCCGGTTGGTTGAAGTCGGAGTGGAGAGGAGGAGAGACTGGTTGACACTTCAGGTCAGCGGCGTCGTCGTGTCCTGGCGCTGGTCCTTCATCAGATCTGGATCCGGCCTGGTTCCGGTGGACAGCGGTAAACCTCGGGATAGACAGAGAGACCAATATTAGCGTAGACGCCATCCTTCTTATGATGTACCAAGTACATCAGGATTTACGGGAAGTGTTCCCGGTCCCGGCTGTTCTAAAATATGCAGCCTAACATTGAATTATAGAAGTCTATAATGTGTTATGTGTATGCTAGGCCGAAGAGATGTGTTTTTAGTCTAGATTTGAACTGACAGAGTGTGTCTGCTTCCCGGACAATGGTAGGAAGACTGTTCCAAAGTTTTGGTGCTAAATAGGAAAAGGATCTACCGCCAGCAGTCGATTTTGATATTCTAGGTATTATTAACTGGCCGGAATTTTGAGATCGCAGTAGACGTGAAGGACTATAATGCGTTAAGAGCTCGCTCAAGTACTGCGGAGCTAAACCATTTAGTGCTTTGTAAGTGATCAGCAATATTTTAAAATGTATACGATGTTTAATAGGCAGCCAATGCAGTGTTGACAGAACGGGGCTAATATGGTCATACTTCCTGGTTCTGGTAAGAACTCGAGCTGCTGCGTTTTGGACCAGCTGTAGTCTGTTTATTAAGCGTGCAGGGCAACCACCCAGTTAGAGCATTACAATAATCTAGCCTTGAGGTCATAAACGCATGAACTAATTGTTCTGCATTATTCATTGAGAGCATATGACGTAATTTAGATATATTTTTAAGATGGAAGAAAGCGGTTTGACAGATACTAGACACATGACTTTCAAATGAATGATTGGAAAGGTGAGACTTTCGTCTCAAATGGGTTTCAAGAGTGAGTTAAAATGGTAATTTCCTTCCAGTTTTTCCATTCTTACACCTACAAGAAGCTGCCTCTCGGACAGTGTGTACCGTAATCCCGAGTTCAGTTCTGTTCCGCAGTTTAAATGGCCAAATACACGCACAAAATTTTGTCAAAATGCCTGTCTTGTAAGTTTTCACGTAAACTCAGTCAGCTGTCTTGGGTGGAGTGAACAGTTGAGAAATAAAGTGTGCGTGTGATAATATATTGGATCCGTGCAGCTCTTAAAGTGACAGCAGCCTAATAAACCTGCTTCCGTCTGTGTGCTTAATGTTAATCAAAAACAGTAGACAAACAGAAAATCACTCGCTGATCTTGATGGAATAACTTTTGCAGCTTTAAAAATCTGTGTATATTTAATTCATACAGTAAAAAAAATTACCTTGGCATTGCAAGTGTATAATGTGTAACTTTGTCAATGAGTTCGTTCCCAGTATGAAATAGCTCCATAGGATTAATTTAAGAGTTCTCTAGCACGATTCATTTCAAAGGCTTGTGTTGTGAACGTGCAAGACATTTAATGTTATTGATGTCCAGCCTGCAACATAGGTGCTATGAACTGCAGTGGAAGTTGCAAAAAATGAATGGCTGTTTTTCAAATAGGTTTGCATGAAAACTTTAGGTGAAATTGTTTTTGTATTTCAGGAAGTATTTCCAGTCGAATATGGTCCTGACTTTGATAAAGCACTGCAAGTCCTTGTTGGCTTTTTCCTCTCCAGATTGGAGCAGTTTATGCCTGTACCAAACTTCAAACAGGTCTGATGATACACGCTTATCATATCTGAATGATTCAGGACAGCTACTTGGTTATGCAGAATTTGTTTGTGTTTGTAATGTGTGAAACTTGCTTTTCTTTCATTTCAGCTTTCACTGTTGCTCAGCTGCCTCCCTGGGGAGCTAGATGCATGTGTGGACTCTGTTTGTAAATCCCACAATTTGCTATCCTTGCTGCAAACAGATGTTTGTGGGACTTTGGAAAAAAATGGTAAAATCTAGTCCTTGAATATTAGTGTTGTTCCATATGCTTTAGGTTGACCTTGGCTTGCTTGGTTAATCAGATATGTTAGAGAATTGTTTGGCACAAACCTGAGATATGTACTTCGCCCAGCAAGCAGGTTTGAGAATTCTAATTTACTGCTGCTTTAATATACAGCTGTATAAGCTTTGAGTATGGAAGATCTGTCTGTATGGAAGAAGAAAAATGGAAGATCACAAATTTATGTTTAGATATATCAAAACTTATCTGGCTAACCAAGGAAGTCCTTAAAGATTTAGACCCAATTCTATTTCTAGAAAATACAGTATTTAAGCACAATTAGTCAATGGCTAATTTTGTTTTCATATTTTTATTTTGAAAGTTCTTCCATCAATAGTTGAGGATCGAATAGTTTCATCATTATCACTGCCGCCTGTTGGCGACTCGGTCATTATAAACCAGCACAATAATGATGGAAAGTTACTGCCACTTGATTCTAAAAACCTGCCAATCCAACAACATGGTATGGACAAGGAGACTGTGAACAGTGATCCAAGTGTTCAGGATGTGGGATCCAGCTCCAGCTGTGAATCATCAGAGTTCTCCAGAGACAGTGATGGAGAAAAGTTAACAAACTCAAATGCTGATGAATTGGAACGGTATGTTACCATATTACTAGGTGTGGGCACTGGGCAGGATGGTCAGCTAGTTATTTAACAACCAGATATTACTGAAGTTAAGCAGATTGATTATTTATTTTAGCTTGAAGGAATAGTGCAAAAATTATTTCTAGCACTCTCATGTCTTTTAGATTTGTAAAAAAATAAATAAATCTGTATAACACGAAAAAAGATATTTGAAGAATATTTCAGCTGTTTTTGTCCATTTAATGAAAGTTATTGGGTTCAAGTTTCTAGTTATTGGGTTCAAATGGGTACATTTGGGTCCAAGGTTCAAGCTCCAAAATCAGCAATATGGCCTCTTTGCATGATGAACACATTGAAATTGAAGTTGTTTGTCACACTCATATGAAGTCATGTTTCAGTGTTGGTGTTAATGGTGTAGTGGGTGATGTGGTAGATTTTTCCCTAAACCTAACTACGTATCTGGGTCTCGTCTCCAATCGACGTTCCCTGGGTCCCGTCTACAATCGACGTCCCCTAACGTCTTCCGTCGACGTATAGTCTATACTCCAGCGAGTCTACAGTCGACTTCAGCTGAGTTCCGTAACTCTAACTAACTTGCTGCAGCAATAATAACAGACAGACTTCAGCAAATGTCCTCTAAACGCTTTAATCACGGCCGGGAGATCTCAGACAAATTTAATTGAGAATCCCACCAGAAAACACGGATACAGCAGTTTTATAGAATAGAGACAACAAATAAAATCATTGTGACTAACATCTTGAACTTGACTTGAACATACCTTCAATATGATTGGTTCCGTTGGTTCAATTTCTATAATTTCAATATGATTACTGGTCAAGACTGTTGTCAAAATGTCTGCTTTGAATAATATTCCCCATTATTAGTCTATTTGTGACTGAAAATCTGTGTCTATTTTTGAGGACTGAGCATATTGCTATGAAATTTGCTGTGTAGTGTTCCTGAATTAAGATATAAAATGTTTCATTGTAAAATATCCTGTTTATTCTTTTTGTAGGAGTAACTCGGAAGAGCCAAGCGTGCCGTCATCCACCAATGATGCTCATGGAGGTACAGCCCTTCCGAACATCTGTCAAGTTTCTCATTATACCTTTACATCATCTTTAGGCTGAACCACTCTGTTTGTCCCATGTATTCCTTTAGGTGATTTAATTTTTCAGACCGCTGTACCACAGCGGCCTGCTGTCGACAACTTCCCAAACACACCTTCTAAAGGCTTCCACTATGCAGGCAGGACCGTACACAAATGTCAGCAGTGCACAAAATACTTCATCTATCGCTCTGATCTTGTCAAGCACCAGGAAATTCATACCCAGGCGGGGACACATGAGTGTCTTCAGTGTGGGCAAGTTTTTGACGATTTGACGCAGCTGGCGGCGCACAAGAGCACCAGCTGCAATACCAGAGTTTTTAAGTGCATCAAATGCACCGCCCACTTTAGATCCCTCAGGACCCTATACAGACACAACAGGGTGCACAAAGAGAAAACCACACACAAATGCCCTGAATGTGGACGGCTGTTCACCAGTCTGTCACGATTAGTCAGTCACCGGCGAGCTCACCGAACTCCCAGCGTTAAAAGGAACTATACCTGTAAACAATGCAACGAGACTTTCGGGTCGTACCGAGCCAGTTTAATCCACCAGAAGACTCATAAAGTTAAAGACGTCCACCAATCTAAACCGGAGCGACAGCCAGGAAAGTGTCGTTTTTGTGATTTGACATTTAACGTCGACAGCGAATTAAGAAGCCACCTGAAGACGCACGCAGAGTTCAGGCCATATATATGCGACCAGTGTGGGAAGTGCTTCTCGGCAAACAGCAGCCTGCTCGCCCACCTCTCAAACCACACGGGCGAGAAACCTCTCCTTTGTTCGCAATGCGGGAAGCGGTTTTACAGCAAAATCCAATTAAAATCCCACATGAGATGTCATTCTGGTGAGCGGCCACACATTTGTCCGTACTGCGAGAAGCAGTTTTCACTCTCTGGAAATTTGAAAATCCACATCAGAATTCACACTGGGGAGAAGCCGTACATTTGTCATCAGTGTGGAAAGGGTTTTGTGTCTGCCGGATGCCTGCAGGTGCATCTGCGTTCTCACACGGGAGAGAAGCCGTATCAGTGTAAAATCTGCGGCAAGAAATTTGTGGTTTCGAGTCACCTGACGGCTCACATGTGCTTTCACACCGGAGAGCGTCCACACTGCTGCTTGCAGTGTGGGAAACGATTCATCCGGCGCTATGACTTGAGCAAGCACATGTACACTCATATTGGGAAGAGGCCGTTCCCATGTCTTCTGTGCCCAAAGGCTTACACGTGCCGTACACACTTGAACAGGCACATGAAGAGCCACAGTGTTTGACTTAAATCATTTTGTCATCCTGAGTGCCTTGTGTGGGGTGAAAACAACTATGATCTTTAAAGTAATGGTTCAATCAAAAATTAAAATTCTGTCATTATTTACTCACCCTCATGACTGTCCATGTCCAAACCTGTTCACACTGTTGTTGTTTTCTGTGGATCAGGAAAAATAATCTTTCCACAGCTCTTTTCCAATTCACAGATCATAATTGACCATGTCTTTCAAGCTCTAAAAATGACAAAATGTCTAGAGTATCATTATAATCCATACAGTTTATGCATTATATTCCAAGTCTTAAAACAGATGATTACTTTCTGTGAGTAACAAATTTAAATGCAGGTTGTTTATTCAATGATAATATTCCCCTTCTTTTGAGCTGTTCAGTCATTGGTTTACAAATAAGACTGATCTAGTTCTCAACTCAAATCATGGTTGATTAAAAAAAAAAACATTTTTTTTTAAAGAAAAAGAAAACTTACTGAAGGTGAGGTCACGTTTATGTTGTTCCAAACATGTTTCTTTCATCAGGGCCCACCAACTGTTTGATTACTGACATTCTTCAAAATATCTTTTCTGTTCAGCAGAAAAAGAAAATCATACAGTTATGGAACAACATGAGGGTGTGTAAATGATGAAATTAAAATGTTTGGGTGAACTATCCCTTTAAGTTCCAGTCTGTTTTCCACACAAAACTAAGACTTAAGAAGACTAGCAGACATAAGAGTGAGTAAATAAGTTGGGGTGAAATGTCCCTTTAATTAAAATGTTTGAACTCTGTTTCCTTCTGATCTGAGGCTCTGCAGTTGTTAAAGTCATTTGAAAAACAGCTTCAACATTTTCTTGCATTACTAATGTGTAAAACAGTTTTGTGCCATGGATATTTTCTGTAGAAATATAGGTTTGAAGCCCACTGTTAGTTTTTCTTTTTCGTTTAGGTTTTTCTAAGATCATTTAAGCTAGCAAAAGCATCATCCTCAGTATGATGTACTATTAATGTAATGTGCTGAATATTATAGCCTCATACTAAACTAAATAAATGTGTCGACATCATAAAGTGGGAATTAAAAATCTCATAATATTGTGGTACCGTGTCATTTGTAAAAAAATGTATAATTACATTTAAATAGTATTTTTTTTGTTTTTTTTGTTACCTAGATAAACAGCTGTGTAGCCTATTTCTATTTGCATACTTAAAAGTAATTCAAGGTAGCAGTGATGTACAGTAAAATGAAAAAATAAAGGTTTGGCACATTAGGTATGTTTTAAAATGCAGAAAAAGAAGAAAGCAATGAGAGAGACAGAAGCTGAAGGACCAGTTGAAGCATACTGGCCGTTATCCAATGCCCTTTATTGCAATTTAATAAAAACAAGCCCTTGACAATTAACAAAAAATTGCATATTTAAAAAATGGTTCATTCATTCATGGGGGAACAAGTTTAAGAATAACTACAACTAAAGATTGTTTTAAAATGGCGTGTGAACTCACAAAAACTATGGGTGCTTCTCAATATCCCTCCTCGTCTCCTCACTCCTCCGTCCTCCATCCTATGACCCGGAAACCGATCGAGCTCAGCCATCTTGAAGGACATCTCAATTCTCTAATTGCACCGTGAGGAGGCGAGGATCGAGGAGTGAGGGGGCTTCCAGATGAGCGAGGATACACAAGTGTATCCTATGCGGAAGTGTTTTATTGACTTAACGTGACGCAGGTGTTAATTCTCCTCCCCCTTCACATCGGTCACAATAATTTTATAGCTATATAATTTTATTGCAGTTTATATAAACCACACGCCACATATTTCAACAGGGTATCTTGCTTTATTATTATTTATTATGAATTTCTTAAATAACCAAACTTCAACAACAAAAGTGCAGATCTTTTTAGCGCTGCTGATGACGCTGTAAAGTGACGCTCGAGTGATCAAGTATTCCAATGTAGAAAAAAGCTTTCATTCGATTCCTCCGTTCTCATTTCCTTTCCTTGCAGCCTTCCCCCGCGTCCTCCAGGGGGTGGAGCTGAGACGCGAGGAAAGGAAACGAGGATGCACAAATAAGAATTGAGAAGCACCCTATGTCAGATGCTGTTATTTGCTCTGGCCCTTCTCTGCATATCAAAGTAAGTTATTGTCAATGAATGGCTAGTTGTCTAAGTTTTTGTAGACCTGACCTGCTAAAGAAAGATGTGTTTATCCCTCAGAAAAAGTTGCCACTCTCCTTTTCTCAAAATCTGGCGTAGTCTTCAAATTCTTCTCTGTGTTCGTAGTTGACTAACTGGGGCTCAGATCAGGAAGTAGACAAGCTTAACCGAGTGTATGTTAGCTGGCTTAAGTTGTCAAGTAGCTTATATAACGTAATAAGCTACACACAGGACCAAGCCCCTGTTAAACGCAAATTGTGCGCACAGCAAACTTTCTGCAATATAAAAGTTGTCCAGCCCATTTACATTTTGATTTTGAGACAGAACAGCTCCTTGTTGGCCAAGACTTTCTGAACAGACTTACACCCTTGATTGACTACCACAACTGCCAGTTATGGGTGCAGGTCAGAACACCACAGCCAAGGTAGCATTCCTAGTCAGAGCCTATGCAAAGCAGTAGAGGGAGGAAGAGTGCCAGACACTGAGCAGTCTGTAGTGAGTAAAGAAAGCCTTGATCAAGAACTGAAGCAGGCGGTTAAACCTCAAGCACCCCAAGAAAACTGGCTTCCCACACAGGTACTGGAAAAGAGAGATGCATTTTTATGCGCTCTTGAACCTTGTAATGCAGAGGTGTATTGTCCACAAGTGGTAGGTGGCATCCAGGTTAACGACATGGATGTCAAAGATACTGTTGTTGCTTTTCTGTCTGAGATGCTCGAGCGCCCTGGCATGGCTCCTCTGATAGAAAAGAAACAGAAACTGTGGCTTACCAGTGACTCTCAGGCATCCCCAGTTCAGAGTGTTGTGTGCTGCTCCATCTCTCTTAAACTAGGTCGTAAGCAATTCACACACTACATGCTTGTGTTGCCTTATCTGAAGCCCCCAGTATGCATCGGCTCTGATGTGTAAGGTTAGGAGTCTAGTTAGACACTGTCAACCGTGTGTTGTGGTCCCCCGCAGACATTGGTCCAAATGTGCTGTCCAGTGACGCTAGTCAGATGATGTCAAACCAAACAATTCCCCAAGCTTGTCAGGTGGTGAATGAATTAGATGTACTGGTACCCGCACGGACACCAGGTGTCCTAGTCCGATTGGTCTTCAGAAAGGGCAAAGATCTGCAAAATGCTAAACTCGCATTTTTTCAAACCCTCTGTTCAATTCCGCGATCTAGGTCTCTCAGTTAGTGGCAACCCACTACTTGAAATTAATAACCGCTTGTCATACCTGCTTGTACAGAATCTCACAAGATGTACATATTCACATTCCCACTCACACTCCTTTAGTGTACTTGATTGACAGCTCTTTTCATGACTTTGAATTAACAGTTCCAGTCATAGGAGAGCTCCCAGATCTGCCAAGAGAAGGGGACAGCTGTGAACAGGTATATTTTACACTTCTGACTAAGATGATTGCCATCATTCCACATTCCACAGTGTGTAGTGTGGGCTCCTTATTCATCCCACCACAGGATGCACCACCATCTCACTCTCGCTCCCAAAGTCTACTCTACACACTGTCCCCTCATTCCAAGATGAATGAGGGGACAGTCCTCAGTTCACTGGAACTGTGCACAAACAGTTAAAACCCTCATCTGGAATAACAGCCAATGTATTCTCACCCACTGACAGATATGGACATCTGGGTGATACCTCAACCAATTTCAAGTTTGGACTCTACGAGTTCGTTCTGAATTGTAAATTCTAATTTGTAAATTGGTTGAGGTTAACTACACAGTTAAATACAACAGTGTTTTTAGAACCTTGAAAAAGCTTTTATTTTCCAAACCTTTCTCAAAACCCTTGTGGCAGAAAATAAAAGCTTTTTCAAGGTTCTAAAAACACTGTTGTGTTTAACTGTGTATTTTGGGACAATACAACAAGCTCCACAGGATGTAAAGGTTGGACGTGATGGGCAGACACTTGGAATGCTATGACCCAAACACACCACTACAGTAGGATGGCGGGAATTGTAATCCCCTTCCCAACTGGAAGAAACAAAAGCTTTCCCAAGAGAACACACCCTTGTTCTGAGTTTACATCTTATGATTTTCCTTTTATGTGATTTGGCCTATGTTTTCTTGTCAAGTCACCTTTATTTATATAGTGCTTTTTACAATACAGATTGTATCAAAGCAGCTTCACAGTGATAACATGAAAATAATACAAAAAACTATTTCATCATCGTCCACCTTTAAGGCAGATCTATAATATTGTTGAATATTAAATGTCCCCAACTAAGCAAGCCAGAAGGTAAGGCAACAGCGGCAAGGAACCAAAACTCCATCAGTTGACAGAATGGAGAAAAAAACCTTGGGAGAACCCAGGCTCAGTCGGGGGCCAGTTCTCCTCTGGCCAATGAGTGAACAGTGTATGATTATGATTCAGGAGCATTACAGGTCAGAAGTTCAGAATGAATCAGAGTATTTGTCCAGTTCCGGTTGGTTGAAGTCGGAGTGGAGAGGAGGAGAGACTGGTTGACACTTCAGGTCAGCGGCGTCGTCGTGTCCTGGCGCTGGTCCTTCATCAGATCTGGATACGGCCTGGTTCCGGTGGACAGCGGTAAACCTCGGGATAGACAGAGAGACTAATATTAGCGTAGACGCCATCCTTCTTATGATGTACCAAGTACATCAGGATTTACGGGAAGTGTTCCCGGTCCCGGCTGTTCTAAACTATGCAGCCTAATTATAGAAGTCTATAATGTGTTATGTGTATGCTAGGCCGAAGAGATGCGTTTTTAGTCTAGATTTGTCTGCTTCCCGGACAATGTTAGGAAGACTGTTCCAAAGTTTTGGTGCTAAATAGGAAAAGGATCTACCGCCAGCAGTCGATTTTGATATTCTAGGTATTATTAACTGGCCGGAATTTTGAGATCGCAGTAGACGTGAAGGACTATAATTGTAAACTCTAATTGGTTAATGTTTCAAACTTTGCAAACTATGGTTAACCAAAATCATGTGTGGCATGTTTGGTCTTTATAAACTCAAAACTTCGTCCCCCATTTGGTAATTTACATTACATTTTGCTAACTTTGTGACACATTAGTATTATAGGAATCTTGAAGATTCATCTCTTAACCCATTTGTGCCCAAATTTTTCTGAATGGTTTCATGCATATAGTCGTGTTAATAGTGTCCTATATGAACATATTCTGCATTTATTTTCCCCAGGTTTTTTTTTTTTTTCTTGAAAATCGTATTTGAATGTGCGGCAACTATAGTTGCCGGTGGGCAAATATGTTGTATGCACCCCCTCAATGTAAAATATGAATAGGAGGAGAACATTTGGCATCATGGAAGAGGTGTTAGTGAGATTCTTAAATCTTAAAACACAACAAACAATAAATCCATTTGTCTTAACCCTTGTGCGCTGTTCGGGGTCTTTTTGACCCACATTTCTAACTTTCATTCATGGATAACATGGATATAATTTGACATGGTTTAGTGTAAGATTTTTGCACATCTTTTGGAAAATGCAGTTCCCTTTCAAGGCGGTAACTTCAACATTACGTCAACTGAGACGTATATGGGAACTCCTCCCGTCTCCATTTTTGCTGAAATCTTATAAGCTAACGCCAGCTGAGGGACAGCTGGCCAATTGACGCGAAGCATGCAAATACTGACAGGTTCGCGGGCAGTATAAAATGCATGGGCGCGACAATTGCGTCAGAATCTCTTTCTTCACGCTAGAAATCAGTCGCATTAGAGGACTATCAACTTTTCTTCGAAGCATCCGATGGCTACTACATGCCAGATATGTGCGGGCCCCCTGGACCCGCCCGACCCTCACGAGTTCTGTGTCGCGTGCCTGGGCCTCGCCCATGCCGAAGCGGCACTGAATGACGAAACGTGCGCCCACTGCGCCGAGCTGCCAGTGCGCGCCCTCAGAGCCAGAAGGGAAGTGGCTCGAGCAACAGTAGGGATGAGGCCCACTGCCGCCAGCGAGCCGCTGGTGGGCCCTCCCCCGCCCGAGGACGAGGTTTTCGACGCTGTCAGCTTCGCGGACGCGAGCATTCGCCCCCCCCCACGCCGTCGCAAACTTCCTCTCCTTCGGAGCTGGCGGGGAAGACGACTCCATGTCGCTCTCGGCGTCGGAACAGGAATGGCGTCGGAACAGGAATCTCAATCAGAACGCCCCGACCAAGAAGGCCCTGCAGACCTCCAGGAGGAGCTCGTCAGGGTCCTCGGTAAGGCCATCACGGAGCTGGACCTCACGTGGAGCACCCCGGATGAGCCGGTGAGAAGCAAGCTGGACTCGTCGTTCCTCCAGTCGAGCCGTCGTCAGACTGCATCGAGGAGAAGTACCCCGTTCTTCCCGGACATCCATGAGCACGTGGTGAAGTCGTGGGCTGCGCCCCAATCGGCGCGCACCCACTCTAACACGCAGGCAATGTTCGCGCACGTGGACGGGGCGGAAGCCCACGGGTATGTGCGCATGCCTCCCGTCGAGGAGACCGTTGCCGCGCACCTGTGCCGTCTTCGTCTGCGCTGGGTTCGGACCGCAGCCTGCCCTCCAAGCCGTGCAGGTTCACAGCCCACCAGGCAGACAAGGCCTATGCATCTGCGGGGGAGGCAGCTTCAGCTCTTCACGCCATGGCAATCCTGCAGGTGTTCCAGGCAAAGCTGCTCCAATCCTTGGACGACGGCGCAGTGGACCCTGACGTCATCAGGGATCTGCGCGCGGCAACGGACCTCGCACTGATGGCCACCAAGCGCTCTGCACAGGCTATCGGCCGCTCCATGGGATTTATGGTCGTCCTCAACAGGCACCTATGGCTAACCCTAGCTGACCTGAAGGACTCAGACCGCAAGACACTCCTGAACGCTCCAGTCACTCCCTCCGGCCTCTTTGGTGACGCCGTGGAGTCAGTCACGGAGCGTTTTTCCGAGACGCAGAAGCGCGCCAAAGTGATGAGCCACGTGATGCCCCGTCGCTCACTCCAGTCACCTGCGAGGTCCCGCTCTTCTTCGGCTCCTCGCCAGGCTCAAGGACAGCCTAGACAGCCCGCCGTGGCGCCCCGCCGCCGCCCCGAACCGGACGCTCGTTTCGGCCGGAACAAGCAGTGGATGGGGCCTGGAAGGAAACGCCAGGGTCAGAAGAGGAGCCCGCGCCGCGAGAGAACCAGCGCGCCGTCCTCGGCTTAGTTTTTGACACGATTTAGTGTAAGATTTTTGCACATCTTTTGGAAAATGCAGTTTTTAAAGTAACAAATTATCACTTTAACCAGTAGATGGCTATTTGACTAACTGAAAGACATATTTTCACAACTTTTTCCAGTTGTATTCATATACATATTATGAATTAATAATAATATGTAGATATGATTTGTGAAAAGTATGCCTTTTAGAGCTCTGCAGCCATCTACTGGTTAAAGTGATATATTTTTTTACATTTAAAACGGAATTTTCCGAAATATGGGCAAAAATCTTACACTAAACCATGTCAAATTATCCATGTTATCTTAATGAATGAAATTTAGAAATGTGGGTCTTTTATAAGGTGAATTTGACATTAAAAAAAATGTCAAATGTTTTTTTTATATCTTAAAATATTTTTCTATATATTAAAAATATTTTTTTTACATTTATTTATATGCATTTTGTGGAGTAAAAATGTCCAAATGTGAAGTAAAAACATTAATAAACTGAGTAAAATGACATTGTGAAAACCAAAACAAAAAACATTTTTTTTTTGTTACAATATTAGCCTACATTTTGTTGCCTGGGGTCTCTAAGACTCCAAACAGCCCGACTGTAAACGACAAACGAAACACGCACAAGGGTTAAAGTGGTGGAACAAAGTTCAGAACAAAGTGCAGCCATACCAGGGCATTGTGTATCAAAAAGTTAAATGAAAATAAATAAATAATACAAATAAATGGAATGAAGAAAAAAATATATCTATATAACAAACAAAAAAACAAATAACAAAATGGCATATAACAAAAATAACAGTGCATACAGATGTCATTTAAAGGGTTAAGTTATGTTTATGCACTAAACAAGACCAATAACCTTGATTTATTAACCTATTAACACAGTATAATCCATTTTCCCATGATATATGTACTTACAAGGCATTTGCCCACCGGCAACTATAGTTGCCGCTTGGACTTTTGACTAAGTATACAAAAAACTATAGATCTCTTGTAAGATTTGTTTTGTTTGGATGATTCTAGAGACCTTCATGATTATGTATATATATATATATATGTCAACAAAAAAAAATCTTATTATTAACATGAAAATGACCTTTCTTTGGGAGGGTTTGCCTTTGCCATGCTTCCTGGAAGTAGGGATAGGAAGTTGACAGCCTCATGTGACAGGAAGGAATTGAATACCTTTTTTTTCTTCTTGAAATCCTTTACTTGGTTGTTTGCTTGCATGTCATTGAGACATTAAACATGGATAACATCTAGAAAAATACTTACAAAAGGAAAATGACAACTATACACTGCGGCAACTATAGTTGCCGGTGGGCTTATGAAATTACATATTCAAATGCCTCCTATAACACAATGGGTTGTAAAAAATTCCCTCCAAAGGAAACACTTCTTATTGGCTCACAGACCCCCAGAGGCTGTGACATTTAAAAATCACTGATCACAAGATCAGCCCTCTCTTAGCCTCTTAGTCTCTTGCTTCTTGCTCTCTTACTCTCATGGTCCTTCCTGAGATGTCCTAATGTGAAGAGGATGCTGAACTAGAAGTTCCCCAAGGACCCCCAAGCTTTGTGCCAGGCTGCGGCCTTGTCTTTCCATTCACCAAAGAGACTCTGACTCCAACTGGTTCTCTCTCATCAAGACAACATCAACCAAGATCAACTGGAGCCTCAACAAATTGCATCAGGACAGTTTAATTCAAATGGGTGAGACATGCAAGTATTAAACTTAGTCTCATTATTTGATACATTAAGTATCCTTACCCCTTTTAAAGAAGGGCGTGTTAGAACTAAACTGATGGTTTGCTCAAGGCTGTTGATCTGCTGAATTTCAAACAACGCTATAACTTCTTGCTTTCCTGTATCCTGCTTCAGCTCTCTTTCCCTTGGTAAACTGTATGCATGTATGTATGTGTATGTTAGAGTAGATTAAATGTTTAGTCTAGTTAATAAAGTCTTGTTCATATCACACGTAAAGTTGTTTGTGTCTCAAGCTCATATCCGGAGTCACTAATCATATCGATTTTGGCTACAGGCTCTGAATAGTACTGTACAGTAAGAACGACATTTCCTATGCCCCGGAAATGTACATTTCTATTAATCAATTAATAACCAATATTGAGGGTTCACAGGAGGAACTGAGTAATTGGTTGTAATGTTAATGTAGCTACATCAAGTTAATCCGATTAACTGATCCAAATATTCATAATCAATTATAATAAGTTATGATTGATTATTAATATTTCATAGAGCTAATTTGCTACACTATTCTATTACACGTAATGTGAAAATAGAGACACCAGCCACCATAGTCACATGTTTGCCGGGAGCCAGAGCGCCTGACATCTCTAATAATCTCTAAGATTATTATTCACGTAGGCACTAATGATGTTTGACTTCGCCAGTCGGAGATCACTAAAATTAACGTTAAAGAGGTGTGTGAAACTCGCAAGTACGATGTCAGGCACTGTAATTTGCTCTTGCCCCCTTCCTGTTTGCAGGAGTGATGATATAGTTAGCAGATTGTCATCACTCAATGGCTGGTTGTCTAATTGGTGTCCGCAAAATAATATAGAATTCATAGACAATTAGAAAAGTTTTTGGGGCATACCTGAGCTGTTGAAAAGAGACTGTTTTCATCCCTCCTGGGATGGTGCTGCTCTTCTCTCTAATAATTTGGCACATAGTCTTAGAGCTCAAACATGACAATCTGGGGCTCAGGTCAGGAAGCAGACAGACTGGCTTAACCGACCGTCTGCTAGCGGCCTCACGTCACCAAGGTCAGATAAATCCCATCACATAGAGCCTCTTTCACCTAGATATCATCATATAGAGACTGTCTGTTCCCCGAACTAGGAAATACAAAAAACTTCCAAACGCATTTAAGAGTACACATTTGATTGATGTTCAACAAATAAAAAACAAATATAATGCAGATGAACAAATTCTTTTTTTTGATGAACAAGATTTATTTTTGACAGGATCATATAGACTCACACAGACATCAAGAATCACCGTATAAATCACAATGATGACAATGAAAAAAATTCATAAAAAACTCTGAACTCATCACAAAACAAGCTACTATGTCACAAAAAAGCTTTGTTGATTGTCACCATTGTTGATATTCGTATGTTGATTCTTAATGTCTCTATACTCCTAAAAAAAACCCCCAGCTCAAAACATTTTCTGTATATATATATATATATATATATATATATATATATATATATATATATATATATATATATATATTGACATTATCTCCTGCATTTATTGCCATAACAAATGTGTTTCAAAAACACAGTTATAGCAGCCAGGAAAAAAAATAAGTTTACAATTTAAGAGTCAAGAGCCCAACTAAAGCAAACAATGATATCCATCATGGTGACATAAAATTTATGTTAAAGTTTTTTGCACTTTATTTAAATTAGCATATTTTACTTTAATTTTATGTTTTTTTTTGTTTGGCAGCCATTGCTCCCAGTCATTTGATCCTTTTTTTTTTACAATGAAGGTATTTGATCGGAATAATTCAGGAAATACCTGTAAAATAACAGTGTTTTTCAGTTTATTTAATTTAGGATGTTTTACTTTAATGGTCAGGTTTTTTGGGTGCTGCCAGTCATTTGACCGTTTTATCATTGTTACAGTTTTGTAACTGTTTAAATTAAAGATTATATGTATCATTTTACATACATTTTTATGTAATTTAAGAAAACAGAAAATATACTGTATGATATTATTTGCACTTTTACAGAGTTTTGAGTACAATTTAAAATGAAAGAAATAAACGTCAAAAAATCACAGTCATTTTCTGTAAAATTTGGATTTTAAAATTTGTAAATTTTTTACAGTGCAAGGTACCCGGATGGTCTACCATTACCAGTGGAAATTCCAGCCTTTAGACAATAAACATTTATTAAATGATCAATTCTAGACTTATTTTGAAGCAGAAGTGTCTGCTTTATAATAAACTTAATTATTTTTCTATTTAGATTCTATATTCATAAACATAAGTTTTCAAACTTGAAACCTATTATTTTGTTAATAAATAAGGTAAAACATTACATGATTACAGTGTCATCTTTTGATAGCAAAAAACTAAAAACTTGTACTATTGCACAGCCTACAAACTTTTCACTTTTTTGGATGTGTAAATTCTTAGACATTTTGTGAGTTAACTTTTATTTATTTATTATTATTTTTAACTTTAATAATTACTGTTGTTATTGCTTTTGTTGTATTATAAAGCTGTAAGAGAGCAATAAAAAAAGGCGGTTGGTATCTTTCCATAATAATAAGAACTTATGCAAACTGCTTTTTTGGCAGAAAAATAATAATTGTACTCGGACCTATGACTCGGACCCGTAATAAAGTGACTTTTATTTTGAAACGTGCAACTTCCGGATGACGTCCGTGTTTACGATTGAACGCGTTTACGTTGCATTTCAAAACAATGACGATAATATCTTCCAGACAGAGATTTATTTACAGCAAGTGATTACTGGTGAGTATAGCTGCCTACTATTAGTGTATCTGTGGAAGGCTGTAAATATATAACGTTATCTTGATAAGCTACAGACGATCATTAAAGTGTTACAGTCGATTGATCTATCAGTCTGTCGATGGATAGATTTGACAGTGATGTGGTGTGTAACTTAGTGTTTGTAGATGGTCCAGTAGAGTGTCCTGAAGACTCCAGCCCCTTCTCTTCCTCCCCCTTTTGATCCAGACCCTTATAATGTGGCCCCTCTACACCTATCATCAACTGCTAGCCTTCCTCCTCACCTTCCTCAGGTAACGTTATGCTGTCCTGTTCCCACCACCTTCTGGTCTTTTCTTACTCTGCTAACTTAATCAGTTTCTGCCTGCGTTACTGGGAGCTTTTCTTTAATATTGCTTTGATATTGCTAGCTTTTCTATAATATTAATATAAAATGTTCTGTCTGTGTGGGAGTCCCTGGATCTGTAGTGGATGAAAAGACCTGCTTTACATCAATGGTTTGCTGACGTGTCAGGCACTGTTTTATTGTGCATAATAAGTATACAGAACAATGTCTTGTAGTGCAAAGTTCTGTGTGCTGTATGTCATTTAACTAACTTAGCTGTATTCTGATTACTTAAAATGTTATGGGTCACATGTCAAATAAACTACATTTCAGAAACATACCTGGCTAAAATTATTTTGTTACTATTTTTGGTGAAGAAAGACAAATAAAAATAGGGACGAAAGCCAAAATATTAAATGCCATGGATCAATATTTACGAGTACTCCACAATGGCATAAACATAAAAAAAATTCATGATAATGACTTTAGAAAGATGGCATCATCATCATTATCATTCTTTTATTTTTATACAGAGATTGGTAGGTCGGCTAAGTAACATTTTATTAGGGAAAAAGCACTTTTTGTGTTCCCCACAAAGTTTGCATGCCTGTACATTGAGAAATATTAAAGGTATCTAAATATCCTTCTAGATGTTGGTTCGGTCAATTGTTTCTTTTGCATACAGCGAATACTTGTATTCAAAGAGGAATGTCTGACTAACAAATAATGTTGAGACAAGAAATGTATCCTGTTTCCCTTTATCAGAATGATTGCATAGAACATACCTGTCTGAGTGGCAAAATACACTGAAATTAACAATAGTGTATTCATAAGTTTCTTTATTTTATTAAGAGATCAAATACACAGTATCGTAACCACATGCTTGAAATAAGTTTCATGGCAAACAGGATGTGTATTCAATAAACCAATATTTGCCTCACCTGGATTGTTTTGGTATTATTTTCGTCTTGTTATAAAAGGAGCACATAGACTTAGTAGTATATCCACTGCTGAGGAGCATATTTAACAGAATAGCTGATATCACTTCACACCAAAAGACATTCAAGGGATAATTTACCAGTATACATTCCAGAGCTTGTTCGATATATATGAAATCCAAAAATGAAATGAAGGTATTGCACCAGCTAAACATTTTCCTTGTTGTTTATAACATTGTATAGACAATGTATAGATAAAAAAATCAAGATATTGACATTATTGATTCTATGTGAATAAATAAAGGTGCATTTCTAGTTTCAACGTTGTTCTTATTCAGATATTCAAAAAGTATTTTCTGCGTGCAAAATTAGGCTACCACGTTAAAAATGGGAAAACTTTAACAGTTTGTAAATGGAGCCACATTGAGTAGCCTATCCCAAATCCTAGGCTTTAAAAATGAAGATGCGAAAGGAAACGGAAAGTTTGTTAAGAACCAGAATCTATTGATATTGCGATATCTGTAATACTTATTGAGTTATAGGCATGTACACTTTGGAAAAAGAATTTTCTAGGCGTTCAGACAGTTACGTTCTATGTTATTGTTTTGATAAAGGGAAACAACATTTCTAGTTTAAATTTTATTTGTTCTTCAGACATTTCTTTTCAAAAGGAAAAACAATATTATTTGTATGCAAAGTGACCCACATATGGTTTTTAACCACTGAAAATGTGTACAATTTAACAATTTTCTCACGAAACCACACTGAGATTCCCATATTTCTAGATCTGAATCGTAGGATCTTGAGTTTGTTAAAAAAACAGAATCTATAAAATGTTAAGATATCTTTTATATACTTTTGAGTTATAAGCATGCAAACTTAAGGTGGGAAAATGCAAAAAGAGCTTTTCCCATTATTGGACTGTCACCATTGCCGTGTAATGCGACAAAGGATTGCTAAAGTCATCTGATTAAAATTAATGATGCTGACATTTTTCTAAAGGCATTTCCTCCAATCACAATGATAACAATGGTCTCTATGATCATCACTTAGCTCACAATGTTTTTGGGAAATGCTGCCCTGGTCGTTTCAAACCTCTTCCATTTATGAATTATTGAGCCCCGGGCCCGTCTGTGCTCATGTGAACTCTTTACCTAAGTTTTTTTTGTAGTTTCTGAACTGTGCAGGTAGTCCCTTTGACCTCATAATTGACCACATGGTTTTTGCTCTGTAATGATTTTTCAGCGGTGACTTGTATAGGCAGGTGTGTGTTTTTCCAAATCATGTCAAGTAATTCAATTTGTCACCAGTTAACTGGACAAAATAAGTGCCACAAGAAAGGGTATGAATACTTTTGCAAGGAACTATAAGAGTGTTCACGATAAAGAAATGGAAAATGTTTTAAAAAGAAGGAAAATCTAGTTTAAAACACACGCGGCAAGTTCTTAGAAATGCATGCTTTGAATTAATTTTGGTTTCATGTGCTTTTGAAAAGTAATGATTCATGTATAATCATGCAGAAATGAAAAACATTGAGGAGTTACAGTATGTGTATGTGTTGACCCATACACATGAAGAACTAGGCTAAGTGAAGGACATCGTGTTAATGAGCTTGCGTAATACATGTACTCCTCTCTCCATTCATACGGTCTATTCTCCCCACTCTCTCTCCAGCTATGTCCTGCTTCACTCGTCACGTAAGACTTTCAGTAATGTGAAAGTGAGCATCTCAGCACAATGGACACCGTCAGGATTGCAGCAGAACGGCAGTGCTGTAGCTTTGTCTCCTGGAGTGGTACGCATATAATACATACTTCCCAATTTCTCTTACTTGTTTCATTTCCCAATTTTTTTTAAATTATTTCTTTCTATATAAAGGAGCAACATTTTCCCTAGCCTGATAGATAATGATGTTTGTAATGAGCATTTCCAGTAATTTTGTTGTCGAAATAAAAAACTCTACATTCAATAAAAGAATGTTACTGAACTCGAAAATTTAAATCTTAATTCAATAAAAAATATTAAAACAGAAAATCAGAAGAAGAAAAAAAAACTTTTGAGATGTAGATTGCAGCCATTAGTGTAATGCACATAAACTGTATAAGGTCTTTCACATTTGTTATGGTTTAACATAGTCTTATTCAAAATCAAGTAGTCCATGTCTTATCTGTTAACTTCACTGCGTGCTTTGGAGAAAATGTGCTCTGCCAGGTGAGGTAGGGATGAGAGAAAAACTGAATTTGTCCTCACAACACTGCATTGATGCTTGTCTTTTCAATGCCTCACAGTACTGTATCAATATTATATTTCACATGAATACTTTTGTGAAAAAGGCGATGAATCTTTAAGTCTGTGAAAGCTCAACACACTTTCACACTTAAGCATTAAGTCAGTACACACTTTGGCAAAAATACAAACTAACATTCTCACAACTTGCAATATAGGCTAGTTGTACAAAGCACTGAAGTCCAATGCAGACTTTTCAGTTGTTAATATTCATTTATAATATGCTACTCACTTATTTTTTGTTTTTACATTTGTAGACATGGGAGGATAACAAACTGTTTGCTGATGCGGAGGAGGCCACTTTGTTTTTGGGTGCTCTGGACTCAATCTTTCTCTTCTCTTATGCTGTGGTAAGTTAAAAACAGAATGGGTGCAGCAGGCAGGTTTTGTGGGTTGGAGTTGGACAGTGTTATGAACAAATAAAGCTGCTGGTGCACCATATTGAACTATTAAATGCTACTGTGACAGTAGGGGTGTGTGATATTGACAAAAAATTAAATCTCAATTGTCTGAAATATTTGTCGTAATGAGTGAGTCACTCAGTGTGTTTACATGGACAGCAGGAATCTAATTAGTGACCTTATTCTTAATAAGACAATATTCTGATTAAGGTGTTTACATGAGTTGCTTTTAAAATATTCCTTTCATGTTCCCGTTTTACATGTTAGAACTTTTTTTTATTTTTTTATTACAGTTTTTCTCGATTGCTAAGACACATTTCTTGAAAGCTGATCCCCTTTTCTCTAAACTGTGAACACAAAACCCAATTTTCAAGCTACATTCACAAAACCTCAGACTCTTCTTGCAAAACCAAACTTTCACCTCAAAACAGTTCAATCTGTGCTCAAAACTGAACTGTTGTCAAATCGTGCCCCGAGTCAATCAAAATTAAAAACACTACAGAACAGTCACTATACACTACGTAGAAAAATAGAAAACACAATGCTCAGGACATGAAGCTGGAGAAATAAATGTTTATTGTTCACTGTAGGCTAAAATGCATGTTGCAAAAAAAAAAAAAAACACCTGTGCATTTAACACTTGTACAAAAAGACAAAACAGAAATCTTGTGCATTTACACGTAGCACTTGTAAAAACAAACAGAAATCTTATGTGTTTGCCACTTGTGTACAGTAAGCCCATGTAAAAATAAAGTACAAAAATATACAAATAAGTGCATTACTCAGCCACAGCATCATGTATCCGTACTGGGTCAGGCCACAGGACTTCATCCACATCACAGGCCACATTTTGTCTGGCCAAAATGTTTTGATTTACCGTTCATATACCTTCCACCGCCATGAGGAGAAGAATTCCTCAATGGGGTTTAGGAAAGGCGAGTACGGTGGAAGGCAAAGATTGATAAAACCTGGTTCAGTCTTTCAATTCTACAAAAAGAGAACATGGAGTTACAAAAAATAAACATGGAATACTAGGCCTACAAAGAGTTAGACCAACCTTCCATTACAATACTACAGTACATTGGTACAGTGATGTACTGAAACATATTTACTTACAGTAAACTGTGGTACAATAGCCTATATAGTATAGTCATACAGTAATTGCTGTCAACATTTACATACTGTAATGTCAAAAAAAGGTAATTATCTGTTCTCTTCTCTAAATCTTCGGATTATGGTGGACACAGTGAATCTACTGGTGTTTGGTTGTACCCTTTGTCCAGCCTCCCTCATGCTCATACCATGGACAAGAACATGGTCAATCACAGTAGCTCTGATTTCATCAGATATTACTGTTCTTTGTCTTCGCTGACCACCTCAACCTCCTCTCACACAAACTCTTCCTCTCAGATTTCTATCCATTGTAGGGCCTCACAAACCAGTCCTCTCTGAACTGGCTTACTGTATATGTTCCCTCACATCATTAGCCACAATCAATTTTGAGTTGTTGTGTTCAAGTGGTGACACATGTGCTTCAATTGTGTTTGACTTTTGTCACCTGTGCTCATCATTATGCAGCACGGGTGCATCACAATGAAAATGTGTTGGCAAGTTGTGTCTAAACAGGTGAAAAGTGCTTATGGTTTTGCCAAAAGAGTGATTGATTCAATCAGTGGGTTCAAGCAACTGAGCATTTGGTTCAGACAATAGGGTTTAGTGTTTTAGCAATTGAGAAAAACTGTAATGCCATGAACCGGAACAATATAATGAGACATAAGCATTCAAAGTAAAAATATAAAGTAGGCTAACTAAAGATAAAATAAAGCAGTGCCAGACCATCACATGCACCCTCTGCTTTTTCTTAATAAATGTTTTCCAGATGTACTTGTAACAATGATAAATCCATTAGTTCCTGCGTGTTCAAATGACCTTTACTTAATAGGCGCATTATTTCTTTGATAACAATATTATTTTTGTCTTTTAACTGAAGCAATCGATTTCCCCCATTGAATTTAGCTAGGTTCCTAATTTTGTATTTCATTATTTCCCAATGTTCTTCAGAAACATTTGTTATTTTAGCCTGAGACCAGTGCTTGTCAATTACATTTGATACCATCAGTTTAAAATTGTGATAATCTAATAACTTTTTATTCCATTTCCAATAACCCCTTTTTAATTTAAATTCAGCTGGACCGTGAATATTAATCAAGATTGATATACCCTTATGGTCAGTTAAGACTGACGGCTCCATAGAAACCATCTGGACACAGTGTTCCAGTTCATGTGATATTAAGAAAAAATCAATGCGTTTGGAATAATCTTTGTTGCTCCATGTATACATTCTTAGGTCTGGATTTTTGAGTTGCCAGATGTCAACTAAACCTACACGGGTCGGGTACATACATTTCTGATTTCACAACGAGTTTCATTGCTTCTTGATGGCCATCGATCCAAATCCTCATCAAATACACTATTGAAATCAGTTCCCTATAACAATTTTTGCTAAGGGAAATTTAGTTTTAATTCGTTTAAATCTAATTTCAACATTTGAGAAAAATGTTTCATTAAGCTGTCTATTATTGGTGGCATATGAATTCACAAGAGTGTAATGAGTTTGATCAATGTTAACATGCAATAATATCATTCTTCCCAAACTATCGATTTGGTGGCTAAGAACTTGTCCTTTCAGTGTCGCGACCCCTGTAGATCTAGTGCTGAAATGTGAGAACCATATGTCATTTCCCCATTGACTTCTTCAGAACTTTTCATCTTCCTTTCAAGCATTTCTTGCACAAAATAAAAATCGACACCCTTTCCTTTACAGTATAAAAATAAGGATTTCCTTTTCAAAAGATCACGTAAATCTCTGGTATTAATAAAAAAAAACTGAAATAGACATCAACGTTTACACGTGTCCTTTGAAAATGTAACAACCTATAAATACAAATGGTATACTTATAGTTGCATCTGAACAGAAAGGATGGTTTAGCAAACACATTTTTAAACGTAATCTACATTGTATAAGGTACCATTCCTAACATAACTTGTAACCTATACAGCCTACATAGGCTACTGCTTACTCAAAAGTAAGAAAGATACTTGCTCCAAGTACTCTACATTTCAGCTTCTGAAACATTAGGGAACTCGAACCTCTTGTAAGCCTTCTTACCTACAAAGTATGCTCTCTTTCCCTCTTTGCGTGCCTTTTCTACAAGAGGCCATAACTTGGTGCGTGCTTCTTTGCCTGCAGCGGTCAGATCCTCTTAAAAAACGGAGAAGCTTTCTTTGTAGATATTCATTTGCTTTGGTATTTTTACCAAGTCTCTTGCCGTCCTTGAAAGAAACCTAATGATCACACTACATCGATGGCACCAGGTCACAAAGGTGCACTCAGCTTCTGGAAGGATCTCTTTGCTTATTTCTTTCACAACGTCGTCTTCTGATCTCTCAGGGGCTCCATAAAGACAGTTCCATCGCCATCCATCTCAGCATCATTCAACTTCTGCTCCATCTCGTGAATCTTCTTTTCATATTCCACGCTCTGTGTTTTAAGACATGCACTTTCCTTCTTTATATCAGCAATGTCTTTATAACAGTTATCGAGTGACTTTTTGAGTTCTTCGATTTGTAGACAGTTTTGTTTGACTGCCATGTCATTTTAATCGGCTCTTTCGACGATTTTCGCCGTCAGAACGCGAATGATGTTCTCTTGCATCTCAGTCAAAGACAGTTCATTCACTCCATCATTCTTCGCTTTCTTTGGTGGACGTTTCACTGGAGTATTAGTGAGTATTAGTACACATTACAACTATAAGATCAGTGGAGATCTTTTTCTTTCGCAGATTCAGTCTCCATCTCCATAGAGTCCTACATCTTGCGCGATGCCCGTCGACCCAAGCGGCTAAGTACCGTTTGAACACAAACCTTTGTTAAAAGTGTCTCTACAAAATGCATAACTAGCAATACTAAGCAACCATACAATTTAAATCTTATTAGATTAAATGGAGCCTATGTTTCTGTCTCTGCTCAAAATATCACAGCCGCGCACGCTGCCATCTTGAGCGCCCCTCCACATGTTAGAACATAGATAGATTAATGGCACATGGCCATTACAGGTTTGGGTGTTTTATTTTTAAATTTACGAAAGCTTCAAGTGCAGTTAATTATTTGTTATTATGCTATACATGCAAATAGACGAGGGCTGACAAATTCTGAAGCCATGCTCTCTTGTTTGCCGTCGAACGGTTGACCACTGCCGTGTGTGTATGTGTCCTGTCGCAAAATGCGGCGAAAACTCCCACACGACTTAGGAGACTTGATTAAAGTGTGTGTACATGTCTATAATGCAACTAAAATAAGAATACTCCACATGTCTTAATTCGATTTGTGTTTACTTCGAGTTTGACTTTAGCCGGATTAGGTAATCAGAAATCCCGGTTTACATGGTCGTTTCTTAATCAGAGTATTATCTTAATCGGCTTAATATCGGAATATTGTTGTCCATGTAAACATGAGTCATTCATTCAAAAGCAAGTGACCGTCTTTATGAAAGGATCACTGAATCATTCACTCAAATGATTTGTTAAAAAATGCAGATTAATTCAGTAACAAAACACTGCTCCGTGCGTTCTAAACGCATTCTAATGCAGTGAAAGGATACACTAAATGCACACGCAGGACCCTGTCCCAGTGTATATTATATATTATAGGATTATTTCACATGTTTTTATTTATCACTCTTAATCAACATCAACTTTTATTTCTAATAGTATCTTTGAATTAAACAGTGTGATATCATCTATATCGACTTTATATTGGCATCGGCCATCAAAAAATCCTTATCAGTCGTGCACTAGCATATCCAAGCAGTTTTTGTTTGGTTTTTGAAAAGTGAGTGAGACTTGATAATGTCAAATCGCATATAAAACAATAATTGTGATATTGTCGCAGAGGATCGCACACACAGTGACAGTGATTTGTTTGGTTTTCTTTCAGGGTTTGTATGTCAGCGGGGTGATGGGTGATCGGTTCAACCTCCGCTATGTTCTGTCATTCGGTTTATGTGGATCAGCAATCACGGTTGGTATTCTGTAATTAGAGCTGTGAATCAATTCAAATATTTAATTGTGATTCATCTAATATTTTATTAAGTTTAGCTGAATGCATTAGGTATAAAGCAAAGAAAACCTCTTGGTTATGTTTGGAGCCCTTGTTCCCTGAAGAGCTAGTAGCTGGTGCTATGGAAACACCCTCCAGGTGGGACAATTGCTTGAATTGATATAGAATCAATGCGCCAATGTGCAACAGTTGGATTCCGGAGGTAAAATTTCCATACAGCCAATGAGAAAATCGTGTCTCACACCTGGTTGGTGTTCCCATAACGTCGGCTACTGACACAGTGTCGAGCGAACCTATGAAAGGGAACAAAAATGAATGTCTTTATTTAATTACATTCACCCTCTCTTCTCTTTAGGAATTTATTTTTGGCACTTTGACAGAATGGCTTCACTTTTATAATGTGTACTTTTATTGCGTTTTGTGGGTGATAAATGGACTGCTGCAATCTACAGTTTGGCCATGTGTGGTCGCCATCATGGGCAACTGGTTTGGGAAATCTGGGTAGGTGTCAGTATTTCACCTCATCCTGTAATACACACACATGATTCCAGAAGTCCTGATTATTTAAAAAAAAATTGTATGCATGACTTCAGACTTTCATGCAAACATGCAGAATTTCTATGCAAAAATATCTGCAACTTATCCTTGATCTAGTTTAATTAGGTGCTAAATGCTTTGAAATTACACTGTGCTGTGTGTTTTTATGCCAGTGCAAACTTGCCTCTTTTCTTAGGCTTATTAAATGCACTTTTAGCTGTTTTGTACAATTTATGTAGTAAATTGGGTGATAAAACAATGAAGATAGCATGTGCCAACCCTGGTGTAGTTGCAAAATTCAATTATCTGTCAAATTATGACTTTGAATTGTCATGATATAGAGTGTTTATACAGATGATGCACATTACACATTAACAACTGATGCAGGTGCACAAAAAAAATATACACCCAATATCAAAACAAAATCGCCATTGTGCATGTGCACCCGTAATTACACCATGATATAGTCGTTACATGACATGGCATTCTTGCACACATGGTGGGACACATGATCAATCATTTATATCACCAACATACCTAATGTGTACGTTTTTCTTTGAGAGAAACCGTATGTTTTGATTTCAAGGAATTCACAGACATGTAACAGTACTGTATGTTTCCTTATGGCAGTAATTTTGCTTATACATTAGTCATATCTTTTGTCTGCCAGCCGAGGCTTTGTGTTTGGACTGTGGAGTGCATGTGCATCCGTGGGGAATATTCTGGGTGCTTTTCTTGCCTCCAGTGTCCTGAAGTACGGCTATGAGGTAAGAACACAGTACGTTACTTCATTTTAGATCACGTCAATTAATGTTCCCATGAGGAAAACAGCTTAGTTAACATGCTAAATAACACCTTAATGTAAATGGCAAAATGTAAAAAGATTTCTGTGAAAGTGAATCTATATTATATTGGATTATATTATATTATATTAACATTCATAAATGTTTGTGTGAGGGTTATGCTTAGAGGAGGGGATCATTAGCTGTGTATACAAACAATATAGATCCTCTAATAAATAAATGTTCATAGATATAGTCTTGATAAGTGTGTTTTTGAATGTGTGTATGTGTGTTTCAGTATGCTTTCCTCGTGACATCAGTGGTGCAGTTTGCGGGTGGTGTGGTGGTGTTTTTTGGCCTGCTCACATCCCCAAAAGAAATTGGTAAGTTCATTATGGACGCTGCCAATTCTTTGCTTCTCAGTGTTTTAGTTTATCAATGCCTCTTTTATTTCTTACATCCATGTACAGTTAAAGGAGTAGTTCACTTCAGAATGATAATTTCCTGACAATTTACTCACCCGCACATCATCCAAGATATTCATGTCTTTCTTTCTTCAGTCGAAAAGAAATGAAGGTTTTTGAGGAAAACATTCCAGGATTTTTTTCAGTATAGTGAACTTCAACGTGAACCAACAGTTTGAAGGTCCAAATTGCCGGTTTAGTGCAGCTTCAAAGGCTCTACACGATCCCAGCCGAGGAATAAAGGTCTCATCTAGCGAAACGATCTGTCATTAAAAAAAACACACATTTATATACTTTTTAACCACAAATGCTTGTCTCGCACTAGCTGTGATGAGACACACATTACGTAATTACGTTTAAAGGTCACGCTTGACGTAGGCGGAAGTACAGACATAGTGTTTACAAAGCGAACGAGCAAAGACTAATTTGCCCTTTACAAAAAAAAAAAAAGGTAAAACAACGATGTCGGACAATTTTGAAGTTGGAGGAGAAAATTAGATGAAGTTTTTCGCCCTACCCTACATTTCCCGCCACGTCATATATATACTGTATATATATTTTTTTGTTTTGAAAATGCTGATGGTTTGGCTAAATAAGATCCTCATTCCTCGGCTGGGATCGTGTAGAGCCTTTGAAACTGCATTTAAACTGCAATTTGGACCCCATTGAAGTCCACTATATGGAGAAAACTACTCCTTTAAGGCCATTTCACACGTACTGTACAAAAATGTTTTGTATGTAAATTCATTCTGATTTTCTCATGTGCAAAAAATGTTAGACAGACTGAATGAAAGTGCAAATTCACTGGTTACCTCAGCTACTCTGCCACACAAAGCACTTGTCACAGATATAAAAGGAAGTCACACAATTTTTACATGTTCTCAAATAGCCTTTCAGATTTTTGTATTTACAGTGGTGAAAACCATGGAGCATCAATGCTCACTGTTCTCTTAATGGAAATTCTGATGCGTGAAACTGACTGTTTATTTGTCTTTAATATTTTTAACTTTATATGAGTTAAGCTAATAGTTTTTGCTATGTTGTTGAATTGGAATGGAGAATTGTGAAATTTCACTGGTATCTAATATTTTGGTGTCGTAAAAACCTTATTCATTCAAATATAAGTTAACATTGGTCAGAAACAATGTAAACATGTTTTTTTTTTAGTGGCGGGGCCACCAGAAAAAAAATCTTAGCGTTGATCCCACAAATGGGCCCCTGTAATATTGAACTTGATGTAAAAAAGTGTTCTCATCTGTTGGTCTCTTTTTAAGGACTAAGTGACCCCTCTGAGACAAGTCTGAGATCAGTGACAAGAGATTCAGACAGTCAGCGTCCTCTGATGAGTGATGATGAAGATGAGTTATGTGAGGAAAACTCCTCCATTCAGCAGCAGGAAGAGAAACCTGAACCACAGCCCAAAGCCATCGGCTTCCTACAGGCCTTCTGCCTGCCTGGAGTCCTTCCCGTCAGTGTCCATTTAAACACTTCCTTACTTATCCTTATCCATTATTGTCCACTAGATTTGAAATGTATTTATTGTCTGTCTCTTGCAGTATTCCCTGGCTTATGCATGTCTGAAGCTGGTCAACTACTCTTTCTTCTTCTGGCTGCCATTTTATCTCAGCAATAACTTCGGCTGGAAGGAAGTTCAGGCCGACCGACTATCTGTGTGGTATGATGTGGGAGGAATTGTTGGTGAGTTTGGTAACCAGACGTTACCAATCAAATTTATGCGTTCTCTGATCACTCTGAACGACATCATGAAGAAACATGAAGAAACGACATCACACCGAATTGAAAGATGTTTGCTGTTACCATTGTTTATCTCATCATTGGAATTACTGAGAAACTGGCAAAAATCTAAAAACTCTTGGTTAATGACCGGTGATGGTAAACACAAAATGAAAAATGCACATCTTAGTAACATAGTAACACACTGATCTGATAGAACCCGTGGAAGTGTCTGTTGGTGTCTTTCGGGGCGGTATGGATTGGCCTTTACATATCCACTAAATTATGTAAATGTCAACCTGAACTAAATAACAAGCTAGTCAGATTGTGTGAGTCATGTCGTGAACAGCTCTTTCCGTAAATGCACTAAAGAACACAGACAATGTAGAATGTACACTATTGTAATTGACACAGCGATGAAAGTAAATGGTTTAGGGAAGCAGACACATGTGTTAGGAGATAGAAATAAGAGAAGATAAGTTGCATATTGTTGCTGTTGGGCGGAAACGTCTTATTTCTATATTTCATTAATCATTGCTATTGAATGATCAACCTTTACTTTTGTTTGTGGTTTTTGCAAATATTTAACCACTATATTTTGCAAATATTTTATCACTGAGGATGTGTCTCAGTGCATCTGCATGATGTATCCTTTACATTCACATCTGACTCAGTCAGTGACTCCCAGGGATAGACTGGGTGGCAACCAAGGACAGTTTGGTGACAACTGGAAAGGCAGTTGGCAGCCGGGAAGACGGCACCCGGGACGGGAAGGGCCAGCAACCCAACCTGAATCTTCCGTGAGGGAGAAACCAAAATTGCTACGGAAAAACCTTTTGAGAGATATCCCCAGGGGAGCCCGAGAGGGGGGGGGGGAATGAGAACCCCAATAGGACGGATCTAATGTTATCGACCCAGGCAAACGGAAATTTGACAATGCAAGCAAGATGCATCTGCAGAAAGGTATGCAAGAAGCTGCACGGCCTGAAAATACATCAGGCAAGGATGAAATGCACAGAGCAGGAGAATGCACTGCAGCGCATAGAATCTGATCCTGGTGAGACGCAGGAGGAGCCCGGCCAGGATTCACCCCACAGAGCCCAGTCCCTCCAAGCAGTAGAGCCCTCCAATCCCTGCAGAATAATCCCACAGAAGCAGATCAAGTGGCCAAACCATGTGGTCGCAGTTTGACATCGATGTTAGCAAGATCCTTAAAGCTACAGCTAAGGGGGAAGTGGACAGCCGTCTAGAGACCATGACGGCAATTATAGTCAGCTACGCGGCTGAGAGATATGGCTATGTTGAGAATGGAAATGCCAAGCCCTTCTACGCTTGGAACCGTAGAGTCACACAGATACATCAACTGCGTCAGGAGGAGCTCCGAGGGCTTAAACAACAGTATAAGGTGGCTAGAGAAGAAGAAAAGCAACCACTCGATGAGCTTAAGGCAAGGAAAGAGCGAGGAAGCGTGCTGCCTTTATTTCCAACCCCTTTTCCTTCACTAAGGAAGGAAGCCATCAGGAAGTGCGTTATTTCCAACCCCTTTTCCTTCACTAAGGAAGGAAGCCATCAGGAAGTGCGTTGTAGTCTCCCTGAGGGGGAAATTTGATTCATTCATTGCTATAGGAGAGGAAGAATTTTGCAAACTCGTCAAATCATCTAAATCGACAACGTGCATGTTAGACCCTATTCCAACTAAGCTGCTGAAAGAGATGCTTCCAGATGTCATAGATCCTCTTCTTAATATCATTAATTCATCTTTGTCTCTAGGATACGTACCAAAAACCTTTAAGCTAGCTATGATTAAACCGCTTGTTAAAAAACAGCAACTTGATCCTACAAAACTAGTCAATTACAGGCCGATCTCTAATCTGCCATTTCTGTCAAAGATATTAGAAAAAGCAGTATCCTCACAATTGTGTTCCTTTCTTGAAAGAAATTATATCTGCAAGGATTTTCAGTCCGGATTTAGACCGTACCATAGTACCGAGACAGCTCTCGTTAGAGTCACAAATGATTTGCTCTTATCATCCGATCGTGGTTGTATCTCTCTATTAGTATTACTTGATCTTAGTGCTGCATTTGACACCATTGACCACAACATCCTTTTAAATAGACTCAAACATTATGTTGGCATTAGTGGAATTGCACTAGCATGGTTTAAATCATACTTATCTGACCGTTATCAGTTTGTAGCAGTAAATGAAGAGATGTCTTATCGATCACAAGTTCAGTATGGTGTACCACAAGGCTCAGTACTAGGACCGCTGCTGTTCACTCTGTATATGCTACCATTAGGAGATATCATTAGGAAACATGGAATTAGCTTTCACTGTTATGCCGACGATACTCAGCTGTATATTTCTTCAAAACCTAACGAAACCTACCAATTCACAAAATTAACGGAATGCATAGCTGATATAAAAAATGGGATGACTAGTAATTTCCTACTACTAAATTCAGAAAAAACAGAGAATCTAATTATTGGACAAAAAACTTCCACACGTAATAACCTAGAGTACTGTCTAACACTTGATGGCTGCTCTGTTAAGTCTTCGTCGTCGCTTAGGAACCTGGGTGTGCTCTTTGATACCAATCTTTCACAGGGTACCCGCGGGTCCTTAAAAAGTCTTGAAACGTCTTAAATAAAAATTATAATTTTTAAGGTCTGAAAATGTCTTGAATTCGGGAATTTTCGATAAGGAGGTCTTAAATTTCATGTGGGACCTTAAATTTCATGTCCGACTCGTCATCCGCTTTTCTTTTTTTTAACCGCATTTTGACCAGCGCGCCATTTGGGGGCAGCACTTTGATCTATGTGGGTGCAATCATTCCATATGTGACATACGAGTAAGTGATTGATGAATGCGTTGCGTTGATGGTTCGCCACCACAGCATTTTGGTTAAAGCGAAAGCACAAGCATGGGCAAATGTGTGTTTAATGACAATTGGTTGGAGGACGAAAAGTATCGGGGGTGGCTGAAGAAAACAGCCAGTAATCATGAAGCGAGGTGTGCTTTATGTAAAAAGACGATACAGCTGGGGACAATGGGCCACATAGCGCTCGATTCACACATGAAAGCAGAGAAGCACAAGAAGTATGTGTCGTCGCAGGCAAGTAGTTTGCCCATAAGCATGTTCTCATCTTCTTCTGTTAGCACTTCGACCTCTCAGCCTTCCACAAGGCCGTCCACTTCGTCAAGCAATGCCTTCGGTAGCTTTGCGAATGTAGCTACACTTAAGGCCGAAATACTATGGGTATTTCAAACCGTAAGCCGCCACCACTCGTACAACTCAAACGAGGACATCCACCTAGTTTTTCAAGCAATGTTCCCTGACTCAGAGTGTGCGAGTACGTTTACATGTGGAAAGGACAAAACCGCATATTTGGCACGATTTGGTGTTGCCCCATACCTAAAGAAGGAACTAATTTCACGGGCAAACAAGGACGCTTTCATAATAATGTTCGATGAGTCCATGAACACAACAACTAAAACTAAACAGTTGGACTTGCACGTCAGACATTGGTCAACCGACGAGACCGGCACCCCGATTGTCAGGTCTCGTTATCTTGGTTCTCAGTTTTTGGGCCACTCAACGGCAGAAGACTTGCTGGAGCATTTTAAGGTAATACTCTTTAAGTTACATTTAAAATGCTTTGAATATGTTAAAATTATTTGTGTTTTCATGTTATATCCTAATGAATATTTGGGACAATATATCGATGCTTGGATCGATTCTAATTTTTTTCTGAATGCATTCTAATTTTTTTCTGAATGCATCACGAATTGTTTCTGACTGTGCTTAGTTTTTGCAGATGCGCTCTAGGCTAGTTTTTAACCGCACACTCAAATGCTCACGAAGAAGAGCGTTCGTGCGTTCGGCTGAGTGAGAATACTTGATCATGCTTTTATGACACGAGATTAATGTAAACAGCCCACTGCAAACACGCTTTGTACTTCACTTCAACCTTTTCAAACTTTATGAATTATTATTTTAAGTAGGTTCAAGTGGTGTGTGTAAGGCATTGGAAGCCAGCAGATTACGGCTGTTTCTAAAGCACGCAGTGCCACCTGCTGTTAAAAACTAAACTCAGAATCGATTCGAGAGAGAATTGCGATGCATTCATTAAAATTGGAATCTATCCAGAATAATTTCTCGATTCACGATGCATCGATATATTGTCCCAGCCAATCAGTAAAAAAAAATGTTGTGGGTGGGTGACATCTAGGAAGGAAGGCAGTGCTGTAAATAACTTTATTGTATAAAGCATTCAATATGCTTTATGCTTAATGCATATTTTTTATGTGAAAAGTCATGAATTAAAGTCAATTGAATTAAATAACAATGTAGGCCAGTTCATAATTAGACTCCAAATATCTGTTTTGTTCTTCTCAATTTTAAGTTAACAATTTTGACATTGAACCATATCACATAGGCCCAATTTGCAAGCATTCACTAATGGCTTAAGATGTGTTTCTCAAACTTTTTTTCAAACCAAGTTTGGCCAATTTAAACAAAAACAATCTTGACATATTTGGCTTAATGATCATTCCTAAATGCATACAAAAATAAAGTCCATTTTAGTTTTCTGAAACCATGGCTAACTTCACCTGCTAATAATGTGCATGATTAGAAAACAAGTAATGAAAGTGAATTTTTGTTGTTGACTTTTGCTCACAGACCTCTTTGGTAATCTGGCATACAACCATCCCCCAGACCACAGTTTGAGAATCACTACTTTAGTCTAGACAAACCATCTAATCTGAGTGAAAATGAATGAAAGCGTGATTATTCTTGAGGTGTACTTTGTTTATATTTTATTTTTTAATAATTTCAGGAGGGCACCAAGGAACTTAATTTAAGGAACATGATCTCTGTGTCAATGGATGGACCCGCAGTAAATTGGAAATTCATGGATCTCCTACAACTGGAACATGGAGAACAGTTTGGGGGGATTCAACTCCAAGTGGTAGGAAGCTGTGGTATCCACACCCTACACAATTCATTTAAAGGTGGATTTGAGGTGTGGCATGTAGAAAAGGTGCTAAGATCTCTCCACTATCTCTTCAATAATGCCCCAGCAAGAAGAGAGGATTTCACATCTGCAACACTGTCAACCACATTCCCCTTATCCTTCTGTGGCCATCGTTGGCTTGAAAATGTGCCTGCTGCAGAGAGGGCCATTGAAATTTGGCCCTCTATTGAGAAGTTTGTTGACCAAGTGTCAACAAAGAAGGTGAAGAACCCAGGGAATGCATCATTCGACACCCTCTCTGATGCAAGAAAGGATCCTCTCATATGTGCCAAACTCCACTTCTTTGTGTTCATAGCAAGAGCCTTTCAACCATTTCTGGAAAAATATCAAAAAGATGCTCCCATGATTCCCTTCCTGTGGAAAGACTTGGAGGATTTGATAAGGGTAATTATTTGTCATAATGCACAACACCTTTAATACACAGAAATTCACTGATCTAACTCAAATATATATTTTTATTTTACTAGAGCCTTCTCAAACGATTCATCAAGCGCGATGCGTTGCCCACGAGTCCATATAAGCTGGTGAGGCTCGATGTCACAGACCAGAAGCTTTGGCTTGGCACAAAAGATGTTGACATTGGCATGGGTGCAGCAGCTGTTATTAAGGTGGGTATATTCAGTTTCATCAAAGTAGTTCACAATGACATGTAGATGTCAACATTAGTGTGTGTGTGTGTGCGTGTTCTGAAAAGGGGTGCCATTAATCTCAGTGTATTATGCTTAATTATTGCAGACTATGTAGAGAGGGACAGAAATGTTGTATATTTGACAAACCAATGTTTTTTTTCTGTCAGGGACTGTCAGGGGCCAAGGGCAGGGTAAGCGAGCTTGGTGTGCTGCAGTTTAAAAAAGAATGCCAGGGTGCGCTTTCAAAAATATGCAAGAAGGCACTGGATAAGTGCCCTCTAAAATATGCCACTGTCCATAACATGATGTGTCTGGACCCAAGAAAAATGTATTCCAGCCCTGACGAATGCCTGGAGAAACTGAAACGCCTCATTGAGAAGTTTGTGCTGGACAAACAGTTGACAGGCGGGATATCTTCTGGTAAATTATAGGATAAGAATAGAATGGCACTCACTGTTTACACACTTCCTACCATTTGTATCAGTCAAGACCAATACCTATAACATAACCTGTAACATAAAAGTCAACATGTATTCTCATTTCTGTGTACATATTTGATACTGTGTACATATTTGGTAGAGGTAAAGTTTGTCTACTATTTAAACAGGCCATTCCACACAAAAAAACGACACTTTCTTATTTATTTTTTGCGTTTATTTTTATTTTTAAATAGGGCAGGTTGGCATGACTTGAGTGCAAACCAATGAGCTGCAGAACCCAGGCATCTTAGTAAAAATATTAGTCATGGAAGTAAATTTATGAAATCAGTGTGGATTTGGGCTCTTTAGAACGCGACTTTGCCTTTTATGTTGTAATGCAAATTTGTTTATTCACACTGGCTCTCCTTTGTGCATAATTACAGGTGATGTGATTTCTCAACAGTTTGAGAAGGCTCTTTCCAATGAGGCCAAATCGCTGGAATTTGCAAACTTCCAGCCGTCAGTGTCCAGGGTTGACACATTCCTGTCTCAGAATCTCAGTTCTTACACTGATCTGTGGAACTTCTGCAAGAAGTTACTACTCCTCTCACATGGACAAGCTGAAGTGGAGCGGGGCTTCTCCGTCAACAAAGAAGTGGAGACGTGCAACATGTCTGAGGAGACAGTTGTTATTCAAAGGCTCATCTGTGATCAAGTGAAAGTTTGTGGGGGGGTGACACAAGTGCCTCTTTCAAAAGAGCTAATCAGTCACTGTGCCTCAGCACGGAGCCGTTACCGGGCGCACTTGGAAGAGGAAAAAAAGAAGAGAGAGACAGAAGAAAACTCCAAGAAAAGAAAGTATGTCGAAGAGGATCTGAAAGAGCTAAAGCAAAAGAAAAAATCAATTCGAGAAATTTGCACATCTTTGGAGAAAGATGCAGATAGAATGGCAGAGCAAGCCGAAAATTCAGGTGGTAGTAAAATGGCCACATTGATCACAGAATCCAATTCTTTGAGGAGACGAGCTAAAGATAAACACAAAGAACTAATTGAGTTGGATGCAGAAATTGAAAACAAGATTGTAGAATTGACAAAACTGTCATAGGCATTGAGTTTGAGTACTTAAAAGTTGAAGGTTTACATGTACCTTTGGTAATTTATTTGGATTATTTGCAAAATAATTTCAGTTCCTTTTTTGTTTGATGAGCACTGTGGCTTCATAGGGATGTCCGAAGCCGTTTCTCTATTATTTGACATCCCATGTAAGCATGACTATTTTCATGCTATTCTGTTTGTATTCTGTTATACATGTATATCTTCTTTGGATTGCCAGGTTGGCATTAATCCCATTGTTGACCATATTGGAAGTTTGACATCTTCACAGCACTGAAAGTAGTAGCTGAACAAAGCACTTTTAAATAAATGTCTGATCCTGATCTTTCCTTCAATTGTCCGACTGGATCTTCATTCATTAGGTCTATGCAAAGATTATTGAATGTGCTTGCATTCATCCCACCTCAAGGCTTTTGGCAGCCACATTTACCCATCATTTAGAGAAAGTATGTTGAATACTTTTGTGTATTTGTGGGCTTTTGTAATGTCCTGGGGCTGTCTTCCATGTCTTTTTTTTTGTCGTGGTAAAGTCTTAAATTTTCCTTTTAGAGGACTTAAAAAGGTCTTAAAAGTTATTAAATTTGCTGTTAAAAAATGTGCAGATACCCTGTTTCATTTGAAAGTCATGTGTCTAGTATCTGTAAAACCGCTTTCTTCCATCTTAAAAATATATCTAAATTACGTCATATGCTCTCAATGAATAATGCAGAACAATTAGTTCATGCGTTTATTACCTCAAGGCTAGATTATTGTAATGCTCTACTGGGTGGTTGCCCTGCACGCTTAAACAAACTACAGCTAGTTCAAAACTCAGCAGCTCGAGTTCTTACTAGAACCAGGAAGTATGACCATATTAGCCCCGTTCTGTCAACACTGCATTGGCTGCCTATTAAACATCGTATACATTTTAAAATATTGCTGATCACTTACAAAGCACTAAATGGTTTAGCTCCGCAGTACTTGAGCGAGCTCTTAACGCATTATAGTCCTTCACGTCTACTGCGATCTCAAAATTCCGGCCAGTTAATAATACCTAGAATATCAAAATCGACTGCTGGCGGTAGATCCTTTTCCTACTTAACACCAAAACTTTGGAACAGTCTTCCTACCATTGTCCGGGAAGCAGACACACTCTGTCAGTTCAAATCTAGACTAAAAACACATCTCTTCGGCCTAGCATACACATAACACATTATAGACTTATATAATTCAATGTTAGGCTGCGTAGTTTAGAACAGCCGGGACCGGGAACACTTCCCGTAAATCCTGATGTACTTGGTACATAAGAAGGATGGCGTCTACGCTAATATTAGTCTCTCTGTCTATCCCGAGGTTTACCGCTGTCCAACGGAACCAGGCCGTATCCAGATCTGATGAAGGACCAGCGCCAGGACACGACGACGACGCTGACCTGAAGTGTCAACCAGTCTCTCCTCCTCTCCACTCCGACTTCAACCAACCGGAACTGGACAAATACTCTGATTCATTCTGAACTTCATACACTGTTCACTCATTGGCCAGAGGAGAACTGGCCCCGACTGAGCCTGGGTTCTCCCAAGGTTTTTTTCTCCATTCTGTCACCTGATGGAGTTTTGGTTCCTTGTCGCTGTTGCCTTGCCTTCTGGCTTGCTTAGTTGGGGACATTTAATATTCAACAATATTATAGATCTGCCTTAAAGGTGGACGATGATGAAATTGTTTTTTGTATTATTTTCATGTTATCACTGTGAAGCTGCTTTGATACAATCTGTATTGTAAAAAGCGCTATATAAATGACTAAGAAGCTTCTTGGTGACAAGCGCAGTGGCAGCCTCACATGCTCAACCGAGGAGGTGAACTCTTTTTTGCACAACACCTTGAGTGACCCAGATAGGGACCTGGAACGGGAACCACACACAGCCCTAATAACCCCACATCCTCCGACAGTTGAATTTGTCATGAACCTCTGAGCCCAGCTGGACAGAGGTTCAGGAGGTGGTGAAAAAAGCTAGATCAGCCTCCGCTCCAGGGCCTAGTGGAGTTCCATACACTGTGTGCAAGCGCTGCCCGCAACTCCTTCGGTACCTGTGGAAGAGTCTGAGGGTGAACTGGTGCAGGGGAAGAGTTGCCAAGCAGTGGAGATACGCAGAAGGTGTATGGATCCCCAAGGAAGAAAATTCAAAGAACATCAGTCAGTTTAGAGTCATCTCACTGCTAAGCGCCGAAGGCAAGCTATTCTTCAGTGTCTTGTCACGATGACTAACTGAGTACTACCTCTTGAAGAACAACTATATTGACACCTCTGTTCAGAAAGATGGAATCCCGGGAGTCCCTGGCTGTTTGGAACACACAGGAGTCATAACACAAATCATTAGGGAGGCTCGTGAAGGAAAAGGAGACCTTTCAATGTTATGGGTTGGACCTTGCTAATGCATATGGCTCCATGCCACACAATCTCATTGTGCTTGCCCTCCAGCGACATTATGTTCCCAGCAAAATCACGGAATTCATCCTGGATTATTATTGCAAGTTCAGGTTAAGAGCCACTACTGGGTCAGGTGCATCAGACTGGCATCGGTTAGAGAAAGGCATAATTACAGGTTGTACCATCTCAGTCATTCGCCCTTGCCATGAACATGATTGTGAAGTCGGCAGAGGTAGAGTGCAGAGGCCCTTTGATGAAATTGTGGATTGTGGATTGTGTGACATTCCTAAAATTCATGGGCGGGGATGCGGGCGGACAATTAACTCCTTGCGGGCGGGTAGTAGCGGATGAAAAATATGTGAAATATTTGTGTCTAAATTATCATTGCACATACGCAACAACGATATGACCTTTGGACCCATCACGTCACCACTGCGACAGTGCGACTTTCGTTGATGCTTCTCATAGCCTAGTTGGAGCGTTGCAGGAGACAGGAGTAGCTATGGATGATGTAAAAGTTCAAGCCACCCAAGGGATCCTTTCGATGTTTTGTTGTGGTGGAAGGAGCATGCGAAAACATTTCCCAACCTGGCAATGATTGCGCGGAATGTTCTCTCCATCCCAGCATCGAGCGCTGCGAGTGAGAGAGAGACTTTTCCACAGCTGGATTTGTTGTTCAAGAACGGAGAACGCAACTTAAACCTGGCACTGTGGACGATATCCTTTTCCTGCACAGTAACCTTAAGGGAAAGTAAATGCATAAGCTATTTTTTTTCTTGTTCTTTTTTTTTTTTCATAGGTCTATTTGCGCGTCTATTTGGCTATGCCTATCAGGTTCCATAGCCTATTTAGGTGCTGAACGATGTGATGTAGGCTACTTGAATGGCGCAAAACAAAGCGCACTTTAGCCTTTTTCACTAGCCCATTCATATTGTGATGTTGAGAGAGGTCCTGTCGAAACAACTGTCGAGGCCCTGGAGAGAAAGTGCCCTGAGCAGTGCTGCTTTGTACGGCACCAGCAATGTCATGCAAATCCCAATTAACAGCCTTTCTGAGGAGTTCATGGTGTCAAGAACACGGGAAGCATGGCAGTATAGAGAGTCCAGGGATCCAAAGGTGGCAGCAGCTGGCATACAGGTGCGAACAGGCAGGAAAATTGCTGGAGGTGGCTAAGTCACTGCAGAGGCAAAAAGCACTGGTGCGGAACATAGCAACAGGGCGTACAGGCTTTGGCTACTTCCCGGTAACAAGAGTTGACAATGGTCAAGGTAAAGAGCGTCAACACCTTGTTCAAGAGGAAGTGCGAGCAGGCATGGAGGAAGTCAGAGCTAGCAGGATGGTCGGAATGGGACAGCAAGGAGCTTGGACTAAATGTGAAAATGTTCGGCAATGTAAGATCACCTGGGCCGACATCTGGAAAGGAGACTTCCATCGTATCAGGTTCTTAGACCAAACTGTCTACAATGTCCTACCAAGTCCAGCAAACCTCCACATCTGGGGCAAAATTGAGACCTTTGTCCAGGAAGGGGATCCCTAGAGCACCTCCTTAGTAGCTGTCCAAAAGCCCTTGAAGATGGGCGCTATCGCTGGCGCCACGACCAGGTGCTTAAGGCAGTTGCTGAGAGCATTTGGACTGTCTCTGCTGCTAAAGAACAAATTTTTTGAATAAATAGAGCGTTTTCTTTACTCAAGAGACATAGCGATATAAAGGCTACTGTTTTATGTATTTGAGGAGCGGAGAAAAGTTGTTAGTGTAGCATTTGTCATTGAGTCATAGCCAATACTGTCTTCATACTGGAGTACAGCTACAATAAACTTTATAACCTTGTAAGTTCATGAAAACGTAATGCGATGCAGTTACACCCTCAGATGCGGCCATTCAAATGATGCCAAACGCAGTTCGACATTCACTGGTCAAAAACCTCCATTTGAGTTTGATTTTGGTCATATGTTAATAATATATATATTAAAAAACGACAAGTGTTTGACCATATATAAAGCCACAATATCAACTTTGACAACACTATTTAATTGTTTATAAAATACAGTGTGTCCCCCCCCCCTCCCATTTTCTTAAAAGCAGTATTTGTTCAAATATTTGGTTTAATTTTGAACTTTCTTCTCAACTAAAATGCTATTTTCTTTGACTAAAATTAGATACCATTTTAGTCTAAAATGAATAAAATATCACATGATTTTTTTTTTTTTAAATATACAGGATATTTTTTGTCAAAAGACACAAAAGGACTAAAAATGACAAATTAACAAGTGTCTAGGTACTACATCTGGTTCTGTGCTTCACTTTACACAGTTTAAAGATTTTGCTCATCTCTTCTAGGAGGAACAGTACAAGGCTTGATCTCCGATCTTTTGGGAAAGCGAGCTCCTGTGTTAGTAGTCAGTTTGCTGCTGGCCATGGGAGCATTAGTCGGATACAGCCGTAAGTTTAGAGAAGACTAAATCAAATTGTCTTGAGAATCTGAGTACCCTTCTTTCTTTTATTGCTTAATTCGAGAAATGACAGCTGAATAATTTTGTCACTTTTTTATTTCTTTCAATGCTTGCTCAGACTCTCCAAATGACCAGATAGTGAATGGAGCTCTTCTAGCAACAACAGGTGACACATTATAATATACTTAAGTCAACAGTTATTCCTCCTCCTTATATAAGGATTTATTAACATGATATATTTCGGTATTATTTTATTTCAGGTTTCCTTATTGGAGGCCCATCAAACATGATCAGTTCAGCAATCTCTGCAGATTTGGGCCGACAGGAGGCGCTGCAGAACAGTCAGCAGGCTCTGGCCACAGTCACAGGAATCGTGGACGGCACAGGCAGTTTTGGAGCTGCGGCGGGACAGGTAATGCATCTTCTAAAAGCATGCTTTTTAACCATTAACTTAGAGATGTCAAGTTTAAAAAAAAATTGTTTTAACCTTGCTGTATTCATGTGGCTCATGAAGTCCAGAATAATCTTTATGCTGCTTTAATAACTTGTACAAAACAAAATTAATCAATAATGTCATAGCCCTCTACTCATAATCCAATCAAATGTAAAATTAATAAATCAAGTCCTTTTTCCACTGTATTTTCTTTTTCATCCTGAAATATGTCGCTCTGCCAAAGTTAGTTCTAAGTGTGATGTTTATTTTGTGTTTCAAGACATTATTTTCATTATTATGGACCCTTTTCACATTTCCAGGGTTCTCTGAAGCAGAAGTCGTCATAGTTGGGTAAACTTCTATAGCGGTGAATGGGAGACGACAGCAAATATAATTGTTGTATTCCCGTTTGCTCCAATAGCAAAATGAAAAAAGTTTCCACGACTTTCCAAAAGAGAAAAAAATAAAATAGAGAGAAATTGATTACAGCAGTCAGAGGAGAAAAAGATGAGTGCCATCACTCCCTCAGCTGTTTTATTAGAAACACCCTCGCAGCAGCGTTAATTCGCTTTTGTCATTTACAGACAAGGTTGAATTATTATTAGAAAATAATGGACACCTAAGGTGGTAATGTGGCCACGACGCAAAGCGGATTATTTTCTAATAATTCAATGTCAATTATTCCGCTTATACTATGGTTACCACACCTCAAGACATTGTCCAAATGTGTTTAATTTCAAGTCCTTAAACCTGTTTTTGTCCTTAAAACGCTCTTGTGTGTAAGACTAATTTCTTAAGATCTCACCTCTCGCCTCCATTGCTGATTCCAAACCGTCATTGTAAAGCTAGTAACAGAGGCTTGAGCCACTCATAGCAGTCTAATGCAGTTATTAAAGAGAGCGAGATTAAGCGGGTGTGAATTACCTGAGTCTGCGCATCTCAACAGTGTTCAACACCAGCTTCTCTACAAATAGCAAAACTGTACGTTTATTGGCTTCAAGTACAGCGCCGTTATTATTATGTGTAGCTTTTAAGTTGCTAAACTATTTTATTTATAAAATCGTCAGAGCAGCACTGACAACACATTTCTGTCCAAGTGTGTGTTCTTACTGTATGTGTGTATTTGAATGGGAGAGAGAGTAGGAGAAACATGTGATTCCCAATACATAATAAAACGTTATTTTGTGACAAAATACATGAAATAAATTGCCGTTTTTATCCTTCTATATTTATTAGCTTGGTCAGTGTCATTGTGTGTTTTGGTTCTTAGGCTCTCAAGACCTTTGAAATAACTGAAATCTTTTTTCTTAAAAAAATAATAATATGAAAACCATATAGTAGGTACTAGATGATGACTGTGGAAATGTGTCATCAAAATCTGTGAAAAGGGTCCGTTATTGTTTTGTTTTTTGCTGCTAAAACTTGATGTATAAGTACTAATTTGTAAAGTGTCTCTGTCTTGTAGTACCTGGTGTCGCTTATTGAGAGCAAATTTGGATGGATGTGCGTCTTCTATTTCTTCATAGTCATGGTAGGTAATATTAATGCAACAGTCAAGCACTAAAGGCACATCTTTTCATTAGACTAAAAATGAGTCACTGTTCACTGAATAGTTTTTTTATTGTCAAATTAAAGGTGAAGTGTAATTTGTGTAATTAGCATCACCAGACTGAATCATTAAAACAGAAATGGACCAAGAATATGAATGACTCATCCTGCACCACACAGAATTGTGTCCAATCAAATGCTCTCTAGAATAAGAGCGTACCTCCCTTTAATACCATTTACCACTGACTAGAAAACAGAAAATCATGCTTCATAAAAGTAATGTAACTAAAACTTATGGGCTATACTTAAAAAAAACTAAAGGAAGGGTACAATCTCTTTACTGTGTCCAATCCAAACTTCCTGTTTCAATATGAAATACATCAACACAAGAAAGAAAACTGCTTATCAAACAATTTTAATGGATCTTTAAGCTTGTATACGATTTGAACACTGCGTAAATGAGCATGATCTTCTCCTTAAATGTGCCATCTACTCTAAAGTCTGTGCCATCTACCATCTACTCTAAAGTCAGTGTTCTGAAAGCTGACAAGAGCGGACACTTTAACATTTGTCTTTCTCTCGTCCACAGACCGGGTGCAGCGTGCTCTTCATCATTCCACTCCTCTTCCGTGAAATCTGCTCCTTATGCCGAGACAGTCAAGCTCGTACACATCAGCTCTGAGGTCATTCGGGTGACTTCTTTTGCCCGAATCTTCATTGAAAATCTGACATTTTGAAAAAACAGACTTGCTTTTGTAGCACCTCTTATTTAAGAATGTTTTGTTCTCGAAAACAGAAACCTCACATTTAGTCTACATCAAGGCATTGTTCAGACAGGCAGCAATTCTGTGTTTATTGTTCCTGTATTCTAGTCTGATCAGCAAGCAAGAATAAACCTATCTTCAAGTAATTTCATTTATGAAGACAGTGAATGTTGCTTAAGTACTGTGTATTGCTGTGCCTGTACTTTTTATTTTTATGTTTTCCATTTGTTTTTTAAATTCTAATTTTATTATTGTTAGAGGGCAGGACCCTCTTGAGTGACTCGTGGTGATTGTAGCCTGATTGACTTGTTGTATTGAATGGTTGCTTGAACTGAAGAAGTAGATTCATAGCATCATCATGGGGTTGTAATTTGTGTGTTAAATTTGCACAGATTTTTAAATTCACACTAAACAACACTCAGTTACACTTTAGTATCACATGTTAAGTGTATTATGGGATATTTAAATGTAACACTACAGCAATTTGATGTTTTGTTTCAACTATTGGAACCTGTACAGGTATTGCTCAAATATTTGAATTATGTGATCCATTGTTCCTGCACTTAATATTATTATTAAGTAATAATAAATTCAGGCAAACAACATGTCTTTATTGATTTAACAAATTAAGAGTCAATCATTGATTCAGTAAAGGACTGATTAACAGAGCTTGACTGTTTTCACTGAGCTGTATGTCAATGTTAACATATCAGTAAATGCACAAGCACTCTTATCATCTTGTCCTAAATTAGTTGTAATTTGTTTATCTTCTTTTTTCAATCAAGTGGCAATTGTTCAGTGGCAAACATTGTTGGCATCCAGTCAAACCTATCCCTAATGAAACAAAAATATATGGGAATATACTGAAAAATGTGATTACATAATACATTTCCATATATGGGAAACTGGTGCTTATATGTTTTTAATATACTGCAATATATGCATGGACCATGTATGGTTACATGTTCATACATACAGTCCTGGGCTTAGTTTCCCAAAAGCATTGTACGCCTAAGTTGATGGAATGTATTACAGAAGAAGAGAAATAAAGATAGAATACACCTGTTCAAAAGCACAATCCACATATACATTATAGACCCAAATTACATAAATTAGATCACTTTATACTGGTAGAGTTGAAGAATTGAAAATACCTGGAAACATATGGGACGCTTGATCAGAATAATATCCATTGCGCCAACCTCTTCCCACGTTACACAATGTGCACAAACCACTAGTTAGTTAGCTCAATGTGCGTCAGACAAAAGTCACATAAAACTCAATACACAACATATGTATAATCGATTCAGAAAACATTGCGTTTAATATTTAATGAACTTTAACCGAATGAACACTTTAAACATACCAGTATTAAAGCTGCAGTCAGTAGTTTTTCGTCTGTGTCGCCATCTCTGTTCGAAATCTGCAATTGAGGAGAATGTGCGGCTGTCAGTCGCGCCGGTGTGGATACTGTCATTCGGAATCACAGATTCTACTTTTTGGAAGTATGACCAACATAAGAATTTTCACCGGAAAATGTCATCTGAAGAAAGTAACATCCACTTTTGTTCTGACCAACTAAGGGAAAAAAGGCATTGCAGTAAATGCTCTGATTAAATCTAACGATCACGTCAAACCATGCAAATTAAACTGTGTTCTCAAATTGTTAATTTTAACAACATCAGCATTGCGTGGCTACATTTAATGCCCTTCCGATATTTATCCTTGTTTTCGCATGGGCCGGTTGCAGTCTTTTTTCTGTAGCCACTCTGAAGTCTTTTGCATTTTACAACGGGTGAATCTCCAGTTGTCACTCAAATTGCCATCAAATTGCTGTTATATCAAGTGTTGTGAGAAAAGGCTACAAATCTCCACCTCCAACATCCTCACGCAATATAGCCTATACTAGCCGTGACACCTTCTTTATGTGAGATGTGACGTAATGACGCAAAGACATGCTCAAATTTCCAACGGAAATCCACCAGTACCACTGGAATTAAAAACATTATTACAAGCTTACCATTTTGAATCGAAGTAAGGCAAGCATAGTTTTATTTATTTTGCATAATTTTGAACCCAAAAAAGTTACTGCAGCTTTAACTGGGAAGAGTGATAAGGAAACAACTGCGTCTTGCCTCGCCAGCACCCATTCGCGTTGAGCCATCTGAGGCTGACGTAACTCCCTTACTCCCCAAAGGCATAGCGCTATGCAACACTGATAAGCAACGATACACCTCAATTGATAGTTCCTAACCACAATAACATTGCATGACTCGTATAGGTATATAATACATAATGAAACCAAATGTCTTTAACTTCATAGGGAAATAGTTTTGGGAAGTTCATCATATAAGAATAAAATACAATTCATATTTCTCTCTTTCCAACTTACTACAGATATACAGCCCTTTAATACTTACCTTTAAAAATTAACCTTAGTGTTTTTTCTGCCTCCTGGCTAGCTCGCCAATTTTATATGTAACACTTGAAATGAGACTGTGATAAGTTTATGGTAAGTAACAGGTAGAAATGTTCCCTGGAGACTTCACCTAATCACAAGACCATCAGAAATGAACTATATACAGTATATATATATATATATAGTTGCCTTTGATGTGGACAAAGTCCTCAGGCCGAACCTAACACAAAGACATGACACTGAGGCCCAATGAATCTCTCACTGACTTTAATTTTTCAAAGACTTTGATTACGCTCAACTCTTTTGAGCGTATTGCTTTTCATGTAGAGTTTTCGTTTACCTTTAGGTATTTTGCATTTGGGCTACTGTGTAACAATCGGCCTTATTGGTAGATGTTACCTGAATTAAAATGGGGTCAGATTAAACTGTGTGAGGATGAGCGTGTTCAAGAAAGATGAGACAGGCAAGAGAAATAAGGTGAATGAATAAAGTGTATTTACAATATATTCACAAGGAACAACACAATCAAACTTAAAAAACGTAGGCTGTTAAAAGCCTAGAGTTCGATTGCATCATACCCTAATACAGTCCATAGGAATCCTAGTGTGTTGCTAGTCCGAAAGTGAATGCGAGAAATGTCCTCTTGTTTATATACAAAGTCCACGGAAAAGAAAATCCAAATTGTGCTGGAAAGGTTGGTCCACAAAGGTAACTCCTGTGACCTGCTGGTGATCTCCATACGGTCGTAGTGTGAGTTTGACATGCTGCCTCCTTCATACTGTCTATTGATAATTCAAAGACATACACGCACATAAAACAGACAAGTCAAATAAAATGGCTAAGACATATAAATCCATACAACTCAAATATATATAAAACTATCTTAATACACAGAGTGAATTAAAATGTGTGTCTTGTGTGACAGTGTCACAACTGTATTTTCAAAGTATGCAAGTGCTGAATATACAGACATTTAATACAATATTAAATACAATACTATACTTGCAGTACATGCAGCGAAATATTCACCTTTTTAACTTGTTCACTTACTTTTTTACATAATTGCAATTTTCTGTAACTAAATGCTCTGGATGCTGTGTTCTCCATTTTCTGATGTGTCTAATGAATGATCTGTAGTGTTTATACAACCCCATTTCCAGAAAAGTTGGGACATTTTGTTTAATGCAATAATATAAAGAATCTGTGATTAGTTAATTATCTTTGACCTTTATTTAACTGACAAAAGCACAAAGAAAAGATTTCCAATGGTTTCATTGATCAACTTAATTGTATTTTGTAAAGATAAACAAATTTGGATTTTGATGGCTGCAACACACTTTCCTTTTAATTACACTTTTTAATTGTTCGGGAACTGAGGATACTAACTTCTACAAGGGGAATTTTTAACCATCTGACCACAGCACACATTTCCACTGTCTTTTAGACCATGAGATGAGCTCGGGCCAAGAGAACTCAGCAGCATCTCTGCTTTGAATAGATGCATAGCTTTCTCCTTGCGTAACAGAGACTCAAGTGGCACTTCGTGATGCAGCAGCGGACTGTGTTAAGTGACAACGTTGTTCAAAATACTCCCGAGCCCATGTGACTGTATTTAACAGAGTAGCATTATGGTTTCTGAGGGCTTGAAGGTGACGGCTTCTTGTCTTGCCCTACACAGCCTGAGATTTCTCTGGATTACCTAATCTTTCACAGTATTATGAATGGGAGATGGTGAAAGGCCATAAATTGTTTGCAATCTTGCATTGAGAAATGTGATTTTTAAAAATTGTTTGATAATTCTCTCATGAAACTTGGCACAGAATGGTGAGCCATGACCCATTTATGCAAGTAAAGACTGAGATGCTCCGTTTATACCCAAGATAAGATACCCTCACTTATTGCCAACTCACCTGCTTGTGGGCGGTTACTAAACATATTCTATAATCTTTTAACTGTTTATTTTTTGGAGTTTGTTGCAGCCATCCAAATCAAAATGAGTTTATCTTTACAGAATACATTTGGTCAGTGAAAACATTGGAAATATTTTCTTTCTACTTTTGTCAGTTAAATAAAGGTTTAAGAAAATTAACAAATCGCAGATTCTTTATTTTATTGCACTTTACAAAATAGAATAGAATAGAATTCAACTTTATTGTCATTGCACATGTACAAAGCAACAAAGTACAAAGCAACGAAATGCAGTTTGCATCCATCCAGAAGTGCTTTAGCAAAATATAGCAGCATGATGTCTATACAATATTTACAGTAGTGCAGTTAAAAATCAGTGTAATATATATGGATAAATTATACAGTAATGATATAAAGGCAAGTGGCTGTAAGTGACGGTTCAGTCCATGTTATTTTCTCCATTGTGTGTATGTTCAGTTATAAGTGATTGTGAGTGGTTGTGAGTACGTGTATGTTCAGTCCATGAGTTTAATGAGTGAGATGTCAGGAGGCAGAATTCCGGAGTCTGACAGCTGTAGGAAAGAAGCTGTTCCGGTACCTGGTGGTCTTAGTCTGTAGGTTCCTGTAGCGCCTCCCAGAGGGCAGGAGGGTGAAGAGTCCGTATGCTGGGTGACTGGGGTCTTTAATGATTTTCCCAGCCCTTTTCAGACACCGCTTCCTGTAGATGTCCTCTATGGAAGGTAGTGGTGCTCCGGTGATGCGCTGGGCTGCTTTCACCACCCTCTGTAACGCCTTCCGGTCCGAGGCAGAGCAGCTCCCGTACCAGACTGTTATACAGTTGGTCAGGATGCTCTCAATTGTACAGCGGTGGAAGTTCACCAGGATGTCTGAGGACAGGTGGTTCTTCCTCAGAGTCCTCAGAAAAAAGAGGCGCTGGTGAGCCTTCTTGACCAGCTTAGAACAGCTGGTCGTCCAGGTGAGATCCTCGGAGATGTGGACTCCCAGGAACTTGAAGTTGTTCACACGCTCCACAGATTTTGTTTGTTTGACATGGGAGTTTTTGTTCTATGTTGGTACCCAAGCAGGCATTGCAGCATGTACTTTTGATTGTCACCATTGTTGAGATTGATTTGCTTATTGTTGATATCTGTGAGATTTTGTGGCTCAGTTAAGGTCCAGTTCTGGTTTATTTCTTTGCTCTTCTGACATGTGGCATTGCTATGGCCTGCTTGTGGCCCAGATCTGGCAAACAGGAGTGACCACTCAAGGGCCGTCATTGCACACTGCATGTGGGCCAGATCATCTTTCCACGTGTGCCGGATCTGGGCCGACACAATGTTGCTACGTGGGCTTTTAAGTATACTTTAAGTGTAACAGTAATAAACAACGTTTTTTGTTGTACTGCAACTATACTATAAGTGAACTTATAGGTATACTGTAGTTTACTAGTCAAATACTTGTAGCGCATTTTTTAGTCTATGAAAGTACACTTTGAAGTATACTCTCAGTAAACTACCAGTTTAGTAGTTTTATACTGCTAGTATACTGCTTTTCTTTAAGTGAACATAACAACATAACTTATAGTTTATTACTTGAAATATAACTGTAACCCACTTTAACTCTTATCATAAAAAAAATAACATTTTATTCAAGCTTCAGGAATGATTTTTTATCAAAACTTGAATGTGGGTAAGTTTAATTCAGAAGCAACATTTTAAACAAAAAGCTGAGAAAATATTTTTTTTTTGTCAAAGACTACGTACGGATGGGATTTGGAACGATGATCAAAACATAGATGGAGTAGATCGAGTCCATCAACAACCCCAAAGCTTCACAGTCGGGTCAACATTTCATTCAGTCACACCACTGGCTTTCAACATTGTTGGCACAACTGATCTGACTGACCGGCCCTTCTTTGAGTTGAGTTGAAGTTTTATTTGCCATTTGTACCGGTAAAGCAACATAGGAATTTTTGTAGCATAGCATAGAGTCAACATTAAAAAGTCAACATAAAAGAAGAACTAACCAAACTGCACACAATAAATAGACTTTGAGAAGGTGCAGTAAACAGTATAAACCTACAGCAAACAAACACACTCCAGATGATTACCTCCATATAGCAGTATTGCACTGTCCTGAGATAATACATAATATAAATATAAAAAAAAATACTGTAATAAAACATTCTCTGTTTAATAGAGACAGACACATAAACACATCACAGGCATGAATTACCCTTTCTAACATCTCTATATAAAAGGAGATAACACTTGTCATCTTATAGAAATGAGACAGACATATTTGTTTGCTCTGCCATATCCTCAGCCATCAGTCTGACCGTGGCTGTTATAAAAGCTTTGTGAAATAATACTGTCCGGTCTGCCATTCCTCAGATTTAGTGTTTAGGCATGAGCATGGAATGAGCTGGGTGTGTGTATCCCTACAAATGTTCTGTCCTGCAGCGTTGTGTATAACGTGTCCACAGATGGAAGGTCAGATCCGATGATCCTCTCCGCAGTGAGGATGCTTTCCAATTCCTCTATAGGCCTGGATAAGTGGACAAGTCCTGCCTTCCTTAGCAGCCTGAAGAAATAAAGTCAATCATTTTGTTTGCAAAGTCTCATAAAAAGCTCTTTCAAACAGAGTCATCCGTCTCTTCTTTGGAGTAGCTTGTGTTGTGGAAAAAGTATTTTTTGTAAGAAATAACTCGTCACGGAGTTCCAGATGCCAAAAACTTAGACTTTATCTTACATCCTCAGTCAAGACCCTGACTTTTATACAGTTTCTTACACCTCGCCCCCCAACTTTGCTCAGCCAATTAGGTCATTTTTAATTATTGTTCACCCATGATCCCCAATAAATCATCTCTTGTCTTGGCTTCATAGTGGAGAGCTGTCAACTGGTTTAAGCAATATTATAGAAAACTGTCATTTGCATCAGTGCGCTTGATGAATGGATCTTCATGTTAAAACATCTGATGTGTGGTTGGTACAGCTGTGCTTGGTGTGTGCTGAAGGGAGACAGTGAACTATGTGACCTGAGGTCCTCTCTGAGTTTTACACTGTGGTGGCTGTAAAACACATCTTAATGAAAAAACTTTTCAAGAAATGCACTAAATATTCCTAAATATGCCTCATAAGTCAGCCCCTTTCTTCTTCTCTCCTGTGATCAAATTTAGACCACATAATCTAATGAGGTCGCACTTCGGTGGAGGAGTATTTGTCTAGGGGGAAGTAAAAGACTCTAACTAATTCTTTCTTGGGGGTAATACAAAATAAATCAATTAATGTGTTAAAGCATGTACGCGCAATCTTAGCCTGTCATGGTTATGTAGAGTATAGTAAAGTATACTGATTAGTATAATAAAGTACTATTTAACCTTATTTCAATTGATTAAAATACAAGCGATTATATTTGATCCAACATATTGACTTGTCCATTGTTGCAGGGGACCTCATGGCCTGGAGTGCTCTCTGGTGGTGGAGCAGACAGCGGGTTTTTAAACCACCAGTTGAGTCTGTTTTTAAACCACCAGTTGAGTCTGTTTTTAAAGGGATAGTTCACTTTAAAATTAAAATTCTGTCATCATTTACTCACCCTCAAGTTGTTTCAAACCTGTATTAATTTATTTCTTCTGCTGAACACAAAGAAAGATATTTTGAAGAATGTCAGTAACCAAACAGTAGTCTGTACACTACCCATTGACTTCCATAGTAGGAAAAAAAAATACTATGGAAGTCAATGGGGGGGTTTACACCCCTACTTGTTTACTACAATACTCTTAAGGCTACTACAGTATACTACAGTGAAAGAGTATTGTAAAATACTACAGTATTTTAAAAAATCCATCCCAAAAAAATAACTATTTTAACTAAGTAACTAAGATGGAGTGACCAGCATCATAGCTTTATCATCATATTTTTCTTGAACTCTTTGTTCTCTGTTAGAAAACTCAGTAACATACATGCTTATCGACCATTTAGAGATAAAGTCAAATTAGGCTTTGAGTCATTTGTATGGATGTTTGTATTGTATGGAGTCAATCTATATTTTCTAAATGTCATAATAATTTGTTACAGTAACAAACAAGTATTCATTACTTCAATGAGCTCATTGTCTGCATTAAATTACTACATTGTTTAAATTAATACATTTTTAGCTAATTGTGATTTTGTATATGTACATTTCTGAAATACAGAGACAGTTACCTGATAACAGAACACTCTAAATTGTAATATGGACTCTGTAATCACTCTGTACTCACTTTCTCACTTTGAAATTATGTGTAATGTGTATTGTGTCTAGGGGGAAGTAAAAGACTCTAACTAATTCTTTCTTGGGGGATATACAGATAACGTGGATTGAATTGAATTAACAAAAACCCAGAATGAAACAATTGCATGTATTTCAATCAATAGAAATACATGCAATTTATTCATTCTGCATTTTTATTAGGAGACATCCATACAAATATAGACTCAAAGCCTAATTTTATTTCATCTCTGGTCTTAAGGGTGATCAATATTCTTGCAGTTTTTTTCCTAATCCTGTCCCCCCTTGCGCAATGGTCAAAACCATGCGCATCAGATTTTTTTTTTCTGAAATACATTTAAACCTCATGTGCCTTATATTTGAGGTTCTTTGCTTATGCATGCTAATTAACTTTGTGACAATGTCTAAATGTTTAGAATAATATAGCTGACCGATGTCAGTTGTCATGGACGTCATGGTGTTAAACACCACGGTCGTAAACATTTTTCAATATCTAATAGATCAAATGATCTGCTGGTCTGGGCATGCCGCAGTTGAAAGAACCTATTTGAATTTCTCAAATAAAATTTTCCATTCATCTGTTAATTTAATTTGTCTTAATCTTGTTGTAGCTCATGCAATCTGCAATCTGAAAATCTCACATTATATTGGATCCATGTCCAATAATATTAGCATCACGTAATCCCTGGTATGACAGCTTTTGTGATATCATGAGCTTGGAATTTTGAAGTTATTTACGTTAGATCCATCCCTAAATGAACCAAGATGGAGGAGCAGCATCATAACTCTTTGTGCCCCCCGTTTCTCTCTGTTAGAGAACTCAGTGACATACATGCTTACTGTCTATCGCTAATTATGTGTTTAGTTGGTTAATGCAGAAGCCCCTCACTATGTTAAGTTTAGTCCCAGTTTTACTTTGTTAAGTCAAGCAAAAACTCAACTTTCCCTACTTTTTTATTCAATGCTTGCATCTGGAGTAGTGCCTAATGATCTGCTGGCGGTAGATCCTTTTCCTATTTATCACCTAAACTCTGGAACTGTCTTCCTAACATTGTCCGGGAAGCAGACACACTCTGTCAGTTTAAATCTAGACTAAAAACACACCTCTTTAACTTGGCATACACATAGAACATTATACATTCCTATTATTCAAATCAGTTAAATGATTATTAGTCTGCATAGATTAGGTCAGCCGGAACCGGGAACACTTCCTATAACACCCAATGTACTCGTTACATCATGAGAAGAATAGCATCTACACTAATGTTAGTCTTTCTGTTTATTCCGAGGTTTACTGAAGTCAACCGGACCCCGGCCGTATCCAGATCAGATAGTGGACCTGCGCCTAGACACGTCCACAACGCATGATGTAGTCAGCCGGATCCGGGCCGTATTTAGATCAGATAGTGGACCTGCGTCTAGACACGACCACAACGCATCCCTGAAGTGTCAGCAGAGATTGCCAACTAGACTCTCCCCTGTGAAGCCTCATCGACACGACAGCCATCTACACTGATCCTCAACAAACTCATCTCCATACCGGCGTGATGACTCCGATCTTCAACCAGATGGAACTGGAGAATATTCGTTCGTTCGTTGACGAGGAGAACTGCCCCCCGACTGAGCCTGGTTTTCTCCGGAGTGCCTATATAAATGAACTAAATGAATAACTTTTTTTACAACAAAAATGAACCATCACTGAACTTACTTAAGCTGGACTGTGATGCTATTTTCTTCTAGAAACAAACTCTGTTGCATTATTTTCCTGTTATCTCTGTAAAGCTGCTTTGAAACAGTCTGTATTGAATAAAGGTGACTTGACTATTGAAAGAAAGCAGATAGAGAGTGTTATGGCGCTTTTCCACTGCACGATACGGCTCGGTACGGTTTGGCTCGGTTCTGCTCGGCTCGGCGTGGCACGGTTCCGTTCGCTTCGCTTTTCCACTGCGTGGTGCTACTCGGCTCGCTTTAGCTCGGTTTGCTTTTCCACTGCAGATAATACCGCTTTAAAGTGGTTGGGATTAAAGACTGATCGTTATAGTTTATCCGTACCTCGGCAATCAACAAGAGGAACGTCTGCACTTCATCCACTGACCACGATTCAGCCATTTCTTTTTTTAAAGTTTTTTTTTCTTCAAGCAAGTCAAGCAAGTAGTTTATTAACAGGTATCTCGGTTCGCAAATACAATGAAGGTAGTGACGTTTCTGTCTGACCAATCAGTGATCTGCAGTGTTTTCACGTCTTCTTTTGAACATTGGGATAGATGGTTGCCATTGAAGTCCATTCTGTGTAGAAAAATCCTGGAATGTTTTCCTCAAAAACCTAAATTTCTTTTCGACTGAAGAAAGAAAGACATGGACATCTTAGATGACATCGGGGTGAGTAAATTATCAGCAAAATTTTTTTTAAAAGTGAACTAATCCTTTAAGCGTGCAGGTAATCCACCCAGTAGAGCATTACAATGATCTAGCCTTAAGGTCATGAACTAACTTTTCCGCATTTGACACTGAGACCATATGTCGTAGAATTCTGTACCGTACAGGCAGCCATGTCAAAGAAATGAATAATGGCGTAAGTCATATTTTTTGGCAGACTTGATTATCCAGCCATTGCGTTTTGGACTTTCTGTAAGTGGGCTAGTGATGTAGCATCAATTCCATAAAAAAGAAAGTTACAATTCATGTGAAGACCAAAGATGTAATTGCTTTCTCAAAATCTGAAACAAAAAGACGTAAATTAAAAAAAACTGGTTCTCATAACAGTTTATTTGACTCCATTTTTAAGTTACAAGTGAGTCCATTTTTAAGTTTAAGTTGAGTGTCCAAAACAAAAGCCAGATTTTTTTGTTAAGCTTAAATTTTTTTTGCAGCCATCCAGGCCTTGATGTCTTGTAGACATCAATTTAATTTGTATTTGACTGTCTCACTGGCACATAAATCTGAGTATCATCTGCTGGCAATGAAATGCTACATTGTATTTTCGGAAGATAGCCCCCAAAAGTAACGGAGCAAGGACTGACCCTTGTGGGTCTCCATTGTCCAATGACTCTAGAAGAGGCTCAACTATTGAATTCAATGTACGTAATATAAGTTTGTAATTGTTTAAAAAACACTTTTTCTAAAACCTTGGCTAAAAAAAGTTAATTTGAAACCAGTCTGAAATTAAAGACAAATTCAATTCAATTCAAAGACAAATCTGTTGTGTTTAGTTTATTAACTTATCGTCAAGTAATTATATGTAAATAAATATGTAGACCTTAATGAAGGCACATATAAGGTTTTGAATGAACTGACCACAAGTGACTAGTTTGGAGTTGTGAACTGTGAAAACGTAGCACTTGTTAAAACAGTACCAAAATGTTTTAAAAAACTGTATTATGTTGATTTGTATTCTGATATATATAGTGTATTACAATCAAATAAAGACATACTTCCAAAAATTTTATAAACACATTTTATCAGTGATTTTTGCATCAGTCATATAAATCAGCTAGTATTAACAAGTTTTACCATAAGTAACATTCAATCATATAGGAGTAAACATGACTACAAATTCACAGGAGGTATTATGCACTGAATACAACGCTGAATACAAGACATATCTGCAACAAAAGCTGCGGGGTAAAAGTCAGCTGGCATCGAATCTTATGACCACATATAGTGCAAAATACAATAGTTAATTGGTGATATCAAGAGGCACTTGAAAACACAGAAGGACAGAATAAAGTTGTTCAAAAAGTTGTTCAAAAACAGAACTGGAACAATGAAAGTACACACAACGTCTTTGTAAACCTGAAAGATAATTCCTTGTAATTTTGCTGTACTTCTGAGGGAAAATAACAAACGCTACATTTTACATTTTAGTTTTCTTATTACATGTGTGAGTGTGTATAAAATAAAGGTCATTGTCATTTCATGAGGTAGAGTACTAATATTTTCTATTACTGCATTTTAAAAAGATTCAAATTGCATGCACAGTTTTAAGAGGAAGTCACTGAATGTATGTTTGCAAACGTGTGTTTGCAATGAATGCAAATAATAATAATAGTAAAAAATTGCCTGACAAATCTGTCTTTAAAAAGATGAAACTGGAATTCTACTTAAATTCTGTTTAAATTGCAGTTCAGCAAGTGGATTTGGTTTAGTGGCTTAATTCGATCTTCCTGACAGCAGGTCAAAGGGGTTTAAGGCTTTCTATAGAGCTATTACTTTGGTTAACTGCATCAGCTGCCTCTTTAATACCAAATCATTTCAAACAAATAGCTAATTGAACAAATTTAACACATTCTTGAGTATATCACACATGCACAGGACAAAAATACAGTATAGTAAAAAGCATGGTACAAATGATTGATGGAAAACGTCCTTGCAATTTTTGCTAATACTACAGGTAAGATTCAAACTTAAGACTCAACATATTCAATTTCCCCCCAATTTTGCAAGACGGAGCCTCATGTGCACAATCATAGGAAACGTGGTCAGACTCTCTTCAAGGGCAATATCCATTTAAAAAACATTTACAAAATCTATTTTTACATAACTTCAAATATATCGAAGCATACCTTGTGTTTGCTAGTAACTCTGTAATAATAGTCACTTTTATTTCATACCCAAATTGATATGCTTCAAGAAAAACATGAATGGCTCAGGTTAAACATACCTTTTGTGTAATATGTAAAAACAGGAATATAAATAACAAAATTGGGACAGAATAACGGTAAGACATTGTTAGCCGGCGCTGATGCCACTTACTAAAAGGATCAATGCATTTTGAATCTGAGAAAGGCAAAAGTTCATGATGTTACCAAACAGTCCTTTTGTAGTCCTATTTTTGTAAACGTTCACAGTACTTGCTTATATATAAATATATGTATATTCAGTGCATAAAAAAAAAAAAAATCCCTAACATTTTCAAATTTGACTGTTTAACAGCAAGGAACAAAATATAAAAAAGAATTTAGTTTTTAGTTTAGTAATGCATTCAAAATGCATTTGGTTGATTTAGCAAGAGATGCTTACTCAATGACTGGAATTCAATTGCTTCTAATTATTCAAACGTACTATAAGATCTGAATTTGGATCTAATTTAAAATAGTCATGATTCCATGTTGTAACAATAAAATCTATTTTTAATAGGTACTGCACATATATATATATATAGCCTATTAAGCCTTATTTGCTGGTCAGTTAGAAGAGTTAAGCCTTTTTTCTGGTCCGTTAGAAGAGCTACATGAGCAAAATATTGTATGTACATTTATACAAAAAAAAGTCCAAGTAATGTTTACTGTCCTGGTGAAGCTTTGTGATGAAGAAATCTTCTTTTTGACACTCTGAAAAAGTCTGAAAGAGAGAAAAGCATTTTTTAATATTAATATTAGTGGCTATACAACTAACAATAACATTACTCGTTCTTTTAACAATGTCTCTGCTCACATTAACCCAATGGCACCGAGAAAGTAAACCGTGCGACTGTATACCTGTGATGTTTGCTTGTCTGCGTTTGACCCCCAGCAATCCAGCCTTTCTCTTCTCTGGCTTGGTTCCCCTCAAAGTTCCTCTGGTCCAAAGCTCCAGATATTTCTCAGTGGCCTTTGCTGGAGAAGAACAAGCGCAGGATCCTCCTCCGGCAGCTGCCTCCACCACTTGCTTGGCCATACCGGGCCTGACCACACAGCTATGGTAGAACGCTGGCACGTCCTGGCACCGCAGCTCTTCCCACTCGAGGCAGCCGGGGACAGGCTGGTCCCGCTGAAAGTCAAAGTTCCAGCGCTGTTTGGCGTTCTCCACGCTCATGCAGAAGAGCCGCTGGAAGTCCTGCTGCAACTGCTGGTGGTCCACAGGGCCGAAGAGGTTCCGCCGAATTACTGCTGCCTGAGGTTTGAAGTCCTCCTCCTGCCTGTCCAGCAGCCCAACATCACATGCAGCTGGTGTCACGGACATGTTCCTGTCAAACATGGACAAGGGAGAGAAATGCCCCAAAAGTATAGGCATTAGAGTACTATTAGAGTCTAGTGTTACCAGCACAACACTTTTCTACATCATTGTCGCTCAATGTATTTGAATCCAATGGCATTTTGGTGATTGCATGAAGTCAGTTATCCTCATCCACACATTTGTGTGTAATGCAAAGGCATTCAGACATTTTAAGTGTGATTTAAGTGTCAAGTTACTTTTTTTTGCACTCAATGTGTATATGGGTAAATGTATATAAATAAAACTGTCCAACTTAAAGATGCTGTTTACAATACACTGTAAAAAAATATTTTCATGATTTGTTATCACAACTTTTTATCTTTTGTCAAATCAACTTTAAAGTGGTTCAGATAACATCATTTTTGAGTTTCTATTAATTAAACCAATTTCCTTCATTGTATTAACTCAATTTTTTTATTTCAATTAACTAATTTTTTAAGGCAACCAGGTAACTTACTTTTTTAAGTTAAACCAACAATACTTTTTTACACAACATTAATATGTTGGTTTAAAATGGGTTTCAAAAACCTTTATGGCAACTAATATTTTTGATTTTAAAAATGGTAATACAAAAATAAAGGGCATAAACATAAAAAGGGGGGTTCATTTATTTTTGACTTTTTCGAATGACTTTGTTTTGGTTTGGAGAGTTTAAAACATATTAATATCTATTAAAAAATAGATATTAATATGTTTTAAACTCTCCAAACCAAAACAGAGTCATTCGAAAAAGTAAAAAATAAATGAACCCCCCTTGAACATATTTTTGTTCAAGAATTAATATGATTATGCGAAACTACTTATATTTATAGAATCCTTTTATTTAGGCTTGACCTGTTCAGGATCATGATTTCCTCAGGAAATTATCCCCAATCATTATCATGATTACCCCCAAAATATAAATTCAGAAACTGAACTAAAAGTATTATTGTGTATTAAGTATATCAAAAGCTGTATTGTGTTTTTTTTTATGTAAAAAAATAATATAATAATCGAATGACGCACTATTTTTTTTTTTTTTTTTTTTTACTGAGTGCTTCAAAGAGGCGTACATGAAAAAACGTACGTACATTTAATTAAATTTACTGTGTTGGATCGCACTATTATAAACCACTGAAGGAGAAAATTGTGAGTGAGACTTGTTTACATCGAAAAAGTAGGCGCGGCAAGCCTATCAAATGACTATGTACACCACTACACTACTACACTTCACGAGCACACGCGCGCACGAGAGGATATAACAACAGGAATGACTGACACCGTTACCTCACCAAATACCTTTAAAAATCGTTACCAATAAAACAGAAGACACGCATTTCAAATCACCCTCTCTATATATATTATGTCAATGTAAAAAATAAATAAAACCAACTTACCATTCGAGTAAAAGCAGAGCTCTGGATGAGGGAGATTAAATCCACTGTTACCGTTACTAATGCACTTTCTGATTAATGACAAAAAAACTAACGATCTGAACTACAAACAGGACAGGAGAAGCGAAGCTCTCGTCTCAAACTCATCTGACTGCTAGTAAGTTGTTTGTTATGATGGCAGGACTGCCCACAGTCACGTGACACGCACAGCACTACTGAATTCAATAAGAACATTTATGTAACGCCAAGTCAAAAACAAGAAATTATCTATTATCTATCTATTAATGCATTGCTAAACAGCACAAAATAGTCAAAATATATTTGTAAAATTGACGTACCCTTTCCACGTCTAAACCTAACGAATTGTCATACACATGTGGAAAGTAGGTCAAGTCCCCCACCACGACCCCCGCGCGCGCGCGCTTGACACACATTCAGTGTTTTTCTCGTGTCACGTTCATTTAAGGCGCGCGGCCAGGAACTCCAGTCACGTTGATCTGCAACGTGACGAGGAGGAGCCACACACTGCATTTTATTTTCTTCTGCTACGACGAAGGGAAAGGAATAGAGCATCAAGATATGCTGGGAGAAACGAAGCATTGAATCAATCGAACCAAATGCTTCGCAAAACGATTCACTGTTTCGAAGCGCTCGGGACACACGCTGGTCAAAACTGTGTAAATGCAAGAAAGACATGCATAAAAACATGCACAAACTAAAACATGCATAAAAACTGCTTTTACAAACCAATATAAATGCAATTATCAAATCATCAAATAACAATATGAAGTGTCTGTAGTACAATATGTTTTCTTTTATCAATTTGCAGGGCTAATTTGCAAGGTTTTGCTTGATTTATGGATAGCTTGTCTAAACAGGGCTATCAGACACTAGTGTTAACCATTATTTAATTACACAAATGTCTCATTAAAAATGTCTACAGATTTATAAAACTTTACAGAAATGGCACCTCTATTGAACATTTCCAAACATGTCGAAACTAATGTGATCATAGACATTGTGAACAGTTTTAGCAGGGTATGAGATTTGTTTGTCTGTTTATTTATTGCTAAATGGTATTTTGTTGTATCTTAACTATATCTTCACTGATGCAAAGTTGGTTGGTAACATAACTGCAATAAAATAATAGCATAGTTAACAATTACTTGTTTACATAAAGGATATATGATGTATATTGGCATGAAACCTATCAGTTTGACAGAATTTTCTATTTCAAAATGGCATGGGAAGTCAATCTAACTTACTTAACATTTTCTTATATTTAAATTATTTCCTACTCCTTAACAGTTCATCAGGCTCCTAATATCAGCCATAACACACTTTACACATTAGTGACGAAATAGTTTGCTGTAGTGGAATTGGAAATGATAGCATACACACACAAAACGTGGTTCTTCAGTGGTGGTTGAGATGCTATATAGCACTGCTACCGTATTAGATCCTGTTAAGCCCAGTATGGTTCTTCAGTGGTTCTTCAGCATTTTTTGGGGGGTGGTTGAGGTGCTATAAGCACCACTGCCATACAAAGAACCCGTTAAGCCCCTGTATTATCCTTCAAAGGTTCTCTTACTCTCTATTAGTCTCTTAGTGTAGTTGGGAAAATGAATAAAAATGTTAATGTAAAAAATTTAATATTTCATTATAGGGCGGCCTTGGGGGCAAAAAAAGGTGAGAACCACGTTATCTTCAAGAAACATAGCACTGTACACGGTTAATACATTTTTTTTTTACCGAAAATAACAGATTTTTTTAAGGTTGTTTTCTTTTTTAAAATTGTAATCAAAACTCTGTAAAATGATGTATAAATTAACAACGCGTCTGTTTGAAGTATTATGACATAAATTATAAATTACAGTAATTCACTATTTTATAAATAATTTTATACTGTATTTTTCTACAGTATTTTCTGTTTTCTTAAACTACATACGTAAATATGTAAAATTACAAAAATAATTTGTAATTAATACCAAAACAGTTAGATGATAAAATAGTCAAATGACTTTAAAAAAACCTTAAAATTAAAGTAAAATCTCCTTATGTAAATAAGCTGAAAACGCTAAAAATTAAACACTAAGAGGTCTCACTAGATCTCAGCATCATTACTTATTTTCAGTCCAGTGTGACTTTATTTTTCTCATACAAAACTTCTTATAGAGAATTAACAAGGTTTAGTTGTTGATGTTTTATTGAAAATAATAAAGAATTGATCACCATAATGGTGATGAGTGTTTGCTTTAGTTGGGCTCTTGACAATTACAGTTTTAACATAAGTTTTTCTTTAGTTCCTGTAACTGAATGTTTGTTATGGCAATAGTTGCAAGCAAAATTCTGGTCAGATGAAGCTGGGTTATTATTGATGGTGATACAATCATCATCAAGTGGCGTTATTCACACATTATTATTCACATAAACATCCAGAGTTTGATCTAGGAGTATATTAACAGTTTTGTATTATTTGTAGAAGCCTTCTGTTATGAAATAATGACAGTCAGATATTATGATTTTTTTTAATTCATTAGATTAGAGTGTTTCATGCTGGGTGTTTCAGACTCACACAAACATTAACAATCAGCGTATGAATCTCAACAATCATCTGGTGACAATCATCAAAAATATTTTTTTTGTGACGGAGTTGATCGGAATGTCTTGTCACCATTGTTGAGTTTCATACACGGATTCTTGATGTCTGTATGCATGATCCTGTGCAAATAATTTTTTTATAATTTCCTTAAAACTTTCAAATGATCAAGTTCATGATATAGGATTTTATCCAGTAGTATTGTAGAGCTAAAATAGTGTGAAATTAATTATCTAAAGACAGATCAGACACTGGATCATCAGTGAATAAGGCAACGATAACAATAATACTAATAGTACTATCATTATTAATAAATAGAGAGCCCAACTAAAGCAAACGCTTACCTCCATAATGGTAAATTCAAACTTTATTATTTTCAATAAAACATCAACACCTAAACCTCTGTTAATTCTCATTCATAAGTTCTGTATGAGGGAAATTAAAGTCAAACTGGTTTTTAATAAGTCAAGTTGCTGAGATCTAGAGAGACCTGTTAGTGTTTAGTGTTTAATGTGACGTGTTTTCATCTTATTTAAATAAGGAGATTTTACTTTCATTTTAAGGTTTTTGTTTGTCAGTCATTTGACCGTTTTATGTTTTGTTGTATTACAAATAATTAAAGATTATTTTATTAATTTTACATACACTTGTATGTAATTTAAGAAAACAGAAAAGTACTGTATAAAAATACAGCAATTTGTCTGTATAAAATAGTGAACTACTGTAATTTGTCATTAATGTCAATACTTAAAATAACAGCCAAGTTGTTAATTTAGAGATCATTTTACAGAGTTTTGACAACAATTTAAAATAAATGAAAAAATATATATATATATATATCATCTATATATATATATTTTTTTTTACAGTGTGCAGTGTATACAGTGTATGTGGTTCTCAACCTTTTTCCCCCCAAGGTCCCCCTTTAAGGAAATATTCCAGGGCCCCCACACGAGACTCTTATGGTTCTACATAGCATTTGACAAAGATGCTGTATGGCACCTTTAAAGATAAGCTTATACAGCAGTGGTTCCCAACCTGTGGGCCGTGGCCCACTAGGGGGCCTCAGTGATCCTCCAGGGATAAAATTAATTTTAAATATTGTAAGGGGATTAAGTTTAGGACCCAAGGACCAGATGTTTGAAAGAAGACCGGTAGTTAGAATTATAATTAACTGAAGAAAAGTTTTACTGAAGATAGTTTTGCAGAAGTCAGCTTCAATACTCACACAGGAGTTCGTAGGCCGCCCGCTTACAATTACAAAGATCACAGCACAAAGACTACCCATCACCAAGCTACGTTGTTGCTTCAGGTTGAATGATTCTCATTGGCTAAGAAAAAGATAAACATAGTAATTTTCCACACATATACAGATAGACTGAAGCATATCTGCATCGATTATGCAGCTGACACTCGGACCCTGAAGTAGGCACGTTGTGACCTTTCAGGTCGCAGATTTGAGTTGCTGGGTTCCAGTCTGTCCCGAACAACAACTCAGTCAATCTCCAATAATACCAGTGGTTCCTTAACCTGTAACCAAAAAGACGAACACACACACCGACACCAGGCTCTAAACAGGAGAGTTTTCTCAAAACATCAAGATAACACGTTCTTTCTCTCAAGGAGAACTACACTTTAGTCTAACTGGAAAGTAAGGCTTTAACAAAGAGATCATCCATTAAACTATAGACTTCATTGACCCCTCTGACCATAGTTGTCAGAGTACCCTAAAAAACCCCCAGATGTATGTATTGACTCATGTTGAAGACCTTTCTCAAACAAAACATCTTTCCATATTTCATTTCAAGCCGGGCTGCATTCATATCAAGTTAGAGAATACATGAAAACACTTCAGTAATCACACTGGTAACTTCTATAACAGAGTAAAATCTCCAGAGAAGTCATTCAATATATTGATTAATACCTTGATTATAATCACTCAGTACATATACATTGAAGCAGTGGATTCCAATCCCCTTCAGTCCTAAACACCACATCTGGTCTTTCAATAGAGGCTGCTTCAAAATGTTAGATTTCTGACCATGCTCCTCTATCAGGTTACATTTTTTTTTATAAAACAAACAATATCTTTTTCCTTCAAAGACTTCACATGAACAAAATATCATATTACACATACATTATTTATCTCCAGAAACTTTGGACATAACTGTCTTTATTACACAGCTATCAACTTAACTGATTACTAAACAACATATTTATTCTCTGGAAGCCGGGCTAAATAAGCAAACACTGTTGCTGTATTCCTAGCATGGGCTAGACCCGCAGTCACTACTCAGATCCTAAATACAGATATTGTCTATAATCATAAATACCAGGACAAATGCACTAGTTTTTTATAAAACTATGATTTCAAATTCCTTTTAATAAACGAAGATGGGTGGTTAATCCATTATTTTCACTGCCCAATTGTTACATCACTCTTAACCATACTCAATGCCTTATTATTTTGATCTGAAACTCACTTTTCATACCATTTCAACTTAACTTGACTTAACAGGTGGGGTGCGCATGCACTTAACGCATGTGCCTGCTTTGAAGGAGCCTGTCCTCTGGTGTGAGCCGCACTCTCATAGTTGTAGATGATGATGATGATGAATTTTATTTATAATGCACTATACATTTGACATCAAATCTCAAAGTGCTACAAGAATAAAAAAAATAAAAGTAAAATAAAAACAAAAACAAATACCCAGACACTTAAAAATACGCTTTTCTAAAAAGAAAGGTTTTCAGTTCTTTTTTAAAAACATCCGTAGTCTTGGGAGCTCTGAGCTGTTCTGGAAGGGCATTCCACAGACGAGGAGCAGATGCTTTAAAATCCCTGTCGCCCATAGTCTTGAGCCGTGTCCTAGGTGTAACCAGGAGGTGCCGTTTGCCTGCTCTGGTCCGGGTGGAGGTGTGTAGGGAAAGGAGATCAGTGAGGTATGTGGGGGCCGCACCGTGCAGACAGTAGTGGGTGTGCAAGAGGATCTTATATGCTGAAGTGAACAGGGAGCCAGTGAAGGGATTTTAGGATAGGGGTAATCTCATGTTTCCACACCCTCATTAGGACCCTGGCAGCACTATTCTGCACAAACTGGAGCTTTTGGAGGCTCCTGCCAGGGATTCCCCACAGGAGTGCGTTACAGTAATCCAGCCTGGAGGAGACAAAGGCATGGACGAGCTTCTCTGCAGCTGAAAAGGAAAGAGAGGAACGCAGTTTGGAAATGTTAACGGAGGTGAAAAAACGAGGTTTTACAAAGTGAGGTGACATGATTGTCAAAAGTAAAGTATGGGTCAAACTTGACCCCAAGGTTAGTAACGGAGGGAGAGAGGGTAATAGTATTGCCAATAAATGAAACAAGTGTGATAGGAGACGAATTTAGTTGGTGAGGCGTTCCGATTTGGATGGCTTCTGTTTTAGAGCCATTCAGCTGCAGAAAATTTTGATTCATCCACGCCCCGATCTCCTCCAGGCAGGAGGTGAGGCGGGAAATGATGGCAGAGGGGGACCCGGAGGGAGTGAAGATAAAGTTGTGTGTCGTCACCATAGCACCATAGTGTGTCGCTGGTCCATCTGCGAGAACATGGTGATGGTGTTCGAGCAGGAGAAAGCGAGGCACGCGGGCTTCATACCCTCGGGCTGCCGCTGCCTGCGACGCTTCTTCATCCTCGGTAGAAGTAGCGCGGGAAACGGAAGAGTGAGAGGGGCGTTGTCGCCATCTTTAGAGAGAGCTAGACCGCAACACCGAGACAGGCATTCCCTCGCAGAGAGAGCAGCCGCCAGCAGAAAGTGCAGATTCAGCATGGGAAGGACCCAGGCATGAAACACACTCCGAATGCACGTCAGCCTCGTGCAGATGGGATCCGCACGTGCCGCATGTTGAGCGAGGCATTTGAAACAACGCTCGCAGCTCTTTCAGACTGTATAACGTAACAGTTAAAAATGAAAGGATATATGTTGATCCACTATGGCCAATGGAGAACGGCGACAGGAGAAAGCGGCTTCCAAGACGAGTTGAAGGCGCAGTCCGCTGTGCGAAGGCTCGTTCTAGCAGGATAAGGCTTGTTTCGACGGCGATAGCTTCAAAGTTTACGGAGGACACACAAGTTTTCGCTGAAGTAGAGAAAATCTGCTATAATGGCGAATTCGGGCTCTTTGATAGCTGATTGGCACACACGTCAGAGGCCCCTTCGCCATTGGATGTGCAGTTACAGCCAATGAGTGAGACAGTCGCTCTCTGTGCTCGCTGTGCAGCTGCAAAAGCTTCAATAATCTGAGGAAAGGAGTTTCCCCACTGCGTATAGCTCTGCAATACGAAGTGACCGTTCTCGAAAGGGAACCAAACAACCAATCCAATTAAAGTCCCATGCTCTGTATCGTCTTTTCATCAAATTGACTAAGAATTATCAGCTTCTTTAAAGTTTGTCGTTTCACTTAATCCATCTGTAATGATAAAACACTCATTCCAGAGGTTAATGACAATATCCACAAAATCAGGAAATATTAGTACTCCAAACTAACACATACAGTAATGTCTCCATCACACAAACTCATACTAGATATGTTAACTGCTCATTTTCAATGTTCGCTTTTTGATATTAACTCTAAAAATATTTACTTCACATTTTATTTCAGTTTTACCTAATTTTACATAGTCTCTTAACCAGTTTTAAAGCATGTCTGTTCATTAAAAAGTTTTGTTACTGTCTCCACAACAAATAATGACACTCACCTCATGGTCTCAGCTGGCTCCTGAAAGCACATTCCCATCACGAAAATGCCATGCCGATATTGATCCTCGTTTTATTTCTCCTTTTGTCCCAAAGTCTGCTTGCCAGGGTTTATAATGTTTGAACGAAACAACAACAGCATGCTGCTAAACATTATGCAGTTATTCACATCTGTCGCCATTGTTACTATGGCAGTACAAACGGAAACCAGGGATAACATATATTTCGTCATTGACAGGCGACAAGTGACAAGGGATGGGCACTATTAAAAATTGTGAATTTCTCTGAATTTACAAATTCTTGGAAACATAATGTAAGTACATAATTGAAAGAAATATATAACACAGTGCAAGTGGTTTTTGGACATTTTGATACAAAATTCTTACATATTGTACCTTTAAAGACACAAAGAGTTGGTCTATTTTGTATTGACATTTATAGTATGAGGAGTAATACTTTATAATAAAATCATCCACTTAAATAATTTAATTTGTGTCATGGTTTTCTATTTCAAGTCTTCTGCAACCAATGTAAAATTTAAGTTGTAAATGAACCGCAGTTTCAACTGCAAAGTTGCATTTCTTTATAAATTTAGCTTCTTTATAAATGTGGTCCAAATGCTCAGTTTTTGTCAACACCCTTGGTATTACATCTGAAATTGTATTGGTTTATTTTCAAATAGTTGTGTTAACACGCCTGTTATTATTTCAGACCAGGTTTAGTCACATTCCCTAACATGTTGCAACAGGAATGCATAATTATGGGAGGACTGTTCCACTGACAGCTCAGGTTTGGTTATTGACTGTTATTTGCTGAGCGAAACAGTAACTTACAATTCCAAAATCTGGTCTCTGATATTATCTGTAGGTGCAATTAGATGTTTATTGGTTTGGTTTTGCAGTGTGTGCAATGCACCCAGCACAATCGCAAATGCTGTTCATCATTAGCTTTGTAGAAATTTTTCTGAATATCTATTTGCATTTCTTCATCTGTCCATCCCTCTGTCCCTCCCTCTCTCGCTCTCTCTCACAAGGCTTCGTATTTCTCAGTTTCTTGTTTCTCTCTCTCCCGAATATTCATTGTGTTTATACAACGGCGTTTATACACATGGCATGTGATGACTCTTATACCGTCCTCATCATCCCTCTCCAGAACAGCCTCTACAGCCCTGATGCTCTGCAATGTTTCCACTGGGTAAGAGAATTGGGGGTGGGGGTGAGGGGTGGGGGGTGTTCCTCAGATGGGATGGGACCATTCATAAAAGGGAGCAAATCATTTAAAACCTCCTCTTGGAAAAAGCAAGACAGTCTATTGTGATTAAACTTAAAAATGAAAGATTGCAAAGACAAATGTTGAATGGAAATTTGCAGTCTGAAGGTTTAAGACTTATGTAGTTTGCATACTTGGACAGGTTGAAACGAGGTTAGAAGGTTAGATGGCTTAGACGAAATGAGAACTATGTAGGCCATGTACTGTATTTAAAATACTTGCCAAGGTGTTCCGTTGTTGCTAAGCATGTCTTTGATGGTTGCTGAGGTGTTCTTGGTTGTATTTAAGTTGTTAAGATGTTTGGTTGCTAGACGTAATATGTTCTAGATAATTGCTAACGGTAGCTAAGGTTAGGCTAAGGCTCTAAGCGACTGCAAGGCAACTGCTAGTCTCAGCCTCAGAGGCACACACAAAATTGTAAACACTTCAGGGCTGCGTCCAAAAGCTTAAAGAGATAGTTCACCCAAAAATTAAAAATAGCCCATGTTTTCCACTTCTGATGTCATTCTAGTGAGAAATTACTGTTGTAGTAATTCAATGTTTGCTTAGTTTTCTCCAAAGCTCACTCTTACGCTGCGTCAGAAGTCTGTCTGTTTCGTGAGGTACCTTCATACACAAACGCTGCAAAGATGCATGCAAAGTCATTGCCTGATAAGGCTGCCTGAGTTTTCGGATGCAGCCCTGGAGTTTTGAAGTCGTCATCTGATTGGTTAAATTTCACAGGATTTCCCTAAGAGGTGTGCTTGCGTTCTTTAACAGTTCATTTGGAAACAAAGACGTGACTCTCATGGAATAAGAAAGCTGTCATCTTTACAGCTGTGACAATGAATGTTTATCATGGTCAACTAAACATTGGATTTTCATATGAGAACTTCATGGCATATACTTCAAGGCGTCCAGAAATTTTCACCAGTCTGTTATGGTAGGGACATCGACTTTACATTTTCAGACCCCTAAACATGACACTGAACAAAACAAACTGTGATTTGTGGCTTTACAAGTCAGTCAGACTTCCTCTTCGGCCGTGAAGGTCTGGCACAGCGAGACTAGACAATTGCTAGGGAATTTCTAAGTAGTGGTTAAGGCAGGGGGGCTAATCTCAAACACAATCTACTCAACGCAATCTCCCACAGCTGATCCCAATTACTGTACAAAGGGGGAGAGAAAGATAACTCCACACAACATCACATCACCAAGAATGCAAATAAACAACAAAAAAAGAAGAAGAAAACTTTGTCAAGGGACGTACCGTAAGCAAAGAGAGAATTTTTGCTGAACTAAATATTTCTGTCCGCCGATCAAATGTTTTTACTACCAAACAGGCAGGTTATCAACCAATGCTACTGCATCTCAAAGTTAATCTCAAAATGGCCAAATATCAGCTGATTATCAATATCACAAACAATATATTCTCCAATATGTGCTCTAGTCGTAATGCTTTATTCTGTCTTTTTAATGTGCCACCACACTTGCAGTTGATACTGTAGTGTGAGGTTCAACAATTATGATGTTTCGCTAAATTAAGGTATTTCTTTCAGCTGAAGAGACGTAGAGATCTGGAAAGACAGAAGGACGTCCTGTGGGCTGGACTGCAGGTTGTGGAACAAACACAACTGTGGTACCAGAATCGCCTGCAGCTGAATTTACGAAGGCAGATTAGCTTCAACACGGGAGACTTGGAAGGAGAGGTACGTACTGTCACAAAACACACCCGAGTAAAGCTGTCATGTAAAAACAGAAGTATAGGTTTAGAATAAGTTGACATGAAGTTGCAAAGTTACTGATAGTCAGTAGAGTGTCTGTTGGAGGACCATCACAATAAAGAGTTAGCAGATATTATGCAGACAGTCTACTAAATCTCTAATGATAGTTAGTTGACATGTAGTTACAAAGTTACTTATACAGGTGCTGGTCATATAATTAGAATATCATAAAAAAGTTGAAAAAGGTCAGGCGAGTTTGCTGGCCAATTAAGAACAGGGATACCATGGTTCTTAAAGCAGGTACTAGTAGCTTTGGCACTGTGTGCAGGTGCCAAGTCCTGTTGGAAAATGAAATCTGCATCTCCATGAAGTTGGTCAGCAGCAAGAAGCATGAAGTGCTCTGAAACTTCCTGGTAGACGGCTGCGTTGACCTTGGACCTCAGAAAACACAGTGGACCAACACCAGCAGATGACATGGCACCCCAAACCATCACTGACTGTGGAAACTTTACACTGGACTTCAAACAACGTGGATTCTGTGCCTCTCCTCTCTTCCTCCAGACTCTGGGACCGCGGTTTCCAAATGAGATGCAAAATTTCCTCTCATCAGAAAAGAGGACTTTATTAAATCCAGAGTCAACGCAGCCGTCTACCAGGACATTTTCAGAGCACTTCATGCTTTCTTCATTTTCCAGCAGGATTTGCACCTGCCCACACTGCCAAAATAACCAAAACCTGGTTCAATGACCATGGTATTACTGTGTAATTACTGTGTGATTTCATGTAATATTCGAATTTTCTTAGATTTTCATTTCGTGGGTTTCATAAGCTGTAAGCCATAATCATCAAAATTATAACAAATAAAGACTTGACATATCTCACTTTGCATGTAATGAGTCTATATAATATATTAGTTTCACCTGTTAAGTTTAATTCTTGAAATAAATCAACTTTTTGATGATATTCTAATTATATGACCAGCACCTGTATATATTCAACAGAATGTTCAAAAGGGGCCATCAAAATAAAGTGTCACCTAGAGGTGTCACGGGTGGTTGCAGGAAGGCAGACGGAGACGAGGATATATTTTCAGGTTTAATGGTAATTGAACACAGAACAGGCAGCAACACACACTAAATATAACGAAGATCGGACAAAAACTGACTGAACAGACAGAACCTCCCAGGGAGGGAGGGCCAAGGACGAGCAGAAGGGAGTGAGGAGTCAAATGGAGCCGGGGGTGATGAAGGGACGGGGCGTAGCCAGAGGAGAGCAGTCCAAAGGTGAGGGTAGGTCGACGAGCTACCAAGGCGGATCCGGGGGGACGAGGGACACTGGTGGAACCGTTGACCTGATGGGCCATGGCGGAGATGAAGGGACGAGACTCTGGAAGGGTGATCTCGAAGGCTGCTGGTGGTTGTTTTCTGGATCGGGACGCGACGCTCACCAAACACCTGCCGATGGCTTCAATCCAGTTCAGTCCATCTGTGTTTGGGAGGTCGGTGGCCTGGTAGAAATTGGCCATGATCCAGAAAAGCAGCTTGAGGGTTTCGTCGTCGAGGGGGCTAGTGACGGCTCGACGAATACAGTTTTCTGCGAAGGAAAATAATTCCATGCTCTCGAGCAATTGCGTCAAACATAGCCCCGTCGTCCATATGGACTGGTCCGATCTTCTGGTTGCAGGAAGGCAGATGGAGACGAGGATATATTTCCAGAACGAGGGTTTATTTAATGGTAATTGAACGCAGAACAGGCAGCAACACACACTAAATATAACGGAGATCAGACAAAGACTGACTGAACAGACGGAACTTAAATACAAACACAGGTGACACTAATTAACAGAACACAGGTGAATATAAATATAAATATATTACACACAGAATATAAATATTCATTAATTTTTAGATGCAACCCCAACTCCAAATGTTCTTGGCAGCAGATAAAGACGCATTAACGCAATCAGCAATCTTTCTCCAACAGTCTTCTCTGTATTGCTTCTCTGTATTGACCGTATTGCTTCGAGCTTGAAATACATGTTTAAATTCATTGTAATTCTGAATGATTATCTCTTGCTCCTCCGCGGAAAAATATATCGCTCTCGCTCTATCCATATCGAACGCGATTGGTTGTTCGGTGCCAACGTCACTTTGGTATGTGCACGTGCTCATGCTCGTGGGTTATGGGATTAGTTTCAAGTTTGACAAAACCAAACCAATCTAATCAGGCTTGAGTGCTGATAATCAAATTTGTCTGTTGACTCAGGCTTTTACCCTGAGTTCATGAAGTGTATGCACATGAAAGGATGAAGTTAGTAGCGAACAACCAATGATTCACGCCTCTCTTTGAAAATATGAAGAATTTAAATGCATTTACATTTTAAGAAGAAAATACTTTTAGATGATTATTTGATTTTCTTTTTTGAGATTACTGTCCAAAATGTGTAAATAATGATCCTGTGCCTTGCAGGGCAGTTGCTCCTGTGCGCTGCGGTCCTGTATGCAGCGTGTTAATGGGAGTCTGGGTAGTTTGATGAGCGACTCCTGTATCTGGAACAATCTGGCCCCAGAAGAGACTGGAGGTTCAGATTGGGACCTCCGGTGGAGCAATGCCACACTGGTCAAGGTGATGATAATAATAATAGTGGTATTTTTGTTGTTTTTGTTTCTGTTGTGCAGTATCGGATTCAGCATAACATGCGCTGTGTGTATTTTATATACAGGAAGTTAATCGACGGAATCAACAGATTTCCATGTTGGAGCTTGAGAAGGCACGACTTCAGCAGCTGGTGTCTTACATCTGATTGATCACATCCACACATTTACAACTTTCATCGCAAAATGGTTTCAACCAAATCAAACAGCGAATTGTAAATAGTTAAAATAGCTTTGAAAAGACTGAATATTAAAATTAATTTATGCTCTGGTATACTATTGTAACCTGTCTTACATTATTTATCAGAAAGAGACCCATAGATGTTGTTTTTTCCCAAAATATTTGGAATATTTTTGGACATCCATCCATCCATCCATCCATCCATCCATCCATCCATCCATCCATCCATCCATCCATTCATTCATTCATTCATTCATTCATTCATTCATTCATTCATTCATTCATTCATTCATTCATTCATTCATTCATTCATTCATCCATCCATCCATCCATTCATTCATTCATCCATCCATCCATATATATATATATATATATATATACATATATATACAACTCTCGCAATTAATTAATATAATGTAAAATTACAGTTATATTACAAGATGACTTGTAATAGGTTTTAGTCAAGATCTAGTTCTAGTCAAGATCTTCTAAAGACCAGCCTTGGAACAGAAATGAGAATATTAAGAATTGAATAACCTGTGGGATTGTTGATTTATAAGGGACGAAATGGGGGTAAATGTTTATACATGTTACAGTAAAATGACATGTAATTTTATTATTCTGTATTTGGGAAATGTATTTTGGTCCCTTTATTTGGGACACCCAATGGCATTTTTACATTTGGACATTTGATGTACATTTTAAATTATTATTAAATACTTAAAAGAAACAAGAACTTCCATATTATTGTTGTTATTTTTATTATTATTAATGAATCAACCATCCTTTTGATTCACCTCAATTCAAGTTATTGCAAAACCAGAATGGAATGACAGATAGTCCAGCAGAGAGCAGCAGAATCTCATAAACAATAAATGCAGCATGTTTTCAGAGATCCTGTTTTAGGTCTTCTACAGGTAAACGTTTGCTTCCCAGTCTGGTTTTCGACTTCACAGCTTGTTTTTTTAAGAATTGTGGTTATTTATCCGATTTGGAATTTGCAAACCAGTTATTTAGAAGCTATATATTGGGATCAAGGCTTTACATTAACACTCGGCAGCCCGCCAAATGCAGGTGGATTTCAGCAGTGTAAGGTCTGGTGTTGTGCCAAATTTGAACTCCCTGCCAAATTATTACCCCATAATTATTAATTAATTATAATTATTAATGTTTTATGTGAATGCCAGGTAAAAGAGATGTGTTTTTAGTCTAGATTTAATCTGACAGAGTGTGTCTGCTTCCAAAGACTGTTCCAAAGTTTTGGTGCTAAAAAGGAAAATGATCTACCACCAACAGTCGATTTTGATATTCTAGGCATTAGCGGCGCCAGGATTTTGATTGGAGGTTGGCCTCCAGAAAACTGGATGGGCCAGTTAAAATAAGCCAAAAAAAAATCGGGTTCCCCTTCATCTCCGTTTCAGCGCCTACCTGTGTGGCTTTTGTGTCGCTCAGTGCTGAAGCGGACAAAGACATACACCTTCACCACAACTTCATTTATCTCTTTTGAACGTTAAATACACAAAAAGACTGAAATGGAATTATATCTTTGGAGGGTGTGATATGTGTGTGGCTGGGAATGTACAGAGTTTGGGCTCATCCTCATCCATCGATGCAGGTCTAGCAGAGGTTGTGACAGGTCTTCTTGGGGAACGGCGTTTGTGCTAGGCTGCTGAACCCTGTCTCCTCCTATAACACATAAAACGCTATCATAAGTTACGTCTGCCTATTGCCAATATTATTTTTCCCTCCAGAAAATGTGCATACAGACAGCCAGACACTAACGTTAACGTTAGCCTAACTGTTAGCGGCCTACTTGCCTTGCTGGTGTGAGGGGGTGTTTCGGGAGGACTTGATGGGGAGAGGGCGGCCGAGCAGGATGGTAACTCGTCTCTTGTAACCGCGTTACTTAAAATGGCAGGAGTTTCCTCCTCCTGCTCCTCGGAACGTTTCTTGCTGAATTTAAATGAAAACAAGCTGCTTTGCGTTTCATATTAGCGAAAAGCTACCTGTGTCTGTCTCATTGAGCTTGCTTGAAAAGCTTGTGCGCCAACGTCATTAATTTCATTGGATCACTTGCTGATCAACGGCGAGGATTGTCGTCATCATTAATACTTAAACATCAACACCAGATCATATTTTTTCTTGGCTTTTGTGCCAAAACAAATGTGTTTTATGAACACTCAGTTACAGCAGCCAGAGAAAAACTTATTTGCAAAAGTCAAGGGGCAAGAGGCAAACTAATGGTGCGTTCACACCGGACGCGAATAGCGCGTCAGGCGCGAGCGATTTCAATGTTAAGTCAATGCAAAGACGCGTTACGCGCGTAAAAAATTCCTGCGGCGAGAATGAGGCGTAGAGTGCGGCGCGGTAGACGCGAATACGCCTCATTCGCGCGTCAAGGTCGCGCGAATGGCGCGAATTGAGCGTCTGGCGCGTTAATGCTGTGTTCACACTGGACTCGAATAGCGCGTCAAGTTCCCGCGAATGGCGCAAATTGAGCGTCTGTCGCGTTACGCGCGAATGATTTATGTAGTGCTTTTTGTGCATTCACGCGTTTGACGCGAATTCGCGTCTGCCGCCCGAGTTGAAAAATCTGAACTTCTGCGAAAATTCGCGCCTGGTCGAGGCCTGGATCGGAGAGGACAACCACCTCCAGGACCAGGGACACCCCAAAGAACAATCAGGGGAGACAGTGACAGGTGTGTTTCCAATAAAGACACATTACAAGGCATATTATATGTTATGTTTACAGATCAAGAAATGTAATCTCTCTTGAGTATTGTTACCAATGTGTCGTATTAATATTTAATATTTTCTTGACAGAACCATATCAGAGATTTTGAACCATATCTCCTTCTCCTGTCTCCCCAGCCCCTTTTTATTCCTGTCTCTAAATTTTTTTTCTGTTCTTACTATTTCTTTTACAATTTTCCTTAATAAATTATTTTACAATCTGTTTAAATGCCTGGTGTGGTTCTATGCACAACAAAGCTAATATTTTATCACATAACTTGTTTTTTTAAATATACGAGACGTATTCATTTTGTATTTAATGCTATTTATTCCATATCTAAATATAGATTATATGAAACATTGTAATGTGTGATGGCAATTTTATGATATTCATTGCTCTTTAGTAAAATATAGATGATTCAAAGAATGTCACATGTGTGTCTCTCACTTGTAGTTAGAGAAGATTCTGTTTATGAAATGAATGTATGTTTATACACCTGAAGTGAAGGAGTGAGACACTGAGAACGGCTGGGCAGAGGTCAGAGGTCATCTAGTTTGGGTGGGGGCTTAAGGGTCAACTAGTGATAAATTGAAGCTAGCAGTAATGAGTCCTTGGTCTGTGGAAAACTACTAGGAAGAGCAACTGAAGACCTTGAAATGGGTATAAAATGTGCGCAGCCCTCCACTTCTGGGTCTCACTCACTTCACAGTGTAACTTCTGTGTGGTGACGGCTGACGGGGAACTTCTTGCAAGAATAAATCATTTTATAAAATCTCATTTGATTCAGAGTGTCTCTTACGCAGTGATGATGTTTAAAAATACATTTTTGCCACAACAAATGTAGACAACCAACAACAACAAAAAAAGGTTAATTACTTTTGGAGGCTGGCTCCATTTATTTATTAAAAAAAAAAACTTGTATACAAACATGGAAAACCTGTAATTTTGAAAAGGTTAGTGACTCAGAGTTTAAACTTAATACATGTGCATGTTGTGTAAACTGCAAGTAGAACGATGGAGAACATTCCCTTGTAGTTGTGGAACTGGGATCCTGAGTTGGGGGGTGCCTTTATCACCACATGCTTCCCATCCACCGCTCCAACGCACAGAGGGAAGTTCCACCGCTCCTGAAACTCCTCTGCGATGGACCTCCAGTCATCGGTGGTGGGCACAGCCATGTAGCCCTCCACAAGGCAGTCCCAGATGGCAGTCACTACCTGGGCAACGATCTGGCACACTGTGGAGACACCAACCCTGTAGCTGGACGCTATCGTCCTGAATGAGTCCCCAGTGGCAAGAAACCTAGAAAACATTGTTATAAATATTATTACAAGTACACTTGTAGTTTCATATTCAACAAGTATACTATTAAATGCTTTATGGTATATTAAAATGCCAATAATCAAGCACTATTGCTTACAGATAGAGATATTTAATTTCTAGGTTATAGCAGTTAACTCAGTCAGTATCACTAGAAAGATCACTGTGTTTATACAGAACAACATGATGTTGCAGGCCCCGTGCAGAAAACCTTGTTTACAGATTAGAAAGTCCTGTGAAAACAGGGAAAATTGAAGAGACAGAAGCAAACGTGTGTGCGTCGCACATAATCTCCAGCAACTGTCTATTTAATTGGGGTTTTTTCCACATTGTTTTCAAATAAAGTATTTTTTTTTCTAATTAGTGCATAAGTGTCATTCTTTCATTTTCTCTATTATCACAACAATGCACATTTCACATTTACATTTTCCTTTTTTTTCTCCACACAAAATTATACATTATAGCTTTTCACATGGCTCCTTTAAATCTACTCAGAATGAGCCAAAGGGTATTTTATATAAAATCAACACATGACTAAACATGCAAGGCCTAGAAACTCGAGAAATATATGTAACCCATACGTAAACATTATAGTTACTGATTTTAAAATCAGCACTGCCATCATGTTACATTAGCATTAGTTTGTTACCTCTGAATTGCCAGGAAATAGAACAGTATTAACTTACAGTTTGCACTGAAATGGCTGTTTGAAACATTTGGCTGGAGAAATACATGGATATTTATACACATGAACTCTAATCAACCAATACACAAATTTAATACAAGTTAACTAATAAATGAACGCTATACCTGGTAACTGGAGCCTGTATGAATTGAATATAATGCATTACACGAGTTACATAAATATCACAGCGTCCACAAAATGGCGGACAATCTACACACATTCACTATTTTCACCAACCAGAACATTTATGCACAAAATATTTACACCATGAACATACACAAAGATCTCACATAACTCATATGCATATTGTTTAGTTGTTGCGAAAGGCATACCTGTGAAAACAGGAAAATTTTAAGAGACAGAAGCAAACGTGTAGCCTATGCGTCGCACATAATCTCCAGCAGCTGTGAGGGCGCCGGCGCAATGACGTTACAGCTCCTCCGTCACAGTCCTCAGTTCACTTTTTAAAATAAAAGTCCCGATCTCTCAGACCCAAATAATGCTCTATTAAAATGAGCAAATAAAATAAAATAAATTTCACCCAGAACCACAAATTGACATATTTTAGGATGTCACAATGACAGTATCACGTCTGCCAAGAGAATATTTTAATGTCTAGGTTATAACGTTAGCAGTTAACTCAGTATCACTAGAAAGATCACTGTGTTTACAGAAAAACATGACAGTATTAACGTTACGTCTGCCAAGATAATATTTTAATTTCTAGGTTATGTCTAACGTTAGGTTATAGTTAACTGAGTATCACTAGAAAGAGCACCAACAGTGGTATCCGTAGCCTAACGTTACCACAGTTTTTAAAGAACATTGATAGCATAGCATATGTTAGCATATTGAATATACTGTATTTAAAGTATCATACATTTACTAACCGAAGACAGATGGACAGGCGCTCCGCAGCTGGGATAGATCGCCTGTAGTTGGTGTTCTGGAGGGTGATCCTCGCTCCGATGCGGGACAGCAGGTCATCAAACTGTGTGCGAGACAGGCGGAAGTACCGCTGAAAGCGGCCGTCATCCAGGCGCAGCTCCTGGAGCAAATGGTGAAACTCGCCAAACTGGGATCGCCTCCGAAGGGTCTGGTGGACCCAAATACGGCGACGATGACCCCTACGCCGCTGTTCTGCTCTCCAGAGCAAGTACAGAGCGGTGACTCTCTCGATAAATGATCTATCAAGATCTCACATTTTGTAAAAAGATGGCAGTCAATGGGTTTCGAAACTTTTGAAACTTTCGCCTCTGACGCGCGTAAATTTCGCCTCAAATTTGTTTTTACGCGCGTTCATTTCGCTCTTGACGCGCGAATGGACACAAAGTGATCAAGCGTCAAACTAGACGCGGCAGGCGCGAATTTGACGCGCTATTCGCGTCCGGTGTGAACGCACAGTAAAGCAAACACCGATCACCATCACAACGACTTCAAATGAAACTCAATAAAATATCAACTTCGAAACCTCTGTTAATTCTCAATAAAAACTTCTGTAGACGTCTGACAGAAATAAAGTCAATCTGGTTGGTAATAAGTGAAGCTGGTGATGCTGTTTGTGGAGTTGCTTGAGAGATTTATTTTCTTTTCCAGCTTCAGTTGAGTTCATCTAAGGCTGTGGCTGGAAGTCAGTTGTAGTTCTTGTGTTTTTCTTTCCTTCAGTGATTCTGCTTGTTAACAGCAGGTGATCATCACTAATGTTGAATCAGCACTTAATTAATCACTTATTATCCAATGATCATGCTGGGAACTAAACATATTCTATAACTCATTCAGTTTAAGTTCTGTTTCAATTTGTGTCCACATAACTTTCGGTAATATTTGAGTACAATTACCTCATTTTTATTTAGTTCATATAACTGTTAGGTTTTATAGTGTGCAGTTTTGACGGCAATAACCTCAATTGAAGTAATAGAGCATTTTTTAATTGATAGCAATTCACATTTCTTAAAATTTTAATTTAACCCTGAAACTTAACAGAAAACACAAAGCCACTGGAATTTGTAATGAATAATTTAAGAATAAAGAATAAAAATGACTAATTAATATTTTAGTGTTGCCAATTTTTATACCCTTTAAATTACTACTATTGATATATGAGCTGAGGAATTGTGTTGTAATTAAGACTAGATAAGGAGAAACTGGAAATCCTTGTCTAAAGTCCTTGATTTAAAAAGAACTATTACTTCGTTTAAGCTATTTCCATTTCTGCACCATCCTGCAGGAGTCGCCAAAGCAATTTTTTGAAGAGCCTGAAATAAAAATGTGTGTTCCGAACTTCCTATGTTTCAAAAGTTGTAGTAATCTAAAAATAAAATGAAGCCTAAGACATTTAAGGCGCTTTCTACTACACAGTACTAGCTCGCCTTGACTCGACTTGCCTTAGTTTGGTTTTCCACTGTGTAAAAGTTGTACCGGTACCTGCTTCCAGATACTTTTTTTCGTATCACCTCCGGCGAGGTTCTGAGCGAGCCGAGCTGAGGCGATACTAAAATGTGACGTGAAAACACGGCAGACTGCTGATTGGTCAGAGAGAATCGTCACTATTCACTATTCAATCATTGCGCGTGCCAGACGGAGTATCCTGAATAACCCCGCCATTTTTAAATAGTTTGGCCAGAGATTGCGTGATATACTCATTACTAATATTAAGTAAAACAGTATAAACTCGATTTCCTCCATTGTCCTGTGTGTGTGGGTAGCGTGTGTGTGTCGCGTAGAAGATGACGTCACAGCAGTTTCCTGCGGCGTTGCTATGACGACCAGTTACTATTGTGGAGAGACTATCTGCTATGGAAAATGGAGCGAAAAACTCAGTCGAGTTGAGCTGGTACTGGTAATGGAAAAGCGCCATTATTAAGTCTAAGTAGTGTAACATATCTAGTACTAACCGTATATTTGTCACAGATCTGCACTACATTTCCCATCACCCTCTTTGGCTCTCCCCTGCATGTCATTCATGATCACACACACCTGCACCTCACCATCACCCTCATCACTGCCTCTATAACTACAGACACCACATCCCAGCTCATCGTCTGGTCTCGTTTTCACGTTGTGGACTATCTCCAGGTCTCCAGTGTCCCGTCCTTCCACAGTGTCTCCATTCCCTCCTGTGTTCCTCTGCCTCATCACCCACCGTAATATCCATCATTCTCTCCACTTGTTATTAAAAAAACTCACTGTTACCCTACCACATTCCTCTCCTTGTCTGCAATACGGAACAATATTATTGGAAATGTGTCTTTTCTGCATTAACCCTGAATCTTTTTGCTAGGACTAAAGCTATTATGTTATAATTCATTTTTCAACCGTATGACTGGATGGCAATTTTCTATGAAGATGGGATCTTTATTTAATGTTGGGATAAGAGTTATTAACCCTTGGCATAAAGTGGCTGGAAGAAATGTTTTCTCTATGCTTTCCTCATAATGAATGAGGCATTTATATAGCGCTTTACACCCAAAGCACTTCATATAAGGGGGACTCTCCTCAACCTTTAAACCTTTAAAAGATAATTATGACTAAACAGCTTATAAAATTCAGAGCTGAGTCCATCTACTCTCGGATATTTGTTGACTTTTTAAGAATGAATAGCTTCCCTTATCTCTTTCAATGAGATAGAGGCATCACACAAGCGTTTATCTAAATCACTTTATGAACACTCATAAAGTTTTATGTTAGGTAAAGAAAAAAAATAATTCATGTGTTGTTGGGATAGTTTAAAAGTATACACATCCCTATGAAATGTGGCACAGAACTAGTTCTGAAATAATTCATGAGTTTTTGAAATTGGTTATTTTTCGCTTGCTGTCTTTCCAATCTGAAAAAAAAAAAAATGTCAATCCTCAATCCATTTTCTGCACAATCTAATACCCATATAGCAATATCTGATATCCCAGATCCAGCACATATGGAAAGATGATCTGCCCCACATGCAGAGTGGAATTACGGCTCTTGGGTGTCCCTGTTTGCCAGATCTGGGCCACAAGCAGGCCACAGCAATGCAAAGCACAAATATGATAATTCCAGGACATATAGTTAAAACACAAGGTATCACTGGTCGGTTCTACCACAACGTGTGATGTGCATTGTAAGTCAGCCGGAGTCATAATATCTAGTTTAACCCTGTCCTTTTCCCTTTGAAATGCCCCATTCACAGTCTTTAACGCCCCATTCATAAGCCCCTTGTGGAGTTTCTAACAAATAACATTGTCACCACTTCAACTCCCTCAGAATTGGCTATAAATATCAGGCCAACAATTGAGAGATTCAGTGAACCTATCAGTAATTTGATGTCCTGAAGCAGAAATGGACAGGTGAACATTAGACATCATGGTAAACACTGCAAATCCAACCCGATCTCACGGCAATTCGTATGAATTTTACGAGGTGGCTAACTAATTCATACGAATTCATACGTCCTCGCTCGTACAAATTCGTACGATTTTTGCTAAATCGTACATTTCACGAGTTCACACTTACAAATAAGTCAGATGGAATAAATGGTATGCATATTTGGCGTGCTGTCCGAGGAGAGGGCTCCGGGCTCGGTATTCGGCCCGAACCCAGAGTACTCCCCCCGTATTGCTGGTTTAGGAAGTAACCAGGCGAGTGTGAGGAGACGGGGTGGTGGAGGGATGCTGAAAAACTGTCGAGGAACGTTGGGGAGTCAAATGAGTATGTATATAGGTCTCCACTCATGCTGATTGGATAGAAATGTTGATTACTGATTGTTGACAGCTGGTTGGAATGATGTGATAATTGGATCAATTATTTGAACGTGCTCCTCCCGAACTTTGTTTATAAAACATCATATTTTACGAGTTGTCCAATTCGTATGAATTTGTACAAATGACCCTGACCTCACCCCTAAACCTACCCATCACTGCGGTTTAGACAAATCGTACGAATTGGTACGAATTGGTCGTGAGATTGTATAGCACTTCTAGTGGCACTGCTATCTATGGTAAACAATACCAATGTACCCTCTACTAAAAGAGGATATTTAAGCAGTTTAAGAAAGCCTTCATCTTTCTACAGTTCCCATTTGACATCAGACAAAAGAGAAACATTGCAAGACAAAGCATTTTCTTCATTTCAGAGAGCCAGAGAATCAATGTATGTGTGCGTGTGTGTGTGTGTGCGTGTGTATGATTATGGAATGTTCACTTCCCTTATCTGGCTGCACATCCAGACCCTACTCCTGGTACCAAATTGTGGTGCTAAACAAAATTATGTCATTGAATAAGAGACAAAAATGTACCAATTGTCTTTAAAGATTATTTATTCCCTTGCAAGGAAAGGTCAGCAATCATACAGTCACACAGAGTGGCTGCAGACTGTGACAGTGAAGGGAGGGCATCCTTCCTCCTTTATAGTCTTGACTCCCAGAATGTTTTCTTTCTAGGCCAATAAAAATATTTTCAACCATACGTGGAACATTTTTACACTTGATCATCAATTCCATCCTTGAGCAGAGGCCCCTCTGTCACAGACATATAATGGTCACACATTATATATACACTTATTTTCATATAAATGATCACTCTCTTAAATTTGTGGAAAAAGATTTAAAACGAAGAAAGCTTAGGCTGTTTTTGTGGGGATAGTCCCTTTGGTATAAGCAAGCAAGTAAAGATTGTTATCTGAAGCCGGGCTAAATTAAGAAACACTGTTATTGCACTCATGACACTAGGTCAGACCCTCAGTCACCTCAGTATAAACAAGAAATAGTATAGATGCTCAGAATAGGAAAAACATATCTAAACTCAATTAATACATTTCACTGTGACTTCTGCTAGTCTTACCATCAACTTTCTGTGGTTTTTGATCCTCAGACATTTGAAGCATTTGGTATGAGACTGTCCTTTCACCAGTCTCTCCTCTAAAGCTGAAATACATTAACATGATAGGCAGAGCAACACAAACCTCCTATCACTATCACTGGCAGTACTGTATGACATATCCAATAGCCCAGAGGTTGGTGAACCATTCAAACCATGAGTTGTCACTTCTGGGTGGTTCTTTTACGGCCATTCTCAGGTGCTCAATAATATTGGTTGTGTTGTCGCTATAGTCTGGAATGTAAAAACAACATGATGTTCCCAAAATGTTACATACCCCTCCTTTCTCGGCAGTTAACATAACACCAATCTATTCTGTATAACAGCATCTCTAGCATCTCTAACAGGGTTCTTCTCAAAATGTTGTTAATGTCTCTTTTCTGTCTTACCATCGGCAGTTGGCACTCCTGTAAATACACTGATGTGCCACACACAACAACCTGACCATTTCTTTGCTAGAACATAAGAAGCCCTGTCTCCACATACCCAAACTGCTAAAGTGTAACTTGGTCCGTCGAAAGGACACATAAAGGTCATGGCGTGGGTGCCGTTGGTCAGTGAACCAGACCATCCTACTCTCAATGGCGGGGGGGTTCTCCTTTGGCCAGCGAACGAACAGTGAATGATTATGAGATGCAGGCAGCATTACAGGTCAGAAGTCAGATTGGTTTGGTTTGGAACAATCAGAATATTATCCAGTTCCATCTGGTTGAAGATGGGAATCATCACGCAGTTATGGAGACGAGTTTGATACATTTTACATGCATAAGTGCACTACATGTGGTTTTAGCTGCTGTTGGTGTTCTCCCCTTTTTCCAGTTAAGCTGCTGCTTGGTCATTTGACACGGTATCAGACTCTCAGTTTCATTCACAGTCTCAACAGTCAGTGAGCATGAGACAGTTGCAAACAGAGCCAGAAGCTTGGGTTTATTTTCAGTTAATCTTTTTGTAAAAGGGCCAAAGTGCAAGCCTTGTTCCCTTGACATTTTAACATAGCATCTCTTACTGCTGGATTAACCTCACCTTTCTCACTTTTCACGTCATCCTTCATCCAGGTTGGTCGTTTTTCCACTGGCTTGTCAACTGGTTCGATTAGGGGTCCAGCAGGGCTGAGATCTTTCTGTCCCACAACAAGCTGGATCTGTTGGTACCAGTCAGTTCCTGTCTTGTCAATTCCGCAGTAATACATCCCACTATATGACGATCTTACTCCTCTTAGCTCTACTGCCATTCCATCACTGTTATCACCGACTTTGCTCTTTTTGGTCACTCTAAACCTGCCATCAGTCCCATAGCTAATCGGATGGTGGTAAGCTGTCACATCCAACCACTTACACGGGTGTTTGCAGAAATACACTTGAGCAAACCTGGTTTCGCCGCCATAGCCTGCACAGTAGGGACAGTTCTTGTCATAAGGATTACACTCGAATCTGGCATTTGATCCTTCCACCAGAGTGACTATGTCCCCTGCTAAACTGTGTACTGGAATTACTATTGTCAGTGTTGTTGCCCTTTTGACAAGGTGATGACTCACATTTGCATAACTGTTGGTACTCACAGTGTGGTTGTCAACCTTTTCAGTCTCCTTGATGAACTCCGTGGAGTAGATGATTATCAAACAGATCCCCACCGATAACACAGTCAATATGCACGTAGTACCCCTTATACCACACAGCCCTGGAATTCTGAATGGGTGCCAGGGTCTCCGCGACTCCATTTCAGTCGGCCCGAGGAATAGCATAGCGATAGGCCAAAAAAGTGTTGTCCAGCTCTCCTGTTGATAAATGGACACTGTTTCACCTCCGTTCCTGCTTGCGCTTGTCGTCTTGGGGGAGAGCAGTTGAGGTCTGATCCATTTTCAGCGCTTGCAGCTCAGCCACAGGATACAGATAGGGTGGTGGTGATAAAACAGACAGAACAGGAAAAGGGTTAATAAGTGTTGGTGCAGTAGGTTTTTTCTCATTTATTTCTCCTACTCCCAGTTCCCCCTGCATCGATTTTCTTTCTCTCCGCTCTGCCTCATCTAACCACCACATTATTGTTGGCTTACAATCCACACACACGTTTAGCACAACAGCCTTTTTGTTTTTCACTCCCCTCTACAACCGAGTCTCTCACTGCTGTCAGCCTAGTGACAATTAAAGTTCCCTTTCAGGGAAATCATGGTTTATTTGATTAATCCTTCAATACCCCTCATACATTTTTACCCATATGCTTTTCTCATCTGACAAAACATTGGTGTATCATATTGTTTTTACTCTGGGACTTCCCCATGTAGGCCAGATAATCTCTGTGGTAGTTTTCGGCGCACCTATATAACTCTAGACGTCTCTAGAGAGAGCAAATTTAGCTCTTGCTCAATTGCAGCTTTAGCTCGGTTTTGGTCATCTGGACCCTCGGGGTCGCTTCCCCACTACGTTCCATAGTCCTAGACTACCGTGGATTAACTGAACTCACTCGACTAGTTTTTCCCGTACCAGTCACCTCAGAGTTTCACCAACCATCAGGTACCTCTCAGGTACCTTTTATAATTAAAATGTTGTCCCTTACCAGTCTGAGCTTATGCCACTTCAGTTATTTTTGTGATTCCAGTGGTGTCCCTCCTGGGCCCTGGCGGTTGGTCCATCGTCTCTCAAGTTTACGAGGTAGGGCTGGAACTGCTCAGTCCAGGATGATCAGTCACCATCCGCTCTTGGGTCCAAGAGGCAAATCCAAGGAATCCTGCCAACTATGCCAAATTGTGGTGGCAAACTAAATTGTATCATTGAATAAGAGACAATCATGTACCAATTGTCTTTAAATATTATTCATTGCCTTGCAAGGAAAGGTCAGCAATCATACAGTCACACAGACTGCAGACTGTGACAGTGAAGGGAGGGCATCCTTCCTCCTTTATAGTCTTGACTCCCAGAATGTTTTCTTTCTAGGCCAATGAAAATATTTTCAATCATACGTGGAACATTTTTAGACTTGTTCATCATATTCTATCCTTGAGCGAAGGCCCCTCTGTCACGGACATATAATGGTCACACATTTCTCATTTCCAGCCATACTATGGTCATATACATCATACATTCATAGGATCAATAACTGTTCTTTGTTCTATCCAAGTAGCAGAGAAGCATGTGGCTCCACATGCAGTCCTCGTGCAAATTATCGTATTATCTAATTACTGTCTTTCTAAGCAAGTCAATTAATATGGAAAAGCAAACATACAATAGAAAATGCAAACATAACATATTACATTTCTTCCACACAACTCCCTCCAACTATCGATTAAGAAGAATTTTTGCATAAATATTTTCAAGTATAAACTAGTATTGTCAGGGAATTTTGGAGGCCATATGCTTATCCTGCTACCTGAAGCCAGATTAACATTTCCACCAAAAATAAGCATGGAATTGTGATATTTAGTCAATAATTTTGACAAATGTTCTTCTAAATGACTAATAAAGGCTTCATTTTCTTTCTACTGATTATAATCATAAACAAACAAGAATACATGTCAAATTTGAAATTTTAAGAAAATGGCAGACACAACGTCCATGTGCCCTTGTTTCTACTGGCTGTGTTTATAAGGCCTTTGTCACAACACGTTACTGTTTGTACCCTGGTGGTCTGGCAATGATTTTCCAGCAGCTGATAAGAGCTATCTCCATATCACATCATACATTTACACCAAAACACACACAAAGCCATTTTTTACTTCTCTATAAGATATTTAGCCTTACTACAATTACATGTGGCTACATGCTTTAGCGTCAAATCAAACACAGATCACAGTCTACACTGGCCTCAGAAAGTTTTGGACATACAAATCACACAAAATATCAAACAAAGCGGTGGCTGCAAACACATGCTGCAAACTGCAAACTGCAAACACATGCTCAGAATAACTTCAGACAATTTCTATTTTCTATTCTATATTTATCTTTTTTTAACAACAGCCTTATCTATTGTTTTGTTATTTCAAAGCTTTTTAAGTACCTATTTTTTTGTAAAAGAAAAAGTTCTGTGTTTTCTGCGACATTTTGTAATGTATTGTCCTTTAGTTTGTTTTTTACCTTGTTCAAGCCTGTTTCCTCATCGTTATTCATCGTCTATTTTGTTTGGATTTTGTGAGGCATTTACTTAATACAATCTTTAAAAAGAAAATGATATTATTTTTACTTGTTTAAAGGCACAGTATGTAAGTTTCACCACTAGAGGTTACATATTCAAAACAATAACAAAGGTGTAGCTTGGTGACGCCGTGAATGAGTGTAGAACCATGGGAGTTGTCGTCTTCACCTCCACATCTGACAGGCAGAAACCATGTTCATCATGGATGAGCTAATGTATTACAGTTTTTCTCGATTGCTTAAACACTATAACCAGGCTTCTGAACTAAAATTTCAAAACCATAATGCCATTTATCAAAAAGCACACCCATTTCACTAAACTATAAACACAAATCCCTTCATTTCTCATTGACTACACCATGTGGTCATTTAGAAAGCACTAGTATTCAGTATTGTTCACTCAAGTCAGCACAGCTTTAGCTCAGTTAGCACACAATTGCCCAGGTGAAAACACTAAGAGTCAAAATTTATCACACATCAATCAGATCCTTCAAGAGATAGATAAAAGGGCCCGAATCAGTTTATTGAGTTTTGGAACAATAGATCCAGAAAGACATGAAGAAAGAAGTCGAGGAGGGATAGGTGTCATGATTCTGCCCTCATGTCCTTGATTTTTCTCTAGTCTTGAGGCAGGATCATGACAGACCCATGTTTTGTGTGCAAGCACATGGCCTGTTTGGGCCATGGGCTTGTTGTCTCGTTATGTAACCCCGCCCCCTTGTTATCCTCGTCTTGTGATTATTGTCTAGTCAGTTTCACCTGTCTTCGTCATTAGTGTTCCATATATAATCCCCATGTGTTTGCTGTCCTTTGCCGGTTCATTGTTTGATGTGTCACATTTTGTGAGTGTCTACCCGTGAGTACCTTGTCTGAGAAGAACGTCTTGATCTTGTGTTTGCTGTTTGTTCATAGTCTAGTTTTTGTCACGTGTTATCCAGTTAGTTACCCCTCGTTTGTATTGCCTCTGTTTTGCCCCCTCGTGGGTTTTGTTTTCTGTTTTTGTCTTCAATAAACCTCTGTTTGAGTTATCTGCTGTCTGCGATTGGGTTCATCCTACCAACCCCGTAACAGAATGAACCGGCCAAGAAGGAACCCAGCAGACAGCAGGTCCTCCCGGCTCCGGCTACAACCGGAACAATGGTGGTTGTCGGCTCCCACCGACAGAGAGCGGGTCAACTGTCCGGTCCCGTCCGAGGGTGAGTGGATCCTGAGGAATTATGCCCGACTCTGGGATCATTTCTCCCAGGAGGATCTGCAGACTTCTTCCTCGGGACCTCCACCCTCTGCCTGTCTGCCTGTGATCCCGGAGGGTCGTGTTTTGGCCGTTGTTTCGCAGGGGAACCAGGCCAGTCCTACCGCGACTCCTGAGACACCTTCCACGTCCATCAATCTTCATGGTAAGCGTGGAAGGCACCCGTCGTGGGAGTCAGCATCGGAGTCTTCCTGCTCGGAATCCTCCTCGCCTGCTGTGAGTTTCCCAGTTCCTGTAACGGATCCTGCTTCACCTCCCTCTCCGGTCCCCAGTCTGGCCACAATCTCTGCTCCGCGTCCCAGGAAGAAGAAGAGGAAGAAGGGAGCTTCTGGTTCTCCATCTCTACCTTCCTTTGAGTCCGCGATGGCACCCACGCCAGCCGCGGAGAGCGCAGCACCCACGCCAGCCGCGGAGAGCGCAGCACCCACGCCAGCCGCGGAGAGCGCAGCACCCACGCCAGCCGCGGAGAGCGCAGCACCCACGCCAGCCGCGGAGAGCGCAGCACCCACGCCAGCCGCGGAGAGCGCAGCACCCACGCCAGCCGCGGAGAGCGCAGCACCCACGCCAGCCGCGGAGAGCGCAGCACCCACGCCAGCCGCGGAGAGCGCAGCACCCACGCCAGCCGCGGAGAGCGCAGCACCCACGCCAGCCGCGGAGAGCGCTGCACCCACGCCAGCCGCGGAGAGCGCAACACCCACGCCAGCCGCAGAGAGCGCAGCACCCACACCAGCCGCTAAACGCGCTGCACTCAAGCCGGCCGCAGTTAGTGATGTTTCTGAGTCTGCAACATTCAACGCCTCTCCTGACTCTGTGGTGATGAGTGTCGCTTCTTCTTGGGGAAGCCTTGACTCCAATACGGCCTCTATGAACTCTGTTCCTGGTCCTGCTCCCTTTCCGCCTGTCAATCCCCTTGTCTCTGCTCCGTTGCCTGCTGCTGTAGTCCCCACTGTCCCCGGTCTTCCATTTGTTTCCCCTGTCATGGCTCAACCCCGGACTGTTTCCCCCAAGACATCTCCTCGTGTGTCTCCAGCCAAGTCCTCCCGGATTCCCCGTCCTCAGCCCTCGTCCCAAAGACCCAAAACCCCCAGTCCTCCTATCCACCCTGAACTGCCCCTTAAGGACTTTGTGTTTCCCCCACCTCCTCTGCCTTGTTTATTGTTTTTGATTTTGCACCCCAACCCTGTAATTGTTTATTCATGTATGCCTTTGCTGTTGTTCGTCATGTTTTGTTGGTTTGTGTCAATGTCTCAGTCTGTCATGTCCCGTGTTTGATGTCCCCTTGAGGAGCGTCTGGTAGCCGCTCCTTAAGGTGGGGGTTCTGTCATGATTCTGCCCTCATGTCCTTGATTTTTCTCTAGTCTTGAGGCAGGATCATGACAGACCCATGTTTTGTGTGCAAGCACATGGCCTGTTTGGGCCATGGGCTTGTTGTCTCGTTATGTAACCCCGCCCCCTTGTTATCCTCGTCTTGTGATTATTGTCTAGTCAGTTTCACCTGTCTTTGTCATTAGTGTTCCATATATAATCCCCATGTGTTTGCTGTCCTTTGCCGGTTCATTGTTTGATGTGTCACATTTTGTGAGTGTCTACCCGTGAGTACCTTGTCTGAGAAGAACGTCTTGATCTTGTGTTTGCTGTTTGTTCATAGTCTAGTTTTTGTCACGTGTTATCCAGTTAGTTACCCCTCGTTTGTATTGCCTCTGTTTTGCCCCCTCGTGGGTTTTGTTTTCTGTTTTTGTCTTCAATAAACCTCTGTTTGAGTTATCTGCTGTCTGCGATTGGGTTCATCCTACCAACCCCGTAACAATAGGAAGAGGAGGAAAGGTAAGGGGAAGGGCAAGAAGACAAGTGGTCTTGGATGAAATTCAAGCAACTCTAGTTGACCATGTCCTTGTCCATGGTATGACTATGAGGGAGGCTGGACTATGAGTAAGGCAGAATTTGAGACACTTCATCGTCACCTCCATCATCAGAAGCTTCAGGGAGGTGTGCTGGCAAACACATTTCTATCACTGAATAAGAGGCAAACATTTCCCATTGTCTTTAATGAGGTTTATTTTCTAGCAAGAAAAGGCTAGCAGTCGTACAGTCACACAGAGTGTCTGCAGAGTGTGACAGTGAAGGGAGAGCATCCTTCCTCCTTTATAGTCTTGGCTCCCAGAATGTTATCTTTCTAGGCCAATGATGGTTTTTCAACCATACGTGGAACATTCTTAGACTTGTTCATCATATTGTATCCTTTAGTGGAGGCCCTTCTGACACGACCAACACTCTTTACCATTCCAATACAATTCCATATTTGAATAAGGTTTGTGTGTGCTCTATTACTTACTGTCATATGATGGTCACACACATATCTTACGTAAGTAAATATATATATATATAAAAAGTACATGAATGAATAAAAATATGCCAATGTATCCATTGGTTGTGTTTTTATGTTCATCATGTGAAAAGGTTTGTGAGGGGGGAACCACAAGCAACATAACTTACCAGTTTTGGAAATGTTGTTTTGAATTTATTACACCAGTGTGTAAGACTATGTTGTAGTGTGTGTGATTTTGATGGCTTGTGTGTCCAGTCTGAGGACAAAGTTTGGTTTTTCAGCAAGAATGAATGGTTTTGAGTGTAGAGCTTCATTTTGACCTGAAAATAGGATGTTTGGGGAATTTGGTGAGACGTTATGGATTTGTGTTTACTGTTTTGAGAATATGAGGCATAGTTTCAAGAAATGTGTTTAAGCAATCGAGAAAAACTGTAAAGTTTAATGAACATTACTGAGGTATGAAGTCGGGCAGGGTCTAGAGCCTGGGACATTTTACCTATTTTACAGTTTATGTTTCACTGTAAAAAATAAAACATAGATTTTGTTTATATTTAATTAATTAAAATGAGGCAACAGATTACAAGCAATATTATTAATTAAATTTAACAAATTAGAATTGAGTAATAATTAATCAAATTAATTCCTTAAATGTTAACCATTTAAAATGAGTAAAATTTACAAAATATATGTTATTGCCAACATTGAAGACACCTGATGTTAACAAGCAGAATCACTGAAGGAGAAAACCATAATTAAAGTCACCATTATGGAGATCGGTGTGTGTTTTAGTTGGGCTCTTCACCCTTAAATTATTAACTTTAAGTTTAGTTTGGCTGCTGTACATAAGTTATAACAGCCAGAAGAACAAATAGAAACGTTGATCTGATGGTGTTGGTTGTGTTTCACAATTTCACAATAATTGACTTGAATCACTGATCTCATGTAGAGTCCAATTTAGAGTCCAGTTAAATGTATTTTATTAATTCTTTCTGCATAATATGATTAGCCTTTTCAATGAAATCCAAATGATCAAATCAATAATAAAAAATATATGCGTATTTTTTTTAGGCGCACACAGACATCATGATTTAGCGTATGAATCTCAGCAATGGTGACAACCTCTGATCATAAGCTCATTATTTATTCATGCAGCAATGCATGATGGGAGCCATGAATGAGTTTTGATTGGTGCAACCCAGAATGCACTGCAACATGCTTTATAAATGTCACCATTGTTGAGATGCACAGGCTGATTCATGATGTCTGTGTTTTTTTTTTTTTTTTTTTTTGTACAAGAGAAACATTTTAGAAATTATTTGGATTACATTGTAAAAGTTAAAAATATTATGGTGTACAAGGCCAGTACTGCTATAGTTAATAAAGTTAACTTAACTCAGAAACTGGACTCCATTTGAGTTCAGTGATTCAGGTCATATGATTGTGAAATAATGATTATGTTAAAACACAACCAACACCATCAGATCACCATTTGTTCATCTGGCTGTTATAACTTATGTACAGCAGCCAAACAAAAAACTTAAAGTTAATAATTTAAGGGTGAAGAGCCCAACTAAAACACACACCGATCTCCATAATGGTGACTTTAATTATGGTTTTCTCCTTCAGTGATTCTGCTTGTTAACATCAGGTGTCTTCAATGTTGGCAATAACATATATTTTGTAAATTTTACTCATTTTAAATGGTTAACATTTAAGGAATTAATTTGATTAATTATTACTCAATTCTAATTAGTTAAATTTAATTATTAATATTGCTTGTAATCTGTTGCCTCATTTTAATTAATTAAATATAAATAAAATCTATGTTTTATTTTTTACAGTGTGTACTTACACTCACCTGCCACTCTATTATGTACACCTGTTCAACTGCTCGATAACACAAATATCTAATCAGCCAATCACATGGCAGCAAACTCAATGCATTTAGGCATGTACACTGAAAACCCTAATAAGTTGATTGAACTCAAATGATTTGAGTAAACTCGTTCCCTCAATTTAATTGAGTAATGGGGGTCTCCCAAAACGTGCATATTTAAGTTTACTTAACTTGGTGCTTATGTTGACTTAAATTGTTTTGTTCACCAAACTTGACGATTATTTAATGTACTTAAACAATAAAGTTCACTTAACTTAGTGTTAATTTCAAGTGTGCTTGTATATTTAAGTAAACTCAACATGAAAATTTAACTGAAATTAGAATTTCATTCAAAATTTTAAAGTTATTATTTTTGACAGACATGGTGAAGACGATCTGCTGAAGTTCAGAGCATCAGAATGGAAAAGAATTTGATTTATAAAGAAAATAGATATGTTCCTAATTCTGAGTAGGCTATGTGGATTTTTTGTGTAGTCCGTGTACATAGGAGTTAACTTTAAACTTTAAATACACGTGTTTTACTTTAAACTTAATGCACAGTTAAAGGTAAATTTCAAGTATAAAAATGAATACCTTCACTTAAAGTTAACTTAGAGTAAACAAGTGTACTTGCAGTATAAAGAAGATTCTAAAGATGCTTCAACTAAAAGTTTTCTAAGAGTACTTCAAGTGTACTTTTATACAAATGTTCTACAAGTATTTAACTAGCAAATTATTAAAAGTTCACTTGTTACAGTGTAGTTGCAGTACAAATGAAAACCGTATGTAAACTAAAAGTTTACTACTGTTGCACTTAAAATTATCCTTTTACACTAAAAACACTAAAAAGTGGGCCAATTTAGTCCCAAGTACTGAAATAGTAAACTTACAAGTATAATACTAGTCCATTGATATTAGTATAGTTAAGTTACTACATAAAGTAGTAAGTATACCCCTAGCAGCAGGAAGTAAAAACAAAAGTTTGTTCACACTTGGATCACTTTTCATCTGATAGATCTTGTACACTTCTATTTGTGAAACAAAATGCAAGCTAGAAGATTTGGTTTCTAGCTTGGTGGTGTTTCTGTGATTGTGATCTCGGTGGAAGGCTATTATTGTTCTAGTTGCGTATTGAACTTCCTCCCTCCCGCTGCCTGCCACTGAACCATTACAGTCAGGGTACCAGCACCGCTGTTAATTACCAGCTCCTATTCACACGGATGCTGTGAAAGGGCTTTGTTGACACTCTCATTCCACCTTGACAGAGAGCGTTCTTCCAGCCTTCATGGTTCATTGGTTTTCCTCTTTGCTGGTTTTCTGTCTCCCACTGATTCCCGGTCAGTTGCGGTGGTTAAGAGTTTGCTGGTACATTAGCAAGAAAAGAACATGCATGCCACTTCCCCGTAGTTTAGCTAAAGCGTGAAGGATAAGCAGAGGTGAAGAGGGTATTTTTTGTGGCTTGATGTGGTTTATACTTCCTCTGTTTCCTTTTCAAAGTAAGGAATGCATTCCAGAACATATTATCCAGAGGGGCAGGCTTGTCCACAGAGGGACTGGGTGTTAAATCTCTGCGTAGTTATAGGGGGAAGAGATGCTGAATATGATTATAATAATATTACATGCTTAAATGAAAGCAATATCAATCCTTAAACTTATTTACCACAGTGAAACAAATAAACAAGCTTTGTAGCATCATTTTCCTGTTATCACTGTAAAACTGCTTTGATACAATCTGTATTGTAAAAAGCGCTATAAATAAAGGTGACTTGACTTGACAATGAGAAGGACTTTGAAATTAACTTACACTAATTTACTCACCCTCAAATTGCTCTGAACCTGTATGAATTTCTTTCTTCTGCTGAAAACAAAAGAATATATTTTACAGAATGTTTGTAACAGAATTGTTTGTTGTGGGGCACCATTGACTTCCATAGTATTTTTTTTTATATATATTAGTGTTTTTCCATTCTATGTAAGTCGATGTTGTCTTACGTAAGTGTATGTAAGTTTGGTTACTGACATTCCTCAAAATATCTTCTTTTGTGTTCAGCAGTTTAAATATATTTATACAGGTTCAGAACAACTTGAGAGTGAATAAATAAAGACAGAATTTGAATTTTTGGGTGAACTATCCCTTTAGATTTAAATTGGCCATAGCATAATAAAAACAATACAGCATACCCATATATGTGCACAGTATTAACATTTGATCAATTTCTTCTAGAAGATAGTAGAATAAAAGCTAGAAATAAACAACCACCTGCCAAAGCATCTCATAGTATTCGGAGTGCTTCTAAGAACTGGGGCACAGGCCCACATTAAAATAAGGTTTATTTATTTATTATATTGTTATGGATATAAATTACTTGCCTGCAGAACAGAGTCGTTCACAAGCTGCATGTTGAATAAAGAGCTGTCTGATAAAATACCCCGTTACTATTTCGATGTGAAAAAAAGGATGTCTCCTTGTAAACTACAACACACGAATTTGTGAAGTTTTCCGCTTTTAGTTGAAAATGGTGCCAAACAGCAACTCCATTGTGAAAATAAATTTTTGCCAACCCATTTGTCCAATAAGATCAAAAGATATCAATTCCAAAGTCTGACATCGCTAGTTTCAATTCTAAACACAACATTGTCAAAGATAATAGCTTTCAGGTAATCTCCTTTGACTAATTTATCACTAATATTTTACATTATTATTACACAAATGTGTTTGGCCCTGAATAGTAGGCTATCTTGATAGCATCTTTGCATCTCCCAAGAACTTCAGTTCCTCATTGTGTGTACAGGCTGATTCAATGTAAATCCCACCACCACATTTGTTAGAATGATGTTAGGATGTTGTGGCTATTTCTATATAACTTCTCTTTTGTAGTACTGGGTCTTATTTATTGTTTATATGTGCACCGCGACAACTCAAGGTGCAATGGAAATTGATTTAATATTAAATTGCTGTAGATCCCATACACTATAGTGAACAATACTTCAGCTTCTTTGACTGTTCTTGTACTTAAACTGTGGTTTCAAAAAGTATTTGTCAAACAATATATCACTAGCAGTGTAGATAGACAATACACAAAGATATAGTTTCATCAGATGTGAAATTACTAGTATCCTTACTTTTTTATTAACATTTTGGTAACACTTACAATAAGATCCATTTGTTAACATTAGTTAATGCATTAACTAACATGAATTAACAACAAACAATATGTTTTCACTGCATTGATTAACCTTTCTTAATATTAGCCAATACAAATGTTCATGAATGTTAATTCACAGTGCATACAACTAATATTAACAGATGCAACTTTTGATCTTAAAAATGTATTTATAAATGTAAACTATGATTAATAAATGCTGTATAAAAGTATTGTTCCTTCATTTGTTCACGTTAACTAAGTTTAACGAATGAAACCTTATTGTAAAGTGTTACCAATATTTTTATACATTATGTTTATAGTTGTAGGCTATCTGTCTAGTGTGTTTAATGAAAATATGACACGGCCGTCACGTTTTGTGCTAGAACAAAGTATGGAAAGGAGAAAACAGAAGGAAAAATAATTGTATGATTAAATGAACACGTTAAATAGCCTATTTATAAACTTCATTTATATATATATATATATATATATATATATATATATATATATATTAACATTGCATATTTTAAACCAGTTTTTAATTCAACTGTTCAAATACCCTTTTTATCATTGACATCTTATAACATTTTGTGATGTTTTTGAGCAAAGGAATTTATAATCTCAAAAAAGTTAAGATGCAGACTTAAAATGAGATTAGAGGCATAGTTTTATGAATGTCTTTTTTCATTTAAAGGCCCATTTAACCTTTTTTATTGGCTTGTTCCTTGACTAATTGTTGTTTAGTCAAAACAACACTAACATACATTTTAAGCATACCTGTACATGCTCCTGAAGGGAAACCATGAACAGAATCATAACCAGTATGCAAACATACACCTCTAAGACATTGGTTAAAGAGTGTATCACCTGGAAAGCATTACATTTATTCAAGCTTCATCACGTCAGTGTTTTAAAAGTAACGAAACGATGAATAATTGAATGGCAAGCATACAGTGTCCCAGATCAATGCTGCCACTCACACTAGTCCTTGAGTTCCTCTGCCTTTCCCTGAAGACAGTCTTGACGTTCCCTAAGGCAGACTGAGCTCCAGAAGGTCCTGCAGGTGTTTAATGTAGCTTATGGCCGCCCGCAGTGTCTCTACCTTGCTGAGTCTCTTATCCTCAAATTCCTGTGGCAAATGTTCACGGAGTCTGGCATATCCCTCATTGACACAGCGGACTCTCTGCCGCTCCCTCTCGTTACGTCTGTGGATGAATGCAGGTTCCGAGGAGAGGTCATGCACACTGAAGTTCCCATGGTAGGACAGGTAGGAAAAGCATCCGAAGTACTGTTGACCGTTGACTTGCTCTTGGTCATTCTGGGGATTTGCCAGTGCATCTTTGAAGGGGAAATACTGGTGGTTCAAACACGAGCCGAACATCAAGGGATGAGCATATGACACTCGGTCCACGACGCCGTGATCAGATCCCATTTCTCTGCGGAAAAAAAAGCATTAAAACATCACATTTCCTCCAATTTATGAAACGATTTGAATTAGGACAAATAAACTGAGTCACCTTTGCACTGATGTGATCTGACTTTTCTCTTGACATAAAACATAGATGTCAATGCTGAAGATTATTCTTGGGTTCAGTCAGCATATTATCATCTTCATCTTCTTTCTGCGAGTAAAAACTTCTTCCTTCCTTTCTCTTATGAGGGCTGGTAAATGAAGTAACTTAAGGAGGACGTCCTCTACGAGCCAATCGTCTTCTATAAAGGGTTTTGAAAGAATAGGGGCAGACCGTGCATTGTGCAGTTGGAACAGAGGGAAAGTTGAAACACGTTAAATAATTTGCAAGTGCATCACACCTGACCCATGATTTTTGCTCCGAACTTGTATAGTTGTGTCCTCTTCAATTGGGAAAAATTTAAAGGATGTAGGTGAAGAATAACAAATTTTAAGAATCTATTTCAGATATGCTTTCTTACATAAACATCTTGTTGAAGAATACTGATTTTAGCATTTGAGGCATAGATGAAGATTAAGTCAAGCAATTCAGGTGTCTGACATTAGCTTTTGTCTTTATGCACTTTCTGACCATTAACCCTCTGGGGACCAAGGTGTTTTTGGGGCCCTTGGGATGTTTTGAAATGCCCTGACATTTGTGCTTTTTTCAGTTATTTATAAACATGCATTTTCAAGTGTATCTTTATAAGCAAACCACAGATTTGAGCTTTAAACAACTACATTTCCGACTGAACAACAATAACAGTAGTATTTTTAAATTTCCCGCCTAGCACTTGCCTCTCCCAGAAGAAGCGGATTTCGCCTCGGACCCGCGTCAATTTCGCTCCAAACGCTTGCTTTTTACGCGCGTCCAAAGCGAAATGGACGCGCGTAAAAAGCAAGCGTTTGGAACGAAATTGACGTGCTATTTGCGTCCGGTGTGAACGCACAGTTAGTCAGTCAGTCAGTTTCACGAGACTAGTAATGCTTATTTAAGTATTAATGCTAAGCACTACAATGCAACGTCTCCCTTACTTCCCGTTAAAACAGTACTTCGTTTAATTTAATACCAATAAAAGCCGTACATAGCAAAACGCTCGTCATCGATCCAATTGCCACCCCAACTAGCCCTCTGGCTCTGCCACTGGTAGGTAGTGATGAAGCTCCATTCCTTTAAAAAAAAATTTAAGAATATTATTGTATCGTGCCATCTTCCCAACGCGCAGGTGACTGAATGATGAAACTTAAAGCATTTGCTTGGAGGCGTTTACCTGTTTTGCATAGATGGCTTAACACATTATCTTGTGAAAATGGCTTTCCTGTAGCTCAAACAGTAGAGTGTTGGTGCTAGCAACGCCAAGGTCATGGGTTCGATTCCCAGGGAAAGCAAGAACTGATAAAATGTAAAATGTGTACCTTGAATGGAATGTAAATCGCTTTGGATAAAAGCGTCGACAAATGCATAAATGAATAGTGCGTGAGTAGGTGTGAACGAATTAAAGTCAATGAGCTCGTAATGAGCTCGACTGGAATCGCTCTCTTTTCATACAGATTACAGAGGCTGAGAATATTTGTTTTTTATATAAATTACTTCATTTGAAAGATGCGATCTCAAGCTTTATGCCCGTGGGTATGTTTGCCCGTTTGACTGAATTTTCGCGGAGTTACAGATCATTTTCGAACGCGTTTCAAATTGGAGTTCATTGACAGAGAGAGTGCAGAACTCGCATCATGTTAATTTTTCTTTATTTGGCAAAAAGCAAAACACTTTATTTTTATTGTGAGTATACAGAAAACAAATAGAAACTGAACAGGATCGATTGATGTATAACACGAAAATGAAAGATCAAAATTAACAGAGCATTTTGAGTTTATTTTGCATTGCTAAAAAAAAACACGAGCAAAACGCGCCGGCGCGTTTTTGGTCCCCAGAGGGTTAAGCTCAAGATACAGCAGTGCCTTTGTCTCTATGATAATGTTAAGATTTGAGCAATCAAGTCAGGATGATTGGATTAGCAATACAATAGAGTGAATATGCTGATTTTGCTCGGTTTCTCTGGAGCAATACCTGCAATACAGGTTTTTCGCTGGATAGAATCAACCCCTCCCTGCTTTCGTATGATTTGTTTGAATTTGTCTCCACCCCCAAGTCCCTCCTCCTTGGAATGGAGATAAAATTGCAATGTAAACTGTTTAGATTCAGACTGTTTGAAAGAATTGCAGACGCGCTCAATAAAGAAGAACTTCTGCTTGAACGTGATCCAAACGTCTCCTGGTCTTTGCTTAGAAGAAAGAAAAGTTTCCTACATAGGGTTCTCCAATCTGTAGATTTTTAGGTCATTTTTTCACTTAACCACCTTCCTATAACATTAAATTTTAATTAAACATTAAAATGTCTTGTCCTTTTATGATCGTAAAACTGTAATATTTATGATCTTTAGTCAGTCCTCTAAATATTCCTCATATTTCATAACCAGTGTTGGGGTCTGACGCAAGTAACGAGAGTTACGTAATCAGACTATTATCCTGCTAAAAAAAACGTTTATGCTCTCATTATTCCTTAATCCCTCCCTGTTCTAGATTATACTATCTTGAACGATGACTGAAATTTTGTATTACTGGCACTTCTCGTGTTTATTGCTTTCTTAAATTCCCACTGAAAGCCTTGGAACGCGCAGCTTTGTATGATGTGTTGACATAATTTCCACTGAAACACGAAGCTATGGCGGTATTATATATAGAATGGCTCCTCCCCCTTTTCAAATAGCCAATAGCGTTTAGTTTACCTCATAGACTGCAAGTCGTACTTGACAGCACCATGGAAGCGAATACGAGCGCTGATGATACATTGGATTCAATAGTAGAGGTGGGAATAATTTCTAGTCATTTCATTCTTAATTTCATTCGTACAGTTAGAAAACTGAATAAAACTCAAGCGTTTGAGCAACCAAACACACATCTCCAACCCATATTGCTCCGTGACGTCTCAACGGTCACTTTGGCCAGGTGGTATTTATAGCATAGGGGGCATTTATAGCAAAGGGGGCGGGACACTTTAGATTTAGACAGAATATGTGATGAGAAGCTGATGTCATAAAAAAACGTGATCCATTTTAGCGGAAGTGAGAGACTGTACGTTTTGAATGCTTATATCTCCTAAATGCAAAATTCGTCATGGTTTTGGAAGACACCAGCTTATTCATAATCTTAAGACTAACATATTCATACTAAAAGCTAAAAAACGTACATTTTTATTTCAGGGGGCCTTTAAGATAAAATTGCTTGTTGTATTTCTCAATTGTAAATCGCTATGATTAAGTAAGTAAGACTCCTGCTAAATTAATAAATGTAATTGTGTGCATTGTGTAAACATTTGCTCAACTCAATTGGACAAAAAACAGACTCGGTATTCCTCAACATGAATAAAAACAGTCAAATGCAAACTCTGAATATCATGCAAACCTGCAATAATGAAATTAGTTAAATAACACAAATATAATTAATGTGTGTTTAATCTCAATTTATTAACCATTGTTTTTGCTGCTGACCTTTGATGCTCCAATTCAACCATAAGAATAAGCAGAAATGAGCTTTTGAAATGAGCAGAAATTCAGCTTTAGGTGAAGAGGTTTCATTTGATTGTTTTTATAGGTTAAGAGGGTGCTTCTTAATATTAAAATGTATGCTTTCTCATTTCCTTGCTCCTCATGTAAGTCCTCAAGCCAGTGACCCGGTCAGTCATCTTGTAGGACATCTCAATTCTCTAATTGACCCTTCGCAGGGAGCTTGATTGACAGGTGATCTCCTGAATCATCAATCGCCATCCACCATTTTAATAATAATAATAATTTGTTTCTGTGAACTCAAAGCGCTCACATGTGGAAGGGGGGAATCTCCTCAACCACCACCAGTGTGCAGCATCCACCTGGATGATGCGACGGCAGCCATATTGCGCCAGAACACCCACCACACACCAGCTTACTGGTGGAGAGGAGACAGTGATGAAGCCAATCAGTATATGAGGATGATAAGGAGGCCATGATGGATAGGGGCCAAGGACAAATTTGGCCAGGATCTCTTTTTCGAAGGACATCCTGGGATTTTTAATGACCACAGAGAGTCAGGACCTCGGTTTAACGTCTCATCCGAAGGACGGCGCTCTTTGGCAGTATAGTGTCCCCGTCATTACACTGGGGCGTTAGGACCCACACAGGCCACAGGGTGAGCGCCCCCTGCTGGCCTCACTAACACCTCTTCCAGCAGCAACCTGGTTTTCTCAGGAGGTCTCCCATCCAGGTACTGACCAGGCTCAGCCCTCAGCCCTTTTCAGTGGAAACCAGTCTTGGGCTACAGGGTGATATGTCTGCTGGCTATTTTGTCCGACAAAGCAGTCAGGAGAGTTAGTAGATTAACATGGGAGGATTTGAACTTGAAAAACGGAGTGTACTGACGCCTTTCCGCGGTTAAAACAACATTCCTCCTTATGTTCATTCATGTTTAATAATAATAATAATAATATATTTTATTTGTAATGTACTTTACATTTGGAGCAAATCTCATAATCATCAAGATCATAAATGCATGGTAAAAACATCAGTATAAAATACAAATAGACATAATAGTTAAAAGTCATAAGTTCTCCTAAAAAGAAATGTTTTTAGTCCCTTTTTAAAAGTCTCAATAGTTTGAGGTGCCCTCAGATTGTCGGGGAGGGCATTCCAGATACGAGGAGCAGCAGAACAGAAAGCCTGATCACCTATGGTGCTGAGCTTAGTCTTGGGGAGAAGTAGGCGGTTTGAGTTTGTTGAACGGAGGGATCGAGTTGTGCATTTCCATAGATGCACTGGTGGGTAAGAAAGGCGACCTTATATTCAGTCTTGGCAGAAACAGGAAGCCAGTGAAGTGAATGGAGAATGGGTGTGATGTGGTCTTATTTTCACACTCTCATCAGGATCCTTGCAGCACTATTCTGAACATACTGCAGTCTCTGCAAGCTTTTATTAGGGATCCCGATGAGAGGTGCATTACAGTAGTCCAGTCTGGAGGAGATAAAGGCGTGGACCAGTATTTCAGCATCTGCTGAAGATACCCCAAGATTTGTGACAGTTGTGGACAGGGGAATGTCATGACCAGAGATAGTTATACCAGTTATGGAGGAAGACTGGGTTTGATGTGGGGTGCCAACAAGAATTGCCTCAGTTTTGGAGCTGTTAAACTGAAGGAAGTTTTGTTTCATCCACACCTTTATCTCCTCCAGACAAGGTGGTGAGTGTTGAAGACGGAAATGATGTTGGTGAAGTTGCAGAGGCATGTGATTCTGATTTCATGTACAGTTGTGTGTCATCAGCATAGCAGTGAAATGAGACTCCATAGTGGCTAATGCATGACCGAGGGGGAGGATATAAGTGATGAAGAGGATGGGGCCAAGGACTGACCCCTGGGGTGACTGTGTGTTGCTGGGACCTTGCACTTCCAAGTGAAATGTTCTCTGTTCTGTTAGTGAGGTATGATCTAAACCAGTTAAGAGCAATATCAGTGAGTCCAATGGTTTGATGTAGCCGGTTGAGGAGTATGCAATGATCCATGGTATCGAAAGCACACTTCAGAATCTCGCTGGAAGTAGTAGGTAATCGGTGTACTTTTGGCTACTCTTTTATGATAACTCTAAATACATACATACTGTTTTTCACTTTCTATATACACTGAACAAAATTACAAATGCAACACTTTTGTTTCTAAGACTTTTTCTATGTACACAAAAGGCCTATTTCTCTCAAATATTGTTCAGAATTTGAACAGTACATCCAACCGGCCCCACAACCGCAGACCACGTGATGCCACATCCAGCATCTTCACCTTTAATATCATCTGAGACCAGTCAGCTGGACAGCGGCTGCAACAATCGGTTTGCATTACCAAATAATTTCTGCAGAAACAGTCAGAAAACGTCTCAGGGAAGCTGCATGCTCGTTGTCCTTATTGTCCTCGACCTGACTGCAGTTTGTCATCGTAACCGACTTGAGTGGGCAAATGCTCACATTCGATGGCGTCTGGCACTTTGGAGAGGTGTTCTCTTCACGGATGAATCCCAGTTTTCACAGGGCAGATGGCGTCGCGTGGTGTGAGCGGTTTGCTGATGTCAACGTTGTGGATCGAGTGGCCCATGGTGGCGGTGGGGTTATGGTATGGGCAGTCGTTATGGACAACGAACATTTTATTGCATTTTATTGATACCGTGATGAGATCCTGAGGCCCATTGTTGTGCCATTCATCCACGACCATCACCTCATGTTGCAGCATGAAAATGCAAGGCGCCATGTTGCAAGGATCTGTACACAATTCCTGGAAGATAAAAACATCCCAGTTCTTGCATGTCCAGCATACTCACCAGACATGTCACCCATTGAGCATGTTTGGGATGGGCTGGATCGGCGTATACGACAGCGTGTTCCAGGTCCTGCCAATATCCAACAACTTCGCACAGCCATTGAAGAGGAGTGGACCAACATTCCACAGGCCACAATCAACAACCTGATCAACTCTATGCGAAGGAGATGTGTTGCACTGCATGAAGAAAATGGCGGTCACACCAGATGGATCGAGAGACTCTTTGGAAGCTCTTTCGACACTACGGCATCCCAGTTAAGTTGGTCAACCTGATAAGAAAATCTTATGATGGAATGTCTTGTAGAGTGGAGGGCAGCCCACTAACATCTTCCAGGTGAAAACTGGTGTGAGACAAGGATGCCTGCTATCACCCTTCCTGTTCCTGTTTGCCACTGACTGGGTTATGAAGCAAGCCACAAGAGAGCGAAAAAACGGAATCCAGTGGACCTCGTGGACCCAGCTCGAGGACTTGGACTTTGCTGACGACCTTGCACTTTTCTCTCACAACAAACAGCAATGCAAGAGAAGACAGATGTAGTGTCAACTATCTCATCTCAGATTGGCCTCAACATAAACAGAGATAAGACCAAGATCCTAGTCTCCTGGAAGAAGTTCAGTCCTTCACCTATCTGGGCAGTGTCATTGACCAACAGGGCGGGACAGACGCAGATGTTAAGGCAAGGATTGGCAAAGCAAGAGCGGCCTACGTACAGTACAGCTTAATAACATCTGGAGCTCAAGAGACCTGTCCTTGACAACAAAGATCCACCTATATAACTCCAACGAGAAGTCAGTGTTGCTGTATGGAGCTAAAACCTGGAGAATGACCAAGATGACCATCAGGAAGGTTCAAACCTTCATCAACAGCTGTCTTAGAAGAATTCTATCCGATGGCCTGATACCATCAGCAATATCAACCTTTGGGAAAGGACTCACCAACTCCCTGCAGAGGAAGAAATCAGGAAGAGAAGATGGGGCTGGATAGTGCACACTCTTCGTAAAGCATCAACCAACATCAACAGCCAGGCGTTGAAGTGGAACCCCCAAAGAAAGCTGAGAAGAGGCCGTCCAAGAAACACCTGGTGACGTGACCTCAAAGCCGACATCACCAAGATGGGCTACACCTGGAACCAGCTGGAAAGAATTGCAAAAGACAGAATAATCTGGAGATCTGTGGTTGGCGGCCCATACCCTGGCAATGTTGAAGGGCAAAAGTAAGTAAGTAATTAAAGGAACACTTCACCTCTGGAAAGATTAATGTGTATTTAAAATGGGTCATTTCTGTAGAAGAAATGTGAAATTATTTTTGAATTTGGAGCCTTCTAGACTGAGAAAAGCCAGAAAATGTATTTTTGGCTTATGGGGATGAAAGACAACAACTCCCAGAATGCACTTGCTTCGCTGCCCTAGGAGGCCACGCCTACCGGTAAGAGATCGCAGTAAACAACAAGGCTATGCTACTAGTGAGTCTCCGTGAGTCTGCCCAGTATTTTGATGTCGCCCAAAATGTCCAGGATTCGGCTTTTGCGTTCTACAGTCGCCATTCCTCATGTTTACTGTGACGAGCAGGAACGAGACTGACGGCCGCGGAGAACGATGCGAGCCCGGTGGCGTGATGAGTGGCGCCGGCGCCTGTGAGACGCACCGGTCTCGTATCTCTCACGGAGGAGCGGAAATTTTCCTAGCAATGTTAAAACGCACATCAAACGATCACTTGTTTAGCGTTCATGTAAACACTACATTCAGATTCACCAATCGGAATGAATTCAGTTAGATTGAAACAAAGGGTGTGCATGTAAACTATGAATGCGACTGCAGAAAGCAAAAGCCGAATCCTGGACATTTTGGACGATCTCGACGGCCGGACATGTCCGGGAAAAAGAGGATGGTAACCGCTACTACTCAGCTTTCTCCACAGAATAAGAACCTGTTAGCTTAGCTTCTAAATAAAGAATGGCTGACACTATATGTACATTCTGTGAGTGAGATCCCTCTATGGGCGGGTTGAAAACATGCGGAACAGCGCCTTCTACTGGATAAATGATGAGCTAGTGTTTGTAGTCTTACCCTTATTCAAAGAAATTTGACTTCCTGCTTTTTATGACGCAAATTGACGATTTTTGCGTCATAAAAAGCAGGAAGTGGAACACTTAAATCCTTATTTCTCCCATCTCAGGGGAAAATAAGGGAATAAACCATGACCATTCGAAAATGTGACTGGGTTTCTAAAGATACAAAGTCTAATGCAAATGGGTGAAGTGTTCCTTTAAGAGCATGAAATCTCTGCATGAAAGACCCGCAACTGCAGATCAACGTGCTACTGCATTTCTCTCCAATACGGTAGGAAATTAAATGAAATGTAAAGGATTTGATCTTTGACAAGATGATTGACAGGCCAGTTTACAGTGACAGGATGCGATTGAGAGCAACTGTTAAAGACAATTGTATGACGTGATAGTATGTCCCAAAGCTTGTCTACTCTTTTGCTACACACTCACAAGTATGTACTTTTTCTTCACAAAAAGAGTACACACTTTTAGGGCATAGTATAAGTAGGCGAATTGGGATGCGTCCTATTCTTCTGTGTGATTCAGAATGGCATCACAAACAAGGTTTGTTTGAGCTGCGCCCTCTGCTGTAGAGGATCATTAGAGAAAGATCATTAGTTATTAATTTAGGGGCCGCTTACACGACACCGTTCTAACAGAAAACCCTTAATGCGCTCCGGCCCGCTCATTTGCACAACAGCAGTGCCTGGTAGCTTGAGAATGCAAACCTTGAAATAGGTTCCGAGGTGCAAGCTTTGAAAAATTGTGAAAAACATTATCATCTCCACGTAAACTTCAAAAACGCAAATCTGTGAAAACGCTGACGGCGTGCACATGCATATTACGTGTCAATAATAGGTATGCGAGTTTGAATATATATATGTGCACAGATGTGTAGTCTTTCTTTACAAATTGACCTCAACAAATTAAATTGTCTGGCCTTAAAAATTCATAATACAGAATTTTTTTTGTCGCTTCCGCGTATCCATGTGAACTGGAATCATTTTAACAACATTTTATCTGTACAGAGGTAAAGGTAAATTCAGCCTGAGACTTATTCATTTCATTTTTAGTGTGAAAGGGCCCTACGCAAATATTGTAGGAAAACGCAATATTGTAACATTACTTTTAACTCTTTCCCTGCCGGAAATTTCCGTAATTTGTGAGACGATGTTTTCCCGCCATTTACGGAAATTTCCAATAGAATCTGTCTGCAGCCTGCAAGACTACAAGTTACGCCCCTCTCTTGCAGTCCCCAGACTGACCTATCGCAGTCCTACTGACCTATTTCTGGCTTTCCGTGTTTTCACTGTTATATGGTAGGGGGTGCTATGACACATCTTCTAAAGGAGTTGACCTACTGAATCTCCTGATCAAAACAGGCAAAGAAGCAGCAGAAACAATATCATATAAGCATATGCATATGTAAAATAATAACACGTTTATCAACATTAAACAGCATATAAATCAAAACTGCCTAATGTTACTGAATGAAATGTTGACCAAGGATGAGGTATAGGCCTGTGAAGCTTTGGGGGTGTTGATGGACTCAATTTACTCCATCTATGTTTTGATCATCTTTCTGAATCCCCTCCTGACGTAGTCTTTGACAAAAACACGATTTTCTCAGCTTTTTGCTAATTTTTTTTGCTTTTTTAAATTCCGACTGCATGTGAAAGGCAGTTATATCAAAGCAAATTTGTCCAGGTCTAAAAATATTTATGATCCATATTGGTGATTTAGCAATGTAGAATACCATGCAAATTATTTAGCTAAATATTAGCCTGAATTGGTAAGATAAGTAGTTTTTTTCCCAAAATGGCTATGGGGCAAAGTAAGCCAAATGCTGTGGGGTAAATTGAGCCAGCATTTGAATTTAACCAACCATAAGGCACCAGTTAATTTAAATCTCTGAAGTATAAACTGGTATAACTTTAATAACTGGTTTAGTTGATCTTTTTTTGTTTTGTTTTGTTTATTTGATAGGAACAATGTACAATTACACCAAATCCTTCTCTAATAAGAACCAGAAGATGCTTTTCACCAGATTATAATCATATATATCTTTCCACCTGTAGTCCCTAATGGCCTAACATGTTCAGCATTGCTGAAAACCATGCCAAGAACCTTTTGACTAAATGTTTATTAGTTTCAGTGACTTTGATTAATTCATTCTGATTCAGATTTTACTTAATTTAACTTAACAAACTCTCTGTTTAGTCTGTTTTTGGGAAGGTTACAACTTTGGTGTTCGACATGTTGTTTCAGAAATGCAAACAATTAAAAATATTGAAATTACAACTTAATTTGGTTTTGTGTCGTTTAAGTTAGCTTTAAGAAAATAAATATGACTATTTGTAAAATAAAATTGTATTATTAACTTCATTTTTAAAAGAGTCAATAATCTTTAACATTTCACAGTTTGAATCAGATTTAATAATATAGTAAGTTTACACCCAGATGGTGCAACTTACCCACCGACTCGGATCAACTTACCCCTAACCTGGGGTAAATTGAGCCACAGGATCACTTTTTTTATAAGAAGCTATATTTTTAGAACCCTTTGCCATATATGTATTCTGCTAATTTAAAAAGATAGGAAACATCCTGAAATTTCTTTAGATACTTTCATTTTACTTATTTTCTCTGATCTCGAGGACCACATAAGTCAAAAATGGCTCATCTTACCCCATTCTCCCCTACCTGCTGTAGAATCTCGGATGACTCAAGGCTCGACATCTGACGCCACAGTGAGTTTCTGGATAAGAGTAAGTTATTACTGTAATGAGTATGTGAATGAGTGATTAATTACTCCCTTAATAATTGAGTGAATGTTCTTTGTTTTTTTACAATTATACAATTAACAGTATTTTTAGATACAATGTTTTAGAGATTAGCTATTCCTATTGTGAACTCATTCTAATTTGTTAAAAAAAAAAAAAAAATTCCCATAAAGGACTTTGTCAGTCCTTCGCCAAACTTTGCACACATCAGCTCTTGGCCATGCTGACAAGTTATCAAAAGTAATTTGATCTATTAAACACTGTATGAAAACAAGTAATTTTGAGCAAACATGCTTAGTTTCATGAATTTATGATGCTCTCAGGAGGTTAACAGCAGGTTCTAACCTATCAGCCATTTCACCTGAAATATGAAGGCTGCATGTGATATTAATATTGTCCACTAGAGAGAGCCACAGGATAAGGAATAATCTTTTTATATCGGTTTCCATCACTCTGAACGGAAATAAATGCATTGATGTGAAGTTATAATCGTATAAACTTATAATAGTGTACAGGCTACCATGCTTTTCCTTTCCTTATATAGAAATCTTATGAAAAGCTTCTAAATCATTAAACGTTTAACTTTTTAGACACCCTTAAACACACTTTTCAAGTTGCCAGACATAATTAAGTAGATATTTAATTATTTTAAATTGTCCGTTTAAAAAGTATTTTTTTGTTATGTATTTTTGTTGTTATGTATTAAAAATGATGTATTTGATTACATAATTAAATAGACATTTAATTTTAAATTGTCAATTTAAAAAGAAGAGACAATTTTATGTCTTTTTCACAACAATATATTGTACAATTTCTATAAAGACATGTATTGTTGTGTTATGAATAATAAAACAAACTCTTATGTGATAAAATAAGGTTTTGAGCTGCAACCGATGTCTTCACATCCCTCTAAAATTGTCCTGACAGTCTTAGACATGTACTTAATCTAAATTTAAATGTTAAATACGAGTCATCATACACCATATATTATGATCCCAAACTTGCAGTGAAGATTCAAGATGGACTTTGCTATAAAAACCACATCACTAAAACTTAAAAAATAAGGGATCTAATTTAAACAGTGTCTAACTCTGGTTAATTGAATATATATATATATATATATATATATATATATATATATATATATATATATATATATATATATATATATATATATATAAATCACGAAGGAAAATATAACTGCATATATATATATATAAATTTTAGCCTATTTGCACACTGCAGTTATATTTTCCTTCGTGATTTTTTTTTTTTTTTAGTATTCGTATTATTCGTTTCTTTATAAAAGGGTCTTTACAAATGACAAAATAAGTAATTGTACAAATAACAAGTTTTCCAATTCTATTTACAATATTTGCAAAATAACAATGAATCAATTATCTGTGTACATATTATGAAATTTTGTTATAGCAGAGCCCAGTATCTGACAAGAACATCCAGGCCTGAATCTGTATTCATAATATTTTCAGGAAGGGTGGCTAACATCAGAGACAAAACTGCAAAGGGGACAAACTTCAAAGCTATCAAAAGAAACAGTTTAGCTCATGCTAGCTAAATTTTTTGATGCTTTCTTGTACAGTGACTGTGAATCTTTAGAAAGCAGAGCAGAATTAAATCCACTCCCGGGTTTTAGTGAAAACACAGGCGCCTGGACTGGATTGTGGATTGTGGATTGAGGCAGTGATTGGAGGATATGTTGGGAATGAGAACTGAAGGAGGATGGGAAACAAACAGGGAGTGTTGTGTAGAGAGGCCGCAGTGAGTGTTCACATGATACGCAATGATATCAGATAATTGATCGAATAAACGGCGCGGTTTGCGGAATGTGATGTGTAACTCGCGTGCAGAGAAGCAGAAGACGACATTTACAGCATATCTTTACTAAAAAACCCACCGCATTCAGCAAATCCAGCATGCGGCATTTTCACGCGCTAATCTTGGATCTGAAATGGACACAAATGCGACCCGAGACACTGACATATCTGTGATATTTCCTCACGGTGATCCTGACTGGACTGGGGAAGACGATTGGCATTAAAGCCGCCAGTTCTTCATTCATGCACATATCATACGGATACTGATGATCATCTGTTCGTCTGTTGTTTTATATTTTATTGTCAGTAAAGGACTAGTCCAGTCACAGTGATTTCAGCATCACAGGTGAGACGGCATGCATATCAGCCATACACCATAATAAATGACCATAATTATACAGTGTTTCAACTGTAATACATAATCAATGTGCCACTTTGGCCTTTGTGGATTCATCCTCAATAAAGTCTCATAAAACACTCCCCATTCTCTCATTAGTTCGTTTTATTAGCTTATTCCCTGAATCGTAAATAGCAAATGCCATTTCATCACATCTCAAATCATCATTAATTATGCAAATTAACTGATATTTAGAATATTTTTGTAATAAAATGGCCGGCTTCTTAATGCTACAGATAATGTCCCTGTCATACCTGAGCGAGGGATATTTAATGTGTGTGTTGAAACAAAAATATTAAAACAGTTTATAAACACTATTTTTAAAAAAGAAACAACTATCTTTAAAGTCAATATGTAAAAGTCATTTGATAAGAACCCAACAAGCAATTTTGCGTTTAAAAACTAGATTGACCATGACTTGAAATTGCACTTACATCTTGTAGATATTATTGACATTGGTAACATGATGGGATATCAACCATCTCATGCACTGCCTGGCCAAAAACTACAAAGAATCAGTTTTGACTATAAGTGGGCTACACATAGCATAGAACATGTCAAAGAAATGAAACCAATCACATTGTAATCACTGTTGACTGCTTACATGATGGAATATAATTTATCTCGCAAGTTATTTTGGCAAAAACGATGTGTAGGCTACTACCCAATTCAAGGTTATTTTGTCTAGAAGTGTGTTACTCCTAGCCGGACTATCAGGTCTAGTTAACAGAGACGGTGAAATGACAGCTACTGCTTGCTGGGAAGTAGGCCTTTTTTTAATGCGACCTTCATGTAACAAAAAGAACCCAGACAGCAACATGTGGGCCCACATCCGGACCACATCTGGTACGTGTGGATTCTCGTGTACCAGATGTGGGCCGGATCTGGGCGACACTATGTTGCTGTCTGGGATAAGTTTAATTAAACCGCTGGACAAAAGTAGAAATTCACCCAAACAAGCCATCCAAGTAGTATGACTTCCAACTCCGACACAATCGGAGTTATATTAAAAAATATCCTTTATAATGTGAGTGAATGGTACCTTTTTGAAGCCCCAAAAAAGTGCATCCAATCATCATAAAAGTAATGCATACGACTCATTCAAACAGTGTCAGAAGTTTTCAGAATATTAGTTTTCATCCGTTTATTACAGTGCTAATATTTACCACAGACTGCACTAACAGTGATAGTGTCTGTGGTATTTTGAGTGAATAGGGTTACTAGAGTCATATTTTAGCTCCAGACACTGGTTATCGTGGTAATTCTTTAGATGGTTTTAAATCCAGTCACCTGTGCTATTCATGCTTATTTTTCATTGATTTATGATAGTTTATTTACCCACAGAAATATTCACATTTTTCGAGTTTCAGCTGTATATTACCGGTAGCTAAATTTGGAGTTAGAGAAACTTGGCAGGAAGATCTACAATATTTAACTCTTCCATGAATATATAAGGCACATTGATTTTTAAATTGAAACGCATAGCTGACTTTCCCCCTAGAGTGCATACTTTGGTAAAAAATAATACATATTTTTGTAATTCTTTATAACACTGCTGAATAAAGGTAAATAATTGCTAATACTAATTTAGATGACAACATTAAGGTTCCCTTTACATTGTTCTGATTAAAAAGTATTGATAGAATAAGTTTATTAAATGCTGAGTATTGTCATGAATGTAAATCAACTACCATGGACACTAGTACTTTCCGGTGTTCATTAGTGGTATATTGGCACATTGGAAGGAAGGATGCCATGAGTAACAGCATTGATCTGTATTGTTGTTCTTAAGGGGAGAATATGAAGATTTGAACATGGTCAGATTTACTCTCAGAAGCTTTGCATTGTCACAGCTGGAATATTGTCTTAAGTGCTGACAGCAGCTGCTGAAAAAATAATAATATCTGAATTTCGTAAAGGTAAACTGAGTGGCTTTTATCACAGTATGAGTACTTTTATATCACAATTGAGATTTTTTTTCTTCTGGAATCTGCATTAAAACTTGATTTGTATATAAAATATGTGGTAATGCTGTTGGATAATACAAATAAATAAATGTACTTGACAAATGAAACGTGCTTAATCTTATTTGATTTTCTCTTTTATTTGGAACCTGGGCCCTGTCCCAAACGGAACACTTCATGTACACTTAGACAAACTTGAGGTCAAAGGAAACGATTAAAAACAGTCAAATTAAAGTATCCTGTCATCATTTACTCACCCTCAGAATGTTCCAAACCTCTATGAGTTTTTCTTCTGCTTTTGAAGAATGTGTGTAACCAAACAGTTTCTGGTCCCCATTGACTTCCATAATTTTTCCCCCCAAACTATGGAAGTCAATGGCTAACTAACGACAGCTGGTTACACACATTCTTCAAAAATATCTTCTTTTGTGTTTAACAGAAGAAAGAAACACATACAGGTTTGGAACAACATGAGGGTGAGGAAATGATGACAGAATAAACATTTTTGGGTGAACTATCCCTTTAATATCAGACTCTAAAATCTATTTGGATTCCCAATTGAAGTCAGTTTGATGTTTTACGTATTCTGGAAGATAAGCATTTGGTTGTTATCAATAAATGTATGCAATGCCTAACATTTTTTGTGTGTGTGTGTGTTTTTACTGAGCAGTGCTATGCACCCCCCATCCAAAAAGCTGATGCCCACATAGAGGTCTCTGAACAGACACCCTCTGGCCGCAGAGGATGCTGGGAATGTGTCGTGGGCGCAGGAAGTTTGTGGCTGCCTCCCTCGCCCTGATCTTTATCCCGGCGCTCACCTGGCTCTATCTGTCATCCGCAAACTTCACAGGTACGACAACACATCACAGATTCACAGACGGATTCTCTCTGACTGGGGTCTTGAACTCAAATCACCTGAAGCAAATATTACGTCGGATAGTAATCATTTCACACAATTTTTTTTCAGTAATACAATTAGGGGAGAGCGGGGCACAACCTAACACTTTTGACTTTCTCAGTTTGTGTAAATGTACTAGAAGTTTTTTATTTTTTTCCAAATTGTCACTGTAATTAACACAATTATTATTGTTTAATGTTGTAATGTCAAACACAAGTTTACTTTCAAAAATGGAGATAAAACTAACTAATCTTTTCAAATCTAATCAATCCTTTTATTTTTCCAGCAAGTTTGCGGTTTAAATTAAAACATAAAAACTTGTGTGATATTCCTTAAACATTTTTTTTTTATAAATTGTATTATTATTATTTAAAGTAGTACACAGTACACTGCTGTGCAATAGTAATATATTTCTATTATAATTTCTTCAAGTGAAACCAAATTATTTAGAGTTTCTTTGTGTATATGATATCAAATGAAATAGTGAAATGCTGGTGAAGTGACTCTCAGAGCAGTTCTGGAGATGAAGTTCATATCCATATATAGTGAGACGGCAGAGGCTGAAAACACCATGAGCGTGTTTGTGTACTAGACGAAACTGCGGCGCTCATTCACCGAGACACAAGACTTCAGAGTTACATAGCAGTCTTTTTGAGCTTTAATATTCACAGACACTAGTCCATATCAAAATTGGGATACTTTATACAGTAAGTTGCATTTGTGACTGGATTCCGTCCATGTAATCTGCATTGTGGAAATCATAGGACTCTACATGGCATTTGCTTATGTGGGTAATAACCATGAGTGAGAAGGTTGTGCAGTTTGTAGAGGTCCCAGTTACACTTTATATATACTCTACTAACTATAAGGAACTTTGACTACAGTCAAACCAAAAATGATTCAGAAACCATTCATTATTCAGACATTTTTGATATTGTTTTACTAGTGGGTGCAAGACACAATAGTTATTTTGTATGTAAGTGAGGATAGCAAAATAAAGTAAACTATGACATATTATACCCAAACATTCTTCATACAGTGGACTACCAGTAAAATTTATTCAAATTTGGCACCAAAAATTATTCTGACACTTTTGCCCCGTTTACACGAAGGGAAGACGCAGATATTTCCCTGTGGTTTGGCCTCTCATTTACACGAAAACCCTGTTTTTATTACAGAAAACGATTATTAAAACTCCGGCCAAAGTGGAGATTTCTGAAAACGCCGGTTATGTGTTGCCGTGTCAACTGGGAGAAACGGGGTTTTAGGTTCTCTCTTGTCGATTCTGAGGATTCTGATTGGCTTGCATGGCTTTATCCTTCTCCCTACACTGCCGCCCATAGGTTTGGCATAGTTATGATGGCGCTCGACAGCGTATTTATGCGGGTTGTGTGCACGATGTTATTATTGAAACCGGAAGGGGGGGGGGGGGGGGGGGGGATATTCGTTTCTCTAAATACCCGGCTATGTGTAAATGTGGCCTTTGACCTGACCATGTTTTGCTTCAGTGTTTTTTCTTTAATTTCTAGTGCGACCTTTTTACAACACAGACTGAACAAAATGAAGCATTGCTTGGTAACTGGTTGAGCTAAACTGGTATTATCTGATTGTGTAGTTAAATTTAACAGCTGACAGATATTCAACATAATTAATTTGTGAGACAGTCTAACAGAAGGATGGACAAAACCTATCAAATATCAACTGATTTGATAACTCTAAGTTCTTCTTGTCATATTTTATTACCGTTTTCTAAACTATAGCGAATAAACTGTGATAATGTGAGAAATGTTGAAGGTGTCTGAATAAATTTTGGTCAATATACTCATTAGAGTATTAGTAGACTCAGTCTTAGGTTAGGTGTTAGAGTTAGTAGAAAAGTTCGAAAAATTCGAATATCATGCAAAAGTTAATTTATTTCAGTAATTCAACTTAAAAGGTGAAAGTAATATATTATATAGACTCATTACATGCAAAGTGAGATATTTCAAGCATATTTTGATGATTATGGCTTACAGCTTATGAAAACCCCATATTCAAAATTAGAATATTGTGAAAAGGTTTTCATAAGCCATAATCATCAAAATTATAACAAATAAAGGCTTGAAATACCTCACTTAGCATTTTTAGAGTTTCACCTGCAATTCATATAATGTCTGTTGGGGGACCGTTCAAAATACAGTACAGCAGATATTATGCAGACAGTCTACTAATACTCTAATGAGAGTTAGTTGACATGTAGTTGCAAAGTTACCTATAGTTAGTAGAATGACTAAAGTGGACTATTGAAATAAAGTGTCTATAGCACTCTATGTGACCATTGAATAGATGCAGCAATTGTTTGGCGGTATTTGAAAAATTAAATAAATACTTCAATATGAATGCAGGATAAGTTTTTCCAGAAGAAATGGTAATGGGCAAAGTCTACTTGTGTCGATCGGTTTATGCTTAAGACGTTTATATACTGATAAAGAAAAACGCAATTACATAATGCAACTGTTAGACATGAACTTAAAGGTATTGCGGAGGATCTTTCCTATTTTTAGAAAAGACCCGCCCTCTCCAATTTCTATTTGCTCCCGACCGAGAGGGAACGCCTACTAGCAGTGATTTTAAATGGATTTCTCCAAATAGCATGACAAACTTTACCTGTCTAGTAGAATCTTCGCGACTGCGGCATCAGTGGGAAGCCCAACATGTGCTTTTAGCGCACGCCAGCGTGTGAACGGCCTTACGTAAACATATCACCAGAATGATTGACACTTAGGTGGACCAATAGTATACACTACCCACCCGGAAGAAGAAAATCCTCCGCTATACCTTTAAATAAAAAACAGTTTGGGTAATCTGAAAAAATGAAGAAAAAAAGTTGAAAAATATATTTTGTAGAGTAATGTGAGAGTTAAATGATTTTTGTGTCTACTAAATGTTGACATGTAACAGTGATACAAACATGTACAGAATCTTCTTGTTCTAGTTCATTCCACTGCTCTTGTACTCTATAGTTGACCGCAGTGAAGTGTATTTTCACTGTGTGCTGAATGACTGAAGTCACCGTAGCCTGTCGACTGATGTGTTACTCCACTGGCTTTTAATGACTTTTGGCTGAAAGTTAATGTCTTTGCGGTCACTTTATTAACTGTAAATTAAATATTATACTGCTCTGATTCATGCTCACTGATGTCGAACAGCTCAAATAATGTGTTGAAGTTTGACATGTGAATGTGTTCTTGCAATACATTCTGGTGAAAAAAAAAAAACTATACCAAAATGTATTTAAAATACATTTATTATTCATACTAAGAATACTAAGTATACTGAAAATCCATTTAGTTATTTACTGACACATTACTTGAGAATGACTGATATAATTATAATGAAACTGTATTTGGAGTACTTCTTTATTGCACAATGCACATTTCTTAATCCTAAAATCTGTTTTGATATCACTATTAGTAAGGATGCTTAAATGTCCTTTTTAAAGACAAATACAAAACTTGTATTTGTTATTTTGCTGCTTTCAAATAATAGGCAAACATTTTGTTATTTTTGAAAGGTTATCAGCACATATTTTAAACCTTTTAAAACATTGTTATCTTAAGTGATTGTTTGAGTTGAGCATATCTAAATAAATCCAAAAGTGAATTTAGTCTGACATCGACATCTGTATTGACATCTGTTCGAATGCATTTCATGAAAAGAACTTAGCATTTGACAAATTGCGGTACTCTTTTCTTCTCTATTGTGATGTATATGCAAGTGAAATTACTTCTTGAACAAGAAAATAAAAAAATATATATCTGATGGAAAAAATGTTGCCGTGGAAACTGTCTGAAGTGAGTTTAAGTGCAGTAGAAGACTAAGAGCCAGATTTACTTAACAGGGTACATTAGCGTGAGAGCACAATCCCATAAAAGTCCCAATGGGAATGAAACGTTCTGCACGTGATTTACTGACGGCGCGCAAAATAAAGACTACAAACACACACAGCCTGATCATTTTCATAATTACTGAGAGCAGCGCAAATTAGCATCTGGTTTAAGACCTGCTTTTTTGGGCCGTTAAATAATGGTGCAAACCTTAGAAAATCCCCTTGCGTGATTCATTTAAATCCTCTCCTCCCATGAATTTTGTGTCTGAAAAGAAAACTCCTACAAATACATATGCAATAAGGTCAGTTGCAAAAATAACTGCCTTTTCAGCGCTAATTTGTCTCCTGTGTGTTTAGTAAACCCTGACAGTAGTCGCGCTGGCGCAAGCTGCCACTAAATCTGGACCTTTAATTACTAATTGGAAATAAATAAATAATAACTAAAGCTGAAACAAAAATAAATTAAACCTAAATGGTTATTTAAAAATAAATGAAAATGGAAAATATTAAAATAAAAGCAATTTCAAAATATGAATTAAAACTTTGATAGTATATAAACAATACTAAAATAATACTGTATGTGAACGGTGAACTAAAAACTGAGAATGCAAGAGAGAGAGGAAAATATTTTGAATTGGCACATGAATTAAATGATGTGCACGGATACATTATTTATAATAAATACTACAATATTTTGATCAAAAATATTCTTTTTCAATAACTACATTTATTAATCATTCCCTCCCTAGTTATGTTAATATAAATAATAACTTAAGAAATTTGAGTGAGTTGCATATCTGAACGTCATGATCATATAACAACCGTGCACAGAGAGAGAAATCTGTTTTTCCCCCATCATGCTTTGCTTCAGACTGTAAATGTTGAAATGAAGTGTTTGTGTATTTTTAAACATGATTCATATAGTGCGACATCTGTTAGTGTTTAAGGATCTCTTATTTTGGCGTTTATAGAGGATTCTGTTGCAGTTTTGGTGGTTCCTGTTACCATTGAATCCATTACATCAAAGTTTTTTGTGTGTAATTTTTGTAATTCAGATGTGTCAAATGTTGTGGTGTGATGCCCATAAAACCTAATGCTACTTGATATTTGTAAAGTATTACCTTTAAACGTTTTGAAAATTATTATTAAAATGTGTAAACTAACATGTATCTAAGGTGTAAGGAAAATACTGTGACTTTTTTACTTGGTTACACAACTTGACATTTGACATGACCTAAAAGTTTGTCAAAGACATGAAACCAACACAAATGAGAGAGCTGCATGATTCTAGATAAACTGAGTCACCAATTTTTTGTTATTTAAAATAGAAATCACCATTCTGACCAGACAACTAAACAACGTAACATTTTGTCAGAAGCTCTGTTTGTCAATAACCTTGCATGTTAGTTGCTGCAGGCTATCTGGGGACTAAGCCCCTTTTGGTCCGTTTTCTCTATTTTTACATTTGGGCTTATAAACATATGTAATGAGACTGAACACCATGTGTTTGGTATCTATGGATTCAGAAGACTCTAAGCTAACATACGCATGCATGTAATGTGTTTATAAAAGAAGTATGAGTGAAAAATGTACAATAAACTAGAGAATTTCAAAAACGAAAATCACACCTCACACAACAACAGTGAACAGTTTTTGAACAAAAAAATATATTTTCAAACCCTTTGCTTGACAGACATTTGTAATTGTTTGCGCACATTTGCGCTCTGTAATACTCCGCTCTGTTCGCTCTCTGTCTCCTTCTCCACTCGACGCTGTTTGTACATAGCTGTCCCTTACTATGGTACCATCCCTTGCAAGGCTACAGAGTCCTCTGATTAGCTAGAATACGTCATGGTAACCTTCCTTTGATTGGGTAAGAAAAATATTTCTCCCAGCGGCAATTTTTCCATTGTCGTTGCGCGTGGAATCTGCCTAACAACATCGATTTCATTGGCCTTTTTACGCAGTGGTATTACGCAACAAGGAAGTGTGTATATATACAAACTGGATACCTCTGTTTTCAGCTGAATATGAGGAAGACGGCAAAAAGACCACACCTCTCTATCATTAATAGCTTTTAAGATAATTACACATTTGTAAAAGTACGCAATTTTGGGCAGTTCCGTCCAATCCGTCCCCAGAGCGTTGATTGAATGATTCAATGACTCATAAAGACTTCACTTGTTTCATTACTGGATGAATCAGAGTTTTTGAATGAATCTCTTGAATTAATTATTCAATGTCAAATACATTTTTTAAGTCACTTGTCGCCAGCTACTGGTGTAACAATGTAATTGATTCAATAAGTATCAAGTTATTTCAGAAGGTGATTTTCTCAGTTTGGTACACGTTCTGTCCTAGAGGTGGCTTTCTGTGTTCTTGCACTTTATTGGCTTAAAAGCACTTTATTAATCACTCGATCATTCAGATCATATGGTTATAGTTTTAAGAGTCCTGAGACGACAAAAAGGGTCTTTGGTATGCGCTGAGGCTCCTTCTTTGGTGTGGAAATCTTCTGTTCATTTCTTCTGTTCAGTCCATCAATGCAATTTGAATGCACTTCTCTTTGCGTCGGGTGATTCTTTTCCTTAATGCAGATTCACTCTCTGACAGTAGGTGGCGCTTTTAGAAAAGCAGAAATGCCCTGGCACAAAAAGTGCTTTGTTACTTTCTGTTTCTGACTCCCGCTTGTCATGGAGAAGAAAGGAAATCAAACCGCATTCATATGTTTTCATACAACTATTCAGACTTTCATGTACACAGTCAATGGTGTTTATCAAACAGCATCAAATATACAAGAATACTGAGATGAGAGCCGGTGCATTGACTGCATGCAGAGATTTGTGTCCGTCTGAACAGATTCCTTAACAGCCATTCATACAAATTAAACAGTTTATCGGACCGAACATTCGTCTTGGTATGAACAGGCTTTAGGATCAAGATCCAGTTGCCATCTGTATCCTTATCATTCATGTTTCTCGCATGTTCGTAAGCCGTGTAACATGGATTTATTCTACACTGTCAGGAAAAAAATTATGTTTGTACCTTTTGGGTACCGCAGCTTGTTACAGGGACAACTTTGTACCTTATCTACCCCTAAAAGGTGCAAATTAGTACCTCTGAGTAGTAATATGTACCGTTAAGATGCTGCTGTAGCTGTAAACCTTTTAGGGGTAAATAAGTTACAGAGATTTCCCTTTGAGTGTATCAAGCTGTTGTACCCTGACAAAAAATTGTATCTTAATATTTTCTGGAATTTTGAACAGTCCTGTTGTGGACTGCTGACTCCTAAAGATTTTTTAAATATTTATATATTGGTGGTTAGTTCACAGCAGTGAAAGAAATTATCTGTAACCATTATATACGATATTTGCTTAAACTGATTTCCGGGTCATTCAAAATAAGAGCTATTTTTATTTCTAATCTGAATAAACGTAGGCATCATCTATGTATATTCTTCTAATCTAAGTCTTCCATTAATCATTAGTCAATAACCTTAAATATATAACTATTTTATTATATTGTATTTGGCCGCTATATATATATAAATTAACTAAATTAATAAATGTTTTACATAGTAGTAGTAGTAGTAGTAGTAGTAGATTTTTATTGTCATTGTGCAGTAGTACCACACAACGAAATTTGCTTGTGCATCCTCTAAAAAACAATGCTCACATTCATATACACATTCACACAATAAATATAGTTAAAATAACAGGGTATTAAACATTACACGTAAGTTCCATTGCATAAAGTCCATTTCTATAAAGTGCAACTGTGCTGACTGGAAGATAGAGGTGCATAATTGTTCAGTTCTACGATGGTTCTTGAGATAAAACTGTTCTGCAGCCTAGAAGTGCGTGCTCTAAGAGCCCGGTACCGTCTGCCAGATGGAAGCAGGGAGAAAAGATGGTTTGAGGGGTGTGTCTCATCCTGTACAATGTTACGTGCTCGGCTGAGGCAGCGAATCTTAAAAATATCATCCAGTCGGTGCAGGGGAAGTCCAATGATTTTTTCAGCAGATCTTATAACTCGATCAAGAGATTTCCTGTCCTTCCATCAAACTGAACATCAACAATGAACCATCACTGAACTTAAGCTGGACGCTATTTTCTTCTAGAACTTATTTTCCTGTCATCACTGTAAAGCTGCTTTAAAACAATCTGTATTGTAAAAAGCACTAAATAAAGGTGACTTGACTATTGCAAATTCACAATAGGTAGCACTTTAATGTTAATACTTAATCAAAACTAGTTATTTATAGTTTAAATGGTTTAATAACAGTATTTCATTATGGTTACACTTGAATTGGTTACAAAAAAGTTTATAAAACATATAGTTAATTATACCAGGAGATGTGTAGAATGTTGAGAGAGAGAGAGAGAGAGAGAGAGAGAGAGAGAGAGAGAGAGAGAGAGAGAGAGAGAGAGAGAGAGAGAGAGAGAGAGAGAGAGAGAGAGAGAGAGAGAGAGAGAGAGAGAGAGAGAGAGAGAGAGAGAGAGAGAGAGAGAGAGAGGTATAGTGTAAGTTTATAAAAGTAAAAGAGAGATGTCATTCAGGACTTTAGTCAGGCCTACGGCTTTAACCCAGTTGTCCAGTAAGGCAGAGCTCAGGTAGAGAGGAAGAGCAGCGGCCCAAGAAACCATCCAGTGGAAAAAAGAGTAAGATAAAGCCCAGAGCAACCATAGAGTTCTGCAGGGATGACGTCAAGCCCAGAAGACTAATTCACCAGTGGTCCCTTGAGATTTTCCTATGAGGTTTTCCATTCAATTAATTAAATCAAGTCAAATAAAGGCTGTGGTTAACTTGATGATACTTTGTTTTGTTCTCCTGCGTAAATGACACACAGCCATACCGAAAATGTGAATTTTGAAGCAGTTACGTTTATTGCATTGTTATGTTTGTGTATCCTTAGACAAAGTGCACCTTTACTCATAATTTGGTAATTTGACAAGCTTTAAACTAGTAAATGATCCTCGACGGTCTCTGTTTCCTCCTCAGTCAAACCGCTGTCTCTGTCACCGTTGGATCCTCAGTCATCGGTGCTGATCGGTGCGGCCGCCGAGCATCAGGCTTTGGAGCTGCGGCTACGAGACGTGGAGGAGCATAACCATGCGCTGCGGAGAGAGATTAGCCTTTTGCCCAGGGTCCCGACCCATAGCAGCCATCATAGCAACGGTCGCCAAGGCAACCACTTGCACACCCATTCCACTGAAGAGGGTACAGGTGATAGCGAGGCTAAAAAAGGAGTTGCCTCTGGGCAACAGCTCGGACTGTGTGCCTCAGCCTGTGGTGAACAAATGTGAGGTTAGTATTCTGAATGAATACCTTACACTGAACAGATTCAGACATTATCAAGACCCTGACCTTGAGCCTGTCCTAGGGGGTGGGCGATATGGCAAAAATATCATATCACGATTTTTTTTCAGGAAAATCACGATTCACGATTTTATCACGATTCCTTTTCATGTTGGTTTTACTATTTTGCAAGTGACTGAGCATCACAGCCAAACTAATGTCGCTATTTAAAAACAAAGCCTTAGGTAACAAAATATAAAATAAAAAAGAATGGCATACATTAGGCCAAAGTGGCGAAGATAAAAAATCTTTGTGATTTTCTTTGTTATTAAAAATTAAGAACAAAGATACACATACACAACTTCTGTTGAAAATAAAAGTTATTTGGAGGAATGTGGGTAACCAAACAGTTGATGTACCCCAGTGACTTCCATAATAGTTTTTTCCTACTATGGTAGTCAATGGGGACCAGCAACCGCCCGGTTAGCCACAAAAAATATCTTCTTTTGTGTTCAGCACAAGAAAGAAATTAATACAGGTTTGGAACAACATTAGAGAGTGAGTAAATAATGACAGAATTTTTATTTTTGGGTAACTATCCCTTTAAGGACAAGCGGCAGCATGTTTACTATTAGGGCTACTGTCACTTTAAGATCTGCGCATCTAAGATCTGAGTCTACATGCATTTGACAAGCAGATTTTTCTTAATTTTTTCTATTGTTCTTTCACTTTAGACATAACCAACTTTGTTTATGTAAACCTTGTGTGTATTTGACAGTATTAGCGCAATAAGACTCGAAAGATAACTTAGTTCAGTAATCAGACGCTGTTAGACAGGCTTTAGTGCATGTGGGCGTCGGGTACGTTATTGCGCTCAGAAAAGCGCCCGTTAGAACAGCGCATCAGCAGCGAATGACATGTTTAACCGGCAAGGCTTTAAAGCACATGCAAATAATACATTTTTATGAACTACAGTGTCCCGTTCCTCTGCATTTCATGTGAATATACGTCGCGCTGTACAGTATGTTGAGACGGAGGCGCCAGAAATGCAAACTGATAAAATGCACGATCCTACGATATTTCTTCAAAAGCAGATCGTGGAGACATTTTAATCGCCCACGATCAAAAATCGTAATATCGCACACCCCTAGCCTGTCCTCATTATATGTTTTGTTAAGGGGAGGTCAGGTGTGTTGTTACTAAACTTATTGATCAGGCTTACGATTTTATGATATTGGATGACAAAAGAGATGAACAAATCCCACGGAGTTACACTGGAGGAGGGATGGAAACTTGCTTAAAGTAAAACTTGCTTGTGATGTCAGATTTGTATCAGAAAGTGGTCAGAAAGATCATGTTAGCAACTGCATAGAAAGGCCCTAGAAACCAAGAACACTCTTGCAACTGTATAGCCCCTTACACACAGCGCGTTGATCCCGGGAAATTGCTGCGAAATTGCCAGAGTGCCTTCTGTGTGAACACAAACACGTCCCGGGATTGATGCGGGGATTGATGCCGGGATTGATGCCGGGTTGGGGACCTAGTAACATTGCCGGGATCAGTCCCGGAACACGGCCTGTGTGAACAAAAGCCAGGACCAATGCCGTAAGGGGTGTGTCGTAGTGATGACGCACATGCCATCATGCGACTCTGTTGCTCTTAGAAGAAAGTTTGTGTTCGTCATCAACAAAGAAAGAAAGAAAAACTATCCCGGGACACATTATCTGTGTATTTTCTGGAATCTCTGTGTGAAAGGGGCTATAGTCAACTCTCTAGAAATCCTAGGGGATTCCTGGTGGGTTTCTTAACTTACTATATATAATGCACAAAAGAAATTCCGAGCATGCAACATCGTAGTTGCGTTGGTTTTTCGTAAGTTATAAAATTACCAAAAAGCACCAATAAATTACGTAACTGGTATGTAGTGCGTTAGCTGTGAAGGATTTCCACGCAGGTGTGATGTTCATTCTGTTCATCAGGATTAGTGTCCGTAAGTTGCATTAACAGTTCATGTTAGTATTGTGTATTTACCATGGTAAAATAACACTTTATTTTCAATGACTTCAACATATTTTCAATTGACTGTGGTATCAACTTACTAACTCTATTGAATTAACAAAAACTGGTTGGTAAAATGGGATGGTACTTGAGTGTAAACCATTTTTGTTAAATAAATTTGCCTGTTTTTTTTTTTTTTTCAAAAAGTAAATTTATTATTTTATAAAATCTTTTAGGAAGTAGGTCAAATTTCGGAAAAAAATTGGGTTGCGGCCTTATGACCATGGGAAAATGTAGATCGTGAAAATGTACAGCGTGTCCAAGTTCTCTTTCGCATCTTCTTGTGCTTGAATGTTTAAATTGGCAAGGCTTAAAACCATGTGCAAATGATAAACTTTTGTGATGGTGCCGCACTGAGCCGATCGGGACAGTGACCGTTCCGTCAGCATCTTTCACGCCACTCCCGTGCCATCGGACAGTCCTTATTGTTGAGTCCTGCCCAGCTCTTCTGTTATTGTTTTGTGCCTGTGTGAATTAGCACTGAGTGTGTGTTTAAACAGAAAAGCAGTGTGTGGTCTCACCTGCACTCACACACTATCAACACCCGGCGTACATGACTGATCACACTAGAGCACACGGCAGCAAAGTTTACAAAGAGTGACAGTTTTGTCCACATTTTTTTGACCATCGCTGTTGTAACGTATTGGGAAGCCTGAATGTTCACGGACAGGAGATTTATATGATGCATGCGGCGGCTCTATCAGCAGCTTGTCTCCTTCGATTGCCAAACGCATATGAGCACCCAAGAAACCTTCCAGAACATTTTAGGAAACGCATAGCAATGCCCTAAAAAACACTCCAGAACACTTAGTAACCATCCAGAGAAGCCTAGCATCTACACATCAATGGCCACACTAGAAACCACCCAGAACACTATAACAAAAGCACCCTAGCAACCATTGAGAAACTGCATAACAACCTAGCATTATGGCGGTGTATTTTTACATCTTACATTTTATAAAATTGATTTTGTAGATGCAGTGTCATATTTTAAAACCATTCTTTATTGCATTAGTGCTGCTTCAGACTGCTGTGAACACTACTTGTCTTTCTCATCACAGACCATTCACATTGCCATCGTGTGTGCGGGGTACAACGCGAGCAGAGATGTCGTCACTTTGGTCAAGTCAGTTCTGTTTCACAGGTAAGTTTAGAGTCATTGTGGTTGTCCAAGAGCATCAAAAGTGTGGGTGACCCGACTGGAATTACCAGTCACTCTTTCACTCTTTTCATCATAGGTATTAGTCCTTTGTACTAGACATGATTTGTATGTAAAAAACTTTTATTAGACATTTAAGGTATGGGGTAATAAAAGTAATTATGCTGAAAACCGAATGTGACAACGAATGTCTGTTCTCTCTCTATGTGTCAGACGGAACCCACTCCACTTCCATATTATCACGGACTCAATCGCTCGGAAGATCCTGGCCGACCTCTTTCACACCTGGATGGTGCCGGCCGTTCATGTCAACTTCTATGACGCTGATGAGCTGAAGGTTTGTGTAGCTACTGCTTTGCTCAGTATACTTCAACGGTGATGCACATTTTCAGCAGCCTTGATGTCACAAGGATTTTTCCCAATTAGTAGAGATTAAAACTTTAAAAAAGGTACTGGTTCATGAACTAAATCAACCAGCTCTGAAATGAATCACAACTTGGATTTAAAGCAGTGTTTATTAATGAATAAACTACTTGTAATTATAATACTGTCATAAATGACAGACCAATATAAAACTATTGACTTCTAATTCAAATTGTACACTTTTTTGGCGCTGGCACACCAGCTAACATCATTTCAAAGTGTGAACGTATACTAGTCAGGTGAAATCACTTCATCATTCTGATTCGATTATAGAAGCACACTTATTGCTATAAAAGAATGGAAGAAGTGCTTTCAATCTATCATTGTGTTCATGTGTTCGCAATGGCTACCGTCAAAGAATATTGCACCTGAAAGAACCATTTACCGGATCATCAAGAACTTCAAGGAGAGGTTCAACTGCAGTGAAGAAGGTTTCAGGACATCCCAGAGAGTCCAGCAAGCACCAGGACAGTCTCCTCCTGAGTAGTCGGCTACAGAATCGTGTCACCTCAGTGCAGAGCTCGCTCAATATTGGCAGCAGGTGTTCACTACTCACTACTCTAATGTGTGTGCACTAACTTGAATGGGTTAAATGTAGAGGACAAATTCCGAGTATGGGTTACCATACTTGGCCTTCATTTCACTTTTCATCCAAGGGTCTGGACTCACAATAGGCCCCAAAACACTGCCATCTCTCAAACCATGCCATGCATCAAAACATACTGCAAGAGCAACTTCTCCCCAACGGTGACAATACTGCACAGGGAGGTGAAGACTTTTGGACAACGGCCTGGTGCCAACAAGGGCAACAATGAAGCCACTTCTAGAAAAACATTAAAGACAGAATAAAATTCTTCAGGAAGTACAAGGATTGGACAGCGGATGCAAAGTTGTTTTTTCTAATGAAGCCCCCTTCCGACTGTTTGGGACATCTGGAAAATCGATTATCCAGAGAAGAAAAGGTGAATACTACCACAAGTCTTTTGTCGTGCCAACAGTGAAGCATCCTGAGAATATCCATGTGTGAGGTTGCTTTCGGGCAGTTGTGGCCTAATTGTTAGAGAGTTGGACTTGTAACCCAAAAGTCGCGGGTTTGATTTGTAATACCGACAGGAAATGACTTGGGTACTCTTGAGCAAGACATTCAACCCTCAGCCGCTCCCAGGGCGCCACAGTGAATGGCTGCCCACTGCTCGCGGTGTGTGTGTTCACTACTCACTACTTCTAATGTGGATAGGTTAAATGTAGAGGACAAATTCCAGGTATGGGTTACCATACTTGGCCTTCCCTGCCCTGCCCTGCCCTGCACTTCATCCAAGGATCTGGGCTCTTTCACATTTTTGCCCCAAAACACTGGCATGTATCAAACACTGCCATGCATCAAAACATCCTGCTAGAGCAACTTCTTCCAAACAGTCCAGGAGATATTTGGTGATGATTCGTGCATTTGCCTGCATGATGGAACAGCATGTGTCAAGGCAAGAGTGATAATGAAGTGGCTCTGAGATTATTTGGATCCGTGGCCAGGCAACTCCCCGGATCGTAATTCCACAGAAAACATGTTATCGATCCTCAAAAGGCGAGTGGACAAGCATAAGCCTAAAGATTGTGATCAACTCCGAGCACTAATAAGGCTAGAGCAGTTCGCCATCTGTCAGGATTTGGCCCAAAACCTGGTATCCAGCATGCCAGAGCGAATTGCAGAGATTATAAAGAAGGGTCAACACTGTAAATATTGACGCTGCTTGCATATATTGAAAGTTTTTGCCAACGAAAGCCTTTAAAACTCATGCAATGCTTTTCATTGTGTTCCAGTATACCATAGAAATATGTGAAAAAATAATCTTTAAACACTGAATCAGAAAACTTTGCGAAAATCTTTAGCCACGGCTCTATACAAGTAGTTTGAGAGGTTAGTCTGGTTCGACTACTTCCTGGGAATTCTGAGATGTCTTTTTCCATGACAACTCACCGGATTGGTGGATCAATCTTTAGGAGAATAATATTCTGGTCTTATGTTGTGTTATTATACAAATCAAATAAAGTAACGGTTAAAACGGTTAATAATTGAATCAGAGCAGTAAAAAAACATTTATATACAACAATAAATTCTAACAGCAATCTTCATACGCTTTGTTGGAGCTCTAATGCTCAATGATCATCATCAATGATCAGAAAGCCCATGCACATACAGACATGGCCGTCCTTTGGGCAGTTCAACCGGGACTAAACCCAAACCACCGAACCAGCCCCAGCTCCGGCATGAGAATCAGCACCATTTTGGTTAGTCCGAACATGTAAGACTTTCTGACATTTAAATCAGTGGCAAAACGTATTGCAGCTGCTTACTTGGCATTTCGATTGGGTGATATTTTTTTCACAATCCAAAATATGTATCAAGGACCTTATGTCTATTTTTGACAGTGCAACGCTGCTCTACAGAGTAAATAATTTGTAATTACACATACTTCCTTTTTTTTTTTTTTTTGCAGTCTTGCAGTTTTTAAATTAATTTGATGTGTTTTGTTTGCTCTCTGTGTGTTTTCCAGTCTGAGGTGTCTTGGATACCTAACAAGCATTATTCTGGCATCTATGGCCTAATGAAGCTGGTGCTGACCAAGACGCTGCCCTCCGACCTCCAGAAGGTCATCGTCCTGGATACTGACATCACCTTCGCCACAGACATCGCTGAGCTGTGGGTCGTCTTCCACAAGTTCAAAGGTACTTTTGAACAAGATTTCATTGAAACGACAGCTGTTTTTGTGTCAATTGCACTTTACAAATGTATTTTAATGAAACAATGCAAGTTTTGTGGCTGGTGAGCTTTCAGAAACACTGCTTCATGCAGCTTTGAAACAATTACGAATCTTTTGTTTTGAATCACTGGTTGTATCAAATACCCCCCTTTGTGCGCCTTTAACTGCATTATTTGATCTCATGCCTGAAGTGTTATCAACAGTTACTCGCATGTACTGTAGTCACGTCACATGCCACTGTACCGGATTGGCCTTCGACATGAAACCCTGTTGCTTAGAAACAACGACACGCTCCTGTTGAATATGTTTGATTATTGTGTCTTGAAGAACAGATGAAAGGAAAGCCAAAAGAAGTGCATGTCTTATTGACCGTTTGTTAGGATCAGTACCCGTCTGTTACTCCACACACAAATGTGATTTCATGTCAATTAAATCAATGATGTGACACTCATTTATTTATTTATTGTGTCCTATATGCTAATTCACACCACACACTTTTGGGGGGATTTTTTTCATATCTGTATTGAAATTCATGTTCGTTTTTAGGGGGCATAAAGTAAAAAATGTCAGGGTGATACAGCTCTTCTGATATCACAGTGAAGAAAAAGAACCTGAATTTTTTTTTTTAATTCTTGAAAGGAAAAACTTAAGTAGCTGCATAATTTAATCTTTTTTTCTGCTTATTAATATTTGGAAAAAGTCAAAAAGTGCATCCAGCATGCAGAAGAAATGATAAATCTCTGCTCAATCCCAATAATTTTTTTTAAATTAAATTAAAAATCAGATAATTTAGACCTTTAATAAAAATGTAAGGTTAGGTCAGTTTGTAAAATGTCATGTGGTGCAACTCCCCAAAAATGTGATGTATAATGAATTCAGAAATGTATATCAAACATTTGAACAAGACACAATCATTATCTATTTTTCCATCTGCCTATTTTTATGCAAATTTTGGGATATCACATAAAAAAAACACTGGATGGAAACGCCAAGATGCACAAACATTCTAAAAATGCGCATAAAAAAACTTGTGCTCTCGTTAGAATCGGATACATTATTTATCCGGTAAGAAAAATGTGCATAAACAACAATGGAAACACATTGACTAAATAAATTCTTCTATGTGCATCAAAAAAAACATGTGACTTTGCGATTGGGTGGCATAACTGGACTAACCAGCGCAACAATCTTTTTCCACAGCATCTGAAATGCTGTTTTGGTTGTTCTGAAATGCCTGAGCAAAGTCTGTCGTCAAAGCCAAACATCAGGCATCCTCCGAAAAGTGTTTTTATTTTCATTTAGTTTGTGCACTCTGAGACGCAAGTCATTTATTAAATATGAAAATGACTTTATACAGTGGCCTCTCCTGCTTTTCTTAGTGATATTTAGTAACTCAGATGCTACGATCAGTAATGTAAATTTAGATGCTAAAGTCACTGTGGCGGTGTTTGTGTGTTTCAGGTCAGCAGGTTCTTGGTTTAGTGGAGAATCAGAGCGACTGGTACCTGGGGAACCTGTGGAAGAACCATCGGCCGTGGCCAGCATTGGGCAGAGGCTTCAACACCGGTACGTCAGACAGATTTTTGATTATCACGCTTGAAGGGAAGACAAGTTTTAGAACAAATACCAAAGATTCTGATAAATAAAGAGTAAATTTTTAGATTACACAACATCCACTATATTATAAGTGCTGTGTGTGTGTTGAAGGTGTGATTCTGCTGTTGTTGGATCGTTTGAGGAAGCTGAAGTGGGAACAGATGTGGCGGCTGACGGCAGAGAGGGAGCTCATGAGCATGCTGTCTACATCACTTGCTGATCAGGTGAAAACATCGGCTCTGTTTCAATGCCCACTGAGCTGCCCTGCTGTCTACTTAGACTATAACATTATAAGTGACTCATTTTCAACTAGGTACATTTGTATGATGCAGCAATACCAATAACGCTTCACAAAAAAGCACATGGGAGACCCTCAATTGATTTGTTTATCAATAAATAAGTAGACGGGGATTAAAGGTCTAAAAGGCTGTGGGCAGTGCAGATCAGATCAGAGTCCGAAATGAACAGACTAGAGGCAAGGAATGGCACCAAAATGCCCCCCAAATTGAAGATTTAGGAGCAAAAAATTGCCCATAAACAACTAAACAAATCAATGACTGTCGCAATGAAAGTGATGTGAAAATGAATGAAAAGTGTTGCATGCGGAAATGCATCTGCTCATGTTGCATCAAAGATTTCTTTTTATACATTGTTTTTTGCAGCGTTGAGCATAACAAATCACACGTTTTTGTTGAGGATATGAATGCAGTAGCCAATCACAGGCATTTGTTTCTGTGTACTCACCGAATGAATTTTGCACTGTGAATTCTATCATCATAAACAACAAAATGCAGATGCAATTTTATTTTAGAGTAGAGCTGCTTAACATAATATCAATTTTCTGAACAACATTGTGCCTGCAGGACATCTTCAACGCTGTGATCAAGCAGAACCCATTCCTGGTGCACCAGCTGCCCTGCTTCTGGAATGTTCAGCTGTCGGATCACACCCGCTCCGAGAAGTGCTACAAAGACGTGTCCGACCTCAAGGTGACATCACTGTGGAGAGCACACGATTTCTTCACACGTATACTATCCACCTTATTTTGTAACACTATATTCTGTGAATATGTCAAACACCTCATCTACATACACTATAGTGCTAAAAGTATTGGGACACCCCTCCAAATCATTGAATTCAGGTGTTCCAATCCCTTCCATGGCCACAGTTGTATAAAATCACTGATTCTACAAACAATTTGTGAAAGAATGTGTCGCTCTGAGGAGCTCAGTGAATTCAAGCGTGGTACCATGATAGGTTGCCACCTGTGCAATAAGTCCATTCGTGAAATTTTTTTTCACTACTACATATTCCACGTTCAACTGTTAGTGGTATTATAACAAAGTGGAAGCAATAGGGAACAACAGCAACTCAGCCACGAAGTGGTAGGCCACGTAAAATCACAGAGCGGGGTCAGCGCATGCGCAGAAGTCGCCAACTTTCTGCAGAGTCAATAGCTACAGACCTCTAAACACCATGTGGCCTTCAGATTAGCTCAAGATCAGTGCGTAGACTAGAGAGCTTCATGGCCGAGCAGCTGCATTCAAGCCTTTCATCACCCAGTGCAATGCAAAGTGTCGGATGCAGTGGTGTAAAGTACGCCACAACTGGACTCTAGGTGTCTGGAGTGACGAATCACGCTTCCCTGTCTGGCAATCGGATGGACGAGTCTGGGTTTGGCAGTTTCCAGGAGAACGGTACTTGCCTGACTGCATTGTGTCAAGTGTAAAGTTTGTTGGAGGGGGGATTATGGTGTGGGGTTGTTTTTAAGGGGTTGGGCTTGTCCCATTAGTCCCAGTGAAAGGAACTCTTAATACCTAGACATTTTGGATCATTTAATGCTCCCTCACAACTTTGTGGGAACAGTTTGAGGATGGCCGCTTCCTGTTCCAACATGACTGCGCACCAGTGCACAAAGCAAGGTCCATAAAGACTTGTGGAAAGCCTTCCCAGAAGAGTTGAAGCTGTTGTACCTGCAAAGGGTTGGCCAACTCCATATTAAACCCTACAGATTAAAGGGGTCATGACATGAGAAACCAAATTTGCCTTGATCTTTTGGTATATAAGAGGTCTTTGTACTATTAAAACGTCCTGCAAGTTTCATAGCTTAAGACGTCCTCCCCATTATAAACGAATCATTTATTTAATCAAGCTCTAAATACAGCTCGTTCTGGATCCATGGTAAGAAGTGACGTCACGGTACGAAGTGACGTACCAGCGTTTGCATATGACCGCCTCCAGCACAAGACAACTACGCTTAAAGCGCAAGACAACTACGCTCATTTCGTATCGTTGTCGCGCCCGCGCGCCGCGCGCCTCACAAGTGTTCAGTCGACGGACAGCGAGTGTGTCTGTGTACAGGGAGATTACGACGCCGCAGATGTGCTGTTCCTGGCTGTGGACAAACAACATCTTTGAATACGCTGCGAAAGATCCAGACGTCAGGGAAAAATGGATGCACTTTATTTTTTGCGGACGTCTCAGTCACGGCAGTGTTAGTTTAAGCGTTTGTTCTATACATTTTAAGGATGACTGTTTTGAGCTTTGCCAGAAAACTGTTGCTCAAAGATAAGTCCGTGCTTACTATTCTGGGCTCAACAACGACGACGCAAACTGTAAGTAATGTATTTAAAACTTTAAACTACTTTTTAAATACGCTGAAAGATCCAGTCGTCAGGGGAAAATGGATGCACTTTATTTTTTGCGGACGTCCCAGTCACGGCAGTGTTCTATACATTTAAGGATGACTGTTTTGAGGAAAAAATCCCAATATGATGCTTGGCTTTGCCAGAAAACTGTTGCTCAAAGATGTTGCCTTTATCAATGCTGCATCTTCAAAGATGGCCTGTCTGTGCATGCATTTTTGTCCGTGGTACACCCTATCATTTCATTGGAATTAGTTCAGTAATGTTAAACTGTTAGCAAATAAAGCTATAGGATAATTATGCAACAATAATCCGTTTTCAAGTGTCTCGGGTTAATTTTTTTTTATTAATTCAAAATAGTTTCACTTTCCATGTGGACACGGGCTGATCCAGTCTTCGTTGTTGTGGTGATGGTTCATTTTCCTCTGATTCCGGCTCAAACATAATAAGGCTTTATCATTGCAAGAGCCATCGCTTCGCATGCATCAGCCACTATTAAACAGTTACGCCGAATCCGCAAATGTTCTGGCTGGGGGCGTTAATAATTGATGCATAGGCACTGACGTTAGCCAATCATAACAGTGGGCGTTAACACTGAACTCTTAAAGGGGAAACACCCCCAAAACAGACTGTTTGAATCAGAGGATGAGAAACAGGGTGGGAAAAGGTCATAAATCACTACATTTTAAAAGTTTTTTGTAAAAAAAACTATAGTAATACTATAATTGCACCTAAGGGAACATAATAATAAAATAAAAAAAACCATGTCATGACCCCTTTAAGAATGTCATTATGTGCATGTAAAGGCAGATGCCCCAAAACGTTTGGCAATATAGTGTATGTGCTTAATATTGAAAGAAGCAACAAGACACCAAATCAAGCAAAGGGTTGATTCATATAATTTCCCACATTTCTGAACTCCAGGTGATTCACTGGAACTCTCCGAAGAAACTGCGTGTTAAGAACAAACACGTGGAGTTCTTCAGGAATCTCTATCTGACGTTCCTGGAGTATGATGGGAATCTGCTGAGGCGCGAGCTCTTTGGCTGTCCCAGTGAAACGGACCACAACTCGGAGAATGTGAGTTTTATCACTGTTGGCTACTTCAACCGCAACTTTTAAAGTTTAAAGCTCTGCAGTGATTTCTTTGTTCAGGCAGCATGAAAGAATAACTCTTGTTTTCCTAATATCCCTGCAGCTGCAAAAGACCCTCTCCGAGCTGGATGAAGATGACCCATGTTACGAGTTTCGTCGGGAGCGCTTTACTGTGCACCGCACACACGTCTATTTCCTGCACTACGAGTATGAACCAACCGTAGATAACACAGACGTGACTCTGGTGGCCCAGCTTTCTATGGACAGGTAAGAAAACATAGGCCCACTTACAACACCTCCTCACCAACGGATGTTACATGCATCAGGCCAATATAGGGCACAAAACTTGATCAATGGATGATGCCATTTAACCCTCTATGGTATGCATTATGTTCTAGCCATGAAATATTTTTCAAATAAGTTTTTATTTCTTGAAATGGCTTCAATCATACAAATCAAAAAACTTGGGGAAACCACGTTGGAAAATGGTCAAAAAAGTAGTTTTTCTAAAAATTCTGATTTTTATTTTACTGCAATTCCACTGTGGTACAGCGTTGCCATTGACTACATTTACATGCAGCCAATAACCCGTTCAAAACCGGGATATTAGCAATAACCTGGTCGCGCACGGCCATGTAAACACCGGCAAAAACCCGGATATGCTCATATCCCGGTTTTTAAAAATCGGGATATTATACCTGGGGTACCCCTTTTCTAACCCGAATATTTGGTCTTGTAAACGCGTTTCGGCATATCCCCATCAAAATGTGTGTTCTGCGCATGTTCTATTCGCAAGGAATCTTGGTCTTTTGAGTAGAGACGGCGCATAAAAAAACCCGCGTGCAGTATAGCGGAAGTAAACAAGCCGAGGTTAACATGGCGAGACGCAGCACATCACCACACTTTTGGAGCGAGGAGGAGACCAATTTCTTTATATGTGTGGCACAGCTCCAGCTACATTTCCCATCTCTTGCTCAATTTCTCTCCTTCTATTAATAAAGACCATGAGGCACAGTAGTGTCAAGTGCTGCTGGTGGATCAGTACCAGCGCCAAAGCGCAAACAAAGACTATCGCTATCTGCCCCAAACTATTCATTATCCGCGCGCTGCTGCTGCTGTTGTTTTTGTTGTCTTTGGATACAGGAAGAAGAATCGGATATTGCGTCTTAATGTTGTCCGTACGTCCAGACGCTAACCGTGCGTCGCCGTTTACATCGGGATATTGGCGACTGATTACACATTCCATGTATACAGGAGTAACTCTCTCTGCTCACGCATGTAAACGGGTTATCCCGAATGTTTCAGAAACCCGAATAGTGACCTTAACCCGACCATAACCTGAATTTTAACAGCTTGTAAACGTAGTCAGTGATATGTTCTCAATTTACAGTAAAACTATGTTAGACAAAGTTGATTTGTGAATAAAAATATCTAATTTACATATCAAACATACTGTAAAAAAATCCCCCTTGAGAAGAGATGTTTAGAAATGAGGTTAATGGAGCATCTTCTGGAGCACTTCAACCGGTGTCTTCCGTGTGAGGGTGACGGAGGGAAAGACAGTTTTGGAGGGACATTCAAATGTCATTTGACTTAAAAACAGCACATCATTGGCTACATTAAGGCCTGCCCTTTCAATTCCCATAGTGCAGTATATTGTATTTTTTTTTAATAACAAGGAAATTGGTAGAAATTAACTGTTGCCATATGGCAACGCCGTACTATAAAGGGTTAAGAACCTTTTAAAGGAATATTTTCAGTTCAATACAAATAAAGTGCAATCGACAGCATCTGTGGCATAATGTTGATTACCACAAAAAGTCATTTGTCCCTCATTTTCTTAAAAAAAACAAAACAAATAATATTACAGTGAGGTAGGGCTGGACAATACTTCAATATCAATATGTATCGCAATATAATTTTTTTCAGTAACGGTATGATTTTTAAACACATTTCCGATATTTCGATATACATTACAGGCATGGGCTATGTTTACGTTTTAATTTTTACTGCGTGATAAATATAAGCAGCACGGCACAACGGTTCATGTTCATTGTCTCCAAATTGACCGTTCGCAAAGACCCGCCCCCTTTAGTTACTGTTGCTATGTCCAACAAGCCACGGCACTCTCACGCCACACTGTTCTCACGCAGTGAAAAATACATCGCTGAGCAGAGAGCACACTGACAACACGCTGACAGACAGGACAGACCAGGTTACTTTTCGGTTACTTTTGATATGAAACAAAGCCTCAATTTTCAAATTTGGCAATTTTGTCAAGAAATTTAAACAATAAATACCGTTTTGTGGCTCTTTAATGTGTCTGACAGATCGCTGTAGAGCATCAGTTAAAGCTGCTCGTGAACCGATCATCTCTTCCTTCTAGTTCATTTATAGCATCAAATAAGCATGAATGAACATCAGAAGAAATGTTGTTTTAACCGCGGAAAGGCGTCAGTACACGCCGTCTTTCAAGTTCAAATCCTCCAACGTTAATCTATTAAATTTACTCTCCTGACTGTTTTGTCAGGCAAAAATGGCGGATTCGGCGAATGGAGTTATTATGTGCAAACAGCGCATGTCAAAAAATCTATTCTGATTTGAAGCTTGTGACAAATGCGCACATCAACCCGATCACTTGTTTAGCGTTCATGTAAACTCTACATTCAGATTCATCAATCAAAATGAACTCTGGGTGTCAACAACACTCAATGTCCCTCAGCAACTTGTGTTTTTGTTGTTGCTCACTTTTTTTGGGTTTGTTTTCTGCAGCAACTCTGAGCACTTTTCATATTCTTTATCCTGGCTGAAGCACTTTTTTCAATCTATAAGAATATAATCAACCTATGTTAGCCTATAGCTTAAAGTTAAAGTATATTAATAAGTTGAGTTATTAACTTATGTTTATTTGACAGCGATTTCACATTTCTTGTATGAAGGCTAAATACAAATAAAATATTAACAATAATTTATTTGTACCATTTTTATTTCTAATATATGATATAGTTTTATAGGAGGAGGTTTCAGAGACTTGGGAAATAAATTTTTCAGAAGTTAGAAGGTACAGACATTAATTGTGGGCGTTCTTGGCAGTTTTTCCTGAGGCTTTTATATTGTTCATATCGATATCGGAATTATATCGTATCGACCGAAATTAAGAAATATATTGTGATATAAATTTTGGCCATATCGTCCAGCTCTACAGTGAGACACTTAGAATGGAACTGACTTGGGGCCAATTTGTGGAGCAGATTTAAAAGCAGAAATGTGAAGCTTATTAATTTACTAAAGCACTTATATTAATTCCTTTCAGACTTGTGTATTATTTAAAGGGGTGGTTGATTATGATTTCACTTGTCTAACTTTAGTTAGTAGGGCTGGGAGGATACACCTATCTTCCGATTCGATACTATCACCATACTTGGGTGCCGATACAATATGTATTGCGATTTTTTTAAAGAATTGTGATTCTACAAGTATTGCGATTCGATATTGCAATTTTTTTAAACACTAGACCATCTGGAAAAGTTAAAGGTGAACTATGCAGGTTTTTTACCTTAACTGAACAGCTTCGGAGTCATTGGAATGGTTATATTACTTTTTTTCGGGTTGAATGGTTGTGGTCTCGCACTCCCCTATCACCTGTGAGCGGAAAAAAAACACTACTTCGGGCGGCCGCCGCATCAGGAAGTATCGCGTGATATCAGGTCTCGCGATGTAAAGAATTTCTTTACGCCAAAAAAATCTGCTAAAATGATATCATTATTGCGCTCCCTCTCGCTGTTCAAACCCGAATGAAGACGACGTTTTATAGAATGTCCCGTCTGCTTTGATGTCGTTGATCTACTAGCCTATATCTGAGAGTCGACAACAAGTTTTTTGACAGTGTTGTCAAATATCTATTCCGAAGCTGTAGGGGGAGCTCTATAGAGAAACCTGCGAGAATACAGCGAAGAAATTCCCGAAACTGCATAGCCCTGCTTTAACAATTGCATCACAGAAATAATGATACTATGAGGTTGAAAAGATTATTTGTGAAGCTGTTTCATGACAACTCTCTCCAGGTCAGCGGCAGTGCCAACACAGCTTTGAATGTTGCGATAAGATTTTGTCAAAGTTTAATAGACAGACGAATTGAAAGATCGCATGGGTGTTTGAATCGAGATCACAGAGGAATCGTGCAGCTCTATTGTCTTATCTCTCTCTCAGCATATGAGTAGTGCGAGGGCTTTTCAGTGCTTTCAGCCTCACGTCTCTTCCACGTGTCCACTTGGGATATTACGTCACTCAACACTCATAGATAACGACACATTTAAAGTGGCTAACTTCTGTCAACCTCATAATTTAGAATTGTGTCCATGTCCATTTAGCAAGGACAAAAATAAAGCAATTGAATTTGAATTAATATCGATTCTGTAATAAAAAATAATCGTGATAGCTAGGTGAATAGATTTTTTCTCCCATCTCTCCATCATTGTCCGACTCCGGTTTAAACATAAAAGGCAGAACAGTTTCTGACATTTTAGTGCTTGTCTGTGTCACACACAAGCTCTTGAAGCTCCGCCCTCTGTGCCGGGAGCAGCAGCTCATTTGCATTTAAAAGGACACACAAAAACGGTGCGTTTTTGCTCACCCCCAAAAAGTGCCAATTTTAACATGCTATAAAAAATATCTGTGGGGTATTTTGAGCTAAAACTTCACATACACACTCTGGGGACATCAGAGACTTATTTTACATCTTGTGAAAAGGGCATTATAGGACCCCCTTTAATGTTGTAAATGATCACTGAAATGAGTTTCCTGCTAATTGAACCGCACTGTATCCTATACTCTACTCCTGATCATACGCAATGGCATTCACGCTTTGGCCTGAACTCAATTAAAATGATTTGCCTTGTCATCATTCATCATCCTGATGACATTAACTGGCAAACTGCTCATGGAAATGAACCCCATTGGAGTGTTTTGAGTCAAAGCTTCACGGCTTTTGTGATCAGTGTAATGAGGGATGGCTCTGTCTAGTCAGGCATGTTCGGGCTACTTCACACAACTCATCAGTCAGTGCCAGTGGCGGAGGGTTATCGCTCTTGTCAACAGTGACGGGTGCAATCCGCTGTCATCTTGGAGGGCATGACCTCTTTGACGGCCAAGTATAGCACCCAAGAGCAATAAGGCTGTCAGAGTAGATGCCACATCTAGTTCGACTTGAATGGAAGTGAGACTTTGAGGGATAGAAGTGCAGTCCGTTTGATACGTCATGCTGTTTTTGTATACTTCAATTATTGCTATATTGTGAATGTTTTTTTTTTTTTTTTTTTGCTGTTTCTAAAGCGTTTCTTTGTTACTAATCAGTAAGAAATTTTGACTTTTAGTATATATATCTACTTGTACAGATGAAAATATTCAGGGTTCCCATAGTCTATCAGAGTATATTCAGGTATGTAAAAAATGTTTTCTAGTTATGCTCAGTTATAAAGTATTTATTTGAGTAGAAATTAATAAAAATGTGAGTACTCTGTAAATAGTGTAAATAGTGGAATTTGATAGTGGAAAGACTGAACACGTCTTTCAGAGAGCGATCTGCATTTGCTATTTAAACAATGTGGCGCAGGACGTGAAAATGATAACTGCGTCGGGCTGAAACTATTGCGTCGCATCTGGCGCTGCATCTGGGTGTATGATAGGCTATAAAAAAATATATCTGTGTAAACACCATGTGTACTGTGTATACATCATGAGATCACACACGCTTAAACAATTTCAAATTTGAGTATCGGGCTATTGAGGAACATTTGTTCATCTCTTAATCACCATTATATAAAGTGGTGCAGGTATGACATCACTTTGTAGGCTCCATCGTCCCGAAGTCAATAGGTTTTTTGAAGTTTTTTTTTGTTAAATGACTGAAATAAGGTCTGTGGTGAACACAAGCTCAAGACACTTTCACGTTTTATTCTACAACATAAAGTACATCAGTATTACACCTCTCATGCTTTTTTTGAAGCTGTTGCGTGTCTTGAAAAAGACGGTTGCTAAAAATTGGTTAAATGGGACTACAGAGGCTGTTGAGGAGATTAAATCTCGCAGAACAAGTAAACTCAGTCGCTTTTTCAGCCTTGTTCACCTCAACTCAAACCCCTAACTCAAACGTTAGTTTCTAATCTTCCTAACTCAAGATTAGTGATGGTGACGTTGAATTCGTGGGACCGTGGTGTAGTTCGTTTATAGCCTATCTTTAGCTTTTTACATCAAACAAGTGCATTTAGACTTCAAAATTCATATAAGTTGTGTTCACCTGCGATAATTCTTTTAAGTCTATCAAGAGACAAAACGTGCAAGTATCATAAACTTGTGTTGATCACCGAGTTTGTTTATAGTGATAATCCAGTGTGATAATCCAGTGTGATGCTAACTGCCGATTGGCCTACAAAGTGACGTCATACCTGCACCATTCTATTGCATTTCATTATGCTTTGCCACAGAATTAAAGAAAAAAAAGTAATTTCGAGTATATCTCACAATTCTAAGAAAATTTTTTATTTTCTGCCTTTTTTCCTTAGAATTGCGAGTTTATATCCCACAATTCGTACTTTTTTTTCTCTGAAGTGACATAGACACAATTGCGAGTTATAAAGTCCAAATTGGGAGATATAAAATGTCAATTTCAAGAACAAAGTCAGAATTTTGACTTTCCGCTGTTATCAGGAAAACATGCAAGTGGTCTCCGCCTGAACACTTGGATATGTGCCAAATAATAGCACACATTTATCTAGCTTACCATTAGAGAGAGTGGCCATGTATAGAAGCTAGCGTAAGCCTATCACTTACATGTTTCAAATAAGCCATATTTGAGGTCGGTGAATGATAGACGAACATTTGGATTTCCTGCCCGACATACTGTAATTACCACATCGACCAGACCATGATAATGTTAATGTTCTGTCCGTGGAGGTTTTTTTTCTCAACCCTCTTCCTGGAGGCACGCCAACACTACACTTTTTCACACTCTTCCTAATCAAACACACCTGATTTAACTTATCAGCTCGTTAGTAGAGACTCCAAGACCAAAAATATATGGGTCAGATAACGGAGACATCCAAAATGTGCACTGTTGGTCTGCCTCCAGGAAGAGGATTGGAAAATTGACAGGCCTGTGCTGCAGTTCTATGGATGTTTTGCCCTCCAGCTCTCCATGCAAGTCACATGACCGAAAACCATGAATCGAGATCGGTGGCCCATTTAAAAAAAATATTGTCATTACAAACGTCTTTAAAAAAGACAACAACATGGAAATGAATGGGTCAGAAGGGGTGGGAACCTTTTCCTTGCTTCCATTGAAGCACATAATGCTTTTTGAATCTTTATTAAATCACGCTGGAGAAAATTAAAAAGACAAAATACAAAATTAAAGCAATTTCACCTGTGGTCTCGGACCCACTGTATCAGATTGTATGTGTTTGGTCAGTTACTGGAGTGTTTCTTTGTTCCAGGCTGCAGATGCTAGAGGCCATCTGTAAACACTGGGAAGGGCCCATCAGTCTGGCCCTCTACCTCTCCGATGCCGAAGCCCAGCAGTTTCTGCGATACGCTCAGGGCTCGGAGGTCCTGATGAGCAGGAGCAACGTGGGATACCACATAGTCTATAAAGAAGGCCAGTTCTACCCTGTTAACCTGCTGCGTAATGTTGCTTTGGGGCAGGTCAACACACCCTACATGTTCCTGTCGGATATTGACTTCTTGCCAATGTATGGACTCTATGAGTACCTCAGGTAAGACAAAACCTAAATATGGAATGGGAAAACAATGTTGGTCCATTTCGGTTTGGTCTCATCTCAACTGTTGACCACAATCCTAAATCTTTGGTTACTGATTGTCATTCTTTATAATTAAAAACTCAAAAAAATATAATCAAAACTAAGCCCATGTGCTACTTTATTTTGTCTAGGAAATGGAACTTTTCAGAGACTGTCATGATGTTTCCACAGTTATCAACATCGCAAATCTAATAAAGTTTAAAATATATATATTTTTTAAACTTGAATACATTTATAATGCTATACTTTGTGTTATATTACTTTGTCAGTAACTGACAAAAACAAATTACCGCTGCTGTGAGTGCTGTGGTGTTTCTAATACAACAGCTGAGGGAGTGATATTACATTTGACATCTGTAATCAATTTCAAGTTTGAAAGTTGTGGAAATGCAGATTTTTTCTTTTGCTATTAGAGCATATGGAAATACAAAAATTATATCTGCTGTCATCTCCCATTCACTGCTATAGAAGTTTACACAACTATGATAAAATGTGAAAAGTAGGGATGTCCCTAGCCGATCTCAAGGATCGGTATTGGGGCCAATTAAGTTTTTTTTTTTTTTTTTTACTGACTGGTATCAGCTGTTCTAAGCCCGATCGTTTGTCATGTCAGCTGCTTCAGGTGGATTTGCCAACCGCCATTAAAAGGAATAGAAGCTCAAATGTGTTAACCAATAAGGTCTGTTCTAGCATCTCGAACATGCACGTTCAAGCCTCCTTGCTTAGCATATTTGATGCACACTTTTGTAAAGAATCACTCAAAACGAAAGTTTACCTGTCAGACTGAGAAATTGTTGCCTTAACATGTTTTTATATGATACTCAGGTAATGGTTATAATTATTACGTAGTTACAGATGCCCCATTGAGCCCCTGTTCCTGAGAAACTCTGCACAGCCCTGTATACATTATATTGATTTCAGTAACTTATTCAATTTAGTTGTTTTTTTAAGTGTTTTGTCAACCCTGGAACACCTAAAATGTTTCGGGGGTTATGTGGCGAGTGCAAGAAGGGAGTGATACTTTTGTATCACCACATTATATACTGTCAACACTGCACTTCTTTATAATAAAAAAACAAACAATAACAGTGTTGACCATGTGTTTAGAAATACTGATAGTCTATAAGAGAAATTTGACTTTGATTAAACCATGTGTTCAAAAACATTTTTGATGTCACTTTGTTAAAATATGATGTACGAATTATATAAGGGGACAAAAGTCATAGCATAACAGGGGTGATACTAGACGAATACCAATGTAACTAATAAAAGCTGAAAGCAAAACTAATTTTGCTCTCAAATAAGAAATACAAGAGTGTCAACCCATTTACATTAAAGCATGTTTTCTGTTATTGGTGTCAGTGAAATGTTCTCAGGTTGTGAATGTGATTTGTACAAGAGATCCGTTCTACAAGTAATCCAGTTTGTTTCTGTCTTAGGAAATCAGTTGTTCAGCTGGATATGGCGAACACTAAAAAGGCTCTCGTGGTTCCGGCGTTTGAAACGCTGCGCTATCGGCTGTCTTTTCCCAAATCTAAAGCAGAGCTCCTGTCACAGCTCGATATGGGCACTCTGTTCACATTCAGGTAAAAAAATTTTTTTTTTATGGCAGATTATATTTTGTTTAGATTTGTGACTGAATATTTCATCATATTTTTTTAATCAATGAATTTAATTTAATAAATTTAACCAACCTATCACAAACGTATCTGAATATTATATATTTAGTTATTATTATTTTTCATGTTTTTGTATTTTCTTGACCGTTTTACGATGACTAAATTGATGAATTAATAATCACTTACTTGTCCACAGATATCATGTCTGGACAAAAGGTCATGCTCCCACAGACTTTGCCAAATGGAGAACCGCTACAACACCGTACCGAGTTCAGTGGGAGGCCGACTTTGAGCCGTATGTAATGGTCAGACGAGAAAGCCCCGAGTACGACCGGCGCTTTGTGGGGTTTGGGTGGAATAAAGTAGCTCACATCATGGAGCTGGACGCTCAGGTAACACTTCTATGCATTAATGCTATTTACATTTCATTCAAAATCTTTTTGGGATTTCATATTAGTCTCTGACTAGACGGATGATGTGACGGATTAGTTTTTTTTTATTTCTTAAATAGTAGAACACATAATTTTAAAGGATTAGTTCACTTCAGAAAAATTTCATAACACGTCATTCAAGATGTTCATGTCTTTCTTTCTTCAGTCAAAAAGAAATGAAGGTTTTTGAGGAAAACATTACACGATTTTTCTCCATATACTGGACTTTAACGGTTATGATTGTTTTGAAGGTCCAGACTGCAGTTTCAAGGCAGCTTCAAAGGCTCTACACGATCCCAGCCAAGGAATAAGGCTCTTATCTAGCCAAACCATCTGCCATTTTCTAAACAAACTAAAAAAATATATACTTTTTAACCACAAATGATCGTTTTGCACTAGCACTGCAATGCACCACGCATTACGTAATCACATAGGAAAGGTGTCTAAGACTGTCTATGCGTCAACAATGCTATCAAAAAGCATGTCCACCATTGGCCAATGAATTACTAAATCTACTAAATCCATATATTTCCTATGGTAAATTTCCTGTATTGGCTGAAAATGGTAATTTCCATCTATAATTGAGATGTTAACAGGCTTGCTAAAACATATCTTTTTAGTATGCATGTGCTTTTAAAGGCCTTAAACCGCTTGAACCCCGATAATTGCAGTTATATTTATAACTAGAGATGCGGCGATTACAATTTTCTAGGCCGATTCTGATTTTTGCCAATTCCGATCTCCCATTTTCACATTTATGTCCAATATATATTTTTTATAAAAGACCATATACTTTTTACCCAAACTGAATAATATAAACAAGTTTAAATGGGTAAATTTTCTATAAATATTTAGTCTTCATTTTCTTTTCTGACATAGCCTAGTACTCCAGTTCTTGTTAAACTCACACTAGACATGCAAATTCTGTGCATTTTGGGCACTTTGTGTGTGAAATCATATTTATTTTGTCCATCAAAAGTGCTTTCACTTTAATTGAGCGTGACCAGCGCGGCAAAAATAGACTCGCGATGTTGATAATGCGGCGCCCGAGTGCATTTGACCAGCATAAAATCGGTCAGACTAACCCGCCGATCACGTGAAAACCGGCCAATTCTGGTCACCAGCCGATCAATCGGTGCATCTCTATCTAGAACTGTAATCTTATTTTCTGGGAATACATAGATCGTTCAGCATGTAATGTTGTTTGTTGTGTATTTTCAGGAGTACGAGTTCGTGGTCCTGCCCAACGCCTACATGATCCACATGCCGCACGCGCCCAGCTTTGACATCACCAAGTTTCGCTCAAACAAACAGTACCGTGCCTGTCTGAAGACGCTGAAGGAAGAGTTCCAGCAGAACATGTCTCGGCGCTACGGTTTCGCCGCGCTCAAATACATGACAGTGGACAACAACAGCTAGCCGAGCACACTGTCCAGGAAACCGAACCGGTGACCGCCACGGGCTGATCCTGGAGCGCTGTGCGACAGCACCTTTATGGATGCGTCCAGTGAAACTGAGAACGCGGGGTTATTAGGAGGCACGGCTTGTGATCATCCATTCATTCAGGGATCCGACGAGACGTTTACCAGTGGCGTTTGACACCAGTGCCGAGAATTAAACTGTTGATTCCAAGCCACTCTCGTGAGAAGGCCAGCAGATTCAGCAAATGGAAACTTCTAGATAAATGATGTCTGTTGTTACTTATTAAAAAATGGACGACAACACTAATGCACTTCAGATTAAAGCCTTGAATCGGTCTCTCCATCTTTCATTCCGCCTGTCGGTCAGTTTTGTGTCCGTCTCTTTGCTACCTTTTCTAACATCTGACTCTGAATATCAATCTATTGGTTTGTTTATCTATCTGTTGACCTTATGCCTCTATCTCTCTCTTTTCATCTCTTCAATCAATCTCTCTGTCTATGCTTCTGTCTGTCTAATCATTTGTCTTAATCTCTGTCTAAAAACTGTTTATCTAACAATCTATATCTCTCGATCTATATCTGTTGAACTGTGCTTATCTCTGTCTGACAATCTATTTAACAATCTGTTTATATCTCCATCTAACAATTTGTCTGAATCTCTTTATATCTGTTCCTCTCTCAATATATCATTTCCTGTCTGTCTATCAATCTATCTATGTAAATCTGCATTTATCTGTTTAACAGTCTGTCTATATCTCTCTAATTATCCATCTCATTATATCAACAATCTCTCTCGCTCTCTCTCGCTCTCTCTCTCTCTCTCTCTCTCTCTCTCTCTCTCTCTCTCTCTCTCTCTCTCTCTCTCTCTCTCTCTCTCTCTCTCTCTTTCTCTCTCTCTCTCTCTCTCTCTGGATTCAAGGTTTCAGTCTGTGTGTCGACACAGTTGTTGTGTGTTGTGAAGTAGTTGGAGATGTTCATTCTCACTGGAGATGTGAACAGTGTAGTGAACAGTGTAATGAACAGGGATCTTCATTCACCGGACTGGCAATAATACGCAACGAGAGGCCAAAGTGAACACTTCATCGGTTATTTAAATGGCATCACAGCACACTAACCGACTTATGCTCGCGACCGCAGGCTTGATTAACAAACTTAACCATTTTCTTCATTATTTGTAAAAGACAGGGCAGCGTCATGAGTTGTTATTCTCCATCCTGTCTGACTCAGGCTCGTATTCGGAGAATTATCAGCTTTTTTTACCACCCTGACGGCACACAAGCTCAACATGTGTTAGTTTCCATCTGCCACACGTCTCTAAAACTCCTGTCTGATGTTATATACTGGGATTCATCCGTTTATCACCTATACGATTGTGAGTTTTTTGTGAATCAGATATTTTCAAGATGTTTGTACACTTCGACCGACTTCTCGGCAGCGTACGTGTGTTTACCGCGGTATCAATGAAGTGCTTTTAATCGGCTACGGTCTGTGCCGTGTGCATCACAGTAAGCCTGCGAGATCTTGAGCTCGCTCACTGCTTTATTTCATCGTACTTCATTGGTTTGAAGGAGAAAAGGAGCATTCGTGCTGATGTCCTATAGAGAGCGGCACAGCCGAGAACGCACTCGCACTTGCATTGGCAAGTTTTGGAAGAAGAGTTTGTGTTTACATATAATACAAGCAGATAGAAATAATCTGTGAAAACAACATGAATGTGATGATGAATGTGTGCTGCTTATTTTCAAGACAGGTCCATTAGATTAAATCTGGCTAGTTGTCACTTTTTCATTTTACTTTAGTGGATATTTCTCAGGGTGGGTTTATTTTTTAAAGTCAGTTTCTGTATAGAAACGAACCATACAGTCTTGAGAAAGCTATTTTCACTGGTATTGTCCAGGTAATAAAGATACAGTTAATCTTATACAGGGGCATGTTGTCACAGTATGTTCTTGCACACCGAGGCCGACATTTTCGTATGCGTTTTTTTCGCATTTCGGTGTCTCTGAATTGTCGAATAAGAATAAGAAAAACGCAGAAAATCGAACCCGATCAAATTTTTTTTATGACGGACGAAAGTTTCGGAGGCAGTGTGTTAACGTGATTGACACAACGTGAGGTCGTATTTATTTTTTAACCTGCGAGAATTTCGGACTCAGTGTGCAATGCAAATATTATGGGCTGTTTAATGCCTTTTCAAGATGATTCAAACTGTAAAGCAGTTTTTAAAAAAAACGGTGAAAATTTAAGATGTGTGTCATGCTTTTGAGTTCGCTTATTCAATGTGTATTACAAAAATGTAATAGTACATTTTAGTTTGGCATTAAAAAAAACATTTGACTTTTTTTTTTTTTTTTTTTTTTAACTAACCACTTTTTCAATTATGTGAACCAGTGTTGGGGAAAGTTACCACTAATTGCATTACTTAGTATTATGAAAAGTAATGTGTTACGTACATTTTTCTCACCGGGGCTGGGCTTGCTAGTTTGATTTTTAATAATAACAACTACAAAAAGTTTGTTTTTTGGCAAATGTAAAGGCCATTTCACACCAAAAGTGAAATATTAAGCCTCAGGCTGAAGGAAATGCACATTTACTCCTGTACAGCAGAGGGCGCTGCTCAAACAAACCCTTCAGCTGTACTCACTTTCTGAATCACAGAAGAAATGTCAGCAATAACAACAAAACAAAAATTAAATGTGATCTTTATCTAAAGTCATTTTTGTTAGAATTCTTGAATTTGATCGTCAAAATTCAGCAGCAAATCCTTTGGTCAATAAAGTGAGATTAAATACATAAAGTATATTTGTGTAAACATATTTAATTAATGCAGGTTTGCACAATATTCTAAGTTTGCATTTCACAGTTTTTCATTCTTTTTGAGAAAAACAGATTCTGTTTTGTGCAAATGAGATGAGTTCACATCATGGGGACAGAAGAGGTGTCGATCAATACATGGGAAAACAGTAACTGGCGTTACTTATTTGAAAAAGTAACTGTTGTAAATGTACAAGTTTTTCTAGTTACTAATCGGATTACATACCTTGTTACTTGTAATGCGTTACCCCCCAACACTGGTGACAACTAGCCCCAGTCTCCTGTATTTGCTACATAAGAAGTAAAACCAGCAGATGAAGTTATTAATGGACAGCATATGTGTGTAAAACCGAAAGGATATACTCGGTTCCAACCATTCATTTTATTTTGTGTCGTTTGGAAACCGTCCACGTCACTGAAATGTTCTGATGTGGAAGCCTTACTAGTCATGCCCTTCTGTGAGATACATGTTTCATCATGTTGCTACTGATGCTCATCATTGATATGTTTGCTTTGGAGCTGTGTCATGATTTTCCAGTATTTTCTGAGGTGTGTGTGCACACTAGCTGATTGATGTGTGTTTAATATGAATAGAAACAGCCACATGTCCAGGATAACACAGATAAAACCGCTTCTGAATAAAATCACATCGTGTTGTCTCCTGCTCATTTTACTGTTATGTACACGATGCTGAAACAATGCTTTACCGTTTGAGTATTTCATACATTCATTCATTGCATTATCTTTATGAATCTCCTAACGCCATAAAACAATTAAAAATGTCATTCTCTGAGTTAAGGTGGCATCAAATTATATATAAAAACAGCCAAATGTTTCACAGAGACGGCTGTCATTTTGCCTTTTTATGGTATATTAAATATCAACATGGTAATTATTTTTTAAACAACCAAAATGTTGCAACAATATATCAAGAATGGAAGTCTGCATTTAAAGGAATATTATAAACAATCCTAACTCACTTTATAGGGAACGCTAAAGTAAATTAGGCTGCATTCAAATTAGGCTTTTATATATATGTAATACATTAGTTAACATAAACTAATAATTAACTAAACTTCTACAGCATGTATTCATCTTTGTTAATATACATTTACTGTACTAATACATTATTAAAATCAAAAGTTGTATTTGTTAACCTCAGTTAATGTAGTGTGAATAACATGAACAAACACAAAATTAACAAATACAGAAACAATTGTATTGTTCATGTTACTTATTATACAATAACTAATGTTAACAAATGAAACCTTATTGTAAAATGTTACCAAATTATTCAACATCAATAAAAGTTTTTATGTCTGGCAAAGGAAGAATGCCAATATTTCATTGACTGATTCCTGTTTTTCGTAATAAACCTAAAACTTATAATTATGACAATAATATGAATTACTAATTATTATTAGTTAATCACTAATTATCATTAATACTAATATTAGTTTTAGTAATAGTAATAATTACTATTAGGTTATAATGTTAATAGTATAATCCCAAACATGTTCAATCGTTTATTCAAAACTATTAATAAAATGTGAGATGCAGACACAAGAGGGGAGCACGGAGAAAAATACATATCTACACTGTAAAAAAATATTTTCATGATTTGTTATCACAACTTTTTATCTTTTGTCAAATCAACTTTGATAACTAATGTGTGAAGATAACATACTATTTTGAGTTTCTGTTGACCATTCTTCATTGTATTAACTCACATTTTTAATTACAACAAACTCAAAATTTTAAGGCAACAAGGTAACTTGCTTTTTTAAGTTGAACCAACATATTTTTTGTTACAGTGTAAATAAAAACATGAAAGAAATTGTGTTTAAATAGCCTTTTGTGAACATGTTCATTATGAGATCCTTATACGATTTTTTTTCATATTCATATCATGTGACTCTCCACAAGACCTTGATAAAACAATATGTTTAAAAAAAACTTTTTTTTGTCCAGAAAGCTTATTTTATTTCATTTTGTTATTTTTTTCTTCTTCTATTTTTTATTTCATTTACCTTTACATTTCTAGATTTGATCAATAAATAATAAATGAAGAGTAAATAGTAATTTAAGCACATTCCTCAGATTCTTTTAACTTAAATTCAAAATAACTCACAATTTCATGCATAACCCTTTTAAAGGTAGGGTAGGTCAGAATTGTCTAAAAAAAACTTTTATTCAAATTTGTTTAAACTGTCTTTATATACCAATGCATAATTAAAATGTAAGTACTCTGATAAAAAGAGTATAAAAATCGAGTGACTCTAGACCGTTTAATCTTCATTAAACACAGCTCATTAATTCCATTCACTCCCACCTAAAAACGGGTGCGCGACTGCGCGCACGTGGGCAGAGCCAGTAATAACGGCGGTAGTCATGGCGACGTCGAGTGACAGTCGCGCAAGCCAATCCTGTGATTCGTCCCGAATGGAAATAATGAGCTGTGTTTAATGAAGATTAAACGGTCTAGAGTCACTCGATTTTTATACTCTTTTTATCAGAGTACTTACATTTTAATTATGCATTGCTATATATAGAAAGTTTAATCAAATTTGGTAAAAAGTTTTTATATAAATCCTACCTACCCTACCTTTAATTCAGCTCAAAATATCTTACATCGTTGCCGACCTCTTGTGGAAATAAAATAATAAAACATGATATTTCATGACTCTAGCCACTAGATGGCCGTGTAGCTCTATATGGAGCAAATAAGCTGTTCCGCTGGGCCCTAAAGTCAGTTTCTTTCTGTATGCATTCAGATCATAGACAGTAAAAAAAGATACACATGTAGACATAAAATAATTTTTTGGGTACAATATTTTGCATTTTTAGTTTGAATTTTGGTTTGTCTATGTGTACTGAAGCATTCCTCACATTCCTTTGGGGGTCAAATTGACCCCCAAATTGACCCCCAAATTGACCCCCAAAACCCCTCAAATTGACCCCCAAAATGGTTTGTTACTTTTTTAAATTTCAACTACAAAACTCGTCGAATCCATTCATATTGTTGTTGTTGTTGTTGTTGTTGATGAAGTGCGACAAAAATCCAAGGGTCCAATTGACCCCTCTGATGAAAAACAAGAGGAAAAACATAGATACTAAAACCTCATCAATTACTAGTTTAATAGTGATGTTAGTAGAAGTGCCCCTGTGTGAGCGACGCCTACGGCATGACGTCAGGAAGAGCACGGGGTGTTCCCACCGCGAGTCACGCGCGCGCGCCCCGTCTCAGCTGACGGAAGTACAGGGCGCTAGTGTTGTTGTGCTCGGGCTCGTGTCATGAACAGGGTTGCCGTGCGATGAGCGGTGCGATCGTGTCATGACCTCCGCGAGCATCATGGCAGCGCTCTCGGGCCAGAGCGACGACCCGGCCGAACCGGACCAGTCCCTGCAGCACATGCTGAAGGCCATCGCGGACGAGCGCAACCGCCTGAGCGTCAAACAGGACCTCAGCGGACTGGGTCAGTAGCGTTACATTCAGCTGTGAACACGCACGGCCTCTCGGTCCTTCGTGAACGCCGCAGACACGTCCGCAGAGCGTGATTTTATCATGTTATTCAGGCGCGACGACAGGCCGCGGTCATCAGCTTTTGTTGCAGCCGGTGGTCCTCTATCGTATGACATCATTATTCACGAGGCGCGCCGCCGCGCTGTCGAGCCTGTGATGTCATAGTGCTGTCGTCTCGCTCCAGCGTTCAATTCGACATCTATCTATCTATCTATCTATCTATCTATCTATCTATCTATCTATCTATCTATCTATCTATCTATCTATCTATGGTTGATGAAACCACAATACAACTCCCTCATAGCGAACACCTGTTGACAATGACATCACTCAGTAATGTGTGGTACTGTCTGTATACACCAGATATTTATAATATTGCTTTGTGAAACTATATTTCGGCTGATTGATTTCATGACTGTCCCTTTGGCTTTTTCCGTCCTAAAATGTTGTTGATGAACTCTGGCTGTTAGGTGCTTTTTCTGCAGGGAAGCTGCTCTCCTGTTACAGTGTTGTGTTGTCCGGGTCACTCTAGTGATAACTGAGTAACTCCAGTCACATCAAAGATCATACACATTAACACATTAGAGTGAATCTCATATTCTGAATCATATAGATATGTCAGGTCACCTCACTCAACTAAGCCAAATTGCACTGAAGAAATTTTAGCCATTTTCCATTTTTGATTATGGTCTTTGTGCGTCACTCTCTCTCCCTGTCCCTGTCGTCTGTCTTTGATTTTTGTCTCTGTTAAATATTTCATTCTCTGTGCGACACACTGTTAATGTTGTACGTTTTGCACGGTCTTCACTTCTGCTTCTGTGAACATCTTCCTCTGGTTACAACTGACACGTCTCATAAGGTGTTATATTTTGGTAACACTTTTACTGTACTGTTCAACATTAGCTAATGCTTTAGACTAAAAATTAACTTTTTATTATTCTAGATTAATGTTAGCCTAACTTGTATAGACATTATTTCATGTTTTGTTCATACATAATACATTAATGTTAATTTACACATCTTTAAATGTTGGAAAAATGTAGAAATTATTAAATGCTATATTCTACACTATTAACTGAATTTCACCTTATTCTGAAATGTTAATAATTCCCTCAGTCCTGTTAGTTAAGCATATATAGGTGGATCATTTCCAGGATGTGTTAATAAACCAGGGATTTTCTCTGTTCTTCACAGCATTACAAACTTTATCCAGCTGTGTTACCAGAGAAAGATATTATACTCTTGCTGGTTACTGGGGAAATGGCAGTAGATATTGCAACCTTGTGTCGAGTTAACCTCAAATCTAGACGTTTAAGCAACAGTTCACCCAAAAATGAAAATTATCCCATAATTTACTCACCCTCAAGCCATCCTATATGACTTTCTTCTTTCAGCCGGACATATATTATACATATATAAAGAAATATCCTGGCTCTTCCCAGCTTTATAATGGCATTGAATAGCGTTGAAGATCCAAAAAGCACATCCATTCATCATAGAAGTAATCCATACGACTCCAGTGGAGTTACGTCGGGTCAGAGGTCACCAGAAGCCAGTGATTGATAATAGTTTATAAAGATTTAAATATGGATATTTTTCTTACATAACCCCCCATCTCTTCGCTACAGAGGACATTTATTAACCCCCTGAAAACGTATGGATTACATTTATGATGGATGGATGCGCTTTGTGGAAACACTATGCCATTACAAAGCTGGGAAGAGCCAGTATATGTTTTAATATTACTCTGATTGTGTTCGGCTGAAAGAAGAAAGTCTAGGATAGCTTGAGGGTTAGTAAATCATGGGCAAATGAATGATGCATTAATCTTGTAGATTTATAACGTAAGCTTGTTGAGTGGCAGATCTTCAGGCAGAACTGAACATCTTCCTCTTTCTAAACGAGGATATGAGAGTCCAGGGCATACGATCATTTCTCTTTTTGGTGGCTACCCATGGAAGTAAATGTCAACTACACTAACCTTTTCCACTGGTGGCACTTTTTCAGTTACTGGCACAAAACATGATTTGGTCGCACAAATTATTTATAGTAAGCCGCTCTGGATAATAATGAACAATAATGAAACTGTATTGCATACAGATGTGCTTTTTTATTTTACTTTCCATCTTTTAAACCACATGCCGCCTTGTTTTCTTTAACATTGGTTGGGATAGATTTACTGCAATAGAAAATACAGTACACAATAATGTGCTAAATTAATTTCTTTTGGATTTCAACATGCTATGGTTGCCACAGATGGGCAGACTCCTGAACTCTTAAAATAAATATAATCCATAAAATAATATAATAATAGATTTTCAGCAGCTATTGACTATTCAGTATTAAAGATAAAAAAAAAATGCATGTCTACTTCACAATTAAGTGAAATATAATAAGCCACAAATAAGGCTATATTATAAGCTACATTGAACTCAATTATCAATAGGGTGTATGTCGAACGTCGCATTACGAAACCGGAAAACAGAACGCATCGCTTCCGGTTCAGGTCTTTTGTATGTGCTTCATGCATTTTTTTACTGTTTTACTCAAGATAACTTAAAAAGGAGCGAGCAAAGATGATCATAACCAATGTCCCTCGCATGTGAAGATCGATATTTAAAAGTAAAAAAAAAAAAAATCTTCACTCTAACGTTAAGATATTTAAATAGAATAAAACGCCAATAACAAAGTGAGATAGGTAGGTTAGCTGATTACCTTAAAATTCCATAGATATCGGCGTCAGTTCATACGGCTGTTAACACTTTCTATGACAAGCGTATGCGATGAGACCGAGAAGGGTATTCCTGCACAACGGGAGGCTGCAGTTTCAGGACCCCAGTTTTAGGACCGCAGTTTTAGGACCCTAGTTTATTGTGACAGCGCCACCTACAGAACTGTATTACCAAAAACACAAATTTAACCCCTTTCGCGGCAAAGATCACAACAGATTGTTAATTGTTAATCATTGTTAATCACAACAGATTGTTGTTCAACATTCATTACTCGTTAAAACATCACACTCTTACTTATTTTATCTGGACAAACTGAGCATAATTAGAAAGATTTAAGACTCGATAGTGTTTATGATAAAACTCAAACAGCGAACACAGAGAGATCTGGGTCTCCTCTTCCTGATTTGCGTCAGTAATGTATCATCTCACGTGGTTCAACGTGACAATAATCCTGCCCTTCTGCATGACGCGGTCCTGTTATCCGTGATAACAAAGCTAAGACACATCTCTTCACCTGAAACAAGAAGCTAATAAATGCATGATTTCGAGTAGGCTATATGTGGTTTGTGTGCGATTTTCGTTCGATTTTGGGTATTTTCATATGAATTAAGAATGTTTACAGTATTGCCAAGCAAGGTGTAGCCATTGGCTGCATATAAATTGCTTTATTATACCATATTTCAACATCTTTTTATGACTTAAAACCATTTTAAACCGTGACCGGAATATGATACAAATATCCTATCTTACTCGATGGTGGTTTAAAGTGAGCTTTAAGTAAAAGTTTAATATTAATCTTTTAAATTGTATCGTGTATTGATGCTACTTGCTCTAATCCACCTGCTGCAGGAGCTATTCTATTCCATAATCTTATTTGTTAAAATATATATATATATTTTCTAATGAGACTTAGGATCAAGGTGGATCTTCTTGATACTATGTACAAACTAAACCACCTGGATCCTAGAACTGCGGTCCTAAAACAGCAGCCGCCGCTATATCATCCAGTTCGGTAGGTGGCGCTGTCACAAAAAACTAGGGTCCTAAAACTGCGGTCCTAAAACTGGGGTCCTAAAACTGCAGCCTCCGGTTGTGCAGGAATATACTACTGATGAGACCAGGTTTCCGGTTTCGTCATGCGACGTTCGACATATACCCTATTCAGATTCCTCACTTGCTTGGTTTGCTTGACGCCGAAATGCAGTAGGGAGTGCTGCTGCGTCACGGCATATGTACATGTCTATACATTTCGCGTGCTTCATACTGTCATTGAGAAGCTTCAATTTACATGGACACTTATAATCGGATTGACGGCTCAATCGGACTAAAAAAATCTTCATGTAAACGCCTTAATCGATCGGATTGAGCTCGATCCGAATGCAATTTCGATCGGATTGAAAGGGGTGGTTTATTCCTTTTGTAATGCGATCGAGAGAACACGTCAACACTTGATCGGATTGAAAACCGAAACTGAAAGGACTGCGCATGTATAATGACGTGCGGAACGAGCTGTTCTTCCTGTTGAATAAAGTGTCATATAAATGAGTGTCCCGTCATTCTAAAATTCGTATTTCACTCAGCGCCTGTGAAGTGAAGCAGGACAACATCCCACTAATTGTTTTGGATTCTCATCCACAGACGACTGGTTTTGGCCGCGGGGAGGGGCATTTTTACTGCGTGATAAATAAGCAAAACGGTTCAATGCTCATTGTCTCCAAATCATGACCAGAGACGGATTAATATTACGTCTGCTTTTTAAAACAAATAAAGAACCAATAGAGGAGAATGGTTATGCGGGAAACGTGTGACATATAAACGCACACATCAACCCGATTACTTTATAAGTCGCGGGGCTGAAGCCAACTTTGTGTTGAATGCTCAGAGCACGTTATAAAACGTATTCTTAAAATACACATCTCTGTTTTAATAAATGCTCATAGTAAATCATAGCATATTGCCTAAAACATAAGGTAGGAACAAAAATAGTCAGTGATACATTTGCGACCCATTAAAAATTAGGGTCGCAATGGCATTTCAAAAGGTCGCATATGCGACCATTTTGGTCGCAGTGTAGTTCCCTGTCCCTGTGTTGGGAACCACTACTATAAACCACTTTCCATTGGCAAGGCGCTGATCTGATGCCAGAGCTGGAACGGTTCTGGTTTTCACAACAACTCTCAGTCTGGACAAAACTAAATGGCTCATTAACATCAATAAAGATGTCACCAGTGGACAACATCCAATTCCTTGCTTGTCTGAAACTAAACTAAATCTATTTTACATACAGTGGGGGGAACAAGTATTTGATACACTGCTGATTTTGCAGGTTTTCCTACTTACAAAGCATGTAGAGGTCTGTCATTTTTATCATAGGTACACTTCAACTGTGAGAATCAAAAATCCAGAAAATCACATTGTATGATTTTTAAATAAATAATTTGCAATTTATTGCATGACATAAGTATTTGATCACCTACCAACCAGTAAGAACAGACCTGTTAGTTTTTCTTTAAGAAGTCCTCCTGTTCTCCACTCAGTACCTGTATGAACTGCACCTGTTTGAACTGGTTACCTGTATAAAAGACACCTGTCCACACACTCAATCAAACAGACTCCAACCTCTCCACAATGGCCAAGACCAGAGAGCTGTGTAAGGACATCAGGGATAAAACTGTAGACCTGCACAAGGCTGGGACGGGCTACAGGACAATAGGCATCAGCTTGGTGAGAAGGCAACAACTGTTGGCGCAATTATTCGAAAATGGAAGAAGTTCAAGATGACGGTCAATCTCCCTCGGTCTGGGGCACCATGCAAGATCTCACCTCGTGGGGCATCAATGATCATGAGGAAGGTGAGGGATCAGCCCAGAACTACACGGCAGGACCTGGTCAATGACCTGAAGAGAGCTGGGACCACAGTCTCAAAGAAAACCACTAGTAACACACTACAACGTCATGGATTAAAATCCTGCAGCGCACGCAAGGTCCCCCTGCTCAAGCCAGCACATGTCCAGGCCCGTCTGAAGTTTGCCAATGACCATCTGGATGATCCAGAGGAGGAATGGGAGAAGGTCATGTGGTCTGATGAGACAAAAATAGAGCTTTTTGGTCTAAACTCCACTCGCCGTATTTGGAGGAAGAAGAAGGATGAGTACAACCCCAAGAACACCATCCCAACCGTGAAGCATGGAGGTGGAAACATCATTCTTTGGGGATGCTTTTCTGCAAATGGGACAGGACAACTGCACCGTATCGAGGGGAGGATGGATGGGGCCATGTATCGCGAGATCTTGGCCAACAACCTCCTTCCCTCAGTAAGAGCATTAAAGATGCGTCATGGATGGGTCTTCCAGCAGGACAACGACCCGAAACACACAGCCAGGACAACTAAGGAGTGGCTCCGTAAGAAGCATCTCAAGGTCCTGGAGTGGCCTAGCCAGTCTCCAGACCTGAACCCAATAGAAAATCTTTGGAGGAGCTGAAAGTCTGTACAAAGGTTTCTGTACCAAATATGAAGTTCTGCTTTTCTGATGTATCAAATACTTATGTCATGCAATAAAATGCAAATTAATTACTTAAAAATCATACGTGATTTTCTGGATTTTTGTATTAGATTCCGTCACTCACAGTTAAAGATACCTATGATAAAAATGACAGACCTCGACATGTTTTGTAACCAGCAAAATTGGCAGTGTATCAAATACTTGTTCTCTTATTTTCATTTGTATTTAACTTTAGGATACTCATGATGACATATACACTGTATTAAATGACTTGATTACTTTAGAATAGGTTTTAAAAAAGGTTCTCAAACCTTGTAAGACTAGCAAAGTCTATATCCGTTTTATTATTCCTTTTGAGAATTGATTGGCTGCTGAAAGGCTTTTCATACCAGAATGAATCTTGGGGCCATTTACACGTCACCGTTTTCATTCAACTGTTTTGGCCGTTCATTTACAAGACAATGATGTTTTGGGGACTGAAAACGCAAACTTTTGAAAACGAGTTCAAGTTTTTGAAAACAATGCCGTTATCGTCTCTGTGTAAACTACAAAAACGCAAATTTGTGAAAATGGTGATGTTATGTGCATGCGTGTTAAATGTCCAGTCTATAGGCGTGTAGTGTTTCTTTACAAAGTGACATCGCCAACTACTGTCCTGGCAAGAATAATACAGCGTTTGTAGTGGTTTTCGCAAATCAGTGCGAACAGAGATTGTTTTGACAACGTTGTCAGTTTTTTGTACATTGTTGTTGTGTTAATGTACCCTAGAACTGAATGCACATGACTAATTTACCATTGGTTAATAATATTACCTATGCAGTGAGAAAGGAAAGTCATTTCAGAGTTGGAGCAACTTATTAAAATCTTGGCATAAGATTATAAGCATTAATCGATGTGTGTTAAGCAAGTAAATGGGATCACTTCTGATTTCATATTGACTTGCAATATTGTCAAAACTGTTTGTCAAGTTTACACTAACATTCAATATCACCAATAGCATCTGACAACAATGGTCAGAATTTTTCTTAAGCTGAAATCCATCTACAAATTAATTTTTTTGCAGTCTTATTGTATATGTGTGTGTCCTAAAAACAAACATATTGTGCATTTAAGTAAAAACACCTGTACTTGATTCTTGTTTTGTTTTGTTTAGGGTGCTTCAAGGATGACCGTATAGTGTTCTGGACATGGATGTTCTCCACATACTTCATGGAGAAATGGGCACCCCGTCAGGACGACATGCTCTTTTATGTGCGCCGCAAGCTCTCATATGTCAGTACAGACGAAACAGAAGGGAAAAAGGTGAATCAATTGTCAATCAATTAATTGGTCCAAATATTTCGCACCTAATTAAAACATTTCATACATGCCTTTGGTTTTTATTTTATTGTTTGTGAGCACTGCAACAAACGGTAGTCATACATGTTTGGAAGGACATGAGTGTGAGTAAATGATTCAAGGATTACCAAAGTTTACCCAAAAATTTTAATTATCCCACGATTTACTCACTGTCAAGCCATCTTAGGTGTCTTAGCCATCTTATTTCAGACAAACACAATTGGAGAGATATAAAAATATCCTGGTTCTTCCAAGCTTTATAATGGTAGGGAATAATTTAATAACAAATTATCGTTGCGACGGAAGTGAATCAATCAAAACTAACTTTAGCTGGAAAATAACATTATTCAAGAACCGCTATAAAGCCAAAACAATCTGTTACCTTAAATTATACGTTTATCTCTGTAAAGCAGCTTTGAAACAATCTACACTGTTAAAAGCACTATATAAATGAAGATGACTTGACTTGAAAGGGATCCAATATTTTGAAGCCCCCAAAAAAGTGTATCCTTCATAAAAGTAATCCATATGACTTCAGGGGGTTATTAAATGCCTTCTGATGCGAAGCGATGGGTTTTTGTACGAAAAATTAACATATGGATCCAATTTTTTGGGTCCCATTCACTACCATTATAAAGCTTGGAAGAGCCATGATATTTTTTTATATAATTCAGATTGTGTTTGTCTGAAATAAGATACCTAGGACGGCTTGAGAGTGAGTAAATCATGGGATAATTTTCATTTTTGGGTGACGCCCAAGTATGTCCTGTCTCTTATACTCTGTTTCTTTATCACCTTCTACTAAACAGAAAAGAATTACAGAGTAAATAAATAAATAAAGCCACAAACATCTGTAGTAATTGCTGAGATAACTGAGAAAATTGCTTTATAATCAATCATCTGGACATTATTCAAGATTAATGAGATGGAGAACTTCTCAGATGTCATTTCTGATGCAGTTGGCAAAGCTGATTTTTGAAACGTAAAACTGTAGTTGCCATTTAAAAGTACCCGATAAGGCTAAACATAGATTGTCTGAGATGTTTAATCTCTCCTACATTAATAATGACATATTATGCCAATCAGAGATCACCAAAAAGTAACGTTTTGAACTGTCCAGGCACTAACCAGACAGAGAATCTGAAGTTGTGTTTGATTTGCTGTAAGGATGATTTGCTGCTTTGGTTTCAGGTGGAGGTTGAGGTTTACAGAAGGGACTCTAAAAAGCTGCCTGGACTCGGTGATCCTGACATCGATTGGGAGGAGAGCGTCTATCTCAATCTCATCCTGCAGAAAGTAAGCAAACCTCAATGATCAGACGCCATCAGGGTTTATCTGTGCTAACCCAATATCTCTGCGTCATTGATGTTTTCATATTGCTGGTTTGGTATGGTTTTGCCTATGAAGTCTTTTTGTCCCACAGCTGGATTATGTGGTCACATGTGCAGTTTGCACACGCTCAGATGCAGGAGACATCCACATCCACAAAAAGAAATCACAGGTAAGACAACATTTGTGCAGTTAGTGTATAGGGATATACAGAAAGGTAACAGGGTTGACAGTCTTAAAGTTCAATTTGTCGATTTTAGTCTTAGCTCAATGTTCAATGTGTTTATTATAAAAAATAATCGAATACACTTTTCACTAGTCAGTTGTTTACTAAAAAAAACCCAAAGCGACAGGGTTTACAGTTGCTTAGATTTGACCTGTAAGACTGTCAACCCTGTTACCTTCCAGCACTTAAGCTGGAATATGATGCTATTTTCTAAAAACATGTTCCAGATGAAAACACAGACACTAAATAGACGTCTCCTAGTCTCCATAGTATGTGTGCTATGAGGAAACCCGAACTAAACAAAGTACCGGTAATAACCGAGAATAGGTTAAGGTTGAAGAACTGGTCCATGAAGAAATGACTTCCTTCACCCTGATGGCATGTCTGTCAGTATTATAATCACTCAGCAGTGTTTTACCATTCAAATATTTAATATCTTTAATGAATGAATGAATGAATTGCTTCTGCGTATATGCTAATGAAAACAGCGTTTTCAACGGTTTGCAATAAAAACATTTCAAATGTCAAAGCGTTTCAATTCAAAGCATTTCAAACGTTTTCAATGAAAACATCTCTTTATTTTACAGCAAGTGTTTGCCTCTCCAAGCAAACACCCAATGGACAGCAAAGGGGAAGAGTCCAAAATGAGCTACCCCAACATCTTCTTCATGATTGACAACTTTGAGGAGGTAACTCTCAAATGTGCTGCTGGAGCAACGATGCTAGAACAAAACTGCTAGTGTACTGCAACATCATGAGGTTATTCAAAGGTGTGTGTCTACGAGATAAGGAAATGAAGTACATTAGCTTTCAGGTCATATCGCAGTGATCGAATACGAACAGGTTGGACAGGTTTATGTGCTTTTGCTGATGTTGTTGACAACACTAGTACATTATTTTTTCCGGCAGATTACACAAACACGGATTAAGCCCCGTCTTAAAGCAGCCGTATTTATAAATCCAATCAAATGTTAGACAAGGTTTCTTGCACCAAACAATACGTGTGTTGGCTGATGATCAGGGTTTTCTCTTTTTCAGAAAATGCTACAAATGTGTTTTAGCACAAAAACTAGTTTACCAAAGATTGTAATTTTCGTATCGGTTACGTCATACTGTAATATGTAAAGGAGTATATATAGCTGTCAGGTGAGGTCTTGAGTCATAAATGGAGTGATTTGTACGATTGTCAGAACTTAAAATTAGTTTTAAATTAAGATCAGTTTCGTTCTGTATTCCAAACTAGATTTTAATATCATCATCATATATAGTATCTGTAAGCAGTGAAGTCAATAAAACCACACCGACATACATTAATACGAGATGTACATGTACAAGTTTTGAATTATTTGTATATTTTCTCATTGTAGTTAATGTTTTAGTCACTTTATAATAACTTTCATTAATAAATCATTAACACACGTTACATAATGCTTAACATATTCACATAGCTAGAAATATGAGATAATGTGCTTGTTAATGTTTACTAATGAACTACATTATGATTAGAAGATCATTATTTAAAGGGGTCATGACATGGGTTTTTTTATTTTATTATTATGTTCCCTTAGGTGCAATTATAGTATTACTATAGTTTTTTTACAAAAAAATTAAAAAATGTAGTGATTTATGACCTTTTCCCACCCTATTTCTCATCCTCTGATTCAAACAGTCTGTTTTGAGGGTGTTTCCCCTTTAAGAGTTCAGTGTTAACGCCCACTGTTATGATTGGCTAACGTCAGTGCCTATGCATCAATTATTAACGCCCCCAGCCAGAACATTATGCGGATTCAGCGTATTTAAAAAGTAGTTTAAAGTTTTAAATACATTACTTACAGTTTGCGTCGTCGATGTTGAGCCCAGAATATAGTCGGCTTATCTTTGAGCAACAGTTTTCTGGCAAAGGCAGCATCATTTTGGGATTTGTTCTCAAAACAGTCATCCTTCAAATGTAACGTTATAGAACAAACGCTTAAACTAACACTGCCGTGACTGAGACGTCCGCAAAAAATAAAGTGCGTCCATTTTCCCCTGACGACTGGATCTTTCGCAGCGTATTCAAAGATGTTGTTTGTCCACAGCCAGGAACAGCACATCTGCGTGGCATCGTAATTTCCCTGTACACAGACCCACTCGCTGTCCGTCGACTGAACACTTGTGAGGCGCGCAGCGCGCGGGCGCGACGATGATACGAAATGAGCGTAGTTGTCTTGCGCTTTAAGCGTAGTTGTCTTGTGCTGGAGGCGGTCATATGCAAACGCTGGTACGTCACTTCGTACCGTGACGTCACTTCTTACCATGGATCCAGAACGAGCTGTATTTAGAGCTTGATTAAATAAATGATTCGTTTATAATGGGGAGGAAGTCTTAAGCTATGAAACTTGCAGGACGTTTTAATGGTACAAAGACCTCTTATATACCAAAAGATCAAGGCAAATTTGGTTTCTCATGTCATGACCCCTTTAATGTAAATTTAAATGCTTTTAAATGTTATTAAACTTTCAATTCATATATTCAAGCACTTTTTAAAAATCTCAAAGATTTCGACAGTTGTTTTACAAATGATTAAAAGCATCATTAATAAATCATCAAACATAAATCAAGAAACTTTATATAATGTTTAAGGGATAATTGGTTTACCGGTATATATGTTCAAATAGCTATAAGATAAAGTGTGTATTAATGAAAGAGAGAGAAATAGAGAGACAAAGGCAGAGCCTCTGTCTCCAGACCAGCTCAGCATCCAAAGCAAAGAGACCAGAAGAACATTTGCCATGCTGTTTTGTCATCTCCTCCGACCATGTGACTAACACCTAGGTGTGAGATATTCAAACTGACCAACCAGACCATCACCATTTCCCCCATTGTCCAAAAGCTTTGGCCTAATAGGCCCACATCAGTCTTAGCACTGCTGTACTGGAAATGTCTGAGAGAAAAGCAAGCGTCTTTGTTGCGTTGAAATAATCTTGGATTATTTCCAACCTTACAGTTAATCATTGTGTAATGTAAATAAAATGCTAACATTAAACTTCAATTTATTTATTAGCTAATGCACTTTTTACATTTACAAATGTTGTTTAATTAAAAAAATAGTTTAATTAATTATTCATGTTATATTATTCATTCACTCATAACCAGTCTGCAAAGGTCTTTGTTTGTGGTGTGTGTGCAGACTTCTACTATTTACACATCTTTACTAATCATTTATTAATTATTTGTTCATGTTTTGCAGTAGCCGATCTAAAGTTGAAACTATTCGTTGTTTATAAACCTTTACTAATCATTTAGTACCTTTATGGACCGTCCTCTCAATGGCAAAAGTGTCCAAAAGTACCTGAATTCACTCTTTTTACATATCTTTACAAATCATTTATAATTATTTGTTCACCTTTTTGCAGTACCCAATCTAAAGTTGAAACTATTCAACATTTGTAAATGTTTGTAAATGTTTACAATTAATAATTGAGTAGCTTTATTTGTATTGTACTTTTAGCTACTGTAACACTGTTTGTGTGAAGGGAGTTAGTTAAGTTTGCTAAATATTTACTTTAGACAACAACCTATAAGTAATTTGGAAGCAAAGCATGTTTTTATTGCCTCGACTATACTATATTCTTAAACAGGATATTCCTTGAATCATACATCAACAAGAAAAAACACACACAAACATTTTTTTTCCAAAAATTTTCAAAACAATGCAACATAAACCTGCCCATACCACCAAACCTGTCCCCAACCTTTCCCGTATATCACCTCAATATCAGCAAGTGTGTTTTGTAATAGAACACGAAATACAATAAGTACAATTATTTTGATGGAAGTACACCTTAAAGACACAACAAGATTTTGTTAAATAAGAATGAATGTTCTTACTTTATATATGATGTTGAGCATCCGGATCACCCATAGCTACCAGACACTTTTTTGCATTTTTGTACATTTAAAAAAAAGAACAAAGAAAAGTGCATTAAGTAATATATGACCTGCAGTTTAATGACATTTGTATTTGACATTCAAGTGCTTGAAATCTGAAGTTGATGTCTCAGAAATGGAGCCCACTAAAATGTCCAATTTCAAAATGGTTTCACAGGATGAATTTTTGAGTGTTTTAAGCTTTCGAATGATACCTAGTTTATGATGAATATGAGCATATTAAGCAACAGCCTGAATAATTAGTCCTCCTGAATGAGCAGTGGTGTAATTGTCATGATTGGTGTGTGTATTCTGGGCAGGTTTTCAACGATATGACTGTTGGGGAAGGTGAGATGGTCTGTGTGGAGCTGGTGGCCAGTGACAAAAGCAACACATTCCAGGGCGTCATCTTCCAGGGCTCCATCCGCTACGAAGCCCTCAAGAAGGTCTATGACAACCGGGTACGCTTCCTTGTGTGCGTGTCCAACGTTTTCATTATCTCGTATATGCATGCGTGTGTTTTATGGTATCTCTTAACTTGATAGGTAAGTGTGGCCGCTAAGATGGCCCAGCGGATGTCATTCGGCTTCTACAAGTACAACAACATGGAGTTTGTGCGTATGAAGGGTCCTCAGGGGAAAGGTCACGCTGAGATGGCCGTGAGTCGAGTGCCCACTGGAGACACCTCACCCTGTGGAACTGAAGAGGACCAAGACTCCCCCATCCACGAGAGGGTCGGTTCAACTCTGTTTCTGTTTGCAATTCATCAGTCATAATATGCTGCAATTTCAATCTCTACACAAATACTGAGAGACTTATGTTGTATGCTCTTGATTACTGATCGTTCACTCAGCACATATGCGTCATTTGTGCAACTAAAAACATGAACTATTAAGTCAAGTCACCTTTATAGCGCTTTTTATAATACAGATTGTATCAAAGCAGCTTCACAGTGATAACATGAAAATAATACAACAAAGTTTGTTTCTAGAAGAAAATTTCGTCATTGTCCACCTGAAGTAAGGCAGATCAATTTAATATTGTTGAATAATAAATGTCTCCAACTAAGCAAGCCAAGGCAACAGCGGCAAGGAACCAAATCTCCATCAGTGACAGAATGGAGAAAAAAAACCTTGGGAGAAACCAGACTCAGTCGGGGGCCAGTTCTCCTCTGGCCAACAGTGTATGATTATGATCCGGGCAGCATTACAGGTCACAAGTCAGGTTGGATCAGAACATTCAGAGTATTTTCCATTTCCATCTGGTTGGAGGTCAGAGTCATCACGGCGGTATAGAGACGAGTTTGTTGAGTATTGGTGCCGATGGCTGTGATGTCGATGAGGCCTTCACAGGGCTGATGAGGCTGGCACTTCAGGGATGTGTTGTGGATGGGTCCAGGCACATGTCCACCATAGGGGAGAGACTAGTTGACACTTCAGGACTGCATTGTCGTCGTGTCCTGGTGCTGGTCCTTCATCAGATCCGGTTACGGCCTGGATCTGGCGCACTTCGGTAAACCTATAAAGAGAGAGACTAATATTAGCGTAGACACCATCCTTCTTATGATGTACCAAGTACATCAGGATTTACGGGAAGTGTTCCCGGTCCCGGCTGTTCTAAACTATGCAGCCTAACATTGAATTATAGAAGTCTATAATGTGTTATGTGTATGCTAGGCCGAAGAGATGTGTTTTTAGTCTAGATTTGAACTGACAGAGTGTGTCTGCTTCCCGGACAATGTTAGGAAGACTGTTCCAAAGTTTTGGTGCTAAATAGGAAAAGGATCTACCGCCAGCAGTCGATTTTGATATTCTAGGTATTATTAACTGGCCGGAATTTTGAGATCGCAGTAGACGTGAAGGACTATAATGCGTTAAGAGCTCGCTCAAGTACTGCGGAGCTTAACCATTTAGTGCTTTGTAAGTGATCAGCAATATTTTAAAATGTATACGATGTTTAATAGGCAGCCAATGCAGTGTTGACAGAACCGGGCTATTACATGATTTATGTATAAGAAGTGGTACCCTACATTATTACAGGAAGGCGGTACAGTAATCACATCATGTTTTCTGTGCGTAAACATCACAGGAGGCAGTGCTCGAATAGCATATTATTTATTAATTAAAATTGGTTCTCTTTCGTCATCTTGCGCTTGAATGGACAAATTCACACAAAATATTGTCAAATTATAGGCAAAGTATATGCAAGTATCCTTGTGAAACATAGTCAGTTATGTCTTAAGTGAACGTAAACAGATTTGTAACAGTATGTTGGATAACAGCTCTTAAAGTGACAGCAGCCTAATAAACCTAGTGCTGTCTTTGTCCTCAATGCTAATCTAACAACAAAAGACAAGAGGAAGTTTGCTCACTGGTTGAGCCCTGCTGGAGCAGCTCTAAATATTCACTGTGCTATTAAATTAAAGATAAAATAAGATACCATATAATATTAATATGAAAATAAGGCATAATATATACCGCAGTTACTACTAAAGTACAATAAGCTCTGACAGAGCTTTATGATTGGTGGTTGAGGAGATTCCCCCTTCTATGGGGGAACACACTTCAGCACACTTTACGCTTTGAGTGCTGAGAAAAGCACTATATAAATGTAATGAGTGAATGAATTGGCCCAAAGCAGACTTCTTATACGTAACGTGGAACACATGCATAACTGATGATAACATACGTTTGTGTTAAACAACCCTTTTAAAAAAAAAGTGTTCCAACGTTGTTTTTCATTGGTGCATCAATTTAGCACATTCATTTAGTACACACAAAAAAACAATTAATAAAATGAATCGATCAAATCTTGTATCATGTAATTAATGTGCATCTTTAAACGAATTGACAGTCCTGTTTTCCTTCTAGGTGACATCATTCAGCACTCCCCCTACCCCAGAGAGGAACAGACCATCCTTCTTCTCACCGTCTCTCCGCCGGAAAGTGCCCCGAAACCGAAACGCCGAGATGAAGAAATCGCACTCAGCCAACGACAGTGAGGAGTTCTTCAGAGAGGAGGATGATGAAGGTACACAAACACACTGGAACAACAGTGAACCGCTTTAGTGGCGTATCTTATAGATTTGTATTTTTAAAACGATTTTAAAACAATTATTTTTACTTTTTTAGAGGTAAAATTAGCTGTAAATATTCTAATTATAAAATGACAAGTTTCCAGCAGACGTCTCTCCATGTTGTGATCTTTTGATGATCTCCTGCCGTCTTAAACTGCGAATTACTGAGCCAAAGAATCGTAGTAGCTCTGCGATTGGTCAAAACACAGTATTCTGATTACCTCTACTTTTTAAAATAATTTTTGTTACCTTCATTTATATAGATTGTTTCAAAGCAGCTTTACAGTGATAATAGGAAATGACAGTAACAGAGATTGTTTTGGCTTTACAGCAGCTCTAGAATAAAGTTATTGTCCAGCTGAAGTTACTTTTGATTGATTTACTTCCGTTGCAAAGATCACTAGTTATTAACTTAGGGGCCGCTAACACAACACCGCTTCTCCCTGCGGGACACGGAAACCTGGCCTTCTCCTAGTTTTTGTACCATCTGAAAACTGTAATATTACAATATTATGTGTGTTTAAAGTTGATTTCAACTCTAAAAATTTGTTTTATTTTTAAAGAAATCTATAAAATAAACCACTAAAACAATACATTTTTAATATAGCCGCAAGCTGCAATTTTCAGGGTCCAAGCAGCAATAGCTCATGTAGACAATTACGTGATATAGCTGCCATGTGTCTCTAGATAAATGAAAATGTGTGTTTGTCCAGCAAAGACAGCGGTGTAGAATCGACAGCCTGGGATCTTCTCTAATACTAACCAGTTTGAAAAAAAAAAACACGCATGACAGTTCTAAACTAGACAAACTGACTTCAATAAGAAAATGAGGAAATATTCTGCCATTATGATTAAAAACATTTCTTATCCGGTGGCTTCCTCTAGTGGACAACATTAGTATTAAATCCCTCGTCTGTCATTTACATTGAGAAAATGCTGAAATATGATTGACTGCTTGCGGCCATGAGTGATATTTAATGAACGTATTAGCATGTGTACCAAATTTCATCTTCATGGGTCATAGAGTTGTGGAGTTACCGTGGGTTTGAAGTTGTAGCGCACCCTATGGGTGGAATTGAACTAAACTTGGTGTGCAGCCTCAGAATATCCTGCTGTCTATGTGTATCAAGTTTTATTAACTTTTGACATTGCGTAAATATATGTATTGATCAATAAGACGGATAGAGATCAGTTTGTGCAAATGGATGTCGCCAGGACTATTCATTAACATATCTTTACAATATTTTTACGGTGGAAATTAAATTCTCTGGCAAAAGAGATACATTTTTAGATAAATAAATGTGAATCTAGCCCACACGGTTCTGGAGTTAAAATAGAATATGCAAAGGACGCCACCTGGCGAATTAGTAATTATGAACCATCCCACCAAAGTTTGGGGCAGAAAAATAAGAACATCTTACAAAAACAATAGGGTTTCAGGACATTGTGCTTGAACTCCTAATTTAATGTCATGTGTAAAATTCATATATACAAAATTCAAATCTTTTTGTCATTTTTCTGGATCCACACAGGATGGCTGTTTGAAAATGTTGGTATGTTTAGGGCTGTTAAAGCTCATGTTATGTTAACGCCCTGCTTTTAACAAAATAACTATTACAATTTAATTTTTATATTCTTCTTTAGACACAAATAATCTCATGATTTCAGTCAGAATAGCTTATTCTATTGACAGCCTTAGTTTTAAACAGGAAGAAATAAAAAAACTAATTTGCATACAATTATGTGGAGGAAAAACACATTCTATTTTTGCTCTGTAGTTGTTGCAACGATTAGGTTGTCAGGCTTTCCATCGCAAGTCAAATGTAAGTTGTTTCCTCTCTCCTCAGACCTGTGCAACACTACAAACCTGCGCTCCCGCTCTCTCTCAGGGACGGGCCGTTCGCTGGTGGGTTCTTGGCTCAAGCTGAACAGAAAAGAGGAGTATTTTCTGCTGTATTCTCATCTCACCTATGTGACTCTTCCTTTGCATCGCATCACCACAGGTACTGCACACCTGCCCTCCATACTAACGGCACGCCGGGTTAGCTGAAAATGTCGAGTAACATCTCTATCATTTGAATTCTTATAGTTCTTTACTAGTAAGAATGCCTGTACAGAGCTCTTCGACTGCAGTCTTACTAGGAAAAAGTATTACAGCGCTCATTCAGCACGTTCATTATGATTAATCGTGCCTCGTCATTTCATAAAGTTGCGTTTTTAATGATGAATAGCAGCGCTGAGGCTTTAATGATCTTTTAAGAATTATATAAACGTTTAATTAATACTATTTTTTTAGTGTTGATTAAATGATAAAATTATGGTTTATAGAGAAGAAATATTGGTAGGCTATGTACCGTAAGCTCTTTTTAAAGATGAATTTACACTCAGACAGAAAAGATATACCCAGTTATATGCATATTTAATTATGGGTTGTAAATACCTGTTTTGTTCATCATCGCAAGGGTTTTATTCACATTATCCACTCACAGAATATTGCTGAGGCTGGGTCCCGTTACATCACGGATGGTCATTTTGCTGTGCGATATTTATTTATCGTCTACAGTAATATCGTAATTGTCATTTTAACGTTATTGAGTAGGTCACTCAAAAAGCAAACAAAAACATTCACTGTGTGATGAAGCCTATTAGAGTGAAGCTAGAATGCCCCTAGAATTCAAGTTACGGGTGAAAAAAGTATCCCTGTATGTGTTTTTTATATATTTATAACTTGGGGGTTAAGTGAACATGAATATGACACAAGCAAGAGTGCCGTTTTCCCAAATATCAGTACATGAGTGCGATATTCACCTGAATAATGTTTACTATTTACTTTTTAGAGCTGCTTTACACGCCAGATATTAAGAAAATAATGATTCAATCTGATTTTTTGATCACTGTAAAGTTACGTTGAAACAATCTGTATTGTATAAAGTGCTATATAAATAAAGGTGACTTGACTTTCCATTAGTTTGGCCGATAAAACTCCAATGTCTGACAAATGTATTCCCATATAGATGCTGTAATGAAAATGGTGCGCTAGTACAATAGTGGCATTTTTCCATCACTCTATGTAATTCATATATAATTATTGAAAATTTAAACAATCATGATGGATAAAACAAGAGAAATAAATAAATTTTAAAACTCATTTGTCACAGTAATGAAAAGCCTAAAAATGATATTTGCATACATGTTAAACACCAAAATGAAAGGAAATTTTGTTAGGTTGAGGCCACCGTACTGGTGAGTTTTTCAATGACCAAACATGTCCGAGTTGTCATCTCAGTCTTGTGGTTATTCTGACACGATGAAAGCTAATAGGGCTTTTATTTTGAAGGATTGCAGCACAGGTGGTGTTTGCAAGGGAAATGGACGTAGTCTCAAATCTGTGTTGCATAGAATAAATACAAGTTTTTAATAGTAAGAATAAAATTGTCAATCTAATTTGAATTCTTACTAGCAAGAATTGAACTAGAGAGCTCAAATGTTTCCAGTAAGAAATGAATTCGAAAGCTCCCTAACTTAATTGTCACTAGTAAGAATGCAATTACGACGAGTAACTCTGTATGTATGGCAAGACATTTTAGCTTAAATGTTCCCAAACAAACTTATTTTCTGTACGTTATCTTTGAACGTTAATTGTAATGGCTAATGTCTCTAATGTTTCCTGTTTAGATATTCTGGAGGTGAGACAAAAGCCCATTTTGATGACATAGCATTTCCAGACTCCTCAAAAAACAGTTACCAAGTGCCTCCTCACATCAGGCCCCTGAGGAACCGCCATCAGAAAACCAAAAACACAGTGCAACCGTGACGGACAAGAGGAAAAGGGAACAAACTCCATCAAGAAGTGCCTGTTCTTCAGTGAGACGCCCTCCAGAACGGCTCGGGCGCGCTGCGAAAGGGAAGTGTGTATTGGGAAATGAAACACAATAAAGAATGTCGTTCTTGTAAATACACTGCTGCTTAGATACTCAGTGAACCGTGCCGACCACAGCCGTCTCCCCCCCTCCCTCGAGAGACACTCGTAGGTTTCACCATATTGCTGATTTTGTGCATAGTATATTTTCCAAAGGACGTTTCCTCGCAGCTCTAGGCCTTAATACATCACTAACCAGCTGATCTATACACACGCCATCCTTTTGATAGCTAATGTCCAGCGAACGTCCTATACTTACACGATTGTCGTCACTTGATGTGTTCGAGGAGATTGTGATATCCAAATACTAGTGAACATGACCCGTTTCTTCGGAGAAGGACGACGACAGCACCTGAGCACAGTTCTTGGAAACATCTCCGTCCACAGAGACACTTTGTTCTTAAACGTGACACTGCTTTTCTCTCTCCCTCCGCTGTGATTTCTCCGCGTTCGGTCCACTTCGAGTTTCAGTTTTGAGAACTCTTTTGCACTAAAGGGCTTTTGGAGTTGAACATGTTTAGCCAACCCAAAGTGTCAGTATTACTTTGTTTTGTACGTACGTATGTGTGTGTGTGTGTGTGTGTGTCAGCTGAATGTAATAACTGATCCGACAGCTTTAATATCCATTTGATATTTGATAGGGAGATTTGCCAGCAGCATTTTGAAGTTGTTGTTCGATCTATTTTAAGACCCTAGTCTGTTTTATTTCTCTTTTGCTGGATGTGCGAAGCTTCAGTGGAAGGCTGTTTTTAAGGAAGTCCCAGTTTGTTAAACGCTTTACATGCGCTTTTTGTATCAAGTGGTAATTCAGCAGTAAATGTGCATGTTGTCATATTTATGTTGGTAATATATATATAAACACTTTTTCTGTACATCTTTATGAAAATACACATAAAAAAAGCTCTTGTTGATTTTTTTTTTTTTTTTTTTGGGATTAAGTGTTTTGTTGAATATCACACAAATGTGAAGGGTTAATAAGCACATCAATAATTAGTTTCCCCCCAAATTATTACCTTTCATGAATTAACATATTTAAAACTTAAAGGGATAGTGCACAATTTGTCTTTCACAACCCGTAAGACTTTCGTTTATCTTCAGAACACAGATGCAGATATTTTTGATGAAATCTTGAGTTTCTGTCCCTCCATTGACAGCTACACAACTACCACTTTGACGCTTCAAAAATTTGGTTTGGTCCAAATTTCCTGAAGAGACGATCACTTTATATGATGATGAACAGACTGATCTATAACGGCTCACCCAGTTCCCCAAACATCCTATTTTCAGGCTCTACACTCAAAACCATTCACTCTTGTTGAAAAAACAACACACACGCACACACACACACACACACAAAATAGATTCAAAACAACATCTCCAAAACTGTTAAGTAATGCTGCTTGTGGTTCCCCCCTCACAAACCTTTTCACATGATGAACACAAAAGACACAACCAATGGATACATTGGCACATTTTTTTATTCCTTAATGTACTGTACAGCACAAAACAGAAAAACAAAACTCTGCCCCAGCATCCCGTCCCGTCTGGGTCAGGCCAGAGAACTCGTCCACATCTCAGGCTATATTGGCCCTGGACAGACAGCAGGGGTAAATCCTCTCGCATGCCCGTTCCCCGCGGCACACGTCAACTGAGATATTGGCCAGGCTTCTTCCATTTCATCGTCTCGGTGTCCTAGAAAAATAAAGTACTGATTACTGTAACTGTAACATCCTTTTTACAAAATTGAAGCATTCAGAAAGCGATCTGTATTTGAGGCATTTTTGTTTATCACAGTAGTATAGAGCAACAGCTGCAGGACATGTGTGTGTTGTGACCGCACGTAGTACAGCTCGCAAACGTTACAGAGCAGTCTGAAGTACATTACCTGGTTTTCTCCCGGAAGGTTCTTATGATGGAGCGACTCAAGTTAGGCCTTCCTCGTACCCCAGCCCTCATAGTCATACCATGGACAACTAGAGTGGCACTGCTGGTCTCTTTGGCCTTCTCATTCATCTTCCTCCACTCCTCCTCCTCTCCAGTGTCCTCAACCTTCATGTCTTCCTGGATCCATTGTTCATGAACCCAATGAGCTGACTCTGGCCCTTCTATCTATCTATAGAAGGTTCTGATTGGTGTGCGATCTGTTTCGACTCTTAGTGTTTCCTCTTGGGTAACTGAGTTAGCTGAGCTGAAGCTGTGCTGACTTGAGTGAATACTAGTGCTTTCTAAATGACAACTTGGTGTAGGCGATGAGAAATTAAGGATTTGTGTGTAGAGTTTTGCAGTGACGGTTCAACAAATCTGACTTATGTGTCAAAACAGGGGAATAGTGTTTATAGTTTAGGGAGATGGGTGTGCTTTTTGATAAAGGGCGTTTGGTTTTGAACATTTTAGTTGAAAAACGAGGTTATAGTGTTTAAGCAATCAAGAAAAACTGTAATATCCAGAATTTCATTTTTGGGGAGAATCCCTTTAAGTGTCACTGATGGACGCTTTCAAAACTGCTTCGTTCATGAAGTTTCAAAACATTTACAAATCCCGTTTGGAAATGTGTGTTGAACTGGCCAAGGGACGTCATTTCAGCAGACGAGGCTTTACTTCATACAAGACAGTGTGATGTATTCTATGCCAACCCGGAAGTTGACATCATCCTGCAGTGTAAAACAATATTTTCATGATTTATTACAACTTTTTATCTTTTGTCAAATCAACTTCGATAACTAATGTGTGAAGATAACATACTATTTTGAGTTTCTGTTTATTAAACCATTCTTCATTGTATTAACTCAAACATTTTTAGTTAGTTGTAATTAAAAATGTAAGGTAACTTGCTTTTTTAAGTTAAACCAACTTTTTTTTTACAGTGCATTTGGATTTTTTTTTAAAATAAGCTCTGTGACCAACAAAAAATGTATGATTCTTACACATCTAGTCATAATCATAATATCTTTTTATCATAAAAATCTTGACAAATGAACAAAACTTTTATGAATTTTCAAGCTCAAATGCAATCGTCAGAAGTAAAGAGATATAAACGAACTACACTATGGTCACATGACTTCAACATTACCACCACCACTAAGCTTCTGACCACTTTCAGTTTTCCCTGGAGTGGTTTATAGTAGTTTGCAAGAACATGATTATAAACACAACAGGCTGTAAAAGGGAACTGAGTTTTTTCTTTTCTTTTTGGCTGGGTTTTCTTTTGCTGCTTTATTTGAACATCAGTTTACTACAGTGTGGAACAACTAAATTATAACACAAGCATTAAGCATTAAGAATAACAAATATAAAGAATAGTTAAAGAAAACACTTCACCAACACCATAGCACAGAACTAGACAAACTAAAAATAAACGAGAATTAAAACAAAAAAAAGAAAGAGGGCATTACTTAAATTAAAAGAAATTTAAACATTAATTACGGTCAAAAGTTTGTAGATCATGCAAATTGTACATAACAGTTTTGGGATTCATTGAGACATTTGGCAAAATATTGCTTGAGATAAACAAACTAATATCTTTCCAGAGTTACAGAGTAAAACTGCATGAGCAAAACTGAACTGGTGAGTAGATGAGTTCTGTTCGGCTGATGGCGTTTAATGTCCTCGACAGCCACATTTAGACACTTATTCAAGACAAAAACGTACAAAACACAAGGGGTAATTACTGATTTTTGGGGTAAAATGTGAACATATCTTGAGCTTGTTCAAAAACCCTTTGACTTTCCATTGAAACCCCAACTAAGCAAGCCAAAGGTGACAGATGCATCGCTCTGCAGAATTTCAATGTCATCAACATTGATGCCATGTGACGAAGTATGATTACGACTCTGAAACGAAGTATGATTATGACTCTGAAACGTGTTGTCTGGCATTTACAGAGATTCTAAACTCTATTGGAGTCAATCCACCTTTTGCGTTAACATGGATGTTAAAATCACCAAGATATTATATTAATTCTAACTCAGACTTTATCAAAGAATTAGATTTTCTATCAGTGATAAATGTGCCCTGTATACAGAAGCAAGTACAAATGTCAAAAGGGAATTTTAGTGTACACTAGATGATATTACTTAAAGCACCATCTCTTCAGAAGAATCATACTTCATACCAGACCTCAGAGTAATACTGGAAATATTACTCTAAATTACATGGTACGAGACTCATGCTTATTAGAGTAATCTCCGGTTGAAGACTCAGTTAAAGTCCCGCTGTGGTGAAAATCAAGCTTTTAATGTTGTTCATATGTTTATTTGGTGTTTTTAATACGCTTTAAGGCAAACCATGTGCAAATTCACATGTCAACACCATTGCGTATTGAGTATTTTCTGTTTAAAACTGCAGTGAACCAAAGACAGTCTCAAAAACACGGTGTGAAATCGCTGGTGTTTCTGACGTCACAAACCTTGTAACCAATCAGATCAACGTGTGATCGTCAACCAGTGGATCTCTGAGCTGTGTGAGTGAGTGGAGGCGGGGCTAATTTGCATATTCATAGATCTGCGTATACTAAATTAAGCAAGGGTGTCGAGTTACATTCAAGCTATTTTAAGGCATGAATAATTTTTTTTACAAGTAAATTAACACTTAAATATGTTATTTTGGACACTAAAGATGAGTTTTAAGGGATACAATTATTGACTACAGGGGGACTTCAAAATAATAAGTCTGGTTCACGGACACTGTAAACATTCGGGGCTTAGCCCAAATCTAGTTTGTCCGGGGACATTTTCCCACACTTCTGGCAGTTATATGAACTTTTTTTTTATTGCCTTCATTATTCTGAAACAATACAACACATTTGAGGATGTCAAAGTTTCACTCCTGCCACCTAAAAAGAGCCAAGCATTGTCTGATGTAACTATGTTCAAGTGACATAAGATAGGTAGAGTAGGAATTTGGCATAAACGGCTTTACTAGCCTAAAACCAAACTTTACACTATTCTGGAGTAACGTTCATAGAATAAACAGTGTTTCCCACAGGATTTAGTGACACTATGGGGTTTGGAGGTTCCTTTCGGGGGAAATGCTCTCCCTGAAGAAAAGTTTGTGCGTTTTAAAGTTAGAATAATGTCAATTTCTTGTAGTGAAATCTATTTTAATTTGAATATTTACCAAAAATGTATATTGCCGTCCCCCTCATTTAGCAAGTTACACTCCTTTACACTCTTGCAGGATTCACTCCTTTACAAATGATGTAATATTCCTAAATATGGGTGAAGGTCAGGCTCCGCGAGACTCGACGTCATCAGCTTCAGTGAGCGCCGCGTGAGTCCTGACAGAAACACAAGGGTCAAGCACTTCAGCGGATTCTTCTTGGTGCTTGACCATACAACTTAACTTTCAGAACATGTTGTTCATCCTCTAAATGCATAAAACCAAGGGTCAGTAACACCAAAAGCTGTTATATTACACTTTTAACTTATTTAATAAGAGGTTCACGACCCCGGTTTCTGATATCTGGGTAGAGACAGTTCTAGAAAACAATGTGGGCCTAAATCAGCTCTGCAGAACGAGTAACATGAGAAACACATTTCTGTGTCCATAAAATGGTCAGTGATCACCACATCCATTCATCAAAGTATCTTTTGTGTTTCACAGCTTTGGAATCAAATGGAGGCGTGTGATACCAATTTATTTTTTGGGTGAACTATTTATTAGTAGTAATACATGTGATCAAATGTTGGTTTGTAGTTGTACTCTTTCAGAAGAGAAGTGGGAATATGGTTAAAAAGTTTGAAGGCAAAATGTTATTGTGTGTTATTATAAAATATAAAGTGTTTTTCTGCAATAAATGATCAAATACAATATGATCTTATGATTTATGATACAATCTATGATTGTATACACCCCAAAATTAAATTTGCGTCATTATTTACTCGCCCTCATGGTGTTCCAAACCTGTGTGAGTTTCTTTCTTCTGTTAAACACAAAAGAAGATATTCTGCAGAACGTCGGCAAGGGTGTAGTTCTGGTTTTAATATTGGGGGGTTTAAGTGTGAACCGTTTAGCGGGGTCCCGGGACATGCTCCCTCATGAGATTCATTTATTAATTCATTTTTTGCAAATAGTTTTTTTTTTGTGTGGTATCCACATATGCATTGATAACATAACTGCAGTAAAGTAATAACCTAGTTACATTCACTTGTTTACATAGGATACTAATGCATTTTATTTTATTCAAGCACCTAAAAACTTTTTTAAATCAAAAGTGCCATGGGGTCAAACTAACTTTTTTTCTTATATTGAAAATGTACATTTCTTGTCATCTTGGAATATCTGAAAGCCAGATTTTTCCTAATCTCTGTCATTATTAGCAGAACACATTTGGGGAAAACCATTTGTTTAATCAATACTTTAAGAAGGTCCTCTTGATTCCAACTTGTACTTGGCCTAAAGAGTGACAGGACTTGTCATTTTTGTACAATAAGGTTGTATTTGTTACAATAATGACAATTACAGTTAAAACCATTGCTGGCTCCTCATTACTTTTAATTTATAATGAAAAATAGCTACCTACGCATTCAGAAACTATATACAACATGCACAGTTGTAATATAAATCTTTATTGAAATATCTATTCCATTAACAGATACGTAGGCTAATTATTATAAATTCTAAAAGTTAGTCAAAATGTACTTGCTAGTTTTGGTTATTGGGGAGATACCCCCGCCAAAAACGACGCCCCTGAATGTCGGTAATCATTTGACTAGCCATTGACTTCCAAAGTATGTTTTCCCCTACAATGGAAGTCAATGGCTACAGTCAACTGTCTGTCTGGCTACCACATTCTTCAATATATCTTTCTTGCTCAACAGAAGAAACTCATACAGGTTTGGAACAACATGAGGGTGAACTATCCCTTTAATTGTTCGATTCGGCCGAGGTCAGTAAGTGGCCGAAGTACCATTTCTATAGCCATGATTGCTGGAAATGAAGCGAGTCGTGTCAGGTTCAGTTGATTTATTCACCAGTAAATGAATGTAAGGTAGATCGAGTGCTGCTCAACACTTTAAACACACACCTCACTGTGTAAGGCAGTAAAAAGGCCACTTTACAGGAAAAAACTAAACAAAAAAAAAACTTCCAGAGATCATTTTCAGGACAGATTGCCATAAAGCCAGCATTCATTCTCAACCTCAGCAGTTCTGTGGTTTACACACATCCACACATGCCCTCGACCAAAATAAATACCATCACAGCAAGTACTGCGAGAAAATGAGCCGTATGAAACATCTCCGGTATATCTGATCACTTCCTGCTATGAGGAACTGTGGGGGGTTATGTTTGATTAGAGCAGTGGAAATCTGATGCATGTATTGTTCTTAAAAAAAAAAATTAAGTGTAATACTGACCTCTAAATTACTCTTCCAGCAAGCATTGGAAAACCGTACAGAAAAGATCTTACACACACTTGCCTCTGAAAACTGAGTCCGAATTAAAAACAAATGGATCGGCGTAAAACAGTCGGCTCTGTCTAAACCTCGAAGTATTCCTTAATAGCAGCTAAATTAAAACTCAAAGGAATGTCGATGAATCCAGACTCGTGTCTATACATGTGGCCTTCTCTGATACGACGAGCAGCGTTTACAGTAGACCACGGTGACTCACAGTAGAAGAACCCATCGGTTTCCATCACTCTTCTAGACGATTAACGGGACAAAAGAACAGTTCTAGATCAGACAGACAGAAGGTGTGGGCCACGTTCAGTCAGACACGTAAGAACGACGCGCTAGGCTTTCTTTTCCTGCAGGATCCCGTGCAGCTCGTCCGCGTCCTCCGCCGTCTTCACACGCACGAGCAGCGGGACGGGTGTGCTGGGGTTCTTGTCGTCCACGGGAGGGTTTGGCACACACACCACCATCACGTTGTTTTTGCCAGTTCGTGAGCAGGGCATGGAAGAGGGCACCATGATGTTCAGCAAGATGTTCCCTGTAAACAACCAGAAGAGCCAGTAAGCACTCGTACATCAGTTGTGTACAGACTACAGCAGAATCAGAAATAAATCTTTCTGCCTATATGATACATCTCTTAAAATGGAGGTATTCGCTGAGATTGACAAAAATAAGCTCGACATTAAGGACTGCGTCAATCATAAACTGTCACTTGCCTGATTTTTTTACCGGTATACTTAAAAAAGAACAAACATACCTGAAAAACATTATTTCATTTTATTTGTATTTGTGCTCGCAATTGAGTAATTTTTCTTATTTTATTACGACAGTTGTCTTTAACTTTTGAAATTTATATGAGTTAGGCTAGTAGTTTTTGGCGTCACGACCTTGTTTATTACAGTTATGGGTCAAAAACTAGGCCTATTTTATTTATTTAGTGGTGGGGATGGTGGAAATAGACAGGGTGGTGGGCCCGAGTGGGCCTGTAGAACAAAAATGTGGACTAAACCGCTCAATTCATAGGGATTAGTTTTATGATGTCTTTACAAACTTTATGAAGCGTCAAAGTGGTAGTTTTGTAGCTGTCAATGGAGGGACAGAAAGCTCAGATTTTCTCAAAAACATCTTCACTTGTGATCTGAAGATGAACAAAAGTCTTACAGGTTTGGCAGGAATGAAGCGATTACCGGTTTCACGATAAAATGTCCTGACGGTTAGTATTATCGTTTAAGATTTAATATCCCGAACACCGGCTTTGATTATGGTGATTTTGAAAACTCGTGGTAAATCCTGTCCAGCGTCAGTCTGCCCCACTAAAGATAAAACAAATATTGTAAAGCACCATTAAGTTTTCGTACACTATATTCCAAGACTTCTGAAGCCGTTCGATAGCTTAATGTGAGGTACAAATGAATTCAGCATTCAAACAGCCAGTCGCATTAGTTTACGACACTAACACGAGGAAACTCACTCCAAGATCAATGTTCCCATCATTACACTTTAGTTGTAGAAAAAGGTCTATGGGTTTTCATAAAGTTCTTTATCTCGCTGGAGTTTGTTTCTAAATCATGAGTCTTTGTCCCAGGTGTCTGTCAGATCACACTGGAGTAGAGAGCACTATGAAATGTTCTTCACGAACTGTTAAAAGAAAAGGATCAATAAACTGCATAGATATGATACACTAATCAGCAATATCTATTCTCTTCCCCTTGTTTTCTGCTAGAGATGCGCCGATTACAATTTTCTAGCCGATTCTTTATTGAGTTTGACATGCAGATACCGATTTTACCTGATTACGATTACATTTTTCTAACCTCTTTACAGCACACACAAATATTTATTTTCAATTTTCTTTTTTTATAAAACACAACATACTTTTACCCAAACTGAATAATATAAACAAGTTTAATAGGTCAATTTTCTATAAATGTTTTTGAGTCTTCATTTTCTTCTCATAGCCTACTCCAGTTCTTGTTAAAACACACCTGACATCCAAATTCTGTGCATTTTAGGCACTTTGTGTGCGAATCATAGTTATTTTGCATTTTAATGAAACGAGAGCGCCTCCGCGGTGATAGAAGAGATATGCATGTGAATGCTTAAAAAAAGTGCATAGAGCTGCTTAATCTTATTTGTTGTTTGTTGATTTCCAAATATAAAACTTGTTGAAACATTGTCATCTCATTTTAACAAGACCATGATAATATAATAATCGTGATAATTTTGGTCAATAAATGTTGGGATAAAATGTTCATACCGTTACATCCCTAGTTTGGAATGACATGAGGGTGAGTAATTGACAGAATTGTAATTTTTGGGTGAACTATCCCTTTAAACTACAAGCTAGATGACTGCATTTCATGAAATGTCCTGCAGGGGGATCCAGATCTTCTCTAATCATGGCCAACACACACACACACAATGTACCTTTCATCTAACAACTGCAATTTTATTTCACACTTATAACATTGAGAAAGTGGTAGCCGATTATTTCTTGTAAGACTCTTTAATCTCACAATTAACATAGCCTGACTATTGTCATCATATCATCATCCTAAAAACGGTTCTTTACAGATAATGTCAAGTATCTTGTAGTTGACTGAAATGTAACAGCTGATGACTTACCCAGGTTTGTGTCGGCTCGCACTAACAACTGAAGTTTGCTCTCAGCTACCATCTTCAGATGCAGCGTCCCGACCCCCTTCTCCTTAAACTCTCCGTCCTTCTTATAAAACAACTTGCACCTGCGGAAAGATCATGTTAAAACATAAAATATCCGAGAGACACGGGTGTTGTGTTTAAAGAGTGACGGGGACGTGAAGTGTACTTTTTGGAGTAGAAGGCGTCTTTCTCCTTGATCTCTTTCACCACAGGAACCGGCGGCTCCTCTGATTCTTCCCCATTTTCATCTACAACAGAAGAGCACAGGAAATTCACATTAAAAACATCATGTTTCAGCATTTTTCTGAAATGTGCTGACTGACGCTCTAAATATGAGTCTGACTTCTGCTGATTTTATATCCGTTATCAGCATTTGCACTAGAATCATGAATATTCTTGTTACAAGTGTGTTCAGTGAGAGCGCCATCATCTCATCTAATTGATGACATCCAAAATGAAAATTGTCCAGATAATTTCATTAAAAATTACACCCTTCATCATCAGTCACATGTATCTTGACCTGTTCTTTCCCTGAGAAGGTACACAAGATTTAGCCAGTGGATATTGAAGACGTATACCTCCATTCCACATAATGTTTAGTCATAGAAAAGTGAGTGACTATTGCATTAGTCATGTTGAAACTTTGTTTTATAACATTTTAAGACTATTATGTACATCTATAGTTTCCGCAGGATATTGAATAATGGTGTTGACTTCATTACTAATATTATAAAATGCAACATGTAAAAAGGCTTGAAATAAAAAAAATATATTTTTTTTTGCACACAACAGCATACATTCATGCTTTTACATTTTTTACAGCCTTCAATTTTTCAATTTACAGCCTGTGCACATTTTTTTAAGAAGTTTTTAAAAACGTGTTTTTCTAATATTTATTTAAAACTATTTTATACCAAAACTAAAAAAAAAAATCCGGATTTTTAACATCAAATATAATATAAAAATCTAAATAGTTGTTGGGTGCATCTTTAATTATTCTATAAACATTATTTCACCCTTTTCTGTTAGCAGATGAATGATGTACCGTGATTATAGCGATGCATAACCCTCAAGATGTTTCAAACCTTTATGATTTTCTTTCTTCTGCTAACACAAAAGAAGATACTTTGAAGAATGTCAGTAACCAGACAGTTGACGTACCCCATTGACTTCTATTGTAGGAAAATAAATACTATGGAAATCAATGAGATCCATCCACTGTTTGGTTGATGACATCCTTCAAAGTATCTTCTTTTGTTTTCAGCAGAAGAAAGAAAATCATAAAGGTTTGAAACAACTGGAGGGTGAGTAAATAATGACAGAATTTAAATTTTTTAATAAACTAATCCTTTAAACATGGTCCATTTCTTCAGAATCTCTACAGAAAGAACAAATCATTTTCTCCCACATTTCAACTGTAAATGTACCATTACACAATTCCCCTATAGCTCAAACAGCTAACACATCAAGACAAACACCCCAATAAACCCTATATTGCACTTGACTGACACGAAACCGAAAGATGCCATGAAATAAACTAAACACCACTTACACCCTTACAGCAAAAACCTATGAATCAGTGCGCTTGCTGTATTAGTGAACACGAGAACACACACACCTGCAGTCTGGCTGTTGCTGGCTGTACTCATAGAGGATGACACCGCAGGACCGGCACTACTGACCGCAGATCCAAACACCGACACGCCTGAGGAGGAGGAGGTGGAGAAGGAGAAAGACGGCGCTCCACTGGACGTCAGCGCACCGAGCACAGAGCTGTCCACCTTCTGGCCGAAATTAAAAGAGACGCTCGGAGCCGCCGCAGCTGCTGGTTTGTCAACATCCTTGTCTTTAAAGGAGAACAGCTGCGGTGCTGCTCCACTGACAGCAGGACTGGAGACGGCGGCTCCCGCTCCGCTCGACACCAGCCGCTTCTCCGCCGCACCGTCTGACGTGCCGTACTTCCTCTCGATGCTGGCCAGGTGTCGCTCGTAGTCCCGGAAGATGGGGTTGAGGTCACACAGGGGGTTGTCGTTGACGTGTTTGGTGATCCAGTCGCGCACGGAGCAGTTGAGCGCGGTGAGCTGCCGGTTGTACTCTTTACTGCTGGGGACGGAGCCGTTGGAGGTGACATCATCCGTGGGCTTGGAGGGGGCGGAGCTGCTGAAGGTTAAGGGACCTGAGGATGAAGAGAGAGACGCTGGGTGACTAAGAGCTCTGAAGAGATGCCTCTGTGAACAGTGCCGCCCATCCTCCCTCTCTGACTGTAGAGTGTGTTGGCCGGTCAAGTCAAGTGACCCAGTTCAACACAACGTCATGGCCTATATAAGAACACTAAACGGTAGTGGGGCAATGGAGAAAATGATGGTCCTCATAAATGTTGACTGGTGTTGTTCACATTCCTTTGTCACACAAAAAAACTAAGTTTTGTTTCCCTGAATAGTGAGACACTAGCCAGTAGGTAGTGGTACAAAAACATAAAATTGCTTTTTTTTTTTTTATTAAACCGTGGTTTACTGAACAAAATGTGCCTCTGTCTTTGAATGAATTCAGTTATAAAGTTTCTTAAGGATAAAAATGACATCTCTGCTAATGCTGTAAACTATATAGGGAACCCTTACTTGCACATTACTATAATATTAAAGGCCAACAAACTAGCCCAAACTAATAGCCTAAATTCAGTTGCTATTTATTTTTTAGATAGAATAATAATCAACACACAAATAACAAACTGTATGCAAACATGTAAACTGCACATAAGGCAGTTTTTGTATTAACTTCTAAATGTAATTCTATGTTTTTACTACAATTCGTTATTGCATTAAAATGATTTACACATTGGCTGTAATTTTCATGACAGATATTTTAGACAGACATTAAATAAAAAGACATCACTAACAGACTAAGTAAAATATAATTCATATTTAGTAAAGCTAGTAAAGTGGATATATTTAGCGAAAGAGTTCATTTCTCTAGCGAACTAACAAGCTGTGACACTGAATGACTTTCCTGAGGTAAATGTACTACTACGTGGGATATTGTTTTAAAGCTGTTGTCTTTCTGCCGTTGAAACACTGATTGAGCGATTACACGAGATATAATAAGTAGGGATGCAACGATACCATTTTTTCAGAATCGATCCGATCCGATACCAAACATTCTGAGTATCGACCGATACCGATACCTCTTTGTATTGTTGTAAAATACATTCATGAAAAACAAGATAACAAAAATCAAAAAGATAAATTATTTTATAGCCTAGGCCTACTATAAAATTGAGACATGTTTTAAATGTATAGCACAGCGGTTTAATGAGGCAGCAACATATGATAGATAGGACAGAACTAGAAAGGCTATTAATAATCGTTCATTGCGTCGCTGTATTATGATATGAAAGGCTCCAGTACAGTGCGGCACACAGTGCTTATGCGCATCCCGAGCACAGAATGATGCGCTTGAAGCAACACGAGTCACAGCGCGCAGCGCTTCGAGTCCGCGCATTAAAAAGTTCAAATCACAAAGGAAAGACATATTGATGCGTAGTGTATTATACAGTATCTATCTATGCAATAGTTTATTGAGCATTTTTTTTTAGAAGTTTTAAATGTCAGTTACTGTGCGCGTGAAGAACAATTATAATGCTCTGACTCCAGTGTTGTGAGAGACACCCGGTAGAAAGTAACATGATTAAGGTACAGCAATAAAGTCCAGCAAGATAAAGTTGTTTAATGCAAAATCATAGACCTTTATCTACAGATCAAGTATAATTATAGTAACTTTGAATCATCTTGAAAAGAGTTTTTCATCGTGTTGACTGTCGTAACCGAACGCGACGCGCTGTTTGATGCTGAATGGAGAATGACTGACAGCCGCAGCGGAGGGAAAAGTGTACGTGATCTTGAATTTAATGACTTAAATATTCATTTCTATCTCACATCATACTATATAATGGCTTCAGAACACTTATAATATAGTGCAGGACAACTTTATGGTGCTTTATAATGTTTTTGTGCCTTTTGTGGGGCTTAACAATAGCACAGAATAGTATACGCACAATATCGGATTTGGATCGGCCTCGTCTGACCGATACCCGATCCAGCACAAATGGCAGTATCGGAGCCGATACCGATACTGAATATCGGATCGATGCATCCCTAATAATAAGTCTCAGTTAACTGTCCTGTATCTTTCAACATACCTCCAGATGTTCTGGAGATACCTCTCATTCACGTTTATAAGGAAGAGATGGTTGCGTTCACTTGTGCTACGCTGCTTAAACTGAGGCGGATATATAGCGAGCTGTCACGCCACATTAAAGAGCGTCAAAACGGCACTTATTGTTTGAAATTTCGTGATAAAATGGACATAATTTGAAAAATGACAGTTTCTTATCGAACGTACCAATAATCGCAATAAGCTCCATGCTTTGGCCAGTTAATGGTGGTGAGGCTACAACGCTGTATTCGTCTTGAATACAAGACACACAAAATGTTGCTGGGTTAAGATGATATCCTAGGGAACGATCTCGCCGGTGGGGAAGTTTTTCCTAGACCTTTGGTTAGTGAACCAACTCAAAATGATGCGCAAAAGTTTCCGGCTGCCTTTCCTACATGCGCAGTTACTCGTGCCCAAAGAAAGTATTTGGGAGATGTAATTGATCTCTGAGAGCTTCTTGGTTGACTCGGATGATAACATGACGCTGGCATTCGTCTCGTCTAGAAGGCAGATGTTACGAGGCATCTGTGAGGTAGATGTACACCTGAACTGAAGACTGTATTGGGAGTGGACATTACTATTTGTATGTCAAGGAAGAAAAACTAGTTATGTGATGCGGTAAACCTTAACAATGGGCTAGAGCTGGGCGGGGCGCATTCGGTACGTCATGAATTATTATTCGGTATTTCCGGAAGTATTTTCAGGTCGGTTTGAATATCCTTACACCCCTACTCGCCCGGTATCAAAAAGAAAAAAAAAAAAAAAAAAAAAAAGGTATTAGACCAAGATATGAATAAAATCTCAAAAGCGCACAAATAGATTGAGAAAATCTACACACTTCAGCTTGAAACATTTGAATGATGGTCATGGTGTTTTTTTTGGTGCAAGTACAATTGAACATAAAACCAGATTACATTACATATTATTATTACTCTGGTCGGAGTTAACATCAATTACATATTGCCAACATGTATTACATATTGAATCAGAACCAGAAAGTTAAATTCTGTTTCAATTACTGACTTTTATTTATTATTATTTATAATTTACTCCTTCAAACATCAATATAAAACCATAAGATTAAAATGCGTATGGCAATATTCATTTATAAAGTTACCTGAAAACATTTTGGATCACATTTTAATCATTTTTGATGACTTAATTGTTTTGACATTAAGATACGTTAAGAAATACATATGTCCTATCAGTCAGAAACAATTTCTTTATAGAACAAATATGCATAACTAGGCAATAAATAACAATTATGTCTTGTCAAAACTAGTGGTGCACTAATGAATCTCACTGGTTGTGTGGCGGTTCAAACTCATGAGTTGAAAGGAAGCTAATTCTCAGAGCGTTCACTGCTGGGCAATGCATCATGTCAGACTGGGTTGGTGCCACAACACTAAAAATACCAGTTTGTGGGTTGAGGTAAACAGTCTCTATGATTGCCAACGGAATAAAGCACAAATACAAAAGCTGTGAAGATCTGAGAATACTGCTGCCCAAAATAGACTATGAATTGAGACCATATCCATAGTGAGCCACAAACAACTGGATTATTTATGAAGGTGGAAAGAGCATTACTGTCAGCGCACGACTCTTTCGCCTCATCTTTGGCTTCAAGACAAATAGTAGCACAGCACATGTGCTTTAAGTCCAAATAACATCCAAAATCGACCAATTCATAATACATCTACATTTGCATTTAATTAGGGGTGTGCACGAATATTCAATCTGTAATTAATATTCGAAAAATAAAATACTATAAGAATTTTACTATGTTGCTTTGCTGGCCGTAAACGAATCCATGATGAATCCCAAGCACTAACTCGCAGTTATAATTAAATGTGGTGGCGCTGTGGAGCGTTTAACATGATGATTGTATTTGATCACAATGTTGTCGTCTGCCTCGAGAAGTTTGGAATTACTTAGATGAAAATTATCTTACTAAATGATCTTACAAAATGGAATTACTTTTGATCAAATTAATGAATATGACATATCATCCCCACAATGAGAAATCATATGAAATCCAAACAGCAGTCGACTGAGGAAAGACTGTCCATCCGTTCACGACTGCAGGTAAGCGCAGCTGCAACCCAAGTTAGCCGAGATGATACGGTACATTGCCTTAGGTAGCAAAATCATTTTCAGACATATGCTTTCTGTAAGTTTTGTTGAGGGAGACAGGAGTACCGCTAGAAACTTAGCACATTGTTATCTTTGCGTTTCTGCAACGTTTGTCAGCGCAGTGTGTCCTCACTCGAGCATGTGGTGGATATTATTGTTTTTCTCAACATGAAACAATATAAACACAATACTCATATGCTGACTCGAGTTAAAAAGAAAAATCACATAGAAAAGCGCTTCGCGTCGGGGTCCTGATCAGCCTGTCGGTGTTGTATTCGCTATAACAACCGCCTCGCTCTACATTATCACATGGCTACCTACCAAATAAATCAATAATTTAACAAATAAAAAGGAGTTTATTTATTTAAAAACAATTGCATTGCTTCCGCTAAAGAACACCGTGTTCATGGCAACGCTGTTTTTCATGGCAACGGCGCATTCTACATTAGAATTCAACCAAGCCATGTAATAAATACATTAAATAAATACAAAACCAAGCCATGTAATAAATAATATTGCTGACTCGTGTACGATAACTGCACAGTCTGCTTTATTAGCAGTTTTTTATCGCGCTGCTTGAGCTTAAATTATTTTGTCCTTTATATTTTTGGTTTACACATTGTTTAATGTTTTCAACTAAAAGAAAACCTTAAGATATATAGTAAGTTTGTTGTGTATATTGCCTAACTGTAAGCTTGTTCAGAAATGGTGACAAAAACTTTAACTTAAAAAACAATTTCTACTTTAAAAAAATAACAACGTCTTTCTCGTTAAACGTCATTTCAATAAACGAATATTCGATTTTATGAGCCCGAATATTCAAATGTATTATTTTATAAAAATGTCCATCCCTAATTTGCTGAATGCTGACTTGAAATGAGAAAGTATTGTTTGAGTTCCTATTAATAATAAAATGTGTGTGAGCGTGGTGTTCAGGCACTACCGTTCTCAGGGCCACTCGTCAAAATAAAAGTCAGACGTGCCATCAAAATAAAGGTCTTCTAACACCGGCCAATCAATCGGCTGAGATATTATCTTTATATTGTGGATTTGCATAACATGAGTTGGAGTTTATTGCCATTTCTAAGGCTACGTTCAGACTGCAGTTACCTCAATCTGAACAGTCATATCGACTTTCACATCACTCAAGCAATTCTGCACTGATGGGAGTCACTCAAAGCTTTGACATACCCGCAGTTATCAAGACAGTTGCGAAAGGTAGTCAGTGAAGGACATGATGTGTCAGAGCTCAAGTATTAAAGTGACACCTCATACGAGCGGATCGTATTATAAACATTAAAACTCTTTTCGCATTGTCGTCTTTGTTTTTAATATTGCATGAGCATTAATTCACTGGATTCTGCGGCAGATCAACACAATACTTAAACGTCCTCAGGGTTCGTACACCTTTTCCAAGGTCAAATTCAAGCACTTTTCAAGCATTTTCAAGGTCCATTTTAAAGCTTTTTCCAGCACCTTACACCACCGTAAATTACAGTCAAAATTATTATTTAGTGTTTTTATCACATTAAAAGAGATAATGCTATAAACAGACAAATTGTGTTTCGTAATTGCAGAAGGATCAGATGTATATTTTTCAAAATGTATCACTGTCTAGTAGCACTGAATGGGAGGATTTGACCCACATGACATGCAGCTCGGTCATTCTGTGTCAAATCAGACAAAATGCAGGAAAACAGTTGCTGCACCTTCTTAGATTTTGCTCTAAGTTTATGCTACCCTTAATGTCAGTCTTTTCACACTTTTTTCCAAATCTAGTGCATGCCGTACAAACTTGTAATGGTTCAGTCATATTAATATGTTTGTCTTCCACCCTACAAAGTTTGGGCTCCCCATGATAGTACTTTTCATTATATTAATGTCCAAATATTGCTTACCAGATAATGTGATTTTCAGGATGTAAAACTGAAAATATGAACACACAGGATTTGAACAGATATATTTTACAGGCTTTGGTTTTGGGACACAGCCAGGTCTTGATCATAGACCAGGTTTGAACAAAATCTGAGACAGTGCAACAACAACAATTCCATCTAAACCCAGAAGACTCTGATTCCTGATATATAGCCTATATTAATTGAAAAAATAAAATAAATTATTTAATTGCAAATACATATACATTTATCTACAGGAATAGAGCAGTGTAAATATTGCATCCTCAAGCTTACAGTAGGCTACTTGTATGACACTCCATCTGGCACGATTTCTATTTTCTATCATTCGCCGTGCACGTTTGCGATTACGTAAGATCGCAAGTGCAAACGCACCGGGGTTCGATAGAATCAAGTTGAGTGTGAAACCAGAGCAACGCTAAGGTGGGCACCGTGAACAATTAACTTTTTCATTAATGAAAAAACCCCCACTTACCACTGTTAGTTTTAGCAAACGTAGGGACGTTAAAACTGGCAAAAGATGGAGCCACTGAAGCCACGCTGCCATTGGTCAGGCTGGACATCGGTTTGAAACCAGCGCCGTTACCAAAGCCAGAGAATGACGCCGTCCCTGCGGCCGATGTCAGGGAGAACCCCTTAAAAGCTTTGAAAGCCCCTCCACTCTCTCCCTGTTACAAAACAACAAAACTCATCTATAAATCACCCTCAAAACACATGACCGGGTGCATGCTGGGACACAGGAGGAGTGTTACCTCTGCCACGCTACGACGCTTGGCTTTCTTGATGGAGCGATTCTTCATCACATCTTCGGTTGCAACTGAAAACATTCCTGCCTGAAGACACAAGATTATATTTTCAAACGTTCAATTATTCTTGGCTGAAGCACTTAACCGCTTAAACAGTTTTTTTTTTGGCATGCTTGAATCTAAAATAAAAATATATCATAAGGATGTACAATGTAAAATTAAAACCGAGTAGTTTTGGGATTGGGAGAAATGCATACAGAGCGGTTATAGGCTAGAGGTTAAGAGACACTAATGACAAAAGCATTTCCACCGGGAATGTAAAGATGTTTGACAGTGAAAGTGTGTAGATACTTTAAAACGGCACACCTCCTCTCCTTCATCTTCCTGGTCCCAGTTCCTGTCCGTCAACTCTTTCTCTGCAATCCTCTTGGCCATCACAGCTCAGCTGTCAAATAAACACATGGCAGTCAGTAAATATGATAAGAGACAAATCAACTGAACCAGAGTTGGGATTATTGGAATTCCTTTAGAACAGAAACTAATGGAGAAATGCCAGATTATCTTACAGAGTAAAAAGGAAGCTTGTGACTTAACTTACACCAGCTGGATCAACATTAAAATATCAAGTGATCCTAGTACACCTGGTTTAGTCCTCTGATCTTAAGTACACAATAGGTCTAGGGTTAGTTTAGGTCTACGGTGTGGATCAGTTGAGGTCTCGGGTTCATGACCCCGGAAGGAGTCCTACTTAGTTAAATTGTATCCGTCAACCAAAACCATTACATTTGACTCACTAAAGAAGAGACAACATTCAAACCCACATTATAATATCTACACAAATGAAATAATGCGGAAATTCCCTCAGATGTTACCACATGAGTCATTAATTACGTCTTTGAAGCGCATTTCATTTGAATGACGTGACAGATTGAGCAACTACCGGCAGATGGATATTAAATAGCTCAAATATGATTTTAATCGATTAATTTCGGACTCAAATCGCATTATACCACATTAGCAGCGAGCTTATCTGTTTATCTGGTGCGTTTGTTTGAATACGATGGTTTAAACGTGCTAATGACGGGCCGGCTCTGAAATAAAGATCAATGCGACGTATCACGGATCAGTGTGAAACAAACCACTATTTTAATAAAGTTACATACATACCTCACACAATTCCCGCTAACCGTTCGCGCCACACACACAGTTTCGACTGCTTGAATGATGACCGCGGGAATCTCAATCTCGCGCATACAGAAGCAGGCCGCGCGCTCAAACCGCCATCTTACAAACGCATCTCACACTCCGCATGTGCACACAGAGAAGTATTGTGCGCATGTGCAGAGAGAAGCGGCGCCCGCACCTCACACTGCGCATGTGCGAAGAGCTGTAATGGCCGCAGGAGTCTGTGGGAAATGAAGTCTCTCAATGAATACGGCATGTCTTGCTGAAGAGAATGCAACGAATGTTTAAATTCGCTTACAGTTTTTTTAAAACTCCTTAAACACATTTTTAAAACTATGCCCTTTTTTTCAAAACTGTACAAATCCAAGAATTGCACACACAAAATGCAAAATGCCTCACATCTCTTGCCAAATGAAGCACTGCATTCAAAGTATCACAAACACATCTCAAAAGCAAACATTTGTCTTAGGTTGCAAACACCTTTGCCATAATATGATAGTTTTGGATATATCATATACAGACAGTTACTCAAAACCTAAAGGTCTTCTTTCATAAGCTCCTATGTACATTTCTGTACAAGATTGAAAGTAGGCTAATAGAGAGGTGTTGAAAAATTGATGGCAAACACGAAAGCAAGATTGAAACCAAACTATTTTTTTTTTTACTGAAAGCATTTGTGGTTGTGAATACAGTAGGCTATAACACAGTCTTGACCTTTGGCCTATTTATAGGCCTATTCTAAAGCCATGATTGGTTGGTGTTAAGTAAAGCAATGAGTGTGTGCACATGTGAGGAGTGTGTGTGAGGCTCTGTTCAATTAGTGTGGTGTTTTGATAGGTTGTGTTTTAAAAAGGAAATCTAGATATGTCCTGTTAGATTTTTTGTGTTACTACAAAGAGAGTTGCGTGTTGTGGTTTGCAAAAAGTGTTTTATGAAATTGAAAACTGAGTCGAAGGCCGAGAGAATATGGTTTTGCTGAGTTGGTGTGTGGTTCTGGTGCTTGAGTGTCAGGTTTCAGAAATTGTGTGTAAGCAGTTGCAAAAAAACCATAACGTTACTTTGTTTCACCATGTTATATTTAAGTAATAAATTATGTAAATAGTCCCAGTTAAAAGCTGCTGTAAGGGACAGCATAAAATATTCACAGCACAACCTTATTGCTGTTATAAAACCCAATTTATTTCCCCTATAGCATTATTTTATAATCAAATTCTCAATGTATTTCATTCTCACACGATTTAGTCTTAACTAGTAAACTCATTTTAATAGTCTCTCTGGCAATGGAAAGGTTTCCACCGCTGGAAATTAACATTTGTGTATACTTTCTACTTTCTACATGATGTTTATCTTGAGTAAACATATATACAGTTGATATAAGTGTGAGATGACTTTGTAGTGCTACAGCATGGGTCAAACAGCGTGTGTGTGTGTGTGTGTGTGTGCGTGCGTGTGTGTGTGTGTGTGTGTGTGTCTGTGGATATTATTCAGCCTTGTTTCCTTCTGTAGGCAGATTACAGGCACTTCTGGCACTTCGTGGAGAAACAGATGGCTGTGTTCCAATCTCTCAGGATCCCACACTTCTGTGCCAACTCAGAAGCAGGTGTTTCAGAAAGCAGGATATCCGCTATGCCAGAGGTCCTGGTGGCCACAGGAGAGCCCTGACCAGATGGATGGGATAAAGCCGAGGTGACTGTAGCCATCATCCGAGACTGACTGTGCCATGTTTACAATCATTTCAATTGACTAAAAGTGAAAAAATGCATTAAACAATATAGAAGGCCTTTTAGGCGTTTGTCAAATTTAGCCTACATGTGTATGCATTTGGCCTCGCGTTCAAGGTAAACATTTGATCAGTTCATCCATTACCTTGGAATTGAGCCCGTGACCTTGGCATTGCTAGCGCCATGCTTTGAGCTACAGGAATGTTTATAGTGTTAACAAACCCTTTGACTCAAGGTTGACTTTATAGTGTGAAGCACTGACAAAACTTTGAATGTCTTGACAGTTTCTGTCATTATAGCCAAAGACATTTAGGTTTATTCATTTGTCAGATGCTTTCATCCAAAGCAACATACAATTTTAAGCCTTTTTTGAGGTTTGCGCAATTTAATTCATAGTAAAATTCCATCAAATTGAAATTAATAATCCTTTTTTTTTTTTTTTTTTTATTGTACAAGCAATACAATATACAATACCGTATTTCAATTGAGTACTAGAGTAAGTTAGCAGTGTCAGGGGTAACTCATTTCAAGAAACTTGAGTTACGTAATCCGATTACTTTTTCAGGTAACTAAAGTAACAAATTACTTTTTAAATGCACAACAAAATATCTGAGTTACTTTTCCAATAAGTAACACAAGTTTCTTTGTTTTCCCTTTTATTGACTGACAGTTCTCCTGTCCCCACGTTGAGACAAATCGAAGTGCAGAGGCGTTGTGTGTAAACCTGATGGTTATTGTAGTTCTAGACTAAATGTGAGTGCATTTATTCATCTCACTTGCAAAAGCAAAGCAAAAATTACTAGATATTTTAGTTTTTATTGGTAAATTAAACTTTTTTCACCTGCATCAGACCCTCCTGGGCCAATGGTTTAGGGGCCTCTAAAAGAAGGGTATTTGACTTGCCAACATGGGGCCTCCTTTTCCTCGGCTTCTGAGGGCATGACAATTTGTGCTCGACTAGCTCTGGACTGGCAGGAGTGGGCTTGACTGGTTCAGGACTGGCAGGAGGGGGCTTGACTAGCTCTGGACTGGCAGGAGTGGGCTTGACTGGTTCAGGACTAGCAGGAGGGGCTAGATTGGTTCTGGACTGGCAGGAGGGGGCTAGATTGGTTCTGGACTGGCAGGAGGGGGCTCGACTGGTTCAGGACTAGCAGGAGCGGGCTCGACTGGCTCTGGATTGGCAGGAGGGGGCTTGACTGGTTCTGGACTGGCAGGAGGGGACTTGACTGGCTCTGGACTGGCAGGAGGGGGCTAGACTGGTTCTGGACTGGCAGGAGGGGGCTAGACTGGCTCTGGACTGGCAGGAGGGGGCTTGACTGGCTCAGGACTGGCAGGAGGGGGCTTGACTGGCTCAGGACTGGCAGGAGGGGGCTTAACTCGCTCTGGAATGGCAGGAGCGGGCTTGACTGGCTCAGGACTGGCAGGAGGAGGCTGGCAGGAGGACTGGCTCAGGACTGGCAGGGAGCGGGCCTGACTGGTTCTGGACTGGCAGGAGGGGGCTCGACTGGCTCAGGACTGCCAGGAGGGGGCTTGACTGGCTCAGGACTGGCAGGAGGGGGCTTGACTGGCTCAGAACTGGCTCAGGACTGGCAGGAGGGGGCTTGACTGGCTCAGGACTGGCAGGAGGGGGCTTGACAGGCTCAGGACTGGCAGGAGGGGGCTTAACTCACTCCGGAATGGCAGGAGGGGGCTTGATGTGCTCTGGGCTGGCAGGAGCGGGCTTGACTGGCTCAGGACTGGCAGGAGGGGGCTGGCAGGAGGGGGCTTAACTCGCTCCGGAATGGCAGGAGGGGGCTTGATGTGCTCTGGACTGGCAGGAGCGGGCTCGACTGGCTCGGAGACTGATGCAGCCATATTGGTCGCTCTCTTCCTTTCTTCCAAAGAAACTTTGGAGTCAGACGAGGATCTGGAACTAGTGGTCTTGATTGACTCAGGATAAACTGCAGGAACAGTCTCAGCCGACACCCGGCTGACTAGAACAGACTTGACTGGATCTGGCGTGGCTGGAACTGTCATGGATGGCCCTGGGGTGACTAGACTTGACAGACTCGGTTGTGACTAGGATGGACGTGACAGACTCTGAGACAACTGGAAAGGACTTGGAATCTTCTGCAGGGATTGCATACTATGACTGCAACTGACTCAGAGACAGTGGTCTGGACTACCCTCTAGGGATGTCCCGATCAGTTTTTTTTGCCCTCGAGTCCGAGTCCGAGTCATTTGATTTTGAGTATCTACCGATACCGATTCCGATACTTCTATAATACGTACATAAAAAAAGAATAAAGAAGAGCGAAAAAACAGATCCAGGATGTTCCTTATTTTTTATTTAATTCACCTTATTTTAACATTCAACAACTCTGTTAACAAACAGAGCACTTCTGTGAGGTAGCTTAAACAATCAAGTAATAAATAACATAAATTCTTCACTTTTGGTGATGTCAACAAAGTGATGTCATGCCGCACGCGTTGCTGTTTCTGTGTGGAGTCAAAAGGGTCTAACTCTGTGCCATCGCATAACTATAGATGTATAACGCATAACCAAATAATGAGAATATATATACATTACATATATATCCGAGTCCTGATCGGGAGGTAACGTCCGATTCCGATCGAGTCTGAAACCACGTGATCGGGCCCGATTTCCGATCACATGATCGGATCTGGACATCCCTACTACCCTCCTCCTTCTCAGTCTACGCTTTAATGTTGGAATCAGAGAAAGATCTTGAATTTGACAAAAGAGGGATGGCAGTATGGTCACTGCGAGCTGAATCTGGTGGTGTCAGTATCTTGCGGTGATACAGATAATGGGTGAAGTTCAAAAAATCCAAAATTCCCAGTTGCTTCATCTCCGACTGTGGCAAGGGGTCATCCAGGCAGAGGTTAAAAGCAACCTTGAGGGACACATCATCATACTTAAGGCCTTTAGCCATTGTCCAGAAGAACTGGGCAAAGGGCCGAACATCCCGGCCCTGCTGGCGAAACGATAACAATCCCCGCTGGAGTGCCAGTCTCTCTTGGGCAGTTACGGGGGGGGGGGGGGGGGGGGGGGGGGGGGACTACACGGATGCTCATTACTGGGTCCTGTGTTGGCGGGTTCGATTTGTCAAACTTCTGCAAGAGATAGGACCCAGATGCAAATGAGCAGACAAGGTTTTTTTTATTAACAAGTTAGTACATTCTTCGTATCAAGAACCTTTTCCCTCCACTGTGTAGGGTTCTTGAGTTGCTAATATGGTTCTTTGGAGACAGTCTTGATTTTAGGTCCTCTATTGGTTCTCTATTAGTTCTTCTAAAAAATGGTTTCAGACACCAAGAGGTGCTTGAGTTTCTGCAATTTTTTTTAAATAAAATGCAGTTTTTAGGGCTGTCAAAGTTATCATGTTAACTAAAAATATGAATTAAATATTTAACACATTGCTTTATATCATATGTATGATATAACATTTTATTGCTATTATTTTATTTTATTGACTGCCCTATTTATAACAGTAAGACATAACCCTATTTGTTTAATTTTGTCAAGAAAATATTTCGTATATAAGTCTTTATCTAATCTTTTTCCTTGTATTGTACATATTGTTCCAGGTCCCGGGGCAGTCGGCAGGACAGTAAGCTGTGAAAAACTTAGCAGCAGGGGAGAGTGGGGGACAATCTAACGTTTTTTGACTTTCTCAGTTTGTGTAAGTTAAACCTACTTGCATTTTGTTTCATTAATAGTCTATACCCTTTTCTTGATTTACCGCTAAAGAATGGAAGTGAAATGTTACAACATGCCCCATAGTTAGGGCACATTGTAACATTACCATATGACAGATTAAAATGTTATCAAAATGTTATCAAAATTTCAGTTTGATATGAAATTTAATGATTTTAACTAACCTTAAGTTAGCAGTAAACGAGAGAGAGAGAGAGAGAGAGAGAGAGAGAGAGAGAGAGAGAGAGAGAGAGAGAGACAAGAGTTAGTGGTTGCTTTAACAGTCGTCTTTATTGTCTGAGAGGATGTGCTGCAGTCGCCACGGTAACTCTCTCAACTGCCACCAGAATTCAGAAAATACAGCTGAACTGTTCAGTGCAAACTCATTATGATACATTAAAACGTATGTAAATAGAAATACATATGCAGATAAAAAATTATATATACAAATAATTGATTATTTTTGTGACCCCAAACTAGGTCACACTCACAGTATGTTCAAGAATGGTTTGTGTTTACTGTCAGTGGAGGTTCTCCTAGTCACACTTTGGCTTGTTTTCTGGAAGCTTGAATGAACTATGCTCTGTAAATCATATTTATTGGAGAGAAAAAAACACTTTAATTAAATTTTTTATACAAAAAACAATTTCATCATTGTCCACCTTTAAGGTAGATCAATAATATTGTTGAATATTAAATGTCCCCAACTAAGCAAGCCAGAAGGTAAGGCAACAGCGGCAAGGAACCAAAACTCCATCAGGTGACAGAATGGAGAAAAAAACCTTGGGAGAACCCAGGCTCAGTCGGGGGCCAGTTCTCCTCTGGCCAACGAGCGAACAGTGTATGATTATGATTCAGGAGCATTACAGGTCAGAAGTCAGAATGAATCAAGAGAATTTGTCCAGTTCCGGTTGGGTGAAGTCGGAATGGAGAGGAGGAGAGACTGGTTGACACTTCAGGTCAGCGTCGTCGTCGTGTCCTGGCGCTGGTCCTTCATCAGATCCGGATACGGCCTGGTTCCGGTGGACAGCGGTAAACCTCGGGATAGACAGAGAGACTAATATTATTGTAGACGCCATCCTTCTTATGATGTACCAAGTACATCAGGATTTACGGGAAGTGTTCCTGGTCCCGGCTGTTCTAAACTATGCAGCCTAACATTGAATTAGAAGTCTATAATGTGTTATGTGTATGCTAGGCCCGAAGAGATGTGTTTTTAGTCTAGATTTGAACTGACAGAGTGTGTCTGCTTCCCGGACAATGTTAGGAAGACTGTTCCAAAGTTTTGGTGCTAAATAGGAAAAGGATCTACCGCCAGCAGTCGATTTTGATATTCTAGGTATTATTAACTGGCCGGAATTTTGAAATCGCAGTAGACGTGAAGGACTATAATGCGTTAAGAGCTCGCTCAAGTACTGCGGAGCTAAACAATTTAGTGCTTTGTAAGTGATCAGCAATATTTTAAAATTTATACGATGTTTAATAGGCAGCCAATGCAGTGTTGACAGAACGGGGCTAATATGGTCATACTTCCTGGTTCTGGTAAGAACTCGAGCTGCTGCGTTTTGGACCAGCTGTAGTTTGTTTGTTAAGCGTGCAGGGCAACCACCCAGTAGAGCATTACAATAATCTAGCCTTGAGGTCATAAACGCATGAACTAATTGTTCTGCATTATTCATTGAGAGCATATGACGTAATTTATATATATTTTTAAGATGGAAGAATGCATTTTTACAGATACTAGACACATGACTTTCAAATGAAAGATTGGTATCAAAGAGCACACCCAGGTTCCTAACCGACGACGAAGACTTAACAGAGCAGCCATCAAGTGTTAGACAGTAACTCTAGGTTATTACGTGTGGAATTTTTTTGTCCAATAATTAGAATCTCTGTTTTTTTCTGAATTTAGTAGTAGGAAATTAATAGTCATCCAATTTTTTATATCAGCTATGCATTCCGTTAATTTTGTGAATTGGTAGGTTTCGTTAGGTTTTTGAAGAAATATACAGCTGAGTATTGTCGGCATAACAGTGAAAGTTAATTCCATGTTTCCTAATGGTAGCATACAGAGTGAACAGCAGCGGTCCTAGTACGGAGCCTTGTGGTACGCCATACTGAACTTGTGATTGATAAGACATCTCTTCATTTACTGCTATAAACTGATAACGGTCAGATAAGTATGATTTAAACCATGCTAGTGCAATTCCACTGATGCCAACATAATGTTCGAGTCTATTTAAAAGAATGTTGTGGTCAATGGTGTCAAATGCAGCACTAAGATCAAGTAATACTAATAGAGACACAACCACGATCGGATGATAAGAGCAAATCATTTGTGACTCTAACGAGAGCTGTCTCGGTACTATGGTACGGTCTAAATCCGGACTGAAAGACGAAATCAACAGAAAGACGAAAATGTTTGTAAATCTGATGGGAATAAACTTCCAATATCTAGCTAGACCTTTGACTATTAGCATATGGTTGAGTCCATATTGTCATTTATTCCAGCCAATATCCGCTCACTTAGACTCTTTTCATTGCTTTTTAACAGTTTAAATAGCAAAAAATCTGTAGAGGCTTTCTGACTAGAAAAAAATTAGATTTTTTAACTATATGTGACTCAAAGCGGTCATGGGTTCTCCTCACTAGTGTATTAATGAAGTCATGTGGGCTGATTCTTTTTTTTTTTTTTTTTGCGGTATGCGTCTCTAATTGCTAATTTGTTCAGATGACATATTTAAATGTCAATCAGGCAGCACAGATCAGTGAAAGTCTAATTATGCAGATTTAGTTAACATGCTGTAATTATAGGAGTGAATGGACAAATTAAGAGGAAATTTAATTGGTTTCTCTTAATGGAACCATCTCTCTGGCATTATCTGCGTGTCTTTAACCATATTTCAGCACCATAAAGCCACTGCGGCACAATCTTTTTAATCATTTAAATGAAAGTTGTCATCCAAAACAACCATTACATTAAAATAGCAAGAACACTTGCCTAGATGTGAAATCTGTGAGCGATTGTGATGGAGATTAAAACTAAACAGGACTCAAAGTACACAATTGTATATTTACACCTATTCAATATTAGTGTTCACTGACTAGTGCAAATACTTCTCTTTCAAATAATAAACAAGAACATGATGTAAAGTTATTGATTAAGTGCATTGTAGATACATTACTATTTTTAATGTTTTTGAAAGAAGTCTATATGCTCATCAAGCCTGCATTTATTTGATCAACAATACAGAAAAAACAGTAATTGTGAAATATTATTGCAATTTAATAAGGGTTTTCTATTTTAATATATATATATATTTATACATACTTTAAAATATAACATATTTATGTAATGCAAAGTATTTTCATCAGCCAATTCCTCCAGTCACATGATCCTGCACATTCTTAATATATGCTGATTTATTATCAATGTTGGAAATTGCTGTGTTCTGCTTAACCTTTTTTTATTCTTTCTTTGGTGAATAAAAAGTAAAAAAGAACAGCATTGATTAAAAATAGAAAACTTTTTGTAATTATACAATACCGTTCAAAACTTTGGGGTCAGTGTTTTTTTTTCTTTCTTTTTTTTTTGAAAGAAATGAATACCTTTATTAAGTGATAGTAAAGATTGATATTGTTTGAAAAGATTTATATTTTGAATAAATGCTGTTCTTTAAAAAAAATTTAAATAATATTTCACAATATTTAAGTTATTTCTGATCAAATAACTGCTAGGCTTGATGAGCATTAGAGAAAAATAGTTATGTTTCCCAAATTTTGAGCGGTTATATATATATATATATATATATATATATATATATATATATATATATATATATATATATATATATATATATATATATATATATATATAAATATAGCACATACAATGTTAGCATAACACATGTTTATTCAGATCTTCTCTGATGTTTTGGTTCTCTGTTTCTGCCTCTGTAAGGAGTTATGAATCATAAATGTCAAAAACTGTGATGATATGCGTTCAAATACATCTGCCTGCCAAGTGGAATTCAGTATTTACAGCCGACGAAGCGTGTCTTAATTTGTTCATATAGTTGGCAACTCAACGCACCTCAGATCTTGAATTCCAGCATCTGGAGCATCTGGAGCTCCAGCAGCTCAGCATTACTTAATGTAATCTCAGGATATTTAGCGTATGCGGTTTGTGAGGTTGAAAAAAAGTCCGAAATTGAAATGGAAAACAACATTTCGCACTTTACATTGACAAGAATGTTATATAGAGAACAGAATATGAATAAAAGAGCTTTAGACTCAAACCTGTAGAGCCCACATGCGCACTACTAAACCACTCCATCATCTCATTTGAATATTCATTAAACCTGGCTCATGAATATTGACATAACATTTGCAAGTCCTAATTGATTTGTTGACAAGTTAGATTAGCACTTATGATTGCAATGTTTTTCTTTCAAAGAAAACTATACTCATTATTGGCTAAAATACGTGTGGTGGAAATACAGTATGGCTACGTAGAATATTTAAGGCATTGTATGTTTGTCATGTTTCCCAAACTGGCACATGAGTTCAGTCTAAAACTACTCCCAGTGCTGGCATGTGCAGATGAAGGTTACGGTGCGATCAGATCTCCGCTCTCTCATGCCGTGATGCTTACAGTAAGAGCCGAGCTCAAGTGACACACACTCATCTATTCCAGGAAACTCTTATTAAAGTCAGAGTGAGTTTCAGGACATCGGAGATCTGATGTCATGTTCACGTGTCTCGAAGATATGTGAAGGAAAGCGGCTGGAATTAGTCACATTATGTGTCGATAGCTAATGAAACGGTTGTTGTTTTACCGTTCCACCAGCTTAAAGTCAATATGAAAGAAAAAAAATCTGTTAAATTTAGGGTAAAAAAACAAAACAAAGGCAGCTCTGGTTGCCAGAAATTTACTGTAAAAAAATAAGGTAGCAACATTTTAGGTTTAACAGACTTCACTTAAATTTACAGTAAAATGCCATTAACTGATATAATGTTAATTTGCGGACCTATTGAAGTAATAATATCTGTTTTGTACCATTGTAATACACTGACAAATACCAATCACAGTGGTGATGAGAGTCACATGATGAGTCCAAGTTCATCACAAGCAGCTTTTACACAAGATAGTTAATAATAAAGAAGCTGCACAGTGTCATTCACACAGACACTAAACACAATCATGGTAACACACATGACATTTAAAACATGTAAACAACATTAAATGTAAGATAAAACCCTAAGATATAGTACATACCTGATTAGAAAAAACTATAAAGAAACATACAGCAAAAATACATCAATTTGTAGGAATGTCAATTTACGTTTTTTTTACTGTAAATTATTTTTCACTTCCATAAACTGGTATTTTACTGTAAAATTATATTAAATGTACAGTCAGATCTATCACAGTTATTCACCGTATATAGTACACAAAACGTTCTGTTAACCAATTAACAGTTTCCCACCGTAGCATTTTTACAGTCTGTTACCGTTAAAATCATGATCATTTTGTATTTAATACATGTTTGACCTAATGCTTCATTTCTAAATATATAAGCGATGCTAGTTATTCTGGTTAGTGTTCAGAGCCCCGCTCTTTTGTGTGTTAGGGTTAGACTGTTCTGTTCTCACCTGGGAGTTGTTGTCATGGTAACAGATCCGTGAGCTCCAGAGGAGGTTTGTTTAAAGTAGACAGGATTAGATTGTGGCTTTATTAGTGTAGGTGATGCTGGAAGTTTGTCCCAGATGCTGCATACATTTTATGAGAACAATTAGTCACCAAGGACATCATTTAAAATGATAATACACCTGTGAATGACACCATATCAAGCTGTACAATACTTGACATTTCTACAGACAGAGTTTGTGTAATGATCAATGTGATGAAGTGAAGTTTAGCACGTTTTTTGGTGGCATTGCAAATATATAAGTTAACTACCTGGTCATGCAATGCCCATTTTTATGAGTTGACCTATATCTGATGAATGCAATGTACAAGCGTTATGAAATTTGACACGCAAAGAGAAAAGGACAATCTGAGGGCGCGCACCAAGTTTCGTAAAATTCCGCCAAAACAACAAAAAAAACTATTATGGGTCCTATCACACACCCCGCGCAATGCAGCGCCAGACACGACGCAAGTGTTTTTGCTAGTTTCAGCCCGACGCAGTTATCATTTTCACGTCCTGCGACACGTTGTTTAAATAGCAAATGCATTTCCGCCCATTTGTGCGCCCATGGACGTGCTGGTCTGAAAACGAGGTGTGTTCAGGGGCATTGACGCGTTGCTATTTTGAGGACACTGAAAAAGACTGCGCAATATTTTTGTTGTTGCCTAGAGTAGCACCAGCTCTCTCTCTCGAGCGCGTTAGGCGTTAGGCCCAACGCGCGCGACCACTCTGGTTATTACGCACACAAACTAGCCAAATATTAAAAATAAAAGGATTACAATGTGAAAATTATTATAAATAAATTAAGCAGATCAGTTTCAACTCTGGAGAAGCGTTCAGTCTTTCCGCTTGCTATGTAAATAGCGAATCCGAGCAATTAAAGAGCGCAACTGGCATTTAAAGGGAATGGGAGATGAGACTCTGATTGGTTTATTGCAAGTAAAGCCCAAAACACACCCACTACGGTTCATTAAGAGAACAGGGACAACCCTTTTAGACCAAGCGCATTTTTTTTATATATATATACTTTTTCAAAATCCTCCTCGGGTGTTTGTCAGATCTCCAAACTTCTCAAAACATCTTACAGCCATTTCTACTGAGATGAAGACAGTGAAATGAACGCTGTCCACTAGAGGGAGCCACATGATAAGGGGAATCTTTTTTCCCCAATCGGTTTCCATCCCTTTGAATGGAAATAAATGCATTCTTTAGTTCATTTGTAAAACTATTGTGTACTGAGAGTATAGTTTAATTTAATTAGTGTACATAGAAATCTGTTAACTGCTCAATTTATCCTTCCCTCGCGTCCTGTAACAAATCCTTCCCTTGTGGGTCGAAATGACCCGATGCCCTAAAATTATAATGGATTTGTTTTTGTCCAGAAAGCTTATTTTATTTCATTTTGATAATATTTTTGTCATTTTTTTATGCCTTTTTTTGGAGATTTTTAATTTTTAATTTATGTTTTAATTACTATATTTAATCAATAAATAATAAATAAATAATTTGGAAATTGAAGCACATTCCTCACATTCTTTCAACTGAAATTCAAAAAAACTCACAACTTCATGCATAAATCTTTTAATTCAGCTCAACATATTTTACACTGGGTGTCTTCGCCGACCTCTTGTGGATTTTTTATTTGATATAACATGATATTTCCTGACTCTAGACACTAGATGGCCTTATAGCACTATTTGGAGGAAATGAGCTGTTTCCGCTGGGTCCTAAAGTCAGTGTTTCTTCAGTATGCATTCAGAGACACATGATGTAGACATTAGAAAATATTATTTTGGTAAAGTTTTAGCATTTTTAGGGTTTTCTATGTGTACTGAAGCATTCCTCGCATTCCATTCATTCCTAAGGGGGTCAAATTGACCCGTGAGTGAAGGATTTGTTACTTTTTAAAATTTAACCACAAAACATCCTCGAATCCATTAAAACATTTTTTTTGGGTGATTCAGGTGCGACAAAAGTCCTAGGGTCTTGGACCCCTCCGATAAATAATAAATCAGCTACATTTTTCAAAATGTCAAAAAAAAAAATTCTGGGTCAGACCCGATAGAAGAATGAGGGTTGACTTTAATACACACCAATAAAAACACATTTTTCAATTTTTCAGACATGATTAAATATATTGCTGTTCGTTTAAAATAAAGACAATTTTTTGTGTCTTTATCCAGATACTATATTATAAAATTTCTATAAAGACACTTCTTTACTGTTGTGGAATGAATAATAAAACAAACTCTTATGTGTTAAACTGCAAGCATAAGGATAGAAGGCAACACACATTATAGAAATAAATTATAAAAATGAAAAGGGTTTGAGCTGCAAATGATATCTTTAGATCGTCCTGTGACATTCTGACATGTGTTTATTAAATATGAGTCCACACATATTATGATCATGCCTTATATTTGTTCAACTTCTCTTTTAATCTCACAGTAGAGAGATTGATTTCCTTTAAAAGTCGGTTGCTCTTTTGACACCTGTGTTGCTGTAACCCGTTTCATCAAACTCTAAAAGATTCAAGATGGACTTTGCTATAAAAACCACATCATAAGATTCATTTTAATTGGATTGCTAATGATCCACATGGGCCGTTGGTGCTTTGACCCACAGGATTGACTTTTATGACCATATTAAAGCAGACACCACATGAAATATTTGTCACAACCATTTGAAACGATGATTAAAATGCTGGAAAATCCACAAACATCATCTGTTCGAAACGCTTTTCGACTTCCTTCATAAGCGCACACATCAAGCAGAAGAGGGTTTCCAGTCAGTTGTAAGTAAATGCACTGAACTGCCCTTTCTGCATCACATTAACTTCCACATCACATTCCTCCTGTCCTGAAAGCTGATTGGCTCTCATCCCTTCTGTCTGGATGCATATGCCACAGCCGCAACTCCTGATTGGCCGGCAGGGCAGAGCAGTGCGTGAGCACGGCGCAGATGCTCCAATGGCGTTGTGACTTGTGTTTAGAGGACCGAAGGGGGCGGAGGGCGCACCACTGGGAGGGTGGATGGGGGTTGGGATGAGGACAGGGTGGAGTAAAACCCAACTAGGATCAAAATGATCAGCTGTTAAATGCAAAACATATTAGTGTGAATGCTCATTCCATAACTTTTGCTGTAATCGAGTAACAACATTAACACATGGTCAGAGTTTTGCTTCATTTATGTTATTAGAGCAGCTGAACCAAACTATTCATAGAAGTAAACATAGATTTATCTTTAGACGCCAGATTTCATGTTAGCAACATACATGTTTTATACTGAAGAGATATGAGATAATGCAGCACTATGTTACCGACTACTAATAAAAGCAGAACAGAGGCCCATATTTGCATTTTAATAGCTGGAGGGATTTGTGTTCATATAAGCGATGTGGGGGTTATGCAGAGGTCTGTGCGGGTCTACGAGGGGGTTGTGTCTATACACCCCCCAAATCATTCACACAGATCACACTTAATCATAATACACACTCCCTTTGGTCTCCTTCATAATCAAATCAGATCATTTTAATTCAGCCACAGTGTTTGATTTACATATCATTTATTGCTGGAATAACATATACATACTAATGCAGAATCTAATAAACTTTGCACTGCGGCTATGATTATTTACGAGCATTTCACCTTGCCAAAATGTCAGATTTTTTTATTAAAGTCAGAAGTTTTCAAACTTTTTGTTTTGTTTTGTTATTTTAAAATGAAAATAGTATTTAGCTAAAAAAGTTATACCAATCAATTCAACGCCTTTTGTTTTCATTGTCTTCCTAAAATAAAAATAACAGATTTGGTTTACAGATAAAAAAAAAAAAAAATCACATTTTGCACAATTTGCAATGCATAGTGAACTTTTTTCACTAAAAAAGATTGTTCTTTAAAGGTTCTTTACACATAGTAACAGTTCCGTTTAGAACCGTATCGTCCCGAAGAACCCTTTATATGTTGAAATGGTTCTTTGTGTTAGAGTTTAGGGTTCTTTATTCCCGCCTTTTTGTTTTTCAAATCTGTAACTGTCAAAGCCTCCTCATTACTGATTTTCTCAAACTCAGCTTTACAACTTTACAGACTGTCAACATACTCTCAACAGGTAAATTATTTATTTATTAAAATGTGTAAAAAAATATATAACTAATTTTTTTTAAAATAATTTCCTGACAATCATTTATTTTCTCTTTTTAGTTTAACAGAACATCTAAGTGTGATCAGCTCTGTTCAGTTACGAATACTCATCTTCTCCTCTCCACAAAGCAACTAACAGAGATATGGAATTGTATCTATAATGTTTGATTTTTGTGCCCATATAGGTCTGCTGGTGCTATTGGTTTTTTGTAAAGAACTGCGGGAGCGCGCATGACTCCATGACTGAGGGAGCGCGTGCACGCGAGAGAGGAAGGGAGAGTTCTTCTTTCACTGCTCCATCCGGGAACTTTCCCGAATTAGCATTGACAACCGAAGCGCAACTTTTTCCCCAGGCAAAGTGATATCACGCCGCGCACTCGGACAAAATATAGTTCCACATTTTTCAACTCAAAGACTTAGAAATAAAGCCGTACGTTACGGATAGGTCGTCCGGGCGTTTGCCGTGTGGATTACGGAGTGAATTTACGTGACAGCTGGAACCTTTAGCTCGCTTTCTGAGCACTTTTGTTTATACTGGCGTAAAGTGGGTGATGAGTCTTACGGCCAGTAAAGAAGCGAGAACTTGCTGTGCAGCCCGAGTAGTTCTTGCGATTGTTATTGTTGCTTTTAAAATATTTGTATTACGCCACAAATAACGCGGATCGCGTCGAAAGTGGAGGAAAAGTGCTTCTGAAGTCGGAATATGGAGCTACAAGGCCTTCAAGAAGCACTCAAAGTAGAAGTCCAATGTCATCAGGTAAATAAAAATGGCATTTTGTTCAAGCTTTCCTGGGATTCTTACGTGAATAAAACGCTATAAGACGGACACCAGCCGTGTTCGAACGCTTTAATTCGGTTGGAATTCGTAGCCTTTTAGAGTCATACAACGGTAACATTCTTTCGCCTTTATGACGCCATAATCACTTTGAGCGTATAATGTTAAAACGTTCTTTGATGCACTTTCACTCGTGCGGCGTGTTTTTAGCGATTTGCACTAATAATGCGGCGGTTTTGTGTAGCGATCGGGACGAGACTTGAATATTTATGAGGTTCAAACGGACTCGCTGCTCGCCGCTTTGTTCCTCCCTCACATCCTAACTTGAAACACTTTCAACGAAACGCATTTTCGTTGATTTACTTCGTTTAGAAACTAGTTGCACTGATGAAGCGGGACCCGCAGGTAATTCATTTTATTTGAAGCGTTGAAGAATGGGGCATTTACATTGGGGCGAGAAACTTTATCGGCATCACTAGTTCTTACGGACGTTCTCAACGCTTTGTCCTTTACGTGACTTTGCCAAATAACACAAGGGGGGTTTGTGAAGTTCTGAAAACATTTAGGTTGTTTTTGGGGTTAGAATCGTGTTGATTAAATGTGTTTATTATTATAACGGTGAGCTTAAGAAACAACTACATTAAAGGCAAAGCAGAATAACTGCCCTAAGTGGAAAAACAAGTAAGAATTCATATATTAGGGATTATATTTGGCCTCATGAATGCATTAAGCGACATTTTGGAAACATATCCCCCCTTTCATACAGGGAAAACACATTAAAAATACTACAAATTAGCTGGGTTCAGTGAAATCATAACAAACAACAACTGCTTTATGTGCACATCAACATCGTCTTGGTTCTTTAGTAAATTGCAGCGTCCATTTTTAGTAGGTCGACATGTTTCTAGAGAGTTTGTGAAGGAAAGTTGCTCACTTCCTCGGCCATGTTGCATTAAAGCATCGCTGTTCAGTGTGGACTTAACCTCAACGTACTTATTCGATACTTTATCGACAGTCTTCCCGGTGGGTTATATTTCTTGGTCACATGACGACGTGGTAGAATTTGATTCGATCTCTGCAGTTCACTTTCACTTTTTTGTAATAATCGCGACTCAAAAAGCAAGGTCATCAATACTATAGCGTTCCGATAGCGATTGCTCATGTGTTCACGGGTGATTCGTCTGCTTTGGCCTTGGTTTGTTGGTTTGTTAGACACAAGCTCTCAATCCTTTACTGAATCCGTCTGTCAGAATGACTGAATTTCGAGTCCGTTCGATTGTGACTTTCAGTTCGTAACGCGGCTTCAGCACCTCGGACAGCGGCGCGCGCCTGCATTTCAACGTGTTTTAAATGTCAAAATGTTGCCACTGTGTGAAATGTTTGTTGTGAGGCTTTTTTTTTTTTTTGGTGTACCCCAGTTTGATAGTGGAAGCTTCCATTTTGTGCTGAAGGGGTGTTGGTTTCTTCCTAACATGGAGCAAAAGTCTGCAGAGTTTCTGGCTGGGGGGAGGGCTCATTCATGGCCATTCTGGAGAGGGGGAAGGGAGGAGAAAACACTAGTCAGCATCACACAAGACACTACACACAAGCCTCTGTAGGCCTTAAAACACTCCTTATGAGGTTCTCCTAATTAATAGTGTCTATCACAGTTAAAATGCTTAACAATACTTACTTATTCATGCTAAATAATGGCGTAAATACTAGAGGAAAAGCATTCAAATACATGGAAATACATATAATGGGCTACAAGTATGATATATTTGTTAATGTGTAATTATATCAAAGGATATACAGTATTATAAGGCAAGATGTCTCTATAATGCAATAATCATACCCATATATCGCATTCCAAGAGGTTTTAAGTAAGGTGTGTTATTAATGTAAACCTTTTAAAAAATAAAACGTTGCTTTCTCAAGGCATTCTCTGACATGTTTAGGCTTTTATAACCCCGACTTTGCAGTGCAATTGATCATTTATTTAACAGTTTTTCCCTGTTTACTATTAAAGTCTTTAAGAAGTGAATTGTAAATGTGTGGCGTGTAGAAAACCCCGAATGCTGCAAACCTAACCACCACATTTATAGTGACTCTGCTGAGTGAATGCAGGTGTTTTGTCAGTATTAAAGCTTATGTATGCTAAATGTTGTATCCGTGAGTGTCTAGTCTAACCGGAAATATGTAACTGAAGATATTGCACATTTGTTTTTGTCGTCTGGGCCTGTGCTGCTGACCCGTCCTCTTCACATCTCACCCGAACTTTCATTTGAAGGAGGCTCGTAAATGAATGCAGATGATGGGAGGAAGCAAACCCTCCAGCATTTATTAGCTGAGAACATCATAATTGTGTGAAGCCTTTGTAAGTATCTCGTGTTCCCCGCAGGGCAAACATCTTTCATCCATATATAAATATCTGTCTTAGCTTGTGAGTTTTTAACACGTATTGTGCGAGAGGGTTTTGTATTGTTGTCGTCTTGCTAGTTGTTGCATCACTGATCCAGAAACACTCGTAAACTTGCTGTAAGTCTTGAGCTTTGATTTGCTCAATTTTTGGTCTCTCTCAGGGCTCACAAACCCTTGCCAAACTGATCCCTGTGTGTGTCCCTCATGAATTTTGCAATAGAATAAGGTTTTGATTCCTGCAAAATTCTCCCTGTTTTCGTTAGGTAGCTATAAAACATTCGCAATGTGTTTATTCAGATTCATAGAGATGTGACCCACATTCCCATGTGATAAATGAATAGTTCCTCAAAAACGCTCATTTTATAGAGACAGAAGAAGTACATGTTTACAGGTTGAATAAGTTTGATGCATTGGCACTTGTATCTCTCAGCTTGAAAGCAGTTCAGCGTTCTGTCCGGAGTGATTTATGTAGCTCTGTCTCACAGATTGACGGCAGCTTTAATGTTCATACGTGAAAGCGTCGGGGCTGGAACAACGCGTCGACGGAAATAAGTCGTTGAATGCGTCCAATCACTGTGCTGTTTATGGTCATCCAATGATGGCGGCTCTGACTCTTTGAAAATCAGCCGTTATTATAGAAATTTTGAGCCCGATCTATAAAAGGGTGGGACTTTTTTTTTTTTAACAGAGACCAAATAAATTGGTGTAGAACTGAAATGGCACAGGCCTAGCACAGCAGCACAACTTCTCAGGGCTTTCCTACCTCAAAACAACCAGACGGCAGTGTATGTATTTAGACTATTATAGTGATTTTTTTTTACACGGCACTAGAATACGGTTGTCAGTCCTATATTTTGTGCTTAAAAAGATTGTTCACCCAAAAATGAAAATTTGTCCATGATTTACTCACCCTCAAGTCATCCTCGGTGTATGACATTCTTCTTTCAGATGAATACAATCGTGTAGTTATATCTTAGTTATATTAAAAAATGTCCTGGCTATTCCAAGCCTTTTAATGGGAGTGAATGGCTATTTCTGTTTTTAAGTCCATAAAAGTGCCTCTATCCATCATAAAAGTGCCTCTATCCATCATAAAAGTGCATCTATCCATCATAAAAGTGCACATATCCATCATAAAAGTGCCTCTATCCATCATAAAAGTGCCTCTATCCATCATAAAAGTGCATCTATCCATCATAAAAGTGCACATATCCATCATAAAAGTGCCTCTATCCATCATAAAAGTGCCTCTATCCATCATAAAAGTGCATCTATCCATCATAAAAGTGCACATATCCATCATAAAAGTGCCTCTATCCATAATAAAAGTGCCTCTATCCATCATAAAAGTGCATCTATCCATCATAAAAGTGCACATATCCATCATAAAAGTGCCTCTATCCATCATAAAAGTGCATTTTTCCATCATTAAAGTGCACATATCCATTAAAGGGATAGTTCACCCAAAAATGAAAATTCTGTCATCATTTACTCACCCTCAAGTTGTTTCAAACCTGTATGAGTTTCTTTCTTCTGTTGAACACAAAAGAAGATATTTTGAAGAATGTTGGTGACCAGACAGTTGATGGACCCCATTGACTTCCATAGTATCTTTTTTTTCCTACTATGGAAGTCAATGGGGTCCATCAACTGTCTGGTCACCAACATTCTTCAAAATATCTTCTTTTGTGTTCAACAGAAGAAAGAAACTCATACAGGTTTGAAACAACTTGAGGGTGAGTAAATGATGAGAGAATTTTCATTTTTGGGTGAACTATCCCTTTAAAAGTGCATCTATCCATCATAAAAGTGCATATCCATCATAAAAGTGCATTTTTCCATCATAAAAGTGCATCTATAATTATTATTATTATTATTATTATTATTATTATTATTATTATTATCTATCCATCATAAAAGTGCATCTATCCATTAAAACTGCATCTATCCATCATAAGTGCATCTTTCCATCATAAAAGTGCATCTTTCATCATAAAAGTGCATCTATCCATCATAAAAGTGCATTTTTCCATCATAAAAGTGCACATATCCATTAAAAGTGCATCTATCCATCATAAAAGTGCATCTATCCATCATAAGTGCATCTTTCCATCATAAAAGTGCATCTTTCCATCATAAAAGTGCATCTATCTATGATAAAAGTGCATCTATCCATCATAAGTGCATCTTTCCATCATAAAAGTGCATCTATCCATCATAAGTGCATCTTTCCATCATAAAAGTGCATCTATCCATCATAAGTGCATCTTTCCATCATAAAAGTGCATCTATCTATGATAAAAGTGCATCTATCCATCATAAGTGCATCTTTCCATCATAAAAGTGCACATATCCATTAAAAGTGCATCTATCCATCATAAAAGTGCATCTTTCCATCATAAAAGTGCATCTATCCATTAAAAGTGCATCTATCCATCATAAAAGTGCACATATCCATCATAAAAGTGCACATATCCATCATAAAAGTGCATCTTTCCATCATAAAAGTGCATCTATCCATCATAAGTGCATCTATACATCATCAAAGTGCATTTTTCCATCATAAAAGTGCACATATCCATTAAAAGTGCATCTATCCATCATAAAAGTGCATCTATCCATCATAAAAGTGCATCTTTCCATCATAAAAGTGCATCTATCCATCATAAAAGTGAATTTTTCCATCATAAAAGTACATCTATCCATGATAAAAGTGCATCTATCCATCATAAGTGCATCTTTCCATCATAAAAGTGCATCTATCCATCATAAAAGTGCATCTATCCATCATAAAAGTGCATCTATCCATCATAAAAGTGCACATATCCATTAAAAGTGCATCTATCCATCATAAAAGTGCATCTTTCCATCATAAGTGCATCTATCCATCATAAAAGTGCACATATCCATTAAAAGTGCATCTATCCATCATAAACGTGCATCTTTCCATCATAAAAGTGCATCTATCCATCATAAAAGTGCATCTTTCCATCATAAAAGTGAATCTTTCCATCATAAAAGTGCATCTATCCTTTAAAAGTACATCTATCCATTATAAAAGTGCATCTATCCATCATAAAAGTGCATCTATCCATCATAAAAGTGCATCTATCCATCATAAAAGTGCTCCACACGACTCCGGGGAGTTAATAAAGACCTTCTGAAGAGAAGCGACTTGCGGCTAGTGTGAGAAAAATATCCAAATTTAAACCTTTACAAAGTAAAATAACTAGCTTCCGGCCAAACGGAATACAAGCGCAACTTATGCGAGTAATGCAACGCACTGCTGATATTTACGCTACGCCATGCCGCACTACGCTACTTCTGACAGCATAAGTTGCGCAAGTTGTACTTTAGATGTAAGTAGACTATATACGTTTGGCCGGAAGCTAGAATTGGACTTTGTAACGTGTTAAATATGAATATTCTTCCTACACAAAGGCCTTTATTATCCCCCCAGAGCTGTGTGGAGCACTTTTATGATGGATAGATGTACTTTTAAAGGATAGATGCACTTTTATGATGGATAGATGCACTTTTATCATGGATAGATGCACTTTTATGATGGATATATGCACTTTTATCATGGATAGATGGACTTTTATGGACTTCAAAACAGAAACAGCCATTCACTGCCATTATAAAGCTTGGAAGAGCCAGGACATTTTTTAATATAACTGAAAGAAGAATGTCATATACACATACTGTATATGTTAGGTTTTATACGAATGCAGTGCTGGCGCATGGCTCAAGCGTACTCTCCGCAACCAGTTACAAAGCATTTAACGTGGTTGTAATCTAATGCATGAACTTAGGCCTCGATTGGACTCATTTATTTAATAACTCCCTGACAATCACTGTTAAACTTCACTGTTTTATGAACACCTCCATGTTTGATACTGTCGCTATGGTAACTGCTATGGATGGTTCGAATGCGGTCATGACTTGAGCTGCTTGAACATACGGGTGAATGAACAGCTACTTTAATCTCAAGACTGAACAAAACATTTCAGGATTCACACCTGTAAGCAGTTGCTGCTGTAAATCCTAAAAAAGTGACTGTGAACGCAGCCGTAGTAAACGCCTATACGGCATAAACCTTATCTTTAGTCGTAAATAGTATCGTTAGATAAAAGTTCATACATAGATTAGTTATGGTTATTATTTGTTGGCTGAACCAAAGGATTAATGGACTATTCAGATAATAAACAATAGATTAAGCAGGAAAAATAATCATTGATTAATCGGAAAAATAATCGACAGATTAATCGGCTAAAAAACAATAATCGGTAGTTCCAGCCCTAAAAAGAATCTGCGTGTAATTTAAAAATGGTATTTTATACACATTATGCAGTTTAAGACATCAACGTGTAAAAATGTAACCATCGAAACCCATAAAAGAAAACGTTCACCATTTGTGTCACTTCAAACCTTTCCTCTCTTCTATTGAACACAAAGTGGAATGGACACAAATATCATATTTTTCGTATCCGTCTCGTGCTTTACAGTACCCATAGTTTTAAAGCCAAATATGGATTGAAATTGAATTATTGATGTTGTGTGGGTTTGATTTATTCCCGTCTGGAACAGGGAGTTAAAACTCTGGCTTCGGGCTGGATTTTGCTGAGGTACTTTACTTGAAGAAATCAGAAAGCCTCAGTTGTGGAGATGCAGTAGTGAGTTCTTCATTTGTTGCAGGGAAACAACTTTTTTTTTTTGCGTTGTGGTCGGGAAAGCCCTGCTAAATGATACTGATGTTAATGAAGGCACATGTACGGCTCCTGCTGGAGCTGGAGGTTAGTTTGAGAGTGAGATCCTGCTTTGAAAGGAATACTTAATAAAAAAAATGACAATTCCCTAATTGTTTTTCTATATAAAAAGGACACAATATCCATGACTTGTGCACTGTATTTCAAGTTTTCTGAAGTCGTATGTTACCTAATAAACAACACAAATTTAAGTTGTTTTTCACTCTGCATTTCTCAAAGCAAAAATATCGCAGGTTTGAGGTGAAAATCAGTGCTTGACATCAACCTGGCATAGTCCATATTAGGGTAGGGTATTGTTTGGGTATTGTTTATATATACTGGGTATAAACATACTGGGTATGTTTGCCTGGTAACTGCTTGATAAAAGTAAAGTATACCACACACTTTTATACAGGGTTACACCCTGATCTCATTGAAAATGTTCTATTTACTTAAAGGTGCTATAAGCGATCTCGGTTGGCCTAACCTCTTGTTGACGTTTGAATTATTGTCAAACAAAACGGAGGCAAGTTCTTCACGCTCTGTGTGAGTAAATTGAAGAAGTTGTGTTCTTTAAAAATTGTAAGTTTTAATTATAAGTCTTAATAAATTATACAATAGTATGTTTATAGTAGTGCATTATGTAATGTTGTGAATCCTTTAGTAATGCAGACGAAACTGTTTATGTTTCACTATCTTTCCTGCAATAACAGACAAGCAGCTCCTGCTATACGAGTTTTAAATGATGTATTATTCAAATGTGTTAGCTGTGTCATAACTTCTTGTTTAACCCACCTGATGTTATAACTTTAGCTCCAATACAAGGACGCAATAATAACAAGACGACTTTAGCTTCGCGTTCCCAAGTGACCATAAACAACGGCTCCAACATAAACACATTTAGTCAAAGTTGTCAATAGTCTATAAATGAACATTCAATTTAATAGCAGAGAGTGGGTGAAAACAATCATTTAAACAAAATGTCTCCATATATTGTGAGTTTGCTGGGTTGTTTACAGTAGTGATCGATTGCTAGCTGCTAGAAACGTGTTGTATTCAGCAAAGTTAGCGCTGACTACATAGTTCTAGCTAATTATATCATTGTCTTGGTTTGGTAAACATGAACGTCAATTTAGCAAAAAAAAAGAAAGAAAAGGGTTTACCCTCCTGTCCAGCAAAAACAGAGCGACGTCAATGTCGGATTGGAATCCCTTCAAATGCTTTACCAATGTAAATCCGGGACTTCCCGCGTTCATTATCCTTTTCCCTCTTTTTTTTAAATTTGTTCTTCGGAACGTCGTTTCTTTGGTCATGTGTCGGTCATAATTCAAACTTTCCTCTAATGCTTCTCTCTCCTCCATACCCACTTCATGTGTGTGCGCACTAACTCCCCAAACCCCACTCTCAAATCCTTCTTGTCGGTTATTGGCTGGAACATTATTTGTTATGTTTCTGGGTGTGGGTTGTAGAGTTTATTTATTTTGATTTATTTTTGCTGTTTGTGGAGCATATGGTCTATAGTAACCGTATTTTTTTACAGTGTGTTCAGGGGACAGGCAGCTAGCGGATGGTGAGGAGATGTTTGCTGTATGTGACAAAAAAAGTTTTGGCCTAAAAAACGCGTGACGTCGCTTATAGCACCTTTAAAATGTTCAATTTAATTCACAGACTGAAAAAGGTTTTGTGCTGTTTTCTAACAGTTTAGACTTTAATATAGAGAGAACCTGCACTTAACCTTTTCACAGGCATTTTGTTTTCATAGTTAGACGGATATCGTGATGTATCATTATAGGATTGTCTAGCAATATATAGATTATTGCAGAATTGCTGTATCGTGATATTATCGTATCGTGAGGTACCCTGTGATTCACGCCCCTAGTCAATGCGGTATTTATTGTTTGAAATTCTTAATAAAATTGACGGAGTTTGAAACGTAATTCAATGTTTCATATCAGAAATAACAAAGCTTATTGGGAGCCATGCTACAAAGTTGTTCATTCATCAGCTGAAAACAGCATAGACCAAAAGATAGATTCTTGGGGTTTAAGTATTGCTATTGTTTTATCAAAATGAATATCGATTAAAATCGAGAAATCAATATTTTTTTTACCCATCACTGGTCCATGATGTATTCAGTCAATTTCAGAGCTTTGGTGGGACATTTCCCAACAGAAAGCTTTCAAATGTCTTCAGAACACTTGAAATAATAGCATGCAAGCCATGTGGACTGACTGGTGCTTTAAAGGTAGGGTAGGTCAGAATTGTCTAAAAAAAACTTTTATTCAAATTTGTTTAAACTGTCTTTATATACCAATGCATAATTAAAATGCAAGTACTCTGAAATAGCGAGTATAAAAAACCGAGTCGCTCTAGTGTATATAATCTTCAATAAACACAGCTCATTAATTCCATTCACTCCCACCTAAAAACGGGTGCGCGACTGCGCGCACGTGGGCAGAGCCAGTAATAGCGGCGGTAGTCATGGCGACGGAGAGTGACAGTCGCGCAAGCCAATCCTGTGATTCGTCCCGAATGGAAATAATGAGCTGTGTTTAATGAAGATTAAACGGTCTAGAGTCACTCGATTTTTATACTCTTTTTATCAGAGTACTTACATTTTAATTATGCATTGATATATATAGAAAGTTTAATCAAATTTGGTAAAAAGTTTTTATATAAATCCTACCTACCCTACCTTTAATGCTGAGTTTTATGGCGTTTATATTTCATATTGGTCATAACTGACTATCATTTTATGGAAAAGAGGTTCATGAAGAATCTTCAATTGTTCTCCTTATGTGTTTTTGCACAGAACATTCAGATATGGTGATGGAAAAAGGTCTTTGGTTAAAAAGTAAACATGGTTCACTTCACAGGATATGGAAAATGTTTTTTTTTCTCAACATTATACAGAAGCAGAATATCAAAGTCACTAGAGGTCACAACATCATCTAAAATACGCGCGATCCATTTTTATCGACAAGATTGATATTTTTGCAAAGTTCACCCAGACTTGATTGGGCAAACTGGTCGTATCCAATGGCAACGCAGTCTGATACTGAGGACAACAGTAGTGCGAGAATCATTCATGTTCAGACATGATGCTTGAGCTCAGTGTGTGAGGTTATGAGACATGATGGACGGCCAGTAGAAGCTTCGTTTGAATGATCCTAGCAGTGTTTCTCATCTGTCCTTGTGTCTCATAGCAACACCGTCTGCGGTAAATCATTCATGCGGTTATTTCTGTTGATGTATTTCACTCTATTATTGTGAAACACTTCTAGAGCCATTCATACACAATCTCATAAGACATTAAATCATGCAAGTGATTTATGCCTTGCTTTATAATAGTTGTGAAGCATTAAAGCCTTTCAGACCAAAGTGATCAAGTTTGTCATCATCTCCATTGTCTTAAAGTCCCCTGTGGAGAAAATCAAGCTTTTAATGTTGTTTATATGTCTATGTGGGGTTTTTAATATGTTATAAGACAAACCATGTGCAAATTCATAAGTCAACAGCATTGCGTATTGAGTATTTTCTCCTTAAAAAGGCAGTGAACCAAAGACAGTCTCAAAAACACGGTTTGAAATCGCTGGTGTTTCTGACGTCACACACTACCTTGTAACCAATCAGATCAACGTGTGATCGTCAACCAGTGGATCTCTGAGTGAGTGAGTGAGTGGAGGCGGGGCTCATTTGCATATATTTATAGAACCGCGTATGCTAAACGAGGCACGGTTGTAGAGTTACATCCAAGCTATTTTAAGGCACGCAGAATATTTTTTCAAGGAAAAAAACGTTTCAAAATCTAATTTTGGTGATCAAAGATGAGTTTTAATGGATAAAATGATTAACCACAGAGGGACTTTAATATTCTTCTTGAGATAGCAGGGCTTTTCAAAGACGTGATCTGTGTGTCCAGTTGGAAATATCTCCAGATCCTATACATTTAATTTAACTCTATTTAGTTTGATTCGTTTTAACCTTAATTAATGAGTTTTCTATTTAAATTTAATTCCAAAAAAAGTATATGTTCTTATATACACAACACCATGCAGTGAGTATGTACTTATACTGTGTCTTGTTAATGTAAATGTCATCATTTGTCATTCAGATGTTGTTATAATCTTGTTTAACTTTCTTTTGTCTAAGGAACATAAGCTACAGCGGAGGGGAACATTATCAGTGAATAAGGCCTTATATTTCTGTCTGTTCGTCACACAAAGCTATCATATAGCATCAGAAGTCTTGGAATATAGTGCCCAAGTCCTATGGACCATTTTATGATGTTTCTTTAATCATTTTTAGAGCTGGACAGATGTGCTCACAAAGAACTGTAGTAAATTTCTCTGGAGTGCGTGAGGTCCATTCCGTCACCGAGCTTGACGTTTGCTTCAACGCTCAGGCTTTCTGTGCCGTGAGACTAATAAAGTAACGAGATTAGATCACGTTAGATGACCAATAGGATTACTTTGTTTGAACAAGTCAACGTGATGACTCTCGGCCCTGTTCCAAAACCTACTTACAGTGCCTTATAATATTTCGGCCAATTTGAAAGACAGCGTTGTGATGAGCTTGTGAAAAAAGTTGACGCAACGGGAAATTAGGATTATTAATATTCTTAAAATGTAGTACCAAATAATATATAAATACGAATAGCTAAACTGAACCTATTTCATGCCATGCATGTATGTTTGTTATTTCAATGATAATGCTGTCCCAGAAGGCAGCTGCCTATAGTATACAGCAAGGCTGTTCAGTATTTTGGAACAGAACCCAACTGTCTGTCAGATTTACCCCACAATTTTCTCAAAAGATGAAGTCTCAACTTGCTGTACTGGTTTTGATGTTCTGGTCCATTTCCTGCGCAGCTTAATATGATGGAATATGATGCCTGAATATGTATTTGAGTCAGCGTTACTCTGGCCAGTGATTGGGCAAAGCTCTTCATTTGATCAATAATTAATTGTTTCACAGATTCTGAGCATCAGAAATATAGTAAGACTGTTTATCTTGTACTTTTTTTAAAAATATGATACATACTACAGTACGGTGGCCCAGTAGTGCTCAACTCAACAAAATTTAAAAAGCAAACATAAGTTCACAACACAATGAAATCATCAGTTGTGTTGTGGCTTATTTCGGTTGTGAAGTGAAATTATGTTTGCTTTTTAAATTTCGTTGTGTTGTGCACATACTGGGCCACCGTACTGCAGGCACCCTAGAAGTACGGTATCTTAAATCAATCCTACAAAGGTATTAGTTTATGAATCAACTAGTAATAAATAGTAAGTTATTTGAACTTACAACTTTACAGTTACCAACACAAATTTGCCAGTTATGGCCCCAAAATATGATCTGTTTTAGGCTGTTTTAAATAAACGTTCATAAATACTTAGGCCTAAATTTAAGATTTATATATTTTAATTGCGTATTCAATTTCCGTCCATTAAAAAATATACAAGTGATGGTAAATATATAAACCTGGTTGTTGTGTATTCAAAAAGCATTCAGTTATTAGTAGTATTACTAGTACTAATTATTAGTACTATAAATGCAGCACTTTAAGTTTATGTTAAAACAGTGTCATCCAAATGGATGGAAAGTTTATATGCAATTCAAATAGGCTACAGAAATCTAGGCCTCAATGTTTTTGGAGTGCACCCAGCATACCATTTTGTAAGGCTAGAAGTGATTAGCATGCTCTTGTGCGTTGTTGTTGTTTTAGTGCACTGTAGTACAGACCAGGGGGCGTGTTCTGTCGGATGCCCCGCCCCTCTTCTGATCTGTGTGCTCTTCTAGGCCGTCAGTAGTGGATGCATTATTGAGGTAGCCTTAAAATACATAAAGGCTGTTGAATGATTGATGATATGTGAGGTTGTGTCTTTACGCTTATGTATATTTACGCTCTAGTGTTATTGGGGCGACGGAGCAGGGCTTTAATAGGTCACCAACGGTTGGTTACTGTATTCCACGTGTGTGGGTGTTTATTACCTCCCACATCATTTTAAATATAAAACAACTGCTTTTGCTGGAATCTATGAGCTCATTTCCTTCTGAAGCCTGAGTCAGCTTTGGAATCATGTCATGAAAAACTTTTTTTTTTTTTTTTGATTATGATCAGATAAAACTGAACACTGAAAACTGAAACTAGCACTTTGAGATTTGGTGTCAAATGTAAAGTGCTTTACAAATAAAATGTATTATTATTATTATTAACACATACCGTTACATTTAGCACAAAAATATTTCTTTATTAAATGAAAAGCACATATGACTGAATTTGTAGTATTTTACTGGTATTTTACTAAGATTTTTTATTGTTATGCACCGAAAATAAAATGTTTCATTTTGACGAAAACAGTAACCGAAAATACATTTTATATAATAATCAATTAGGGCTCTGAAATGATTAATCGCGATTTATCGCATCCAAAATAAAAGTTTGTGTTTACATAATATATGTGTGTGTAGTGTACTGTTATTACTTTGTAGCCTATACACAGTATAAATACACACACATGCATATTTAAGAAAAATGTGTTATTTATGTATAAAATATTCATATATATGAATATTTTATACATAAATAACACATTTTTCTTAAATATATACATGCATGTGTGTGTATTTATATATACAAAAATAATAATACACAATACACACACATATATTATGTAAAAACAAACTTTTATTTTGGATGCGATTTATCGTTTCTCAGCCCTATAATCAATTCATTAATAAAATGTATATAATAATCAACTAAACAAATGTAGTTGTATATAATCATTTAAATTGCACATAAGGAAGTTTATATATCATATTCGCTGAAATAATAACATTTAAATGGGGGCTGTAATACAAACTAGTTTTCATAACAGATTTATTCAAGCATACTAAATAATGAAGACAACAATGAATGAATATATCATATAGTGCATATCTCCTCTCTACAGTTATTTGTTGTTGTTGTTGCTGACTGAGTTTTCCTGAGGTAAATATAACATTACTTAACGCCATGTTAAAGAGCATCACAATTAGGCTACATTTATTGGTCGAATTTTCCGTTATAAAATTTACAGAATTTAAAAGCCGAGACTTTGTTTTCCAAAAAAAATAACAAAGCATAAAAGTCATTGCGGTTAATGGATGGTAGTCACGCTACAAATAATGTTTAGTGAAGTTTTGTTCATGCATTGAAGAGCACAGCGTAGACTAAAACATCTTGGCTCATCAAATTGAAGGTTGAGTAAAAACAAGAATCCTCCCATTTAATATTGGGATAGTAGTATAAATGTGTTCCCACCAAACCATAGTGAACATCATAAACAACTGTATCCAGAACAGTGACTTTGACACCGCACTTATATACAGAGCAGACACTTTATAGAGTGCCGAAGTAATGACGTCACTTTGTAGGCCAACCCGGAAGTTAGCGGCGCATGGGTTCCCTCGATCGAAAAGCTATGCATTTTCCCCATAGACTTTTGGAAAATCGCCCAAAATAAGATCTGTGTTCAACAAAGAGTTGTGACCCTTACACGTTTTGTCTATCAAGATAATCTTTACAAGTTAATCCAAAATGTATACAGTTTGAAGCCTAAATAAAGCCGTCAGATATAAAATGCTAACGGTAGGCTATAAACGAACTGCAGCACACCACTGTAGGTGGTCGCGGATCAACGTCATCATCAAGCTTCCTCAAACTTTATTTAAAAAACACTCTCGCTCATTATGATCTGCGCTGTGTATGAACCCTATGGTATGAACACTTATCCACCTTTTCATGAGAAATATTACCCATTCTTTTTTTCCCAAAAAATGTTAGAAACTAATTTTGTTTATGCGTGCCTCTCTGAGATTTTTGTTATCTTTTGTTAATGTTTTATTTATTCGTTTATTATTTTGTTAGTTTATATAAACCTTAATATTATTTTCTTTGTGATTACGATTATTATGCCTGATCATTGTGCCCCAAATAAACTTTAATAAAGATGATCTTTCACTGTATTATGTTTGATTGTATGTTTGCATACCATTTGCTAATTCGCCAGAAAAAAACGCGCTTTTACCATCTCAGAAGCACTAACGTTAGCTATGGCCGTATCAATTTCCAATCGTATGTCCTTTTTCTTAGACAGAAAGGCCATAGATCGAGGAGAGAACCACTATAAATCTGGACATGTACAGTGCAGCTTAGATGCTGGTTTACTTGTGGTTGCATCTCGGGACAAAACAAAACACCATTGTCGAACAGTCTCTCCACAGAAATAAAGAACGTGAGGCTGAAATGCGGGTTAGTAGTGATGACGTCTAAAGTCCCCGCCAAAGGATGTAGTCCCTTTTAGCAACTTGTTAGCAACCACCGTTTTTAAGTCACAATAAAGTTTTCAAAAATTACAAGCAGGTTATAACTGGTGTGTTTTATGTCATAGATCAAAACGTGAAAATATTTAGAGGCTTTGTTAACCACAGACCTTATTTCAGGCGATTTAGCAAAAACCCATTAAAAAAACCCATAGACTTTAGGGCGAGGGAACCGGAAGTGCTAAAATGCTAACTCACTTCCGCGTTTTGGCCTACAAAGTGACGTCATAACTTCGGCACTCTATACCTTTCTTACCATGTCAAGGGTTCAGTGGCATTATGGGATTGAAACTCAACCTTTATGATGGCGCAGTCATAGCTCGGGTATTCAAAGGCTCAGCTTGTGTTTCTACAGCAAACTGTTCTTATATAAAAACACAGTTGAATGTGAATGAACGATAATGAAGGTTAATTTCTGGAGGAGACATGCAGCGTCGCATGGAACAAAGTGTTCAGAGAATTGATTTTGTTCTAGTGAAGTAAAGGCTTGACTGCTGATTCATATTTCACAATTCCTGGGAAGTCAAACTCATTATAATTCTATGTAATGCTGCTTTACTGAACTCTCGTGACTCAAGAACTCGTTTACGCAGTTATTCACGTGCAGAATCTGCAAGATGTTTCTCTTTTTTTTTTCTTTTTTTTTTTAAAAACAGGAATCATAAAAATAGCTGGATATATGTAAATATTTTATCTCTCTTAGTTCATTAAAATGCTTAACAGCTTACAGATTCAGCAACTGTATATATGGACTGCATGTCTAAATACATGCATAACTAGAAGCAATAAGGCAAGTAATTTATAAGAACCACTGGCCTATTTCTGTTATTGGTAGTTACATCACTCAAAGACAGTTTGCTCTTGCCTTTACTAGAGGATTTGAACTGATGATGTCAGAGTGATGTGCGATTATATCTTGTATGAAACACAGCTCAATAAAAGGATCATAACAGGAGGAACAGCAGTTTGTGTGTTATAAGCAGTGAGCTGGTCTGAATCAATCTGCACTTATATATGTTGTTAGAGAGAAATGGGACTGTCCTGTATGTTTCAGTGGCTGGTGTAGTGCTTTAGATGAAATACTAAACAGGTTTGTGTGCTGTAGTAAATTTCTAGTACCAAACTTCAAAATGAAGTAGGCAAAATTTAAAGGGGTGGTAAAATGCCCCTTTCACAAGATGTAAAATAAATCTCTGATGTCCCCAGAGTGTGTGTGTGAAGTTTTAGCACAAAATACCCCACAGAAATTGTTATAAAGCATGTTAAAGTTGTCACTTTTTGAGGGTTTGCAAAAACGCACCGTTTTGTGTCTGGCCCTTTAAATGCAAATGAGCTGCTGCAGAGGGCGGGGTTTCAAGAGCTTGCGTGTGTTAGCAGCTGCGATTACCTCACGCAGACACACTAATGACAGAAACTGTTCTGTTTTTAATGTTAAAACGGAGTCAGACAAAGATGGAGAGACTCAAGAAGAAGTGACAACATGTAGAATGCAACAGGACGTCTCTGAATGATTAGTTGATGAATGTATGTTGCTGATGTGGAGTTAACTATCTTCAATTAGCATATTCTGTCATGGTAATCTATAAATCGCTCGTATAGGAACTGTTGTGAGATGCACACAGAGTGACTTTCTATTGCATGTAAAAAGATGGATGCTAAAGTTTGAGCTGACTACAACAACTCTTCCTCTTCTCAACATGGACTGTGTGTTCCCGGGGGCGGGGCTTATGTACATTTTAGGGTTGCTGATGTCACTAACCCCGGAGGAATGTTGTGTAGTCTCTACCAGCCGTTTGTTGTAGTCCTTTTCTTTAAAAGCAAATATCTTCCTTTGCTTTGAACTTTGAGCGTTGTAACTTTGCAGATGTTGTTTATGCTCAAACAGCAACATTTCACACTATAACTAAAGTTAGAAAAGTGAAATCATTCTCAACCACCCCTTTAAATAAAAAATCCTACTTCGCCAGAATGGATAAAAGTGTTGAAAAATAAAAATTAAACTGCAGATTTAGATTTAACGCTCTCACTCTGTAAGGGTTTAGCTAGTTTGGGACCAAATTTTGTAGTTTGTACTTATCGATAAAGCATTTGTTTATCCTTTTTTCTTTCTTTTAACAACTGTGGTAACGTGGTGAAATATAACACGATTATTTGTGTTAAAATTGAGAAAATGGAATGAGAGTATTTACTCGTCTTCTTTCCATGCTGTTGGAAGGGTACAAACGATGTCACATCCAGCGTGTCAGCAATTTTAAGGACAGACAATTTTTGCAATGTATCAGATTTGCACAGAAAAAGTGGGACACAGCTAAAAAATACTTTTTTTGTTTAGTAACTAAATTAACTTTTCACTGCGATGAATTGGATATTAATTAAACATATAGTTAAAATGATGACACTGTTGTACGATTGATAGATACGGTTCAGACGGGCAAAAATCACACTTTTATGGAGGCGGAAACGAACATTTGAAGGTACTTTTCCTGCTTGGTTCATTTTAACAGTTTATCAAACCTAATGATTCTCACAACAAGAAAAGATTGGATTTTGGGCCTTAAATACTTTATATAAAGTCATGGGACACTAAAGAGTACTGTGCTCATGCCTCCTGTGATAAATGTCACTATAGATAGAAGCATGTTTTAGTTTATTTATATGCCTTATCCAGTGTCATCTTGGCATTTCTAGCACATGGTACTTCAGGATTCATGAGTCTTCTTTGTAAAGATGTTCTGGCGTCGTTGGCAGTCAGCAGCCGGAAGGTGGCATGCTTCATATTCAGCATTCACAGATGAAGCAGCCGAGCTATTAATAGCTTGAGGACGGTTTAAATACACACCGCCCGCCAGGAAAGAGCAGCGAGAGCGCTCGAGTGACTCACTGTAAATAAAGAGAGCCTCACAAGCTCTCAAAGACACTTCACATCTCCTGCCCGCTGATCTAACTCCATTTTTTCATTTTGAACACCTCATGTGGGTTTAAGTGCGACTGAGGACCTTTAACTGAGCAGAACATCTTCATTGCAGACACAAAAAAAAGTATTCAGATCACAATATGATGGCGGACTTATCCAAACTGAAGTTCAAAACCACGGGATGTGACGCCGGGCCAAAAATAAACCACTTTAAAACAGTCCAACTGAAGGGTGACATGATCGTTTTCATTGATCAGCGTTGGTGGAAGTCGGCGTCTCATGTGGATGGTTATCGGACGACTTCTCAGATCCATGGAGGATTCCCAGGAAGCTTTGGAATCTGTAGGGAATCTTTAAACCATGGTAATCTGACCATGTTAACTGTGGTGATCAATAGTGACATCAGCTCGACCCATCAGATGCATTTTTCCGCCGAACAATCTGATGACGACGAACTCCTCCGAGAAAAGTAGCATCAGTTGAAGTACTTTAAATGAGGTGTAGCTCGTGTCCCGGAAAGCTCCAGTTTCACAATCTGTCTTTGTTAGGGCGGCAGTAAAACAGAAGAGGACAGAAATAATTGAGGGAAAGAGAGGCCGTCCTTGTGCTGTCACTCAAAGACACGGGCAGAACAAAGAGTCACCCATCGTAATGAATGAGACTTTGATTTGTTTTTTTCCTGACAAGGTCACTGGAAGCAAGTGAAAAAAAGCACTTTGCCTGAACACATACGGGCAAGAAGACATGGATGCTGAAAAGAAAACGCCTAAGAAGTCTTTCTTCTGCATTTGTACTCCCAAATGCACATTTTCCTGACTTTTATACTATGTAAAAGCTGCATTTGCGAGATGAACAATGCTCTTGTGTTCACTACAGTGATGTTAAACAGGATAGTTCACCCACAAATAGTTTCATCATCATTAAAGTAATATTCCAGAATCAATACATCTTCAGCCTCCATTGACAGCTACGCAACTACCACTTTGTCTCTTCAAAAAGTTCAAAGAGATCGTAAAACTATTCCATATGAATCGAATGGTTTAGTCCAAGCTTTCTTAAAGGTACAATATGTACGAATTTTGTTATAAAATATCCAAAAATCACTTGCAGTGTGATATATTTCCTGCAGTTGTGTACTTACAATATCCCACTTACAATATATTTATTTCAGAGAAATTCCAATTTTAAATGGCCCGCCCCTGAAAAAAATGTCGCCTGTCAATGACGCAATATCCGCGCTATCCTCGGTTTCCGCTCGTACTGCCATAGCCATGACGTAACCATGGCGACAGACGTGGACAACTGTGTAGTGCGTAACGTTTAGCGGAACGCTGTTCTTATTTCGTTTAAACATTATGGACCATGGCAAGCAGACTTTGGGACAAAAAAGGAGAACTAAAACGTGGCTCAATATCGGCGTGGCGTTTTCGAGATGCCGAGAGCTTCACATCCACGACTAACTTGGACTCGACAGAGCTTCACGAGTCACTGCGACACCGCTCTTGCACATACTTTATTAGACAGGTGAGCAAATGTACATAAAACAAATCAATGTTATAAATAGCTCACCATGATGAAATGTTAAAATATGATCAGTATGTTATTCTAATGTTGATCTAGCTTACTAGTAAGCTGCTAGTTTCATATATTCACATTGATCAGCGAACATTAAAAGCAGCTCAACCGAACATGATTGACGTGCGAGAACAAACCTCATTGGTTCTTACAGAAGCTCAAACGTGCTGCGTAACACGAGAACAAACCTCATTGGTTCTTACAGAAGCTCAAACGTGCTGCGTAACGTGAGATTGAACCTCATTGGTTCTTGCATGTCAAGCGAACATGCTTGAGCTTCCGTTTACCACATCTGATGCTTGAGTTTATGAATGTTTATACATGATTAAAAGCCTACATTAAATCTGGTCAGCGACCAAATCTATAAAACGTGTCTTCAGAAAATTTGGACTAAACCACTCAATTCATATGGATTAGTTTTCCGATCTCTTTATGAACTTTTTTAAGTTTCAAAGTGGTAGTTGCGCAGCAGTCCACAGAGGGACGGAAAACTCCCAGATTTCATCTAAAAGATCTTCATTTGTGTTCTGAAGATGAACGAAAGTCTTACAGGTTTGGAACGACATGAGGGTGAATTTACATTTTTGGGTGAACTAATCCTTTTGAACTCAATCGACAGTATTTGAGGGATAGCCTAATGTTTATGACTCATCCCTCACTTTCTTAAAAAAACAATAATTGAGGTTTTGATGAGGAACTCACAATGGAAGTAAATATGCATGTTAACATGAATTTGGTGTTTACTGTCAAATTGTATTCAATTTTACAACTTCATAAGGCTTAATGTCTTGTAGCTATATACTATTGAAACATTGAGTATTCTAACGTTTACATTTTGCTCCAAGTAGATCTAAAAAGCACCATACTAGCCGTCCATAAGACTGGTGACTGTATTCCAAGTAAACTGAAGTCATAAAATAACTTTATGTGAGAAACGGGCCTACATTTTTTTATTTTTATTTTTTCATTGAAAATCTTCAGTAACCCTTTATTCTAATGTGCTGTATATACATGTTACATGTATTTACTAACAGTTAATTATGCATAATTCTTAGCAAATAACACCAAACCAAACCTTGACCCTAAACCTACATGTTGCTAATTAATATTACTCCATAATTATGTAACTACAAAGACATTAAAATAAAGTTTGATCAAATATTTCCCTCGACTAACGCTCCTATCTTGCTAACTTGCAGTCTTGTTTTTCAAACTTGTTGCATTCATAAATCTCACGTACATATCATAGTCGTCACCGTGGGCCGTAAAGGTGCTTACTTTGTTACTGTTTGTTGTGGTGGTATTTATAAAGTATTAATGCCATTTTTTTGTGTGTTGTACGTTTTCGACACTTTAAGTGCAGAGACATGCTCCTTAAAAGAAAAGTAGATCGCAGACACATGAAGATCAGAGAGAATAATCTATCCTGCAGCACAGAAAGCTTTGTCAGGCTTACGCTGTGTCCTGTGGATGTGTTGTTCCTGTCATATCCTGATCCGGGATCCATTAACCGTATTTAACAGCAGAGCTAAAAACCAAAACAATCCAATACAAGCTGAAAAGGTTATTATAAAGACCAAAGAACGTGACAGCGTTTTCAAAATGTCATGGAGCAGTTATGAGTTTGTCACGACAGATCTGTAGCCTCATAGTGTGGATTATTCACAAACGAAAGATCCGAGACGATCTTACGAGATCTTTACATTTTGTTATTAACACTAATGTAAGAAAAGGAAATATATTTACCTGTGACAGTTTTTTGACTTGGTTTAGGACTAAGCTTTTTTTCCCCATTGGCTAATTTGTTTTATTTGGTTTAAGCATAAATGTAACAAAATTCTAGGGCTGTAAACGATTAATCGCGATTAATCGAATCCAAAATAAAAGTTTGTGTTTACATAATATATGTGTGTGTATTGTGTATAATTATTGTTTATATAAATACACACACATGCATGTATATATTTAAGAAAAATGTGTTATTTATATATATATAAAATAGTTCTATTTATATATAATATAAATCATATAAAAAATATATGTGCAGTATATAGAATAAATGCAAATATTTCTCAAATATATACATGCATGTGTGTGTGTATTTATATATACAAAATAATTATACACAATACACATATATATTATGTAAACACAAACTTTTATTTTGGATTCGATTAATCGTGATTAATCGTTTCATTATTTTTTGTATTTTATTTTTTCCTGGAAAAATGAGAGTGAATACTATTTTTACCTCCTGATTAGTTTAAATTTCAATTCAGGGAGTCAAACTTTAATTTAAGAATAATTCTCGATACATATACGTAAACGACTAAAAACGCTTTATTCTGTTGCCAGGCCAGTAGATGGCGATGAAACACCATCTAATGAATACATCATGTAAACGCATTACATGATGACTGAACATGTAATACGCAGGTACGTGTTGTCATCGTCTTCAAAGATTCGCGTTGTTTACACAGAGACTTTTCACTTTTTCACCTTTTCAAAAGTTTGCGTTTTCAGGCGCTCAAAACGCCGTTCTTGTGTAAACGAACGGCCAAAACCCATAAAAAGTTTTACAATTGTAGTTGAAAACGGTGTCGTGTAAACAGCCCCTTAGTTGTATTCAGATATGTGTGTTTGGACCCATCAATGGAAATTAAGTTTTATCAGCTATAACATTCAATCGTATGCAGTTTTTTATTTTTTTTAGAAATGTTGTTTTCTGTGGATGTGAATGAGAATGATCAACTGCCAAGTGTAAGACATTGTGGGATAAATACATTAAGTATTTTATAAAAATGTGAATTCATTCATGATGCAGAATGAAGCTTATTTAAGCCTTTTAGCCATGGTGTATATGTATACCACTGCATATTACCAGATAAAGTACCAGAATTATTAATAATTACTTAAAATTCCAATTACAATTTTTTATGTCAATCAATCCAGAAATGTTTGAGAAACAAGTTTTTTTCTCTCTCCTCACAGTATAGCAGACAGTTTTCCTAGGAGAGAAATCCAATCAAGATTTCATGTACCCTTTCAGTGGAAATTAATTTCAGCAAACGTAGAGGAAATGTTAAGCGCACGGCACATTTTCACCTGAAAAATCGTTCTGGGAACGACGCAAGCAGTTAACGGCAAACAAAAGAGTCCAACTTGAACTGAACTCAGTTTGCCGTCGTGCTCCACCACACACAATAAAAGAAACAAGATGTAGTTGCGCTCGTCACGTTCACACGCGGACGCCTGTGATAGTCCAGCTAAAGATTGATTTCTCCGGCAGACGTGCAGCAGGAGCTCACATGTGGCATTTCATTTTGTGCGCGTGTAATGAAACAGTGATTCTCAGAAGATGAAGTGCCATGTTGAATCTCACAGAGACACGGGCAGCTGTCTGAATATTGATTTGCATCTTTATTAAAGCAAGAAAATGATCAGTTTCTGAATACAATACAATACTCAAACCCAATTTCATTGTGCTGAAGAACGGGAGAGCTGTGCTTTCATCAATCAGACGCATTATGAAAGAAATGAGTTTTTGGGATTTGAGATCATTGAGATGGAGGCGATAAACAGACTTTGACTTTGACTCTGATTTTGATTTGTTTAGTGAATGTGTTCTTATGCTGTACTTACAAATCATGCTACGGTGTCACCTGAATATTACTTCGTTACTTGGTGTTATGTATGAGACATTTTGGATTTAACAGCTGGGGAACTAGTGATTTCACTGTTTTTTCTTCTTCTTTACTTTACCTTCACACTGTTGATGTTTCTAAGGATCACAACCAAAGTAACTAATTCATTTTAAATAATAATAATAATTGCTTTTGAATATTAGTTTTTATCCTACAATACAGTAATACTATTACAATAGTAATATACATTTCTCTCAATTTCTTCATTTTTGTGTGTGAAACTGAAGGGAGATCTTTAAGTTTGCTAGTTTAAACTCTTTAGTTATAAGTAGAGCTGTGTATTGGCAAGAAAAAATAAATAATTAAAAGTACAATAAAAGTACTTGCAGGATTCTTCAGGTATATGAAAGCAGTTATGACTGTATTCTTAGATTCTGCTTTACCGTATGCCAGTTTTTAATTTCTCAAGTAAACGTATCGACAGTTATTTTGAGAAAGAATACAGTATTGCCAAACATAATATTGTGATATTCAATTAATGTTTTCTTACACCCATAGTTATTATAGGACCACACAATCATCGGAATCAATATGGAAATGACATTCGGTAATTAATATAAAATTTTCCTTTTAAAAGTAATTTGGGAATGAGGACGGCATAGTTTGATACACAGCATGAACTTCTGAAGATGTAATTAAACATTTGGGTTACACTTTATTTTAATGTGTCAGTGTAATTATATATTTAAGTACTGAGTAATATTAAGTAATTACATGTACTCACTATATGGTTAAGGGTAGGATTAGTTTGGTTTCGGTTAGTTGCATGTAATTATGCCTAATTTATAGTTATTACTAGTAAATACATGTAACGTGTAATAAAGACACATTAAAATAAAGTGTTCTCAAAATTTGAAAAAGGCTACAATTGTGTTACATACTATTCTAAATGTCCTGGCAATAATGTTTGACTGTATTCTTGGATCATTTCTGAGTTTAAAACTATACAAAGAAACACACTTCTCAATAGTCTTATGTTAGAAACAGTTTCCAAACGCAACCATTCCAACAGTTGTTAAGACCGGATTGGTCAGTCAGGTTTTTAAGGCAGGACTCACTGAAGGGCCCAGTAGACACACAATACAACTGTTAAGGGGAAATTGGGAGTTTGCTTGCCAGGGTAGTCGGTGTTACTGGTGCTACATGGTGTTTGGTCATACACTGATTACATTACTTGGTCACTGTAAGTTTTGCTTTTTTAATTATAGCCCTATACATACAGAGAGTATGCGAGATCACAAATTCAAAAGCGAGAGTGAAAAGCATCAAAAGTAAAGTTATCGCTAGTGTTGTCACAAGTGTATATACTGGTGTGAAAATTCTTCATCATGAGATCCGTAATCAGGAGTCAGGATTCAGTTTGATTCCTGTTGTGGAGTCACATCACAGTTTATTTGATGTTTATTAGATGAGACCAGTATATAAATTATTCTTTATCTCTGATGACCTTATTATTGTTGTACAGACAATCAAAGAAATAATGCCTTGAGATATCTTGTCATAATTTTCAAAAGAGTATCAGATTAATATGGGCTATTAACATGTGTTCTGAGTTCAGTCTCTCTCATATGGCAGATGTTTGTAAAGTTTTCAATAATTGAACCACCCTTTGTCAGTTATTCCTTATTACTTTTGGACATTTAGTTCCCTTTCGGTCACTTCGAGTTACGCCAGTGACTGACGGATGGAGTTTCGCTTAGAAAGCCTATCACCTTCGAGTTCTTACAAAACGAGCCAATGGCAATGAAATGCCACGGGCCTGTGGAATTTGCATAGCGTAACTCCGCCCTACCTCGTGGGTATATAAGGAAGTACGCTGGCAACGTGCAGTTATGTTCCCTTCTGAGTCGCCGAGACTTAACTCGTCACGTCTGAACTCCGTTCTGAGGTCACGTCTCCGTTCCCTCCTCAGGGAACGAGGGTTACATACGTAACCGAGACGTTCTTTGTATTAATATGGTGCCTATTTCCATTTCAAATGTCTGGAAGATTGACCTTCAACAAAATATCAAAACAGCAAACGGTGTATTTCCTGTCCAAATTGGTGGTTCACGGTCAGAATAACTTGCAATGTGGATCAGGTTTTATGGCAATAGTCATTGCTCAGTCTTGAAGCAAAAATGAGAAGAAATCTTAGAGCTCCGACTGAGGGGTTTGTGTTGCTTGACGTCCACACAGTCTTATCATCACAGAGAGTTGAGGATCGGGCTCATGGCCTGTTGTTTGGCAGGAGATTATTGGTTCTGAGGCCAAAACACACAGCACAAGACAGTCCCAGATTATCCCGTCCTCCAGTGGGATCGCCTCATGTGGTCGGACGAGGTCTGGTCACATGGATGGAGGCTACTTCACATCTTCTGCAACTCACCAGCTCTATAAGGGGTGAATAGGCTTCTACACAATTGCAGAATCCAGTCATAAAAATGGAAATTAATGTATGACATGGAATGTGACGGAATTGAGCCAAATTTGGATGAATAAATCAAAAGTTGGGTTGTATACGTTAAACCTCAAAAGACTGCTGTTTAAATATGAAGTCTGCATGTTCTGCGTGTCTCAGACATCTAGAAAAATGGGAACATAAAACACAGATTTCATAGGCCCTAGGTGGAAAGTGATCTTCTGAAAAGAGGATTTGATGCCCAATTAAGGCATCACGTTTCCTGTGACCGGCTTCTGTTGGCCAATCTGGGGCCATTTTGACCAAAACACTGGGGTCTTAATCCTGAAGGTCTTTACACAGAACCCATTGACGCCAGAGGGGCACGAGGAGACATTAGAAGATCAGAGTTTGCAGATTTTTGAGCACAGTTGGTTGATGTTGTTGACAGGAATCATGATGCTGTCAAAGAGAAGTGTTAAAATGACTGGCTGAAAAGGCTTCCGATATCCGAGAGCTTCCCCCCCCCCCACCCCCCCGTTCCATTCATCAGGCACAATGAAACCGGAAGCTCAGTGTTGACACGAGACACGTGGCGGGTTTGTTCAGCCCGAGGCGAGAGAGGTCCGAGCGGTTCATTACAGCGCTGTAAAAGTCTTTAATGTGTGTTTGTGTCAGACCATCAACACACTGCTGAGCTGAGCATTCTGGGAAATAACCCTCGTTTCTGAAATGTCACACATGCGTGTCAATCACCTCGCTGTGTGGATGAATATCAACGTCAGTTTTAAATATTAGGTCAAACATGGTAAACAAATTTAACGGATGGCTTGAGACTCTAACTAACCTCCTGCAGATTTGCCTTCAGGAAGTGATGTCGCTCATACGACTGATAAAGTCGACCATTAGCGTGACAGTAGCTCAGCTGTTCTCAGAAATAGTGAAATGAACTGCTTTAAAAAAATATATGTTGCAGTGTAGCGTGGCAAATTTGTACATTGTTTTCCAAACTATCATATGGAGTTATACCATATACCCGTCTCCATAACAGCGTGATGAATATGATCTTCAACCAGATGGAATGGAGAATACTCTGAATGTTTTGATCCAATCTGACTTCTGACCTGTAATGCTGCCTGCATCTCATAATCATACACTGGTCGTTCATTGGCCAGAGGAGAACTGCCCCCCCCCCCCCCCCAGTGAATCAGTTTGTTTAAATGGTTCATTTACATTTACTACCGTTTCCAAAAATGACGTCTTTGTAGCATTAATTTGATAGGAGTATTTATTGGAATCATTTTACAACATGATAAAGTTTAATTTATAAGCAGCAATTGCTAAAAAACAGATCATCTCATGATAAAGCTATGATTTTTCTACCAAGATTACCCATGTTGCCTCGCTCTGGTTTGGGGGTGGGTCGGTTCATACGGTGACCTTTGAAACAATCATGAGTGTCTTAAGGTGAACGGGGCAGCAGTGGAAGGTTGTGTCCAGATGCCGGTTGTGAGGTTTCCTGTGGATAACATTGATCCTTAGAAACAATAGAGCTCGAAACATGCATTGTGTGGGAATTAATGAATAACATACGAATGATCTCCCTATTCACACCACAGTGGTGAGCATGTGCAGTGGTTTTAAATGGCTTTTGCTTCGCCGGCTCTAGATTGGGGTTAAATTACCGCTCATTCCCACAGATTTACTGTCGTAAATAAGAGTTTTTTGGTGAATGCTTAACTTTAGATAATTTTGTCCAGCAATAATGAGAAACACAAAGCTGGTCAAAGGTAATAGTGAGCAATTTTGAGTGCAAATAACTTTACCTTTAGTTCTGACTGCGACCTGGGTGAAATCTCAATGGCGAATCTAATGCAGTCAATGCAAACATAAACCCGCAAAGCCAATGTGATTCTCCAGAGTCATAAACCGAAGCAGCATTATGAATATATGCATCTGTCTGTCAGGGTTTATTGGCTGTAGATGCTCACATGTGAAGAACATATTGAAAACGCTCCTTTACAGATAGATGTGCTTCTGAATATGAAAGACCAGTCTCTCTCTTTCTCTTGCTCCCTTCCCCCCTCACAGTCTTCAGAAAACCATAAAAGCCGTTCAGAAATGAGAACAGGCCGTTGGAATGGAATATGAAATATTCAAAGCGCTTGTAGTGTGAACTGCTGATCGGAGCGGGGAAAGAGAAAACCTCTGTGTGTGGAATTATTAGCCACACTTTTACGTGCACCATCAGACTCTAGAAACCCAGTGCCAAAGTGGATTTTTGTCTTTTCAAATTTCCAGTCAAAATATTTAACCCTCTTCGGTAATTTTTTTAAATATATTTTCTTTTTTTGTTGTTGATTTTTTTTTTTACTTCATTGGAATGGTACGAAACTTGGTAAAGGTTTTGGCACTTGCTATGTGAACACACACAAAAAAAATCATGGACATGATTCGAAAAGGTAAAATGGTCCTGTAAAGATTAGTCACACTTGTGCTGCTCGCGGTCAAAAATGAGCGCATTGGAAATTAATGGGAACTAATGGGAAAATGTATGAAAACTTTGGTACTGCAGCCAAACAAAATCTCACTGAAAGCTCATTTTTTGAGATATCAAGCTCAAATTTGGAAAACAACTTCCTTAGATTTATGGCTTTGATTTTCTTTCAGTTTTAGAGTAAGACGTGAAAATATATATTTCATTTAAAAATTGAAAACAGTATTTTTGTTAATTTTTCATAACAAAACACGTCAAATTTGTACTTTTTTTAAGTTGACTAAACTTTTTTCACTTCAACAATAATCTGCCAAGTATCGTCTTTGAAAAGAGATCAAACTTAAGTCTGCGCTCTAAAGCAAGATTTATGACAGTTTAAGTTGTAAATTAAATTTTCAGGTCTATGCTCAAAAAGTGAAGAAATGGATTATAAATACAGCATACATATAATTTTGTATAAAAAAATCCCCTAAATATACCAAATATGGTCCCACTTTATATTAAGTGGCCCTAATACCTGTGAACTTACATGTTAACTACATGTGTACATAGTATGTAACTACAGTGTAAGTACACATTGGTACATAGTATCTACAACTGTATTATTAGTGTAACTACACGTATGTAACAACCCACGTAATGGTATGTGTAAGTACAAATGTGTAACAGGACATTTGTAACAACACTTTTTTCAGTGTAACAGGAATTATGTAACTACATTTTGTAACAACATGTAGCCTATTTGTTGTTCCACTTCCACATGCAGTCTTAGATACTGCAGTTACCAGTTGTGTACTCAACAATTACCTTAACAATTACACTTTATATTAAGTGGACAGTTCCTGAGGAGTTACCATGTAACACTGGTATCACAAGGTGAAACTTTAGTTGTAATTCAACATTAGTCCTGCCAGTCATAAATACATGTATTCCAACTGGTAACTGCAGTATCTAAAACTGCATGTGGAAGTGGAACAACAAATAGGCTACATATTGTTGTTACAAAATGTAGTTACATAATTACTGTTACACATGTGTACTTACTGAAGTGAAAAATTTTTGTTACCAATGTCCTGTTACACATTTGTACTTACACATACCATTCTGAGGGTTGTTACATATGTGTAGTTACGCAAATGTTACAGCTGTAGATAATATGTACTAATGTGTACTTACACTGTAGTTACATACTATGTACACATGTAGTTACCATGTAAGTTCACAGGTATTAGGGCCACTTAATATAAAGTGGGACCCTATTTGGTGTGGTTGTTTTCCAAGAAATCCTGAAAACCCCTTAAAACAATATATATTTCATTGAGAAGAAAAGCTGCTTGAAATAGACTTGTCAGAGAATTTAACTAAGAATTTAACATATTTAAACTAATTCATTCTAACCATTTTTTGATGTTTATGTATAAAAAATGCCCAAAACTTCCGGACAGATTCTTTAAAATGAGTCTTAATATCTTATTCAATTCTCAATTTAAATGTCATTTTAGCTTGTTTTATATTTTTATTGGAAAACAACAAAAAATACCTATTAATTATTACATATTTGTTGCAGTGTACACAAGTCTACGACCCACACACATGAAAGTGAACGCTGCTCTACTTTCTGCTTTTAAAGACTGTTTGATCATCTCCTGTATTATTTCCCACGGTAAATGAGAGGAAATGGAAGAAGACTTTGAACAGCCAATAAACACACAGACATTAAAGTGCACTCTTAAATCTGAGTCCCTGAACTTGAGCTGACGCAAGAGCACGAACAAGTATCAAAGCAGCCCTCGCGCTCGCTTTATTATGTGCGAGCTTCTGCGTGCTGGAAATTGGGGAAATACTTAGATTATTCATGATAATTAGCATGCGTGTGTACACAACTGACATGAAGCGTGCTGGTTCAAAAGGAAAACTCTGGAGACAAATGCCCATGCAAGATCTAGCATTAAGGTTTTAATCCAGCGCAGGGGTCTGAAGGTTATCGGTGGTTTGAGGGTTAATGACCTGCTGTTTGTGTGTTTTGTGCGACAGAAGCTCGCTGTCAGAAGTTGTCCTGTGGGGACGGCCGCTAAACCCCTCGCCCTCATCAAGCCGCCCAGCCAGAGCATCGCCATCTCCGTGGTGCCAGCAAAGACTCCCGTTTCCATGGTGACAGCACACATTAACGGACAAAAAGCGTTGAGTTCTGAGACGCTTCCGACGTCCCCCATCAACCTCCAAACACCCGCCGTACACATCAACCGCTCACAGGTACAGCAACACAACTACACTACACACACACAACACAAACATCAGCCGCTCACAGGTACAACTACACTACACACACATCAACCGCTCACAGGTACAGCAACACAACTACACTACACACACATCAACCGCTCACAGGTACAGCAACACAACTACACTACACACACACAACACAAACATCAGCCGCTCACAGGTACAACTACACTGCACACACATCAACCGCTCACAGGTACAGCAACACAACTACACTACACACACATCAACCGCTCACAGGTACAGCAACACAACTACAATACACACACACAACACAAACATCAGCCGCTCACAAGTACAATTACACTACACACACACAACACAAACATCAGCCGCTCACAGGTACAACTACACTACACTACACACACACAACACAAACATCAGCCGCTCACAGGTACAACTATACTACACACACACACACACACACACACACACAACACAAACATCAGCCGCTCACAGGTACAGCAACACAACTACACTACACACACATCAACCGCTCACAGGTACAGCAACACAACTACACTACACACACATCAACCGCTCACAGGTACAGCAACACAACTACAATACACACACACAACACAAACATCAGCCGCTCACAAGTACAATTACACTACACACACACACAACACAAACATCAGCCGCTCACAGGTACAACTACACTACACACACACAACACAAACATCAGCCACTCACAGGTACAACTATACTACACACACACACACACACAACACAAACATCAGCCACTCACAGGTACAACTACACAACTACACTACACAAACATCAGCCGCTCACAGGTACAACTATACTAAACGCACACACACACACACACAACACAAACATCAGCCGCTCACAGGTACAACTACACTACACAAACATCAGCCCCTCACAGGTACAACTATACTACACACACACACACACACACACACACACACACACAACACAAACATCAGCCGCTCACAGGTACAACTACACTACACAAACATCAGCCGCTCACAGGTACAACTATACTACACACACACACACACACACAACACAAACATCAGCCGCTCACAGGTACAACTATACTACACACACACACACACACACAACACAAACATCAGCCGCTCACAGGTACAACTACACTACACACACACAACACAAACATCAGCCGCTCACAGGTACAACTACACTACACACACACAACACAAACATCAGCCCCTCACAGGTACAACTATACTACACACACACACACACACACACACACACACACACACACACACACACAACACAAACATCAGCCGCTCACAGGTACAACTACACTACACAAACATCAGCCGCTCACAGGTACAACTATACTACACACACACACACACACACACACACACAACACAAACATCAGCCGCTCACAGGTACAACTATACTACACACACACACACACACAACACAAACATCAGCCGCTCACAGGTACAACTACACTACACACACACAACACAAACATCAGCCGCTCACAGGTACAACTACACTACACACACACAACACAAACATCAGCCACACACAGGTACAACTACACTACACTACACAAACATCAGCCACTCACAGGTACAACTACACAACTACACTACACAAACATTAGCCGCTCACAGGTACAACTACACTACACTACACTACACAAACATCAGCCACTCACAGGTACAACTACACAACTACACTACACTACACTACACAAACATCAGCCACTCACAGGTACAACTACACAACTACACTACACAAACATCAGCCGCTCACAGGTACAACTACACAACTACACTACACTACACAAACATCAGCCACTCACAGGTACAACTACACTACACAAACATCAGCCGCTCACAGGTACAACTACACAACTACACTACACTACACAAACATCAGCCACTCACAGGTACAACTACACTACACTACACAAACATCAGCCACTCACAGGTACAACTACACTACACTACACAAACATCAGCCACTCACAGGTACAACTACACTACACTACACTACACAAACATCAGCCACTCACAGGTACAACTACACAACTACACTACACTACACTACACAAACATCAGCCACTCACAGGTACAACTACACAACTACACTACACAAACATCAGCCGCTCACAGGTACAACTACACTACACTACACAAACATCAGCCACTCACAGGTACAACTACACAACTACACTACACAAACATCAGCCGCTCACAGGTACAACTACACTACACAACTACACTACACAAACATCAGCCGCTCACAGGTACAACTACACTACACAACTACACTACACAAACATCAGCCGCTCACAGGTACAACTACACTACACAACTACACTACACAAACATCAGCCACTCACAGGTACAACTACACTACACTACACAAACAAAAATAAAGGGAAAAAAATAATCAAACTACAAGCAACAGCACAAATTAATACAATAGAGCAAAGATACTAATAAAATAAACAGCGTTTTTCAGGTTTTTCAAGGAGGTCTAACTAGTTTCAATATATAAAATAACATTGCATATTATACTGTATAAATGAAAGATGAATCCCCTATTAAAGTTACAAAAGCAATTCAATCAAGAGCAGTGAGTGATTTCCTTGTCTTATGTTGTTTGATTAACATTAAACACAGACAGCAGGAATATTAGGCTGCTGTCCCTTTAAGACATACTGCACAGATTCAGTACACTGATGCTGTAAGCTACACATGCGTTGTCTTTCTCGAATCTATAAGTTCACTTAAAGGACAAGTTCGGCATTTTACACTTAAAGCCCTGTTTTCAGATTGTTTCTGATGAAATAGAACAGTGAAATTTGGACACATGCTGCTGGCCTGAGAATTTTCGGTTTCTGTGGTAGCACCCCCCCCCCCCACCTCCACAATGGCTGCATAGGTGCACTGGAACAATCCTTCCTAAAACGCATTACACTTTCGTTTACAAAGACGTGAACGTGCTACCACAGAAACCGAAAATTCTCTCGGGCCAGCAGCATGTGTCCAAATTTCAATCTTAACCGTTCTATTTCATCAGAAACGATCTGAAAACAGGGCTTTAAGTGTAAAATACCGAACTTGTCCTTTAAGGCATAACAGACTAGCCTATGTCTGCTCATCAAGACGGACATGTTGACATAACTTTTGTGTGAATTTGTCCGTTCTAGTGCAATACTTCAAAGAGAATATTTGCGTGCTGTCTAAGACGTGCGCGCGCTTCAGATGTGCACACACACACTTTGCACAGCCCGCGTGCGTTCTCTTTCACGTTTTGCTCTTGAATGTTTAAATTGGCATGGCTTTAATGAGTTTAGGGGTCTCGCTATGATCACTCGGGTGATGACCGCGTAAATGACTGGCCATGTTCCAGCATACGGCACTCGCATTGAACAAAGTTTACAAAGAGTGCCCGTTTTGTTCGTGTTTTTTGATTATCGGTGTTGTAAAGTATTATTGGGGAGCCTGCATGTAGAGGTCTGCACTCCCACGGGAGTCCCGCGGGACCCGCGGGTCGCGACGCAAAACAGTGCGGCGCGGGACAAATTTTGAAAGGTCATTGCGGGAGCGGGCGGGATGATGGAGGTGCACTTGCGGGTGCGGGCGGGAGGGATGATACGCTGCACTCCCGCAAATTAAATATGAGTGTAAAGTAAAATATATAAATGATTAAAGTAGCGTACATAATTTGTAGTTGTGAGGGAGATTCTGTTTGGCAGCAATAAAAACGTTTTAAACAGCCTAAACTTGTGGATGTTGTCGTTTGGGGTAGGGCGGGGCCTAATCTCACGCACACTTGTTTAAAGACAATTCCTTCCCGGCAGGCGTCAAGTTCAAAATAGACAGTATGGACGATGTGTTCCAGCCTCCAGCGCACCGTCCGGACGGGCTTTCAGCATTTGTGGTCGCATAGCAAAGACGCAGTGTGCTGAAGCCCTCATCAGTAAACAACCTACTTTTCCTTCATGGTTAGCCTTCAAAGAACCCGATAGCCTAAGGAGCAGCTGCTTGATTTACCTTTATTTTGATAATTTTCATTTAGACATACTGGTAGCGACCTGCTGAGTTTTTGTTTTGTTTTTTATTAATATTATTATTATTATTATTAAAAGGTAGGCCCAGGCTATTTTCAGTTTAACAGCACTGAGGCTCAAAGCCCAAATCGTTTTAATTTTATTTAGCCTATAATGTGACCAGAACATTATCTAATTTATAATTACCCTATATATATATATATATAAGATAGATAATAATATTACCTAATCGAATTGATTTTATATTTTTTGTTTTTGGTTACTGTTAGCCTATTGTGAATATTATGCTATTCGTAATATGGGACCGTTTCGTGTTTTGTGATCACATTTTAAATGTTTAACTGGTCTGTGATATAGTCTATAGTCTAGGCTAGATAAGAATGATCCGTTTTACAAATGCTCCTATGTGTAGGCCATACCTAAGGCTGTTATTTTTTTATTTATTTAATTTAATTTAATTTAGGCTGTTTTTGTGTTACACGTGAATTAAGCCTATTGGAATTTGGGCCGATTTATGTTTATCTTTATTGTTACGGAGGCCTATTTCTTGTTTTGTAGCTAATGTATGGTTGAACCTATGGCTTAGCAATTAATATGTTACCAAGTATTGGTAAGGAATTGTGCGCACGCATTTTTTTCCAAGACCTTTCGTGAGACAGAAAGTGAACATCCATCCTGCCGGCCATCTTGCGGGAATTTGCGGGCGGGAGCGGGACATAATATCACAGATGCGGGCGGGAGCGGGACTAAAAATGACAAATCTTTGCGGGAGTGGGCGGGAGCGGGACTGAACACTGCGGGAGCGGGCGGGAGCGGGACTGAAAATTGTGTCCCGCGCAGGTCTCTACCTGCATGTGCATCCATCGACGGAAACATACATTAGAGGATCTGACTGTTGTACACGGTTATTTATTTTCAACAAACCATATTATAGATGCGGCATCAGATTTGAGATCAACCTCGGTGCAAGTGCGTCCCGAAGCGTGTGTGGAGAACGGCGCAGTTGGATTTTTTACTAAGAACCGTTACACTCCTACTACACAAAGGGCGCTTTCACACTAGCACTTTTGGTGCGCACCCGGGTTCGTATGATGTCAGAGTTCGGTTCATTTGGATGATGTGAACGCTGTCTTCCGTACTCGAGTCAGCTTAAAACGGGTGGTCTGGGGTACGGTTCATGTGAACTACAGTACGGTTCGCTGCTGATATGAACGCAATCGTGGAAGAGAACCGCTATTGATGACGTATAATATTATTTTACATTTGATCAAAGTCAAAACTAAACAGAAGTAAACATCAAAAAGTACATCAGTATTACACCACACACACCACTCGTGTTTTTTTGAAGCTGTTGCGTGTCTTTAAAAAGACGGTTGCTAACAAGTGTTTAAATGGGACTACAGAGGCTGTAGAGGAGATTAAATCTCGCCGAACAAGTAAACTCAGTCGCTTTACAGCCTCGTTTTGCTTATAATTCTGCTCTTATAGTCTAGTCTAACTCAAACGTTCTTGGTAAGTGTTTTTAGATAAAAACTGAAAGAGTTGTCGGAAGATTAGTGGTGGTGACATTGAATTTGTGGGACCTATTGCATGTCTTTAGCTTTTTACTTCCAACAAGTGCATTTAGGCTTCAAAATTCATAAAAGTTGTGTTCACCTGCGACAATTATCTTGATGGACAAAATGTGCAAGTATCATAAACTTGTGTTGATCACAGAGCTTGTTTTTAGCGATAATCCAAAAGCCTATGGGGAAATCCTATTGGGTTTTTGTTGAGGGAACCAGTGATGCAAACAGCCGGCTGGCCTTCAAAGTGACATACAGTACCTCCACCACTCTATTCAGCCACCAAACCTTAACAAAAATACAAAAATAATCTCTCCACAAACTTCTGCAAACAAAAAAACCCAATGTTTAGTAACAATTGTAGGACTGTATGGTATATTGATCTTCTCTAGGTCACAGTACTGTCTTGCCTTTTGAGGCCAACAAAACATTGAAAATATGTTTGTCCACGAACATAAAAAAACATTCAGTGTGTTATTGGCTCAGAAATTGTACAACACTCGGCACACAAGGTACAACAGGATTGCGACTGCACTTTTGCTGGCCACACCGCTATTGTACCTGTGTTGATTTGTACCATCGCTCATCCAACAAATCACTGAAAATAAACTGTCCACAAACTTCTGCTATCAAAACAGTATTTTCATTGTTCAAGCTGAACAGGTATGCTATTCCAACATATTGTATAGTCCCTAGTTTGTTGTTTAGATCAAATGAAAAATACTGTCTACTGGTTTGGAGAGTGTCCCAATGCAGGTCTTCATAAATAATAGCAAAGACCTTCCCAACAGAAAAGACTCTTCATTCGCATGAGTAGTCACCCCCTCCACCGCTTCTTTCACTTGTCCTCCCCCTTCTCTCCCTTCCCCCTCCTTCAGACTGGGACGCTGGGATTGTTTTACTGCCTTTTATGGCTGTATTGTTTGGTAGAGTGAAGCTGTTTTCAGCTCTCCCAGCTGCCCACTGATTCAAACCCCTAAAACACCCATCGCACTAGAGAAGGAGAACCAATCACTGGCTTTTTGTTTCGTTGATGAATGCGGGAGGGGGGGGGAGAGATCTCAGACCACCTGGCCAGTCATTTGGAACTGGATAATAAGTGGATTGTGGTCCGGTGTGGATGCACATATTAAAAGCTTCATTTCAGCACACATGCACCATATGAAGCAACTTCACAAGCTACACTGAACTGGCAAGGATAATTGTAGTTTGTAGGGTTGTATTACAAGAATTTAGCCAAAACTATATCAAAGTTTGCATGATTGGACTTGTGCATCGCCAGTGGACAGCAAAGGTCAGGACTGTTGCGTGTTTTCATGTCCACTCCTGACATTAATTAAAAATCACTTTTTGATCATAATTGTTGAGATTTTTTTGGAACATATTCACTTTTTCATTGTGAAATAAGTACAAGTAAAATTACAAGTACATTTTAAATTATTATCTATTTAATAAAGAAAATCGATTTTTTTATTGTAACTTTAAATACCAGTGCTTGTTTGTTATAACATTCAAATTATATACAGTGTGTAGAATTGGATGGTAACATGCTGGGAATGTAAACAAAAAATCATCGCTTGAGCGCTTTGAACAAATATTGATTTTAAATGTTAGAAAGCTCAGAATAATATAGCTTGTCGGAAATAACAAGTATTTAATGGTAAAAGCATATTGTATACTGCAAAATTAATTGCAAAACAATGTAAAATATCTGTGCTTGAAATTTAGATCTATCAAATGATGTGTAGTTTGATGAAACAAGATGTAAACAGTTTAAGAAACTATAACATTTCAAACCATCATGTATCAACTTGAATGTTATAACTTTTTAATTATATATAGTTTTTTGAGATAAAACATGATTTTGACAGTAAAAAAAAGTACTGCAGGCTAAAGATTTTAAATGAATTATTAGGGATTTAGGGTATCTGATTGTCATATTCATTTGTAAAACAATGTAAGAATAATATCCATGTGTATTATTAAAATAGACATCAAATAATGCATGTATTTTCATTTGTCCAAATGAGATGAAAACTGTAAAAGGTTCCTCCAGTCTAGGAGACAACACACATTTCAACACCAGCAAACACAAAAGAGGAATATTCGGCAACAGATTGAGCTCAGAGATTGGGTTCATTATTCGCAGAGTCCATAAAAATGCTGACCAGCTGCATATCTTTCAGAAAGGCTGTTTTTCAGTGGGTTTATTTAAGTCCTCCCTCTGACCGTTCTTAGATGTCTTTACTTTTGCTAAGCGACACTCAAAAGCATCTCCGTGCGGTTTCCCAGTGATGTCAATGCATAACAAAAGAGTCTTATTTTAAGTTCTTCATGTTGGTTTCCAGAAATCAGTTGAATAGATTTAATTACCGTTGTTGAAACAAACAATTTTGTGACTAGAAAATGGCAAAACAAAAAAATGTCTTTGTTCATTTGTGTGCATGTATATTAGAGGCTTTTGAAGTCTGTCAGAGTAAGTGCTTAGATACAGCAGAGCATATGCATATGACCCTACCAATGAAATCTAGCCCTAAGTGTCTATGATGAAAGAGGAGAACTGCCCCCCCCCCCCATCACTGTAAAGCTGCTTTTGAAACATTCTGTCTTGTAAAAAGCGCTATAAAAATCAAGGTGAAAACAACTGCATCACACCCGTTATAATAAGCGACGGCCTACACTAAAAAACGGCCAGTACATCGCATCGCTTCGACACACCTTGAGTTGACGGATGCCCTGTTTTTGTTTCTACTTCCTAAGAATGTTTTCTTTGTATTTATGTGGTTTTAAAAAGAATTGTAAGCATATCACTAAGCTTTTGTTGAGTCAAACCACATGACATTTCACAACCTGAACTAACCTTGCTTCGTCATAAAGTCAAAATGATCTAATTGACCTTTTGCCACAGTCATGAGTCATGGATTGTAGACGTACAAGTTACGCGATTGAAAGAGTAAAAAGTAGAGCTAAGTGACTAAATCTCCTACAACAGCTTTCAGTGCTACGTATAATTGTGGATGAGAAAAAAACTAAACGCCGCAGACAAAGGTGACAAGTAATGGCTGTTAACATTAGCTTTCTGTATGTTTGTCTTATTGCAGTTTTCCATGTTCGTTGAGTAAACACACAGTTTACACAGCTTTTTAAAAATGGTGTGCTTCGTTTGTTATTACGATTATTATCAGCCAATCAACGTACACTCACGTCACTGCTAGTTCCTATTGTACCTTACTCTGAAGTAGGAGCTAATTTAGGAGCAAAACCACTGAAACCGATGTGGTATACATGCCAGACCAGTATGTGGCGCTGTAATTCTGCCATAGAGCTACACTAAACACGGAGAAGAAGACTTGGAGCATGCGCATAACCTTGCGCGCTGTATACGAACCCAACACGCTTGTCCATAATCACCTGTTGCTCATCGTAGTAGCGTAGGAGCAGAAGATTTTGCTTTAGTAAAGCTAATAGGCTCAGTAGCTTCTGCAGTACGAACACAAGCATATAGTCCGCCATTGTTGTTTCTGTTACGTGTGACGTAGCGGTGTGTGACTAATGCTGACACATGGTGTGATGACATCATTGTTTCACAAAATGTACGGATTGGCCGTCCACACGAAAACACAAGGTTGTCGTTTTCAGATTTATCCACTCTAAGACCCGATTTAAAAAAAATAGCGGTTTTAGGCTCACAAAACGCCGGATCCGTGTGGACGAAACAACAATACGATACAAATTTTGTACGTATACAGTTAAACGCGTCTTCGTGTGGACAGTTGGTAAATGTAGTGTATTTACTATACATTACCATTATGTAAAGTTCTTTGAGTACCAAGAAAAGTCCTATATAAATTTAACGAATTGAACAAATTATTAACTATTAAAACGTTCTTCTGGTGCGAAAGCCCCGTAAGGTTGGAGCTGAACTCAGAAGGTCAGTGGCCCTTGAGGGCCAGATATGCCCGTGAGGCCATGGGCATATATATATATATTTTTTTGCATGCATGCATCTGCTTGGCTTTGATTTGGAAGTCAGAACAAAACTGCTAAATTATGCTAATTTTAAATATTATGTCAAACTACTAAAGGTTTCTTTAAGACTCTTAATGAGGCCTTTTATGATTTGAAACAGTTGTTGTACTTAATGCCCCAAAATATGTTTTCAATCTTATGCCCCAAAAACTGGCACAAGGAATATTAAACAAGTTATTAATAGTACAAAAAGCATTGTTGTATTTCACTGGGTTGCTTTTCAGTTGTTTTTTCTATACAAACATGCGTTAGATTTACATTTACATTTATTCATTTAGCTGACGCTTTTATCCAAAGCGACTTACAATTGCTATATATCAGAGGTCGCACGCCTCTGGAGCAACTAGGGGTTAAGTGTCTCGCTCAGGGACACATTGGTGTCTCACAGTGGATTCGAACCCGGGTCTCTCACACCAAAGGCATGTGTCTTATCCATTGCGCCATCACCACCCCTGGCCATCTTTGACTTGTCACACATGAGCACCAAGATGTTGTCAAATTAAAAGTTCAAATTCCAAACGCGTCCCAAAACCCTGCCGCCTTCTCCATTCACCACTGTTAGTAAATGTTTTGACCAGGGGTGTAACAATGCCCTCATGTCACGATTCGATAAATATCAAGATACTGAACTCACGATACGATATTATTGCGATACAAGACGTATGGTAAAAGGTTAACAAAAATTCACTGTTGATTTAAAATGCTAAATTTGGTTTTACATTGAATAGGCTTGGACTTGATGCTGGAAACCCAGTGTACAGGACAATGGTGACACCAGAATCAAAATATTCATGATTCTGAAGCTGGAAATATATAATTATTTTAGACGAACATGTTTGCACTCTGTCACTGACTAGATATATTTTAAATAATGTATGCCACTTTTTACTGGTAACGTAAGACATTTGGCATTACCAGGACCCACAAATATTCCCCCATTACATAATTATATATTATATTCAACATCATATATAATAGTTTAATGTAGTACTGACACTGAAACTCTTTTGGGTGAACTATACACAATACATATGGTCACTATCCACGATACATATTGTTTAATTTTTGTATTGCGATGTATTGTGACACGGTATATTGTTACTAGTTTTGACATGATCTGCAGACACTTCCAGTTTGCTCCCAGTGTAGACATGCGATTCATCTTAACTCGCTTGCTGTATAATAGTAGATTCTACATTTGGTTTGAAACTTCATGACAGTTAAAGAAGTATGTTCTATATAGTATAAATGTGTGTAGTATGAATAAAACTTGAACGTACTACAGTACATCCACCATGTCATGTGACCAACGGCGTTAGTTGTTGCTTCACCGTCATTCACATATCCTTTCCCGTGGCCTCATGGGACATCCGGGGACTTTTCCGCCTACCATTTTTCAAATATTATGTATTCAGACATGCTAGTCTGTTGGCGTACTGTTTTTCACATGCTATATAGTAGGGAAGTATTCGATTTTGGATGCAGCAATGGTGTAAGACAGTGGTTCCCAACCCCAGGAGGACCCCAGTACTGCACAGTTCAGATGTCTCTCGAATCAAACACGCCTGATTCAACTCATCAGCTCATTAGGAAAGACTCCAAGACTTAGATAAGAAAGACATCAGAAATGTGCAGTGTTGGGGGTACCACTGTCGGACAACATTGCTGCATCTGAAACCGAATACTTCCCTAGGACCAGGTTTGTGTTCCACTGGTGTAAGGCCTTACAGAGGCACTTCAAACCAGCTAAATAAAGAAGTCGGGCTCCGTTCTGATGTTCATGCCCCGTTGATAAGTCAGAATTGGGGTGCTGTGCTACAAACACAGCCACAGTCGCGCACGCCAGTCCAAAAGGCATCACTAATAACTCCCACACACCAATGACACGGCAAATGCCAAGTGTTAATTGAATTGCACAGCGTCTACATGTGCGGAGAGAGAAGAGCAGTGGGGTGTTCTGATTACGCAATTTGACTGCTTCATTTCATTTCAAAAAAGATTATTAGCATGCTGGTTCAGCTAACGGGTCACATAACGTTTTTCCTGGTGCGGCATGAGCTTTCAATTCTGTAAAATAATAGATGCTAGTCATGCTAGCTTTTTAAGTTTGTTTTTCTGTCTCTGTGGCTGAAGTCAGTTGTCCTTTTCAGCAAAGAGCTGAATCTGTGCTGTGTGGAAAAACAAATATAATGTATATGCTTGCATTTTAGCAGTGTATGTATTGAGATAAACGTCTGTATATCATGTATATATTCACTGTATATATTTCTATCTGTAAACACTCATCTGTGTGTCATTTCCTCTCGTGTCCAGGGGTGTAACAATTAAGATCTTCACCTGCTGAAGATAGAAACTTTATGAACTGGTATTTTAACTGCTCACAGCGCCTCCATGTGGGGTTTGCTGGTACTAGTGACAGGGAAAAGACGAGTTTAGCTTAATTGTGCAAATGTATGCATATTTTATTTGGCTAGTGTAGTTTCACTCTTATTTAACTATAGCCCTGGTTTAAACATTCAACAAGTTAAACATTTGCAGGATGCATAAGATAAGGAGAATTACCGTTAGTGGTCAGCAAACTTCATGTTATTGTTGAATAAAATACTTTAATATATGTTATTTTTTAATGTGACATGGTATCTGGTCACCCAATTTAATGAACAATATCTGGTTTCTCTCAGATTTACACTCACTGCTCTCTCTGACTGTAATTGTGCCATTCCTTGACGAAATTTCTTCCTTTTGAATCAAACACTTTTAACGTTTAACTAGTATTCTGCCAAAAGAACTGTTACCTGTAAATATTTTAGCAGCATTTTACATTTTAATAATATTCAGGATATATCTTGATATTTCAATTTGCTTTGAAAAAAAAAAAGTTTTTTAGAGGAACCATCATATAAAAATACAGTAAAATGTTGAACACAAGGCAGAATATTTATATGTGGCAATATAACAATAAACAACATTTGGCTACATAAAGTTTTTACTAAGAAAACATGCATACTAAGACTCAGCTAATTCACTGATATGTTGAACTGATTCACTTTGTTTTAGTATTAAGATAAAATAAGTTAGCATGACTTAATATCTTAAGTAGTGTTATTCACAAGCAAATTCATCTTGCTTTAAGGATGTTTAGATATTTTACTGGAAAACAAGTAAAAAAAGGTAAATTATGAATCATTTGTTTTCATCTCCGCCCTCACAGAGTGTCACATACTATAGACATTGTGTCAGATTTGTGTACATTTTAAATAATTATAAGATCTACGACCGTGTTATGAAATGAAACGCTCTCATAATTTGACCATTTTCTTTTGAGGATCACAAAAATAGACAATTCTGATAAACAGCTAAAAATAGGTGCTTCAGTCTTACAGTTACACAGCGTATTGAGGCTCCAGGCCAGAATCAGCTTTATAGCTTCTGATCCGTGACCATCCGGGCAAAAACAGAATTGTTAGCGTTCACCTGACATTTCTATCTTGCTGCAGGGGCTGATGGGTAATTCACTGCAGGCCTGCTGTTTAATTCAGTACTTTCACAAAATACAAGCTGAATGCCGCAACTCAAGGTTACAGCCTTCTCTCTCTCTCTCTCTCTCTCTCTCTGCTGGGATTCAGCAATTACTAAAATCACAGCCCTGACGGAGCAAGACATTTCTTTCGGACCGTTGTCATGGGAACAGGCCGCAGGCCGCCCCACCTCCTCGTGTTGGTTCGCTAGCGCACAATAGACAGAGATGAGTGACTGAGAGGGATTTAAAGCAGTAGAGCTCAAACTCTTGTCTTGTATTCTTCTGGTTATATAACCCCCCTGTGACAGCAGGACATATCGTGAGGAATTGCTGCACAAATCCAGCTTCTTGTATTTATGATACTATTATTCATTGCTGAGGGGTCAAGGGAGTCGAAAACTCAGTTAAACATTCACACGATGCCTTATTTAAGGCTACAGCACAACCTCAATGTATTACTGCTTTTATTCCAAAAAACATTTATACAATTTTTTTTTTTTTTTTAAGAAGACCATTTTCTAATGTCTCACTTTCAGGACAGTGTTGGTTCTGGTTGACCGTCGACATTACTGAGCTCAAACCTCTCATGACTCTTTATCCATCTGTCAGCGTTTTTTCAGCTCTGCTGTTTAAACTTGAAATTTTGTGAAAATGTTAAAAAATAGTGAAATTCAAAGCCAGTGATGTCAAATTCACTAAATAACCATTTTGGATCATTTCTGTTAAATCGGTTATTCACATTTAAGTTCCTTGTCACTTTTGGAGTCACAAAAAATATGCAAACATGTCTGAAGAGTGAATTTTATTTATTTTTGTTGTTGTAATCATTTATAATACATTTGAGTGGCTCAAAAAAGTGACTTTTTATCTCTCAATTCTGACTTTTTTTCTCACATTTGCAAGTGATATAAATATAAATAGTTATGTGATATAAAGTCGCAATTGCGAGTTATAAAGTCAGAAATGTGAGATATAAACTTGCAATTATGAGGAAAAGCTATTTCCTCCCCTCAGAATTGGACTTTATATATCACAATTCTGAGAAAGAAGTTAGAATTGTGATATATAAAATCACAATTGCAAGAAAAAAGTCGCGATTATCTTTTAGAAAAGAGTAGTATGTCTGCATTCACAGTATTCATAAAGCAGTAGGCAAAAAGTACCCGGATGACCTACTACTACTTCCATTGTTTAAGAATTTTTTGTTGTTGTTTATTTGGACCAAATTGGACCACAACCACTGCGCTTTAATCACAATCCAAACTAGGCCATTGTTTACCTCCTGTTAACAGACTTCGTAATATTTTCACACAAATGGCATTTCGGGACAATCAAGTCTGGAATTGAGATAAGCCAAAATTAAACAAAAAAACTGTCTGGTTGCTGATCCGGTGTTTCGAGCTCAAACCGGCCATTTCTGATTTATGGCTGGTCAACCGGTGCATCTCTAGAAAAAAGGTTGCACCACAACAATTATTTGCACTTCCACAAATGCTTCCAAATAAATTTTGAGGACCAAAATGGTCGCAATTTCCAGCCTTGAAATGGTAACTTAACTATCCCATGAGACCACTGGAGAGGATTTATGAATGGCAGTGAATAACTGACTTTGTAGGTCACATGACAGGGATTTCTAATACAAGTTACCTAATACAATCTTTATAAGGTGATTTACTCCATTCTGACCACTACTGTAGATCCGTATCGGTGTTTAGACCCGAACTATAAACTTTTCTGAAACTTCTGTGATTAGTTGAATGTTTGTAATATAAAAAAATAAAGAAATTGTACGGTTGAATGTTTTTTAATATGCAGATTTGATTTTTCAAATGACACCAGTGTGATCATGAATGAGTCAGAAATAACAGTTTGGATGAATCATCCACTGATTCAGTGATTTGTTCTGACCAATAATTGAGTTAACAAACTACCTCACTAAACCGAAAGTCATCACCTGAATCACCACCTCATGTCATGACCGACTCAAAATTTGCCAAGAAATTAGTCCTACCGCAGAGCAGCTTTTGAGTTTATTGACTGAAAAGGACAGGATGAAAGTGTATCTGGCTCTTCTGTACTATTTGTCCGGTTAGCATGAGCAATAGATGATGTAACCACACCATTACACATCTTTTCTCATCATTCTGTCCCCCTAATGTTTGAAATTATTGTTTTGCCTGTCTCATTACATGTTTGCTGTCTCTCTGCCAGATGTTGGGAGCCCTCACGGCGTTCCCGATAAAGGTGCCTCACATCAGCTCTCTGCAGCGACTGGCAGGACACTCGCCCAGCATGCTACCTCAGGTACTGCACAACACTAAATCAACCTTTCTACATTACATGCCACAAAATGCCTTATTATTAATTATTAATAATATTTATATTGGACACGTTTAAAACATTCTAAGGAAATATAGCCTACAGATAATCCGCTGTAGCGACGCCTAACAGGAGCAGCTGAAAGTACCGGTCACTTTTATTTCAATTTGTAACAAGGCCCCGCCGCATTTGCGCGTGTAACTGAAGAGTGTGCGGTACAAGCACAGTGGCCTACAATGGCTGACAGGACAGTTTGTTTTTCTCAGGTGAGAGACTTATTTGTAACAAGTTATACGAAAATAACGTTGGAATAATGACTCTAACGTATAGCCTGACAACATCTCATCTGACCGCAGATTCTAAATCAGGACAACGTGTTTTTCTCAGGCACTCTTTACTTAAAATGCGTCTTGACAGAAGTGTCAACAGCTTTTACTCTCGTCTTTCAAAATAAAAGTCTCGCATAAAAACCCCCACAGAATTATGTTTGTTGTTGTTTCTTTGACTGCACACTCTGCGACTCACCAGTTGAGAAACACTGCCCTAGTGCAAAAGACAAACAGTTCACTCAATAATTCACATAAACTTTATTCATTATATGAATGGAGATGCATTTTTAGTAACTAATTTATATAAGTGAATTAATAATAAATTTAATTAAACTAAAAGTTAATACAAAAATGAATTAAAAATCATTGTCCTTCTGTAAAGATTGCTAGGGGGATTGTTACTGTTCCCCTGTACTCTGTCCCATCTTTTCCCCTGCTAGTGACGGCTACTAGAGGTCATACTGACTGGCCGTTTACATCTGCCACTAGTCAATACTCCATATTTGTTTGTATCAGCTTTGTATAGAGATGGATTGCTCACACATTGCAGAATTGGATATTTGCACACACACATACACATTCACGGACACATTTATTTGTGAAAATAAGATGCAACATGTATGAATGAATGTAAACATTATGTGATGTATATGGATTGTATTGTATTGTAACTATTGTATTGAGATTCCCCCCTTCTATGTAAAGCGCTTTGAGGTCTCAGAAAAAGCGCTATATAAATGTAAAGAATTAATTATTATTATTGATGTCATTGTGTTGTGATCATTACAGTTTTGAGTGTAATGTTGGTGCTGGAAAGATTTGTCTTTTATTTAGAAATTTTGTCACTTCCACTTGTTAGTCCACGTCACATGGGCATAAGTGTGTACGGTATTTACTTGAGAGTTTCGTAGAGTTATGAGTAGTTTGTTAATTTAGTCCTATATTTGCTTGTTTTCTGCCTTGTACCATACCTTCCTCATTCCACATGCTCATCCTGTTCAACACTGTTTAAATGAAGACAGAATAAGTTTGCACGAAAACACGTCATGGATTTAATACCAAATACTTAGCCTCTCAATGGATACTTGTGTCGCTACAAATGTATTGTAATTACGCCAAAGTAAAAGTTGGTTATAAGTAAACTTTGCTGTGATGAACATATGAGATGAAGTTTTCATTTAGAGTAGGAATGACAAACTCCACACAGTCTCTCAGAATTTAGCTTCATCCCTAATTAAATGTGCCATATCCAGCTAGTCAAGTCCTTCAGGATTATTAGTAGCAGGGTTGGACCTGAACTCGAGTTGCACTTTATTTTAAGGTGTCCTTGTTACAGTGGAATTATACATTTAAGTACTGAGTGATATTAATTAACAGTATGTATTACTGTAGTCCGAAATTCTTGTCCGAAATTTTCGCACGTTAAAACATAAGGCCCTGTTTACACGAGAACGCTCGCGGGTGAAAACGTAAAAATATTTTATCGGATGTGCCTTTCCTTTACACGGCGACGGCGTTTTTGGGGCTTAAAAATGCAAAAAATTGAAACCACCCTCCAGAGTGGAAATCTTAAAAACGCTCCACCATCGCGTTCCCGCCTAAAGGGTAAAAACAGTAAAAACGCAAAAGTCTGCTAGACAGTGAAGGCGTCGCGTACGCATTTACGTCACAGGCATGCGCCAGTACAGGAAAATAACAAAACATTATCAAACTAAAATATAGCATAAATTTCATTGACAAAAAAAATAATAATGTAATTTTTGAGCGACACGCGAAGAGCACCGAGGGTTAAAGCAGCAGCTTTACCGTATTAAACACGAAAAACAGTGTCAGCGGCTCTTTCACTTTCAGTGCTTCACATTGCCACCTAGCCGCCTGGAGTGCACACTACATCGAATTTCACACACTTTTGCGTCACCATATGCACGCAGATTTTCCCCCCCATAACTCTCGTCTAAACGCAGAATAAAAAGTGATAACGCAACGCCACTTTTGCGTTTTCTCTTCAGATCGTTTCCGTGTAAACAGCCTAAATACGACCTCACGTTGTGTCAATCACGTTAACACACTGCCTCTAAACTTTTGTCTGTCATCTGTAGCAAGCATTTTGAGAGGTGTTTTGACAATTCAGAGCCACCGAATGACGAATACGAAAAAACGCATAAAAGAAAGTCAGACTCAGTGTCCAAGAACCTTTACCCTAAACTCTGCAAGACTGTGGCACTCCAAGAACTAAGTCTGGCACCCCTGGTTTCATCTGAACCACCTTGAAACTGAGCGAACATTACACAAAATTTGACAGAAACTAGAATTGAAAGATTGATTGAACAATTTATTTAAGAGATGAAAATATTTTAAGCCAAAGCCAAGAACCATCTGCTGCTGGTGTCTGCTAGTGCTCAGGGGACTGAACTTTGTGCTCTGTGTTTCTTTAGGTTAGGCCAAAGACCCTCATTCCAGACAGCCTTCCCCACAGCCCATGCCGAGAGCAGCAGCCCAGTCAAACGCTGGTCGTGCCGCAGAGCATATCTGTGGTCAGCCCAAAAAGCCAAGGCGCATCTTTGCCAACTGCCAACAGCACCTTCAGTCACGAGCGACTGTCCAGCGGGCAGGAACAGAGTTCCTCATCGCCCTTGTGTGTGCCGAGTGCGTCCACAGCCTCCGCCAGCCCAGGGGTGGCATATGCCATCATCTCTGCGGCATCGCCGGCCGCCCATGGGGTGTCAGGAATAACTGAGGCCATCAAAGTGCAACCGTTGATCTTCAGCCCAGACAGCAAGGTCTGAAGATCCCTCATCACCTACTTGCCTAATAATGCTCCGCTTTGAACTTCCATGATGCTGTTAGTGTCACTCTGTGGCAAATTATAAATTGAGATGCTGAGAATACTGTTCAGTTGATTTGTTTAAGAGTTTTAATGTGTGTACCCAGGTTATAATCATTCAGCCACAGATTCCCAACTACTGCAAGAGTTCTCCAGCTTCACAAACGGACAGTCCTGTGAAGGAGCCAAGCCCTGACCCCTCGACCCCAGCCAAAAAGCTGGAGGATCCAGAGGTACACACACAACTTGTCTTGACTGTTAGCACAAAGTCTGGTCCACATAACAGGTAATTCTTGACGAGAAGGGATTGACCTGATTGGCATGGAAAATAACCAATTAAATAAGTATTATAGTACTCAAGTTCAGACCTCAACTAAAGTCTGTGTGAAATCCGAGTCCAAAACCATTTTTTCTATGACTAGTGGAGACCAGGTTGTTCGAATCCGAGTCCAGGCTGTCCAAATTGTCCTTTGCCAGATCTAGAAAATGTCAGTTTTGAGTAGAGCTGCCCCTGACTAAAGATTTTCCTGGTCGACTGTCAGTCGTTCTATAGCCTCAACATCGATTGAAAACTCTAAAAAGCTAATAAATAAAATATATAGCAGCAAAATGAAACACTACAACAATATGGACAATTAGGCTACACCTGACTCCCCATCGCTATTTTTATCCTCAAGAGAACCCAGGGTATCCCGGTATATTTGACATATTACCACATGGATCTGTCAATATGTGACTTTTCCAATTCCTGTGGAGTTTTTATTTTATTTTGGGGACTAATCGACTAATTAAAACGTAGTCTCTTCTCGCTGACTAACGTTTAGTCGACTATTAGGGGGGGCAGCCCTAGCCTGGTTCTACCAGACTCTCGTACATTTCATTTGTACAGAGAGTCTGGCCTCTCTCCATTGACAAGCGTTAACTTCCTTGAAGGCGGGTACTCTGTTGAAGTTTAAAACTATTGGATCTGCCCAGAGCCACTCTGGATCTGCCATAACCAATCGCTAACGTTTGGTCGTGACATATGACGGCTCAAACTAGCGCACAACCTCAACGTCATCGTTCTCAGCCACTCCCTCTGTTCGCTGGTTGGACCGGTAAAATTTTGACCGGAGAAAACCCAAGAATATACCACAATCCCAGACGTAGTACTGAAGGAAAATTAAAATTGAGCGGAAGTACGAAGGAGGGCGGAGCCAGGCTAGGGCAGCCCTAGTTTTGGGTGCAGTATGAATCAGACAGTCTGATGCCAGTGTTCGGCCATGTTATCAAGTGAAATTAGTCCAGAAGTGCAAGACTAAAGTTAACATGGAGCGTTGAATACTGTTTAATGTATTAACTTAATTAACCTTCTGTCCTACAGAAAATTGCCTTCATGGTCGGGCTAGGCCTGGTCACTACAGAACACTTGGAGGGTGAGTTATGTGTAAAATGGATATCAATAAATCATCAATAGACTTTGGTTGCAAAAACCCCACGATCAGTCAATATTAGTAGTGTATGTTCATCTGCTGCATGACTGTGTTGAATTGGTTTGAAGTACATGCCAGTTCAAATTCCAGTTCCATCATTTGTGATGTTGCGAATTACCTTCAAATTACCTTCAAAATCATATTTGAAACAAGCCAATTATTCAAAATTCTGCTAAACTCTGAATGAAACAATGAAACACAGAAACAAACAAAAACGATGTTGGGGTGTAAAGATTCATCATAGATGGTGTTTTAATTTCATGCAGAGATCCAGAGTAAACGGCAGGAAAGGAAAAGGCGAAGCACAGCTAACCCTGCATACAGTGGACTGTTTGAACCAGAGGTCTGTCTGCCAGTCATAATTTCTTTAAATAATTTTAGGACTGTTCATTTGTAAACATCTTGTATCTTGTTTTTCAGCGCAAACGACTCGCATCCAATTACCTGAACAGTGGCATGTTTCTGTCGGCGAGAGGTAAAATTGATTTCTGCTTCTGTCAAAAATGAGCTGAAAAATAATGCATGGAAAACTGAAACACGTTTGAACGGAATGAATTAAATGCGCACTCATGTTTTAATTAGTTGTTTAACCGGTTGTTAAACCAAACACTCACTGCTTTAACTTGCTAAACACGTGCCAGCACCGCTGTTACACTGCAATAACCCTAATAACACAGTCTTGTCAGTGTGACGCTACTAACCTGCTGTCTGCTTTCACATGCTAGACTCTGAGGAGCTTTGCTGGAAGGTACGTCTATACTCTAACATCACTCTGTGTGTGTGAATCTCATGTGGAAAGAAAATATATCGTTTTTTATGTTTTTGACATGGTTTAAATGTATACAAAAATGACCAAAATATATTAGGAAAACGTGAATTCTTTCATCACTTGGGCTGCGTTTACACTGCAAGTCTTAAGTAGATCTTATCTTTTATCATATCTGATTTTTCGTTTTGACCGTTTACATTCACTTTAGACAGTATCTGGTATCTGATATCTGTGTTTACATTAATCCCTGCCCAAAATTATTCTGTTGGTGATCACTTCACTACCACTTTACATGTGACCCTCGGGTTTTGAATATGTTTTTGAATCGGATAGGGTGCAGATTTTTGTGTTTACATGTGTGCAACATCTGTGTGTGAGTAAAAATTTTTTTTTTTTTTTTTTTGTGCCAGTGTAAACTCAGCCTTACTGCATTCATCCATACATGTATGACTTTTTTTGTGGAAAACACACAAACAAATTTACTGTTTGGGTTCTTTATGCTTTAATTGCAATATTCAGTTCCCTGGATAAAGTGCAAATCCCCCCCAAAACAATACAAGTAATTAAGTAAAATGACCATTGCATACCATTTAATACTATAAAGTCAATCCAATAAAGTCTTTATTTACGTACTTTATTAAGTTTTATTTAAATACTTTACAAGGCTAGTCAAAAATAATTTTTATTTAGTTTCAGACATTGAAATACACATAAGTACCAATTTAAAATAATTGTTTGTAAAAAAAGCATGTTTATTAAAGCTGTAAAAATAATAAAAAATGTGTAAACATAATTTGACAACGTGTTTTATTCACGTCAGACACATAGTTTAACATGTTTTGCATGTGAAAAGGTTAATAGTTACTTGTTTAAAATAAAATGGACATTTTAATTAAATTGATTGGCATTGAATTGCTGACAACTTGTTGTGTGATGTGTTTCTGTGAATGTGTGTGACGCAGGAGGAGCTGCAGCATGATGATCACTGTGCAGTGTGTAAACAGGAAGGAGAACTTCAGCCGTGCCACACCTGTACCCGCGCCTACCACCCCGACTGCCTCAACCCACCTCTCAAAACTGCCACCCGGGGCATCTGGATGTGTCCCAAGTGCCAGAAGAAAGTATGCTTCTCTTTTCTTCAAACACATTTTAAAGATCCCAACAGCACAGGGATATCTATTGATCAAGTCAAGTCACCTTTATTTATATAGCGCTTTATACAATACAGATTGTTTTAATGCAGCTTTAGAGCGATAACAGGAAAATAATGCATTTCGGCTGTTGTTCAGCTGAAGTCAGTTCAGTGTTGTGTTGAGTACAACCTCTTTGAGTTTTACTCTTATGTAGCTATCAAAGTAAATTGCTTTTGTTTTAAGGATATTTAGATATTTTTAGTCAAGTCAAGTCATCTTCATTTATATAGCGCTTTTAACAATGTAGATTGTTTCAAAGCTGCTTTACAGATAACCGTATAATTTAAGGTAACAGATTGTTTTGGCTTCATAGCGCTTCTTGAATAATGTTATTTTCCAGCTAAAGTTAGTTTTGGTTGATTCACTTCCGTCGAAAGGATAATTTGTTATTAAATTAGGGGCCGCTAAGACGACACTGTTCTCTCTACACAGACTTTAAACTGAACCTGTGAGAAACGCTGATGGCGCTCACGTGCGCATCAAGAATTAATTCTATAGTTATGTGCGTTTGAATATATGTGCGCATGTTTGTAATTCTCTACAAACCAAGCCTAAACTCACTTGTCCTGCCTATAAATTTGATACAGAATTGTAGTTTATTTGATCACTACGGGGAAGATACGCGGATTTTCCACAATGCTTTACCTGTAGAGTGGTAAAGGGATCCTCCATAGGCTAGTTGGCACGTCAGCACTGCGTTGTCATTGGGTCCAGGTGAAGGTCCTTCGTCAGATCTGGATACGGCCTGGATCCGGCAGGCTGCGGGAAAACCTCGGGATAAACAAAGACACTAAAATTAGCGTAGATGCGTAGATTTTACTAGAAGGTTGTTCTGTCAGGTCCACTATCGTCAAATACGATTGACAATTAGAATATAGTTTGGATTGGCGGTATGGTTCTGTTCTGGGCGAGAACTCCTAGCATGGATAAGAGAAGGGAGAGAAGCAATAACCCTCCTTAGAGTAAACAGGACAGAACCAACATGAATGTATGCAGATCTCATTAATTCAAGATTTTTAAGTACAACATAATTCGAGAATTTATTTTGATTCAAGGGGAATCAGAATGCCAAATCCTGACCGGACGAGAGGTGGAGCTGGGGATGAAGGAGGGTAATTCGCTCCTGATAATACAGAAGGAGCTTATATATGTATACAGTGATAGGCGTTGTATTCCTATAGGTAGACGCGAGCTTGACTAACGTGACCTGCCAGAACTGACGCTACGCTTGATTTTTTACCTAATAATAATAACAATCTGCTCATATTCTCTGTTCTGTTTTCTTTTGAAGGTTTTGAACAAAGAGAACTTGTCTTGGCCACAGAACTTCATCCAGTCGTATGTTACACATAAAACAGGTGAGCTGTCAAACACATATAAATCACCAGCTCTTCTCAGTGATGATGATGATGATGATGTTGATGTGTGTGTTTGTGCAGTGAGAGAGGAGGAGCGCAGGAAGCTAATGAGGAGAAACACTGAGCTGAAACTTGAGTGTGAACATCTGAGCGAAGAGGACCAGAGACTCTGCAGTTCTTTCTCTGTAAGTAACTGAGCTAAATGGGGCTTGGTTGCCCATGTAGAGAACACAGTTTTAATCGATCTTCACTTTAACGATCCCAATTGTGTTTCGACTGCGAAAGACGTCTGGTCAATAAAACAACGATCCATATCGCATCTAATTGAGTGCTTTTGTGAATCAAAACTGATTCAAATCATGAAATCTGTGTCAATACCCAGCACTTGTACTAAACTTCACAGATAAATATTGAATTGTACTGGTTTAGCTTTTTTAAATTAGCATGCTCTCCTAGTTTTGTTTAGCGTAAATGTTTGTGTTCATGTTGCTGTCACCCTAAATGTGCTACGTAACTTGGTCTTTTTCAAAACAACATTTCTTTTTGTAAAAAAGTACAAGATTTGCAAGATAATCTTGCAAAGCTTGCAAGATTATAAACATTCTATCAGGTAAGAAATAATACATTATAATACCTTTTATCTATGTGATTTAAATATGATTTAGATATGCCTTTAGAAATGTAACAGGGTTGACATTAATAGTCTTGAAAAAACTACAGTGTGCTTCTTAGAAAAATAAATTGATCGAAGATCAGTTGCATCATTATGGTAAGAGGGTTGAATAAAAAAAAAAGAAGAGACGAAGCATCTGAAATCGTGTACTGCGTAATAGGTACTACATTTGATTTGAAATTCAGACGTACTACATCCGCCATGTTGTCATTATCATGTGACCTACGGCGTCAGTTACGTTGCTTCACCGCCAATCACGAATCCTCTCCCGCGGCCTCATGGGATAGTAAAGTGTCCATCGTACGCACACTTCAGAATCTCGCCAGAAGTAGTAGTAGGTCATCCGGGTTCTTTTCGCCTACTGCTTATGAATACTATGAATTCGGACATACTACACTTGTCACATACTATTTTTCACCTGCTATACCCAGATAGCAAATGACACCTGGCCCAGTTGTGGCCCACATCTCCCACATTCTTCTGTCCCACATACTGCATGGAGTGACGGCGATGAGTGTGGCTGGCAATAGCATACAGATCCGGGCCTCATCTATGGCTCAGTTCTGGTAGCGGCAAAGGTCACATGGGCCACACACAGCAAGCCACAACTCACACTAAAACTGGCTTGATGATGTGTGTGGGCCAGATACGGCCCATATGGCCACTGCCAGAACTGTGCCAGATGAGGCCCGGATATGTATGGTATCTGGGTCTAGTAGGCTTATGGAAGTTGGCATATTTGGACACAGCGCAACTCTTTTTTTCTTTTTGAGGAGTTCTTTCCCCAAAAGGACGAGGTCATCATTATGGTGGTTTTATTTATTTTTGGAATATATTTTTTACTTTTATTAGGGCAAAATATGGTAACAGGGTTGATGCATACCTGAAGCAACTCAAAAAAGATGACCATAGAATAGCATTAACTTATTATTCACCTCAGATTAAAAGTTAGCAATTTCTGTACCACTAGCATCACCAAAGAGAATGACAAACACAAGTTTTCCAGAATCTTCCATCAAACAGATAGTCCTGCCCTAAAACACACGCCATTGGTTGAACCGGTGTTGCTGTGTCAGCTGTTTTCAGCTAAATCTAAGTGAATGATTTGGATTTTGTGCCCAACAGAAATGCATTGAGCAGAAGGAGCGTCTCCTGGGTCAGCAGCAGGAGACTCAGGCGTCCCTGGAGCGTCTCAAGACTCTGATTCGACTCATCCAGCGCGACCAGATGATTCAAGTGACTATGACGGCCACCACCACCACCGGAGCATCGCTGCTCTCGCTGCCGTGGATCAAAGCCGCGGACAGCAGCGCCAGCACCACAGCGCCCACTACCGGCCCCTCCGCAGTACTGCACAAAAGCGTGCTTCAGCCGCAAGGGAACAACTGACCCCCGAACCCACACAAACACGAGATCACCACAGACGGTGATGTCCGACCGATGTGCATTTTCTTCTGGTAATGTCTTACCCAAAAAAGAATGGGCAAATTTTGGAAAAAAAAAGAAAAAAGAAATCACTCGATTCATAAGTATTTTTTAAAGCCAACACACACAAGTGCTCACAAGATTTTTTTTTACACACTGTTTTTTAATGTATTATTTTTCTTGGCCTTAATGTATTTATGACTAGATTACAATGCTGTTGCAAATATATGAAATAAGTATTCTACATAGAAACATTTCTTATTATGCTTTGCGTTTTTTTTTTTACTGGGGTTTGGTGTGTGCGTTTCGGGGTGGGGTGGGGGGGATAATCGTTCACATTTCGTTATTGAGATGGTTAGCATAGTTATAGTTGAAGACAAGCGACATATGAAATGGAGAGCACTGTACATTGATATATCCGAATAGATGCTCGTTTGCATTTTCCGAAAGAACAATGTTTGCCATAATAATTCAGGTTAAAGCGAGACAGGGAAATGTTTTCATTTTGTTCATTTTGTGTGTACTTGCGAGCGTACAAACATAATAAAAAAAAAAAAAACAACAACAAAAATAATTTTTCAGTATTAATAGAGATAAAAGAACAAAGTATTTAAGATAACAACAGAATTTAGCCTTTTTAGTGACGAATTTAGTATTTTCATGCGGATGCCTGTTAATAATTTCAAACTAGTATTGGAGAGTGGGATCGTTGTACATATATGATTTTTTTATTTTTTATTTTATTTCGGCTGTCCCAACAACAGAAACGAAAAAGGCCATTTGAGTTCTTTGAGTGCCTGATCCCGGAATCCAAAAACGTTTATTTTGTCTCCCCACCATATAAAATATGCCAAAAACCCTGAGTGTTTTTGTACCGTTAACTGTATAACGTTTCCATCTCATCATCTTGCTCTGTCTGTTTTTACTTTTCACTGATTCATTTACTTATCTCACGTCACTCCAAGGATACCACAAGTTGCATTATTATTATTATTATTTTAAATGGTTAGAAGTGAACACTGCCTGATGAATAAAAATGAAGAATTCATATCTGAAAACACTCAATGGGGGGAAAATAGGAGATCGTTTGAATGGTACTTTTTTTTTTGGAAGGAAAGTTTAGCATGTTCAACTGAATGGTTTGTCTTCCTGCGTGGTTCGAAAACAGACGCCACATCTTTGATGAAGTTACAACATTAACACAATGCAAATAACCAGTTGCACACAGTTACCTATCATTCTCAACAAAGGAGATCGCAGTAAAGCATTTATTTAGTGTTAAATAATGGATAACATCATCTGTGTGTGCATTTAAGGGCTAACAAACATGTATTTAACCACAGTCAGAGTAACCCCCCCCCCCCCCCCCCCTCCCTTCTGTTTAAAAGGAATATCTACTGAATTCATATGCAGCTAAATTATTGTTACACTTGGTTGTGTCTGTCTTTTGTGTAGCATTTCTATGAAGTCTGGATATGTAATGCAATATCGTGTTGTAACACTACAGTTCAGTTCTATATGTTAACATATGCTATTGCATTAACGTTTATGAGCTTACAATTAATTGTGTTTTTACAGCATTTATTAATCTTTGTTATTTATGTCCTTTATACATGTATACAATTGTTCTTTGTTAGTTCCTTCAATCTGGAATTAAACTAATTTGCTGCAATTATAGGTTAAATCAAGTTATATGTATGTAGAAATTAAATTCAACCAAGATTAATAAATGTTGTCAATATTTTCATTGTTAATTAATGTCGCCTAAAGTCAATATGTACAGCTTTACTGTAAAGTGTTACTTATAAAAATGATTATTGCCAAATTATTGTTTCCATAAATTCTAATACTTATTAATGGTCACGAGTACAATGCATTAAAACAGGATCAACGCAAAATATTACATTCAAGTCATGGGTATGTATTGTATATATGTATACAGACGTCATAAAAAGTGCTGTTTGTTTTTGTTTTCTTGACAAACTTTAAATCTCATCCCACAGAATGTCTCATTCAGGTCCTGTATGGTCATATTCAGAATGTAATTGAATGCATATCATCTGTTGGATTGTTTCGTGACAGTTGAGTACAGACTGCAGACTATATTTTCTTAACAAGCTTTTTTCATGTTTTCCAGTAAAAATGGTCAATTTCCGTAATTTACGCTATACTTGTTTTCAGAGAATAATTTCTTAAGAATGGTTTTTGTTTGTCTTGCTCTACAGCCGTTTAAATGTTTTTATTGGAAAACAAGACAACGCTGATTGAGAAAATGAAGTGGGATTTGATGTTATCAGCCCTTTCCATGAATACATGAATTGTTTGAATGAAACTATATCAGTGCTCTGTTCTTCATATCACTTCCATCTACATTGCGACACGTCCCTGATTTCTGTTGACCCGTTGTGGCCCGTGTTCCTCAGATATCTTCAGATATCCTCTCCGGGAGAAACTGTGCAGTGCTTATACAGATCTATTTTACTACACTCAACACTACGTTGAACGAAAAAAAAAAAAAAAAGTATATTCTTTTATCAAGGAACAAATGAGGGAAGACAAAAAAAATGACAATTTTTTTATTGTTTGCTAATTATGCATTTTGACTTGGCTTGCAATATGTGACGTGTCCTTTTGCAATGGAGAAGGAAGCAAAGCGAAGGAGATAAGACAACACAGAGGTGTTTAGCTAGATGTCTTTGGACTGTGTTTTTCTTTGTCATTTTGAAGGGGACTGTCCAGTGGATAGTACATATAGAAGAGTGTTTGTCTTACATATGCCAATGTAGTTTTTACATCATCTAATGATCTATTAAAGTTGATTGATGGAAGTTCATCAATTGTAAGAGTTGTCATACTTTTTTTGTGTTTTGGAGAATTATGGAAAAATAAGGTACAATATTAAATATGTGTCAAGGATTATTACAGATGTTAAGACGGTAACACTTTATTTTAATGGTCAGCTTCACACATTATACTCACTGTAAGTAGGTCTAACTTTGCAACAGTTACCAGTCATTAGAGGATTAGTAGACTGCCTCCAACAGACATTCTACTTACTATAAGTAACTTTACAAGTAGTCAAGTCACCTTCATTTATATAACACTGTTTGCAACACAGATTGTTTCAAAGCAGCTTTACATTGATAATAGGCAATTAATACAACAAAGATTGTTTTGGCTGTGCAGCTCTAGAAGAAAGTCATTGTCCAGCTAAAGTACGTTTTTGATTGATTCCCAATTGAGCGAGCTCGCAAAAATGCTTGGTTTTTAAGAGGTATCTACCACTTCCCCTTAGCCCTACCCCTCGATCAAAACGAGAATTGGGATAGCCCTTACTCTCACGTGAATGTGTGCAAAACTAAGGGGAAGGGGTAAGACTGAGAATTGGGATTCACCCTTAATGTGCTAAATATGAAAAGGATCTACCGCCAGTTGATTTTGATATTCTAGGTAATATCAACTGGGCAGAATTTTGAGATCGCAATAGACGTGAAGGATTATAATGCGTTAAGAGCTCGCTCAAGTACAGTGGAGTTAAACCATTTATTTTGTAAGTAATTAGCAAGATTTTATGTATACGTATATATATATATGTATACAATGTTTAATAGGGAGCCAATGCAGTGGAGACAGAACTGGGATAATATGGTCATACTTCCTACGTCTACTAAGAACTCGAGCTGCTGCGTTTTGGATTTGGATTGCGTTTTTTATATTTTTAAGATGGAAGAATGAGGTTTTACAGATGCTAGAAATGTGACTTTCAAATGAAAGATTGGTATCAAAGAGCACATCCAGGTTCTTAACTGATTACGAAGACTTGACAGAACATCGATCAAGTGTTAGACAGGTTATGACGTGAGGATTAAGTAGTAGGAAGTTGCTAGTCATCCAGTTTTTTACAGCAGCTATGCATTCCATTAATTTTGTGAATTGGTAAGTTCTGTCGGTGCACGAAGAAATATAGAGCTGAGTATCATCAGTGTAACAGTGAAAGCTAATGCCATGCTTCCTAATGACATGTCCCAAGGGTACCATGTTCAGGGTGAAAAGTAACGGTCCTAGTACTGAGCCTTGAGGTACTCCATACTAAACTTGTGATCGATATGACACCTCTTCCTTTTACTGCTACAAACTGATAATGGTCAGATAAGTATGATTTAAACCATGCTAATGCAATTCCACTAATGCCAACATATTTTTCGAGTGTATTCAAAAGAATGTTGTGGTCGATAGTGTCAAATGCAGCACTAAGATCGGGTAACACTATTAGAGAGATACAACAAGAAGTCGAAAAAAAGTAGATCTAGCAGTTTTTAAGGCCTCTCTGTATGCAATAGTGCTGTCTTTCCAAAAATGCGAAAAACCTCTAGTTTTGTTTTCTTCCAGTTGCGCTCCATTTTTCTGTCTGTTCTCTTAAGTGTGCTCGTTGTACCACGGCGTTGGACTATATTCTTTAATCTTCTTTAAGTGCAATGGATCAACTGTGTCTAAAGTTCTGGAAAAGAGAGAGAGTCAATAGTTTCTGTTGCAACTTTGAGTTGTTCTAAGCTATCTGGGATTCAGAGGAGATGAAACTGATCAGGAAGATTATTTATAAAGCAATCTTTAGTGGCAGAAGTGATAGTTCTACTATATTTGTAACAGGACGCCAATTTTGCAGCCTTGGCTAAATTAAGTACACAAGACTAGATAATGATCTGAGATGTCATCGCTCTGTTGCAGAATTTCAACGGCATCAACATTGATTCCATATTACAATATTAGATCATGATTATGTCTAGGTGATCTATGTGTTGGGATTTATCTGACTTCTGTGATGTGAGACAGCCAGCAGACAGTCGGTTTAGCCAGTCTGTCTGCTTCCTGACCTGAGCTCCATTTAGTTAAGTTTCTACTCTAATGTGCCATATTACCTGAGAGAAGAGCGTCACCATCCCAGGAGGGATGAATACCATCTCCTTTCAACAGGTCAGGTCATCTGCCTCCAATTTTTTTTTTTTTACAATTGTCTATGTACCCTTTATTATCCTGCGGACACCACTTAGAAAGCCAGCCATTGATGAGGACAGTCTGCGAAGCTGCTATGACACAATCTGTGTATAAAGTGCTTTATAAATAAAGGTGACTTGACTTGACTATATAATGGATGAAAAGAGTAGTATGTCTGAAATCACAGTATTCATAAGCTAAAGGTAATACTTCTGGCAAGATTCTGAAGTGCACGTCTGCGAGTGAATTTTAAATAAATTATAACTTACATTTCTTTTTCATTACAGGCCAAATATTTAACCTTTCATTTTGTCTTTAGAGGCCTAACATTTAACATTTGAGAATAGAGTTTTTTTTTTAGCAAGGTTGTTGTTTCAAAACAATAAGGATATCCTGGCTAGACAGTTATTCTAAATTGAATAGTCCTATAATATATTGAGTAATCAATGATGAACAAACAATGAAATTTCAACCACATAATTTAGCATCTAAATTTGCTTTGGTCAAAGTGGTAGTTGCGTAGCTGTCAATGGAGAGGCAGAAAGCTCTCAGATTTCATCAAAAAGATATTCATGTGTTCCGAAGATGAACAAAAGTCTTACGGGTTTGGAACGACATGAGGGTGAGTGATTAATGACAGAATTTTCATTTTTGGGTGAAATAAGCCTTTAAGGTGTTTATTATTATTAGACATTACGTTTTAATGTCAAATAATACAGATGACTGATAAAAACGAGTGCATTATCTGAACCTGATACAGTTACACACATGATGCTGCTGATAATGGTACTACATCTCTTTGGAGAGTACGGCACCTGCTGGCTGAGGAACAAACTGAGTGTAACACTACATTGACATTCAGTAAGGGGTTATTCATCAGAAACTATTTTCATCGTGGAGAAGAAATATAGAAACTAACTGGCCAAATGTCTGAAATGTATACAGTAAGTTATTAATTAAGCCTACATGTTTATTATTTAAAATCACACTAAATATTGCTGTTGTTCTGAACAGGTTAAGATGCCCCCTTAAGAACAATGTGCATTTGCTTCGAAATAGTCACATATTTAGATATAAGTTTGGTATGTGCATCAATAAATTGATAAGGGAAATAAATAAACATTTGCTGATTTAGTCGTCATATATAGCACAAAAATATACCCACAAAATGATTCAAATTAACATTAACTGGGGTAAGAATTACATTAACACATATACACAAAAGCCTTATTCAACATAATGCTTTAGATCACCATTTTCCAGGGACACAAAATTAGATCAGTTCAACTCAAAACTGACACATCTGAGTAAATGTGCACAAATAAACACATAAAACCTCCACTATAAGACAACAAGCCTACTACTGTTACACTGTAACAACCCAAAATGAACAATTATCTCCCAGCAAACCCGAGCACTCCTCCTCCACGGCCTGAGGGTAAGCAACATCCCCCTCTCACAGCCAATAATAATAATTTGTTAAATATATATAGCGCTTTTCTGGGTATAATCAAGGCGATTGAAAGGGGGGAATCTCCTCTACCACCACCAATGTGCAGCATCCCCTTGGATGATGTGACGGCAGCCATATTGTGCCGTCTCATATTGGAAGCTAGTTTCCGCCATAAAACCTTTTAAAAGATAATTGCGACTTTTTATCTCACAATTGCGAGTTTACATCTTTATTTCTCAGAATTGCGTGATATAAAGTCAGAATTGCATGATATAAAGTTGCAATTGCATGTTATAAAGTCAGAATTGTGAAATTTAAACTCACAATTGCGTGTTATAGAGTCAGAATTGAGAGATATAAAATCAGAATTGCAAGCTACTGTATAAACTCACAATTGCGAGAAATAAACTCGCAATTCTGACTTTATATCACGCAATTCTGACTTTATATCACGCAATTCTGACTTTATATCACGCAATTCTGACTTTATAACTTGCAATTCTGAGATAAAAAAATCGCAATGATGTAAACTCGCGATTGTGTTTAGAATAAGAAAAAGTTAGAAGTGTGGATAACACTTTACAATAACTGTTCATTAGTTAACATTAGTTAATGTATTAACATGAACTAACAATGATACATTTGTTACAGTATTACGGTAATTAATCTTTGTTAATATTAGGTAATACAAATACAGCTATTCACTGTTTGTTCATGTTAGTTCATAGTGTATTGACTAATGTTAACAAATACAACCTTTGATTTTAATAATTTATTAGTAAATGTTGAAATTAATATTAACTAAGATTAATAAATGCTGAAGAAGTATTGTTCATGTTAGCTAATTAACCTTATTGTAAAGTGTTGCCGAATTGTGAGATAAAAGTTGCAATTAACTTTTTTTATATTTTATTCTGTGGCGGAAACCAGCTTGCATAGTGGAGAGGACACATTTTGAATGATGAACCAATCAGTATATATGATTTAGAAGCCAATGGGCAAATTTGACCAGGATGGGATTTTTAATGACCACAGAATCAGTACCTCGGTTTAACATCTAACATCTGTTCCCATCACTATACTGGGGTGTTAGGACCCACACAGACCACAGGGTGAGCGCCCCCTGCTGTCCTCACTAACACTGTTTTTTCCCAGGAGGTCTCCCATCCAGGTTCTGACCAGGCTCATCCCTGCTTAGCTTCAGTGGGAAACCAGTCTTGGGCTACAGGGTGATATGGCTGCTGGTACAGCACAGAAGAGCACATGACCCTCAGATTTGTCTGTTGTGATGTTGGTTAGCTTCATTTGGCTTCCGAATGTTTCCGACTGCTGCTCCAAACGCTTTAATCCAGAGCTGAAGAACTGCTCCAGGTTTTCTGGTCCAACAGCTGCGGTAAATGGCCCTGAAGCTCACATAAGCCCTCAAAGCTTCCCTCACATGATCACACAAACAGCACAGGGTTAATAAGAACAAAAGGGACCATTTTCGCTTTGGTTGAGTTTATTTGAGTAGATTTGAACATAATTGGTTTCGTTTTTATCAGTGAGGTTCAAAATGGCTTTTAATCAGGAACTACACCACACATTTTGATTTATTTTTTGATGGCAAGTTTCTCTTTTATAAAGGCCATAGGCAAAAAGCGCAACATTAAAACTTTAAAACTATTTACAAACTTTGTCATTGCCAAGTTTTTTGTCTAATGAAATTTCTTGGCAAGATATTTTTCCAGTGTTTTGTCAACAGAACAATCCAAAAACACATTAAATAAACAGTACAACCCACTGAAGAGATGTATGTCTATTCACTAAAAAACAAAGATGGCGCTGCAGTGAATAAGGTCAATAGTCACAAGTGTGGAATTGGGGCGGGCACTTAGATTTTTTTTTATGCATTCCATAAATTTTGTGAATTGATAAGTTATGTCGGTGCACGAAGAAATATAGAGCTGAGTATCATCAGTGTAGCGGTGAAAGCTAATGCCATGCTTCCTAATGACATTTCCCAAGGGTACCATGTTTCAGGGTGAAAAGTAACGGTCCTAGTACTGAGCCTTGAGGTCAAGGCTCAGTACTAGGACAGCGACCTCAGTGAAAGTCACATGATTGCTCAGTTGGTGGCAGCAAAGAACGGTCTATTCGAGTGAGTGAGTGAGTAGACCACTGATTCAACCAAGTTCCTCAAAGTTGCTGATTCATTCAGGAATGAAACAAGCGCAGCATTCAATTCCACTTTTAAACATACACTCGTGAACTTCCCGAAGCGCTTGCCCGTGGGGGAAAGTGCGTTCAACTTCGTCAAGTGGACATGGCAAGTTTCGACAACCTCGCTCGATTAAGTGCTCACTCTTAATTTACTGTTACGTCTAAGGATGTATTGGTTTTCTCGTGTGCATGTGTTTGAGGTCATTGCTGTGTATTTTTGTCTTTTGGCGATTTCCCTCTATGCTGATGCTCTTCAGGTGCTGAAGAGACACCAGTATTTAATTTACTGATGGTCATCTGGCAGACCTTTCATGGAAGAAGAGGGCCAGCAATAAAAGTATCACACAGCAAGCAAAAATAATAGTAGCCAACTAAAAATAATAGTAATAGTGTTGAAAAGTGTGTTTTGTGAAACTGTTTTATACCTATATGTAGGGCTGTAAACCGCGATTAATCGCATCCAAAATAAAAGTTTGTGTTTACATAATATATGTGTGTATTGTGTATAATTATTTTGTATATATATAAATACACATACATGCATGTATATATTTGAGAAATTTTTGCATTTATATACTGCATATATATATATATATATATATATATATATATATATATATATATATATATATATATATATATATATATATGAGCTGCAAAATGCCTTATTACAAGGTAGATAGCCTACTGTTTTACCCTAATGTGAATAATAAAAAAAAGTACAATTTCAATACATTCTGGCTATGAAAATAAGATTCATTTTGCATTACTGTATAATAATTTAATACAAATAAAATGTGTATTCATTTGAAAACTTTACTCTCAAAAAATAAAAGTTGAAGAATTTTAAAGTGAATGGAAAAGCATCAAGTTTAGTTTGGTGAAGTGTTTCTCATGTAAACAGAATCAGTTATTATTGGTCACACGGATCTAGCGCGACTCGGATATGAATAATCGAGATATAATAAGCACAGACACAGGGCTAGGCAATTCCTCATGTATATTTAGTGCACCGTGGGAATACAGACAGGCTGCTTTGAGCACTCACAGAGACCTTGTTCAAATAGTTGCTGTTTATAAAAGAGTAAAGCATATGGAAGACACTTATAGACACTGGAATAAAAAGAAGTGAAGATACCTTTTTTAGTGTTTGGTTTAGGGGTTTATATGCTGATTTGAAAGCAGTTTTGGAGATGTCTTTTACAGCACGACATCAGCCCAAACTCATTTAAACAAACACTCATTCACGTTTCACATTTCGCATGTATTTATCACATATCCAAAGTGTCCAACAGTCACTTTATTATGTCAAAGCAAAATGATCCTGGCCTAAAAATATCACATTGGTGAATTCCCAAATGTGAAGTGTCACATAGGCCTACATTGGGGGTAAACTGCTATTGGATCAACAGAAAGTCATAGACCATAATGAACTTCGCATTCATATGCAATGTAATTACATTAGCTTTGTTGAAGTGGGGATCCAAAATATTTTAATAATCAGTAGGAAGAATTCCACTTTTCCAAAAAAAAAAAGGATTTTCAATCCATTCAATGATCTTTTTTCATTTTTATTGTTTTTAACATTTTATGTTTCTAAAAACGAAATAATCAGAATATTGCTTCACTTCATTTAAAAACTGAAAATATATTTCTGGTTGAAATAAAGCATAAAAGCTGTGTCACTGGACCTTTTTTTTATGGTATGAATATGCAAAATTGATAGCAGACCATCCTGATAGCAGATAAAATACATTTAAAGCATAAAATGTAAAAGTTTTACCTCATGTCTTTTTGTCTAAAAGACAACAGATAAAAAGTGACAGATAACACATCCTGTTGCTGTATACATACTGTAAGAATCAAACACATGTTAATATAATTCCATGTGTAAGCTACTTTTGTCATCCATAATGCACATACATAGTTGTCCTTCTGAATAAGGCCCTCACATATCTGTTTTTGTCAGAGTAGATGTCTTGTTGCAATCAAAATCACTCAAGTCTAAAAATTAAAATCTCAGGGTGTCCAGCAGATGGCAGTATTGCACTTTACTGTATTAAAATGCTCATCTTTTGCCCTCATATGGAAAGCTAAACAATGTTTGTTATACCCTTTGTCATTTTGTTGTGTACGTGTTACATCCATCTATTGGGAGACATTGAGTGACCGTCTACTTGTCGAATCGTCTGTGTACGGTGTATACAATAGGCTGTGGAGGTCGATTTGCAATGGCTCACAGATAGTTAACACAGGTGATGGGGTTTTGAAGACACGCCAGGGCCGTCACGTCCTCTGTGTGAGCGGTTCTTCATCCAGCGTAATCCTGCTTGAGCCACATCTGATCTCCTGTGATAGCGCACAATTCCCAACAACAACACTGGCCTAGATGCTGTGCGCATTGACAGATCACAGCGCTGATAGTGTGTCCTTGTGTTTGTGGTTTGAATGGACTAATGAAAGCTCTGACCTCAGTATTGCTGAAAGTCAAGCGGCCACCCCGTTTGTCCACCACAGACGTCCTGCGAGGGCACCAGGACCATTGATTTTCCACAAGGACCTGATGCCGTTTTGCCGTTTACAGCTTTAGCTCGCCACCCTGTTTGTAAATTATGGTTTAGCCGATTATACACATAGATATAGAGGTGATCTATTGGTGGTTAAGTTAGCGTAAACCGCTTTTATTATCCCAGTTATAAATGGAAAAATCCTGTAAATAGGTGCCATCCATCAATTTGGTGCACTGAGGTTTTGACATTGGCTGTTTAAAACAATTAGTCCTGAGAAATATCTGAGCAGTGTTTCATGACAAACACATGACGCTCATGAAGGGCGAAGGTTCACATTCAAGAGAAAAGAGATTTGTGTTTTCCTCACTTATTGTACCACACTACTCCCCCTAGTGTGGTTTAACCTGTCTGACTGCGTTCCCATTTCATAACCTGTTTGATTTCATAAAGGGACGCACTAGTTGAACCCTAAATGGAATGATATGAATTTGATCATTGCAGTATGAGTAGATTATATTTAAATCTCTGCTCCAAGTGTTAAAAAAAATGTCAAGCCCAAAACTGACAAAAGAGAAGGGTGGAGGTTCACATTGTTTCAAGAGGAAAGAGATTTGAGGTTTCCTCACTTATTGTACCACACTTCTACCCTAGTGTGGTGTAACCTGTCCGACTGCATTCCGAGTTCATAACCTGTCTGATTTCATAAAGGGACGCACTAGTTGAGCCCTAAATGGAATGATAAATCTCTGCCTCTTTGGCCTTTCTAAAAATGTGTGTGTTAATGCCATTTGACATCAAAAGCCATTGGTTCTTGTGAGCAAATCAGTGCTCAGTGACAGTGTCGCCACTGTCACAATCCCTGGAACTGTGTCTTGTAGGACTTTTATGTTAAAGTGTATTCTTAGTTCCCAATTGTTTCTGTGTTCACTTCCTGTGTTTGGTTCCTGTTTTGCCTTGTACCTTGTTTGTCACCATATTTACCCTCATTAGTTCCCATGACATCAAATCACCAACACCTGTCACTCATCAGCCTCTTGTTAACCTGTCTATTTAAACCTCTGTGCTTCAGTTGTTGTTTGTTGGTTGTTGCTCCTGTATGCGTGTTCCTGTTCTCTTTGTGGATTTTACTAGTGATGTGAAGTGAAAGTGTATACATAGATGAATAAAGTAACTAATCAATACATGACAATAATCTGTTCCATTGCATGCTAGTAACTCAAACAATAAAGAAACCATTTTTCGGTTTGTAAACTGATGAAGCTGATTAACTGATTAATCTTTATGCCTCAAATGTAGTTGATTGACTTAGGGTGAACTTTTGTACTTGCTGTTCGATATGTTTCCGAGAGACCACAAATGCTTGAGTGTCTCAGAATAAAGTGGTAAACGAATGTTATCTTAGCTAAACATCTTGCAGAAGGGACATGTTGTGCAGTAGTTCTGTATTGTGTATTAAGATTAAAAACTTTCGGACACATTTGGGGTACAAGACAATTATTTAATCAGCGTAATAGTTAGGGAAAGGTAGGTATTTTTTTTTTCCAATCTGCAAAAAAAAAATCTTACCATTAGATTTTTTTACCATGTGTTCCTATAGGTGTCTAGTAACATCTCCCAATTTATCCACGGCCAAATCCTCGGGGAAACGCCTGGAGAGGCAATCAAAGTTGGGGTGCCCAGAGGGCCTGGGTAAAAATAATATAAAAACAAATATTTTTTTTACCAATATTAGCTTTTGAGATGTCTAACTATGGGTTTTTAGGGGTGCTGTATCTATCCCAGCCATTAGTTTTGAGTAAAAATGGCTCCAAGTCCATACAAAATCCATAAAAAAGTGTTTTTTTATTGAACAATTACTAAACAAAACTTCCTAAACCAGTTTAAAATTGACCAAACCTCATCCAACTCCCCTGCATCTCCCTCACTCCTGTTATCATCTGGCTGGTTGATGTTCTGGCAAGAGTTACCATGACAGTTCCCACAAACAGAAAAACACTTGACTCCTTGCCGCACCTGAGAGTGTCACAGTCCTCAGCACAGTTGCAGTGGACAAACTTCAGAAGGTAGTCCGGTGCAATGGGATCTATTGTAGGGACTGGTGCATAACCTTGTTCTCCTTGTGTCCATCGATACTCAAGGACATCCAGTGATGGACTTTGTCAAGTCACCTTTATTTATATAGCGCTTTTTACAACACAGATTGTATCAAAGCAGCTTCACAGTGATATGAAAATAATACAACAAAGTTTGTTTCTAGAAGAAAATTGCGTCATCGTCCACCTTAAGTAAGGTAGATCAATAATATTGTTGAATATTACATGTCCCCAACTAAGCAAGCCAGAAGGTAAGGCGACAGCGGCAAGGAACCAAAACTCCATCAGTGACAGAATGGAGAAAAAAGCCTTGGGAGAACCCAGGCTCAGTCGGGGGCCAGTTCTCCTCTGGCCAATGAGTGAACAGTGTATGATTATGATTCAGGAGCATTACAGGTCAGAAGTCAGATTGGATCAGAACATTTATCCAGTTCCATCTGGTTGGAGGCCGGAGTCATACGTCGATATGTAGACGGGTTTGTTGAGGATCAGTGCTGATGCTGTCGTGTCGATGAGGCCTTCACAGGGCTGATGAGGGATGCTTTGTGGATGGGCCCCAGCGCAGGTCCATCATCTGATCTGGATACGGATACAGCTGACTTCAGTAAACAGGAGAGAGACTAGTTGACTAGCAGACTTTATAGCAGTAGCCTATCTCTGGTCTGGAGATATGCCCGCAGAGAGTGCTGTGCTGCAGCTCCTGTAGTCGGAGGCAGTTTCTCAGGCTTGATGCTCCCGGCTGCGGCCCGCTTGTGAAGATATCAAATCTTCAGGTGGATTTCCGCAGAATATGAGCTTGAACAGTTCGCAGCCAGCTTTGATGATGTCACTTTTCTTGGCTCTGATGTCATTGAACACATCCTGACTCTGCTTTGTCAGTCTTGCAGAGCTTGGTGAGCAAAGTTGGTTTGCTAAACCCAGAAATTGCTGATACGGTATCGCAGACAGAGAAGCTGTGTAGGAAGATCAGGGGCCTCATTTATAATCATTGCGTACGCACAAAACAGGCCCTGAAAGACGAGTACGCCACTTCCGATGCTTAAGTTGTGATTTATAAAAACAAACTTGACGGGAAAATGTGTGCACCTGCACGCAAACTCTGACCCATGCGTACGAATGTTTTGGAGATGAAGTAGTTTGGCTACACCGATGGTGAGCTGGAGTTAAATGTCCCTTTGGTCACTTTTAGACAGAAAATCTAAAGAAAATGATACATATACAGAAAGATATTATACATATAATGTCACTCACCAAGCCTATCACATGAAGCAAATATCCACCCCTTCTTATATGTCCTCTTATATCAGAAATTGCTGATACGTTATCGCAGCCAGAGAAGCTGTGTAGGAAGATTAGGTATTTACAGAACCTCTCCGGGACATTACATTAATACAAATTATTTAGTAGTCTATCCTTGTCATGATTCTAGACTGTGTTCCCGTCTTGTTCCATGTTTAGCAGCTCCCCGTTATGTTTAACGTTTAGAGAGACAGAGCGTAATGCGTCATAATCTGAAGACCACGCTCACCGGGGGGGAAAACAATCCAACTGTCTCCATTGACTTTGCATTGCGACAGGCTGCCTCCTTTTCATTTCTTGCTTCTAACTAAAGACAGAAAAATGCCTAAAAGCTGCTATGTGACAAGGTGTACAGCAAACAAGCTAAGAAACCCAGAAATAAGTTTTTATAAGCTGTCGACCCCAAAAAACGAGCGTTTAAGGACGAATGGGTAAATTGTGGGATCCTGACACTCAGTAGTATGCACTAAAAATACAATTACGTGTGCAGTAAGTTAAACATTTGGTCACTGGTGAGTCAAATATCCAAATGTCAGTTTTATATATTATATATTATATTTCTGTAAGATAAGCTATCTTGTGTTGCGGATGACGTTCTCCTCCAGCGCGCGTACGTTAGTTCTCAGAGTAATGAGATACGTTACGCTTTGTCTTAACTGCCTGTATCCACTTTTATGTCCTTAAAGTTGTTTTTTTTGGGGTCGACAGCTAATAAAAACTAATTTCATTTTTTTTTTAGCTTGTTTGCTATACACCTTGTCACACAGCAGCTTTTAGGCATTTTTCTGTCTTCAGTTAGAAGCAAGAAATGACAAGGATGCAGTCTCTCGCAATGTGAAGTCAATGGAGACAGTTGAATTGAATTGAGATTCGAGATGCATATGTCAATCATTTTTCAGATGAACACATTTTCAGTTATTTTAAAAAATGTCATAGTTATGGGGTCTAATGTCATAGTATATGGTTATAATGTCAAGTTATGGGGTCCAACTCCTTCAAGACCCAAAAATGTGCATGCATCCTTCACAAAAGTAATCCATCCGGCTCCAGGGTGATAAACGAAGGCCTTCTGAGGGTAATCCGTGCAGTTTTGTCGTAAAAATATACATATTTAAAACTTTATAAATGAAAAAAACTGGCTTCTGACGACAGGAGATGATTGCCGGCATAGGACGTAGCGAAGGAAGCGCTGTGACGTAGAATGACCGTAACACAGATTCTAGTCTATATTCCCGTCTTGTTCCATGTTTAGCAGCTCCCCGTTATGTTTAATGTTAATTAGTCTCCCCAGGTGTTACCCACACCCTCTTGTTATCTTGTTTAGCTTGTCTACCTCTGTATTTAAGCCCTGTCTAGTTTCAATCTTTGTCAGTTCTTAACGTTGTTTGTTCTGTTCAACTCTGTTGAGTCTTGTTCCTGAGTCTATATTTGTGTAGTTTTGAGTTTATTTAATAAAGGAATGCGGCACGTGGATCCTGCTTCCTCCTCTGCTTCAAACTACCGTGACATCCTTGCCTTGTTTTTGAATAAATAAATCAAATAGTGCAAAATACATTTCAAAGATTTTTTTTCTCTCTCTCTCAAACTTTTCCACTGGCCAAATAGTATTTTTAATTGATTTATATTTTTAATGGAAAGAGATAGACCTTGTTATGTGCATTATGCACAAAACTACTTTATCAGACAATCTGCTATTATCATAAGCAATGATCTCTGTAGTAAAAACATTAAAACGCAGCATGCCAGAGGAAAAGTGTTCAAAAGCATTGCATCCACAACAAATATTTATATTTATTAAATATATATTTTTTTGTAACTTCTCTGTAATGATTTCATGTAGCCTCTTGCCACCCCAACTTTGCCTCTCCAGGCATTTCCCCGAGGATTTAGCCGTGGATAAATTGGGAGGTGTTACTAGACACCTATAGGAACACATGGTTAAAAAAAGCTATTGGTAAGAATTTTTTTTGCAGATGTACTGTACTGTCAGATAGATGCCTATAACATCTATCAGCAGAATGCGATTAAAAAGACTCTCAGACCACAGATCCTGGTTTAAGCAAGCTCTTCTTCAAGCGGTTAAGGAGAGATTGGACGGAGTCAGTGACCTGTGATCAGAACCGAGCAGTAATGATGAGCTGGGCATTACCGCTTTACAAGGTGACTGCTATGTTGAGCAATGCCACTGCTTTCTTTGCTCAGTGTCATACTAAGTTGGGTGTACTGTGTAAATATTTAATGTAGGTATGTAGGGAATATGGACTGGATAACAGAAACACAGTATATTGATTGGAATATTACACCTGGCTGAGTGTAGTGAAGACCTGTATAAGATTCTGCTGAGCTCACCTTAATGTCCGTTACACAGAGTGCAGTCTTACAGATCTTCGCTAATAACCACGTTATGTGAACTTTCCCTTTTTGATATTTCTGATATCATATAAGAGAGTGACATTATAAAATGTTCTTGATCATACCCATACAGCAACATAGTGTCGGCCAAGATCTGGGCCACATCTGGTACATGTGGATTCCAGTACCAGATCTGGGCCGACACTTAAGTTGCATGGTTTTAGCAAAGGTGACTTTCTCATTCATATATCAGTATATATGGTTCAATTTATATTGGCTCCATTAAGCCAAATATTTGTACTCTGTTAACAAAAATTTTTACAAGACAAAGACTCTCTCTTTTTTTAAAGTATCATTTTGTCTTGATCAGGTTATTCATTAGTAAAACAAAGAGACATTAAAAGTTAAGTTTTAATTGACCTTCATTTCTTGAAAATGTCAGTGAAGCCATGGCATCAAAATCTGTTCTGACTGGTTAGGAAATTTGATTTCATCTGCAAAAGAGTAATTGATAAATAGGGGAAACTGGGTGATTGGGTCTTTTTTTTGTGTGTGTGTTTTTTTGTTTGTTGTAAGGCTAAATTGACAACAGCCCAGCAAATGATTAATTTCTGTAATACTGAAGTTGTTATCTATCCATTTAAGGAGCAAACAAGGTTATATAATAATGAAAAGAGGTGTGACATACCCTTTTATTTAAACCTGTTTTTATTTAAACATTTGTGTGATTGGGACACAACCTCTGGGTGATTTGGACAGCACTTATCTTATCAGTTATTACAGCCAGTGTAAATTATTACACACGCTAAATTAATATTCATGACTCCGTGTTTATTTCAGTTTAACTTTATTACTTAATGTTTTAAATACATCCACAATTCATACATTACAAGTGACACAATTCAATTCTCTTCCCCCACATTTCATTGAACAGATTTCATTATTTTTCCCCAAAATGTATTAAAACATTTATGTCAACTGAATTACAAAACCTAGGTGAACTGTCCCTCATCCCCAATAAACTGTTTAACAAACGCATTTAATTGTAGGAAAAATTACCCCGGTCCATCAGACCAAAAACAGAGAGTCCTTGCAGGTGAAGGTGTTATCTTCAATGATTTCATTATCTTCTCCACGGGAGTCATGAAACCACCACTGACAGATAACACTAGAGATCCAGTCCTCAGCTTTTTTAGGTTGCTCTTTAGGTTGTCCCCATATTTATGCAAACAAAACACACACGACTCTTCCTTCTTGGCATTTTGGATTGTTGTTTTTCCTTTGGACTTGCTTGCCACATATTTAAAATGTGTGTTGCTTGTGAGGTGGAAGCTTGCGGCTCAAGGATGGGTATATTAACCAAGACAACAAAGTGTGGGGTGCTCTGCACAGAGATTTGATGAGGGCTTGATGAAGTATTACCTGGACTAGGGCTTGGAGGAGGACTTGGGCTATGACTTTCAGAAAGGACTTGAGTGAGGATCCTAAGGGGTCTGGTGGGCCTCAGGTGCTGCATTCTGTTCTTATGTTACAGTTTTTTTCAATCGCTAACAAGCGCTTACCCATACTTCAGATATTTTTTCTAAACTCTTAACACAGACTCACACCTACAAAACACAATTGGCCAAATGGTTAATTTTCTTCTCAAAAACACATTTTGTTAAATATATACTAACTCTTCATTTCAAAATAGAACACATCTTTCTCTGCACACACTAACTTTACCAAAACACTGGAAATCTGACTCAAAATGAAATTATTCTGTCAAAGAATAACACTTGATTTCTTTTCACAAGGTACATGCAGTCAATCAAAGTACACCAGGTTTCAGAATACTGGCTATTCTTGACATTACAAAAACTGCATAGACTTTTATGTTTCAGTTTTACAGGTATTTGCATGCAAACCATGCAATCCACCGTTTTTACACTAAATGTCTTGGTTGGGAACTGTATGTCCACATGTACAGTAATGTTCTCATTCAAAAGCATTCCAGTAAAAAGCAAATCAGTTTTTTTCCTTTTACTCTTTACTACAGGAGGTACAGTAGAAACACGGTATGATAGAACAGAAAAAGTTTTACAGTATTGCTTACAGTGAACAAAATATCCATGAAACACATAAGAGCATTCTGAACAAACAAAAAAAACAACAGCAAAAAGCACAAAATTACTGTATCTAATCTCTGCGATCTTCAGGGTTAGGCCACATGTTTTCATCAACATCACATCTGATATTATCCAAGGCGATGCACCTGGGATAAAACCACTTGGTATGTTGGATCCACCCTTGGCAATCATGAACTGTGATGTCCCTGCACCAGCATCCATGGCTTCAAGGAGGGACATCTGGTCATGTGGTTGATGGTCATAAACCGTCCACCTCCATGCAGAAAATAACTCCTCTCTGGGGTTGAGGAAAGGTGAATAGGGTGGAAGGAAGAGACTTACCAGTCTTGGGTGGACTTCAAACCATGTTGTTATTGCTTGCGAATGATGGAAAGCCACATTGTCCCAGGTAATTACAAAGGTCCTCATGTTTTCACCCTCCTCATCCTGCTCTGGACCCAGGCGCTGGTGGAGATCATTGAGAAAGGCAAGGATGCGCTCGGTATTATAGGGTCCACTGGCTCACTGCACCTCTCACTACATCTCTCACTGCATCTCTCACTGGGCCTGCTCTTCTCACTGGGCCCCTTGCTCTTACTCTTCCTCTTCCAGACATTACAGTGTTTGTCTTTTTCTCTTTCTGTTTCCAAAAACATCACTCCTCACAGTCCTTCTTTTACTGTATAAGTGTCAATGTAATAGAAAAAAATAACCTCTGCCACTCTAAGCCAGTCTAAGGCAGACTGGAATCAGCTGTGGTTGGCCCAATTTACCCAACATAAATAAGCTCTGTGTCAATTATTCAATTGTTTGTTTGTTATCAGCTGAGATATATTGTTTTTGAACTGATCATTGCAGAAGCAGAGGTTTTTATACTGTATCTAAGGTTTGGAATATTGTTTTTGCTATTGTGGGATGTTGTGTGTTAACATTCGTAAATACTACAAAAACAATCCATAGTTTTGTTGGGAGGTATAGCTTGTCTGTTAAGAAAATGTAAGCATTATGGAAATGTGTTCACTGACTGCATATTGTTTGAAAACAACATGAAATGTGTGAATGGTATGGCCACAAAAGACCGATGCTGTGCTAATTGTGTTTAGAGTTTTGAAAATGTGACAACTGGCTGGACAAACGCTTGTTAGCGACTGAAAAAAACTGTAAAGTAGGAGAAAAAAGAGTTTGGTCAATGTGGGTGGGATCTAGTGGGTAGATCCCACTGACTTTAAAGTCTGCTTGTGTATTCTGTGGTGTTGCTGCATTTTTCCATGCCCTCGAGAGCAGGAAGAATTGCCTCTGCATCTTCCTTCCACCATTCTCTCTGGTGTAGATCCGGCCCTCCAGGTTCTAGTGATACTTCAAGCTTTTGAAGAATGCCCTGTCAGCTGGTTGAATAATTTGTGTTGTATGAGGAGGGAATGCGTGCATCCTCAAGAGTATACTTTTAAAACGATGCGGACATGATTGTGCATGATATGGAACGCGGAAAATTAAGTATAACCAGGCCTTTAGAAAGCCTTGAAACAAGAAGTGACCTGCCTTTCTATTGGGCAAGGACTTTTATTCCAATGGCTTCTGCAAATTGGGCGGCAATATCTTGCATCTCAGGTTTTCTCATGGGGAACCCTCTCTTGCTCAGATGTTTGACAAGCTCTACTAGCTGGACCTCATCTTCTTGGAGAATGTGGGACTTACTTCCAACAATGTGCATTATAGCCCTTTACAACTCCCTTCATTTACCTCGCAAAGTTGATTTTAGCACATTCCAGGCTCTGGCTAAGAACCTTAACTTGGGTATGTTGTCTCCACTATCTCCTTGTACTCTTCAATGACCCCCTTCATCCTTTCCTGAATCCACTTGTTGTATTTTTTAATTGCTGTATGTTTGTTCTATCCCTGTGCTCTCCCTTTTGCTGTCTTCCTACATCTCGCTCTCTGTCTCACTGGACGCATTCTACTCTGCAATAGCTTAAATTAATCAGGATTAGCTAGGAATATATTAAAAGGTCAAAGTTAAACTTAGTGTTAGGTTTAGCTTAGGTAGTGTATTAGGGTACATTGTCATAGTTCATATATTGCACAAAACTTTCATGGAAACATGAATATAGTGTAGGCTACTACTGCAACAAAATAAGTCAAAATGTGTAACTTTGTTTGCACAAATTAAGGGGCTGAAAAGCACCAGTTTAGAGCATACAGCGCATACACAATGGTTCTCTATTGCAAGGTTAATCGTTTTCTTAATTAGCAAAGCCTTAAGCACTGTCTCAAAATCATGCTGTTCCATTCTCCCAAAGTGTGTTTGGGTGGATGGGACAAAATAAAAACCACCTAATTCTGAAAATAAAAACATAACACATTTAGCTGCAGCTATACATCATAGTCATGTTTCCATCAAATGTTTGAGCAATATATTAGCTATAATAATTTTATGACCTTATTATTAAAACTAGCTAAAGCTTAAGTAATTTTCATCATCTTATGCTTACCAGGGTCAACATCCTGGCCCTGCCCCCCTACATGATATCACACCAATGAGGGCATGCAATTTTGATTATGCGCTCTCACAGGTAGGCCTTAATTAAAAAAATTTTCTCTAACCAGGCGAAAAAATAAACTCGATATAGTTATATTGTCCCATTTTACCTTATGTCCCAATCACCCTTAATTCACCCCCAAAACGTGCAATAAATTCATATGACCATGTTTCCACCAGATTATTTCAGAAGCTTAAAACCCAATAGAACAGTTATTATTGTTGTTGTCACAGTACCAACATTTCAGTGGTCTGTACAAATTTGCTCTTGGTACCAATTTTGGTACCAGAGCAAAAACTGTTGAGATTAAGTACTTTAAAAAAATAAATGTGTCCAGTTTTGTCTCGTCCGTTGGTTGCCACTGTCAATCATGCAGTTACCGATTCAATCCCCCATTTAAAAACAGTTATCAATCCAGAAACTTTCAGTGTACTTAACATTATGAAAATGTTTCATTCAGATTGTTATTGGTTAATAAACAGAAAGCAAGAGAAGAGCACTCCCTTTATAATCACTAAAGCTGCTAATCTCTAAAAAGCAAGCTCATTAAATTCTACATTCTCCTGAAAAATCCTGTTACAATATGAAACAAAAAGCTGTCTTAAAAGTGCAATAGGTGATCTGGGAAATGCGAACTTTAGCCTGCTAGCATTGAAAGCATACGATACCACCCTTGCCTGCAAAACGCCATCCAAAGCCATGCCTCCTCCAAAACACATGAACACACCAACCAGAAGAGAAAACGTTATTGGATTACATCATGTGTAATTCACTGCTGAGAAAAATTTACAGTGAGGGGAGAAGCGCTTGCTTGCATAAGTATGTGATTGTGAATTGACTTCAGTTCAGAAGTTGACCTTTTGACATAAAGGAAATAATCCACAGTATTTCAGCTTTATTCATATGCGATTTCAGGACATAGCAGCAACACAGTTGGATCTCACTGAATTATCTGCATAGGGCAAAAGCGGTACATAGAACTGTACTGTCAAACCTGAAATGTAGATGTTTGCCACTTGTTGTCTGTTCCCCTGCCATTCTCGCTCTGTCTGCAGTTTTAGTACCAAGTAGTACCGGTAGCAATACCAGTACGTTTGACAAACCTAGTACACATAAAGAATAAATTACATTATAAAGAGATGGATAAAACACTTTCAATTAAACTATGAACAATGTTTATATTTTACCAAATTTTACAACTGGAATGAAGGCATTTCAAGAGACCTCCAGAAACTCTTTCTTTCCCGCACATAATGCCATTGATGTCTTCAGGAGACAAGTCATTTGGACTTTTGTGATACATTTATATTGATTTTTTAAAAGCTTTTGACCACATTCATTGTAATTACATGGACAACAGTAGCATGACCATTCTTCTATTGACTCAGTATGGAAAGCAAGCCATATGTTCAAACATTGAGCACAACCTAGACAGAGCTCTATCCCTACAGTGAATTTTGGTGGTGACAGCACTGTCTTTTGGGGATTCGTCTGGAAAATGTAAAAAAAGAGAAGGAGCTGAAACCCTGGAGGAAAGCGTGCTGTAATTCATGAGTGCACTGAGACAGTGATCCAAAACATACAGCAAAAACCCCCTAGGGTAACATCACACCAGAGAGGTTAATGTCCTTGAGTGACTCAGAACCAAGAACCACATCCAACCGAGAATCTCATTTACCTCAAAACTATTTTAAATTATGAAATATGTCAGTTTATTTGCCTATGTTATTTCACATAATATCATAGTTTGTCCTTAGGGAAGGCCACAAGCCTGAACATTTTATTTCACAGGATTGATTGTTTTCCCTTTGCCCTTGAAATATATAAAAAAAATGAATTGGCTAACTATAATATATACATATATATATATATACACACACACACACACACACACACACACACACACACACACACACACATATATATATATATATATATATATATATATATATATATATATATATATATATATATATATATATATATATCTACTGTATGTTTTTTTTGTTTCCCTCACATATTCCACATGGATGCTTTTTTGTTGAATGCCTGAAGGTTCGGCCTGTGTTTTTGGATATTTTGAGTCATGAAATCTGGGGTACAGAATGGATGCATGGATGCTTGGGTCTGAAGACTACAACAGGAGTTTAGCTTTGGGAAATTATACCTCCAACATCTACCATACGACTGAACTGACTAAATAAAATAAAATAATCATTGACTCATTTCAAACCTGACTGTTTGGTTAATTACATTCAAATGAAATTGTATCACTGAATAAAAGCTTTCTTTAGCCCTAAGGAGTTCCTGGAGGACACGATTCAAATATTTAAGGATGTTTATTTGTCTCAGGGGTGTTTCCCTCCAAAACTATTTGCTCCAAGCTATTTTTTCCCAAGCGTCCAGACACAAAATGAGGTTCCCTCCTTATCACTCTGACATATTCATTCACACAGCAGGACAGAAAAAAGAAAAAAAAATATCTGTTGGGTCAAACGCAGGTCTTTGATAGTACACACACTAATAGCAACTGAGAAATAGCAACTGCAAACTGATTTGTCGAGCCTAAATGTTTTTTCAGAAACTATGAATGAGTGTATGAGCAAATTTAAATCAGGTCGGGTATCTCTCAGGGCAGTGCACAGACATTTTGAGGGGCATGGTCTAAACCAAAAAAAGGGGCACTAAGGGGGTTGTTGCTTGTTAACACAAATGATCCAGTTATTACAAAATATACAATTAAAAGAGAAGACAGCAAATACATTTTAGACTATAGATGTTTTGATTGAACATCACAATTAGCTGATAATAACAGAAACTATTTGCTGTTTTACATTTTGGTATTTACCTTTTCCTTTTACAGCAAAACCTTTCTATTTGGTACCATGTCCTGAAAGATCTTAATAACCTCATCTTTTATGATTGGGATGTCTTTTTCAATGGCAGAAGATCAGAGAGTCGTTCTTGTCCACACACATTACGAAGTTAAGTCTTCACCAGCTTCAACTTTGAGAATGAGCGTCCAACAGTGGCTGTTGAGACAGGTAGTGTTGCAAAGATTTTCAGCAGCTTAAAAAGTGTTGGAAACACAACATGAGCATCAAACTCCTTAAATGTATCCAAAATTGTATGGGCACTTTTTTGTGAGCATGTGAGTGAAGAGTGGGAAACTCTAAGCTCAGTTTGCAGCTGTTCCTCCTCCTCTTGAAATCCATAAGACTCACAGAGAGTATGGGCAGCATTAAGTGCTTCAGCATCTGCAGTGTCTTTCCACTTTGATGGCTCAATCAAACAACGCAGTGACATCACAATTTTGTGTTCTATATGATGACTTACCTGCTGGCTTGTCGGAGCTTTGAATCCATGTTTGCAGTGTTGAACTGCCTTTAGCAGCCTCCCTTGGTGTGAAAGAGGGGGGAAGAGTGGCACCTCAGTCGATGAGGGCAGAGGGGCAATGGCTCTAGCCATCGGGACACCCCCATGTGCACGGCTTTGTCTCTATGAGCAAATTAATGATTTTTGCCCACTGCCCAATGCTTGCCCACAGCCTTTGTCACCCTGTAGCCAAAGACTGGTTTCCCACTGAGGCTAAAAGCAGGGTTGAGCCTGGTTAGTACCTGGATTGGAGACCTTCTGGGAAAGTTAGGTTACTGCTGGTAGAGGTGTTAGTGAGGCCAGCAGGGGGTGCTCACCCTATGGTCTGTGTGGATCCTAGTCTCGCAAAGCCAGACCTTCTGACGGGACAAGGTCTGGGGCCTCATTTATAACCGCTGCGTACGCACAAAACAGGTGCACGCCACTTCCAACGCATAAGTTGTGATATATAAAAACAAACTTCACGGAAAAATGTGCGCACCTGCACACAAACTCTGACCCATGCGTACGAGCAGTTTGGCGTATAATACTTGTTACGTTATTAAATTAGAGAGCTTGTTTTTTAATAAAGACCTTGGTAGGTCAGGTCATAAGTTCATGCATTTTTTTTTAGTGCCGGGTCCAAACAAAGAGAGTTTCAGTTCCTCTGCACCTGCCAGTTTCTAATGTGTTGCAAGCATTCTTGCTAACCGCACAAGGCGGTATCCAGCCTACATACAAACCCCTGCTTTGGTGGTATGGTGGTGAGCATAGCTGCCTTTCAAGCAGTTGAGCCGGGTTCGATTCCTGGCCAACGTATTCCCTTTTGCTCAAGCAGTCGTCTTGGAACCCCTGGACAACTTCTTCTGTAACTCGTGGCTGGAGCAAAACATTTGTATGGGTCTTTGGGCAGCAGTAAAGGACTAGGTCTCCCCGTCAGGGAATCGAACCCTGGTCTTCCGCATGACAAGCGGAGATACTGTCCACTATACTAACGAGGAGCTGCAGAGACAGGTAATCTCTCCCGATCAGCGCGACTGCAGCTCGCTTCAAACAGCCTTCCCATTTCCAGGAACTGCCTCATGCGTCATTTTATGTCATCGCTTCACAGAAGCCAGTGAAGTAAATAAAAAACCCCATCTAATAGCATTTAAAAATTAAATGTCTGTATAAAATTTGTTACTTTATTTAATTAGATAGCTTGTTTTTTAATAAAGACCCTGCTAGGTCAGGACAATAAGTTAATGCGTTTTTTTTCAATGCCGGGTCCAAACGAAGAGAGTTTCAGTTCCTCTACACCTGGTAGCTGCTAATGTGTTGCAAGCATTCTTGCTGACCGCATGGCGGTATCTAGCCTACATACAAACCCCTGCGTTGGTGGTATAGTGGTGAGCATAGCTGCCTTCCAAGCAGTTGACCTGGGTTCGATTCCTGGCCATCGCATTACCTTTTGCTCAAGCAGTCGTCCGGGGCCCCTGGCCAACTCCTTCTGTAACTCGAGCAAAACATTTGTATGGGTCTTTGGGCAGCAGTAAAGGACTAGGTCTCCCCGTCGGGGAATCGAACCCCGGTCTTCCGCGTGATAGGCGGAGACACTGTCCACTATACTAACGAAGAGCTGCAGAGACAGGTAGTCTCTCCCGATCAGAGCGACTGCAGCTCGCTTCAAACAACCTTCCCATTTCCAGGAACTGCCTCATGCGTCATTTTATGTCATCGCTTCACAGAAGCCAGTGAAGTAAACAAAACCCCCCATCTAATAGCATTTAAATATGAAATGTCTGTATAAAATTTGTTACTTTATTTAATTAGATAGCTTGTTTTTTAATAAAGACCCTGCTAGGTCAGGACAATAAGTTAATGCTTTTTTTTTCAATGCCGGGTCCAAACGAAGAGAGTTTCAGTTCCTCTACACCTGGTAGCTGCTAATGTGTTGCAAGCATTCTTGCTGACCGCATGGCGGTATCCAGCCTGCATCCAGCCTGCATCCAGCCTACATACAAACCCCTGCGTTGGTGGTATAGTGGTGAGCATAGCTGCCTTCCAAGCAGTTGACCCGGGTTCGATTCCCGGCCAACGCATTGCCTTTTGCTCAAGCAGTCGTCCGGGGCCCCTGGCTAACTCCTTCTGTAACTCGTGGCTGGAGCAAAACATTTGTATGGGTCTTTGGGCAGCAGTAAAGGACTAGGTCTCCCCGTCGGGGAATCGAACCCCGGTCTTCCGCGTGACAGGCGGAGATACTGTCCACTATACTAACGAGGAGCTGCAGAGACAGGTAGCCTCTCCCGATCAGCGCGACTGCAGCTCGCTTCAAACAGCCTTCCCATTTCCAGGAACGGCCTCATGCGTCATTTTATGTCATCGCTTCACAGAAGCCAGTGAAGTAAAAAAAAAAACCATCTAATAGCATTTAAATATGAAATGTCTGTATAAAACGTGTTACTTTATTTAATTAGATAGCTTGTTTTTTAATAAAGACCCTGCTAGGTCAGGACAATAAGTTAATGCGTTTTTTTTCAATGCCGGGTCCAAACGAAGAGAGTTTCAGTTCCTCTACACCTGGTAGCTGCTAATGTGTTGCAAGCATTCTTGCTGACCGCATGGCAGTATCCAGCCTGCATCCAGCCTACATACAAACCCCTGCGTTGGTGGTATAGTGGTGAGCATAGCTGCCTTCCAAGCAGTTGACCCGGGTTCGATTCCCAGCCAACGCATTGCCTTTTGCTCAAGCAGTCGTCTGGGGCCCCTGGCCAACTCCTTCTGTAACTCGTGGCTGGAGCAAAACATTTGTATGGGTCTTTGGGCAGCAGTAAAGGACTAGGTCTCCCCGTCGGGGAATCGAACCCCGGTCTTCCGCGTGACAGGCGGAGATACTGTCCACTATACTAACGAGGAGCTGCAGAGACAGGTAGCCTCTCACGATCAGCGTGACTGCAGCTCGCTTCAAACAGCCTTCCCATTTCCAGGATCGGCCTCATGTGTCATTTTATGTCATCTGTAGCAACATTGACATCCGGACAGGTGCTTATCAAATTTAGTGAATCGTGATTTCTTGCAAACACTTCATTCGTTGTGTGAACAAACAAGAGGTCTCTGTCTCTTTCTCCATTACACACACACAAAGAGACACGTAACACGACACCCCAAAAATTCCAAGGAACACACGTGACAGAACACCCACGTCTCCAGAGAGATACGCACACACACACAAGAGACTTTTCTTCAAACGAATCATATTTAAAACATTACCAAATGTATTATGTGTTGCCATTTATATGTCATGACAGTTTTGGGATTTAATGTAAGTTTTAATGTGTATTAATCAAAATCTAAATGCTTCTAATCTGTATATCTTATGTAACTTCGTTATCATATAATCCAACCTGAATGTGTTTGATACCATTTTAAATCTTGAGACCTAACGGAGTTGAATCTCGATAATAGACTGCAATGATATGATTATTACTAGATGAATCCTTTTTAGTCATAGAAATGACTAAGGCAAAGCTCTGTCATAAACTACACAGACTGGGGTCTTCTGGCAGGACAAAGAAGATTCTCCCGCTCCCAGATCACTGAAGGTGATTGGACAACGCGCCGAACGAAGGAGTGACCCATACAGTCTTTAAAGGAAAGAGCAAAGCTCTTCCTGCGCTCTCTTGCTCTCGCGTCCTGCCTTCGTCTGCTCATCATGTGAAATCTTCGGACCTTGACTCCTTCAGGAGTTCCCTCCTTTTATTTGCTTTATCTCAGTCTTTTGTTTAATTTTCAAATTCCACTGTGTTCGTTTCCACCTACGAGTCAAACGAACGAAGCCTGAATTCCTTCAGCAACTTCCCTTCCAAAGAGGCGCCTTCTTCAAAACTCCCGCGAACAGCTTGCCCTGGCAACAAGCACGCGCGCCTCAGCACGAGCGCGCGCACTCTGCTCCGAGAACACGTGCAGGCTGGACACAGCTCGTGCACACAAACGAACCTTTTGCAAGTATATCAAACTCTAACGAGTTTTAATGTTTTAAGGTGTTTCGATTGATGGCTCTCTCAATGGTCTGTGATTTTAGCTGTTCTATGGCCACTCGTGACCATTCTCTCTCTCTCTCTCTCTCTCTCTCTACAACCTCCGCGCGTGCTTCGGCACGGCGCGCCCCTCCTCAGAAATCTCTCTCTCTCAACTTCTCTCTCTTATCCGCTATTCGTGTCTTGTATTGTTTACTGTAAATTATGTACATAGATATAATCGGTGTATAATCAATATGTGTAATCCGTTATATTCTGTAGTTTGCATTTATTAAAACAATATATTCAAGACTGTGTCTGTGAAAAAATGCTCGTAAAACCACAAACGTCAATGAGATTAAAAGATCCAAGAGCTGCCAGAGCTCTTATTATTTACTAGTTTTAATTTTATAAACACAGGAAAATTAATGTTCACGGCCAGAAAATTAATGTTTCTTGGAGGTTATAAGGAGATAGCTTTACTGTGAGGTTGATGGGTGATCTTTGATGGTTTTTGCAGGACAAACACCTATCTGATCATTACATGAATTTCCCTTAAAGGTTATCTCATAATCGAAATTAAATAAGATTATTGATATGAATGAGGAATTATAAGACGTTGTGATCGATTATTCATATATTCGTATAATCTATACATTTTCAATTTCGATAATTTAATGTAAAGTAATATGCAGAATATTAATCATATTCATGATTAGTTATTAAAATTCCCTATAGATCATTTGAGCTAATTCATACGGACCAAAAGTCCGAGGCATATAGATTACACATCGCTTCACAGAAGCCAGTGAAGTAAAAAAAAAAACCCATCTAATAGCATTTAAATATGAAATGTCTGTATAAAACGTGTTACTTTATTTAATTAGATAGCTTGTTTTTTAATAAAGACCCTGCTAGGTCAGGACAATAAGTTAATGCGTTTTTTTCCAATGCCGGGTCCAAACGAAGAGAGTTTCAGTTCCTCTACACCTGGTAGCTGCTAATGTGTTGCAAGCATTCTTGCTGACCGCATGGCGGTATCCAGCCTGCATCCAGTCTGCATCCAGCCTACATACAATCCCCTGCGTTGGTGGTATAGTGGTGAGCATAGCTGCCTTCCAAGCAGTTGACCCGGGTTCGATTCCCGGCCAACGCATTGCCTTTTGCTCAAGCAGTCGTCCGGGGCCCCTGGCCAACTCCTTCTGTAACTCGTGGCTGGAGCAAAACATTTGTATGGGTCTTTGGGCAGCAGTAAAGGACTAGGTCTCCCCGTCGGGGAATCGAACCCCGGTCTTCCGCGTGACAGGCGGAGATACTGTCCACTATACTAACGAGGAGCTGCAGAGACAGGTAGCCTCTCCCGATCAGCGCGACTGCAGCTCGCTTCAAACAGCCTTCCCATTTCCAGGAACGGCCTCATGCGTCATTTTATGTCATCGCTTCACAGAAGCCAGTGAAGTAAAAAAAACCCCCCATCTAATAGCATTTAAATATGAAATGTCTGTATAAAACGTGTTACTTTATTTAATTAGATAGCTTGTTTTTTAATAAAGACCCTGCTAGGTCAGGACAATAAGTTAATGCGTTTTTTTTCAATGCCGGGTCCAAACGAAGAGAGTTTCAGTTCCTCTACACCTGGTAGCTGCTAATGTGTTGCAAGCATTCTTGCTGACCGCATGGCGGTATCCAGCCTGCATCCAGCCTGCATCCAGCCTAAATACAAACCCCTGCGTTGGTGGTATAGTGGTGAGCATAGCTGCCTTCCAAGCAGTTGACCCGGGTTCGATTCCCGGCCAACGCATTGCCTTTTGCTCAAGCAGTCGTCCGGGGCCCCTGGCCAACTCCTTCTGTAACTCGTGGCTGGAGCAAAACATTTGTATGGGTCTTTGGGCAGCAGTAAAGGACTAGGTCTCCCCGTCGGGGAATCGAACCCAGGTCTTCCGCGTGACAGGCGGAGATACTGTCCACTATACTAACGAGGAGCTGCAGAGACAGGTAGCCTCTCCCGATCAGCGCGACTGCAGCTCGCTTCAAACAGCCTTCCCATTTCCAGGAACGGCCTCATGCGTCATTTTATGTCATCGGGTTCGATTCCCGGCCAACGCATTGCCTTTTGCTCAAGCAGTCGTCCGGGGCCCCTGGCCAACTCCTTCTGTAACTCGTGGCTGGAGCAAAACATTTGTATGGGTCTTTGGGCAGCAGTAAAGGACTAGGTCTCCCCGTCGGGGAATCGAACCCCTGTCTTCCGCGTGACAGGCGGAGATACTGTCCACTATACTAACGAGGAGCTGCAGAGACAGGTAGCCTCTCCCGATCAGTGCGACTGCAGCTCGCTTCAAACAGCCTTCCCATTTCCAGGAACGGCCTCATGCGTCATTTTATGTCATCGCTTCACAGAAGCCAGTGAAGTAAAAAAAAACCCCATCTAATAGCATTTAAATATGAAATGTCTGTATAAAACGTGTTACTTTATTTAATTAGATAGCTTGTTTTTTAATAAAGACCCTGCTAGGTCAGGACAATAAGTTAATGCGTTTTTTTTCAATGCCGGGTCCAAACGAAGAGAGTTTCAGTTCCTCTACACCTGGTAGCTGCTAATGTGTTGCAAGCATTCTTGCTGACCGCATGGCGGTATCCAGCCTGCATCCAGCCTACATACAAACCCCTGCGTTGGTGGTATAGTGGTGAGCATAGCTGCCTTCCAAGCAGTTGACCCGGGTTCGATTCCCGGCCAACGCATTGCCTTTTGCTCAAGCAGTCGTCCGGGGCCCCTGGCCAACTCCTTCTGTAACTCGTGGCTGGAGCAAAACATTTGTATGGGTCTTTGGGCAGCAGTAAAGGACTAGGTCTCCCCGTCGGGGAATCGAACCCGGTCTTCCGCGTGACAGGCGGAGATACTGTCCACTATACTAACGAGGAGCTGCAGAGACAGGTAGCCTCTCCCGATCAGCGCGACTGCAGCTCGCTTCAAACAGCCTTCCCATTTCCAGGAACGGCCTCATGCGTCATTTTATGTCATCGCTTCACAGAAGCCAGTGAAGTAAAAAAAAACCCCATCTAATAGCATTTAAATATGAAATGTCTGTATAAAACGTGTTACTTTATTTAATTAGATAGCTTGTTTTTTAATAAAGACCCTGCTAGGTCAGGACAATAAGTTAATGCGTTTTTTTTCAATGCCGGGTCCAAACGAAGAGAGTTTCAGTTCCTCTACACCTGGTAGCTGCTAATGTGTTGCAAGCATTCTTGCTGACCGCATGGCGGTATCCAGCCTGCATCCAGCCTACATACAAACCCCTGCGTTGGTGGTATAGTGGTGAGCATAGCTGCCTTCCAAGCAGTTGACCAGGGTTCGATTCCCGGCCAACGCATTGCCTTTTGCTCAAGCAGTCGTCCGGGGCCCCTGGCCAACTCCTTCTGTAACTCGTGGCTGGAGCAAAACATTTGTATGGGTCTTTGGGCAGCAGTAAAGGACTAGTTCTCCCCGTCGGGGAATCGAACCCCGGTCTTCTGCGTGACAGGCGGAGATACTGTCCACTATACTAACGAGGAGCTGCAGAGACAGGTAGCCTCTGCCGATCAGCGCGACTGCAGCTCGCTTCAAACAGCCTTCCCATTTCCAGGGACGGCCTCATGCGTCATTTTATGTCATCGCTTCACAGAAGCCAGTGAAGTAAAAAAAAAAACCCATCTAATAGCATTTAAATATGAAATGTCTGTATAAAACGTGTTACTTTATTTAATTAGATAGCTTGTTTTTTAATAAAGACCCTGCTAGGTCAGGACAATAAGTTAATGCGTTTTTTTTCAATGCCGGGTCCAAACGAAGAGAGTTTCAGTTCCTCTACACCTGGTAGCTGCTAATGTGTTGCAAGCATTCTTGCTGACCGCATGGCGGTATCCAGCCTACATACAAACCCCTGCGTTGGTGGTATAGTGGTGAGCATAGCTGCCTTCCAAGCAGTTGACCCGGGTTTGATTCCCGGCCAACGCATTGCCTTTTGCTCAAGCAGTCGTCCGGGGCCCCTGGCCAACTCCTTCTGTAACTCGTGGCTGGAGCAAAACATTTGTATGGGTCTTTGGGCAGCAGTAAAGGACTAGGTCTCCCCGTCGGGGAATCGAACCCCTGTCTTCCGCGTGACAGGCGGAGATACTGTCCACTATACTAACGAGGAGCTGCAGAGACAGGTAGCCTCTCCCAATCAGCGCGACTGCAGCTCGCTTCAAACAGCCTTCCCATTTCAAGGAACGGCCTCATGCGTCATTTTATGTCATCGGGTTCGATTCCCGGCCAACGCATTGCCTTTTGCTCAAGCAGTCGTCCGGGGCCCCTGGGGTCCGTTCTTCGTACGTTGCTTAAAACATCCGAGATCAAACGAGACATCCAAGATGATATAATCGCCCAGAAGGGCTGGCCCTTGGGTTGAATGTGAATTGACCCTATTGTGGGGGGCATCTCTTCCTTAGACCCACGGCAGGGACCAGTAGCAGCAACAGCTTCGTTACTGGTAAATGAGCTTTTAATTATCTTAGTACACTGTAAAATAATTTGTTGCTGCATTAAATTAAGTAGGCCTATTATCCAAATGGCTGGTCTAAAGCCTGAATTGCTTTACTTTATGAAAGTGAACACTGCATGTAGGCTAATGTAAAAATATCTCTCTAAAAGAACACACAGAGTACTATTGCTGACCTTGCATAATATCTCTTATTGCAGGCAAAAGATGGCTTGATCACTGGCTTTTCTTTACAAAGAATAATTGAAATAAAAAAGGAACTAAGCATATTTGTCTTGTCTTTTATTAAACATTTAGTGAATTTTAAAAATGGTGTCCCACAATTCTGTCCCGTGCCGCTCTGCTACTAGGTCCGTCCAAGTGCACTGGTGGAGGTCATCATCAGGCTGGAGATCATCAGGCTGGAGATCATCAGGCTGCACCTCCACCACAGGGATCCTCTCCTTTCTGATGTGTAATGATGTGTAATACGGCACATGTAACAATAATGTCACAGTCCCTGTCAGGTGCTCAGACTTTTCAGACACTGAAATTTTCCCTTTAGTTGCCCATGCTCAATTTAAAACTGCTCCATTGTCCGGGCTGTGGGTCAGGGAATGGGGTCATAAAATACTGCTTGCAGGTATAGCCCCTGTGTCTCCAAGCATGTTGTAATCACCTACATAATGAAAAAAATATAGTTCTGTTAGGCTCAGAATACGTGTAGTCTATGTAATACAGTGTGCTTGATATTTATATTTTCCGTTTCCATGTTCAAATAATGTGCTACATGTGACAATGTGACTGATATGGTATAGTGTCACACACCACCAAGACATTTTAGTCAGTCAACTGCATACTTTGATTCCATTCCTTTTTTTTTCATATAATAATATTACTAATATGATATATTTAGAATTGTAATAGTAACTTACCTGCACATTTACACTGTTCACAAAATCCTCTTCATTGAGGCCTGGGAACGTGTGTACAGTCTCGTTAGTAAATCACGTTAGTGAAGCCTGACACAAAGGCTACTGTAAATCATACTTTTTGGCTAAGTCATGATTGCATGATCTTCATAAAAAAAATATAATGTACCTGCATTAGCAAAAAAAAAAAAAAAAAAAAAATCTGCTTTACAACCTTGGGTCTGGAAAAACCATAAAAACACCTAAAAAAAAGCTTGAGCGCGAGGTAAACTTTGTGAATGGCACGACGGGCAGCACTTTTCACCAAGTTCACCGTATCACTCGCAAAGAATCTCAGGGAAATGGACACAGTTTGTGCTGTTGTTAAAGCCCGACTCCGACATTAAATGTGTTGTTCAACAAATTAATGATACAAATGACACTCACGAGAAAAACTATATCTCTCTAAAAGTACGCTATCGCGCTGCGCTAAAGGACTTCCCGGATCACCTCCGCTTATAAAGCCGGGATCCTGTTAACATGAAATAAGCCTGCTCGCGAGCAGGTTTAAGATTGCGCACCTGTTGCTATGACAGCAAGTCCAGGATGAGCGTCGAAGAACCAAACAATCCAAGATCATGCCAAATCGCCAACAATCAAATCCAGCTAAGTGAGTTAGCGACGTACGAAGAACGGACCCCTGGCCAACTCCTTCTGTAACTCGTGGCTGGAGCAAAACATTTGTATGGGTCTTTGGGCAGCAGTAAAGGACTAGGTCTCCCCGTCGGGGAATCGAACCCCTGTCTTCCGCGTGACAGGCGGAGATACTGTCCACTATACTAACGAGGAGCTGCAGAGACAGGTAGCCTCTCCCGATCAGCGCGACTGCAGCTCGCTTCAAACAGCCTTCCCATTTCCAGGAACGGCCTCATGCGTCATTTTATGTCATCGCTTCACAGAAGCCAGTGAAGTAAAAAAAAACCCCATCTAATAGCATTTAAATATGAAATGTCTGTATAAAACGTGTTACTTTATTTAATTAGATAGCTTGTTTTTTAATAAAGACCCTGCTAGGTCAGGACAATAAGTTAATGCGTTTTTTTTCAATGCCGGGTCCAAACGAAGAGAGTTTCAGTTCCTCTACACCTGGTAGCTGCTAATGTGTTGCAAGCATTCTTGCTGACCGCATGGCGGTATCCAGCCTGCATCCAGCCTACATACAAACCCCTGCGTTGGTGGTATAGTGGTGAGCATAGCTGCCTTCCAAGCAGTTGACCCGGGTTCGATTCCCGGCCAACGCATTGCCTTTTGCTCAGGCAGTCGTCCGGGGCCCCTGGCCAACTCCTTCTGTAACTCGTGGCTGGAGCAAAACATTTGTATGGGTCTTTGGGCAGCAGTAAAGGACTAGGTCTCCCCGTCGGGGAATCGAACCCCTGTCTTCCGCGTGACAGGCGGAGATACTGTCCACTATACTAACCAGGAGCTGCAGAGACAGGTAGCCTCTCCCGATCAGCGCGACTGCAGCTCGCTTCAAACAGCCTTCCCATTTCCAGGAACGGCCTCAACCGTCATTTTATGTCATCGCTTCACAGAAGCCAGTGAAGTAAAAAAAAACCCCATCTAATAGCATTTAAATATGAAATGTCTGTATAAAACGTGTTACTTTATTTAATTAGATAGCTTGTTTTTTAATAAAGACCCTGCTAGGTCAGGACAATAAGTTAATGCCTTTTTTTTTTCAATGCCGGGTCCAAACGAAGAGAGTTTCAGTTCCTCTACACCTGGTAGCTGCTAATGTGTTTCAAGCATTCTTGCTGACCGCATGGCGGTATCCAGCCTGCATCCAGCCTACATACAAACCCCTGCGTTGGTGGTATAGTGGTGAGCATAGCTGCCTTCCAAGCAGTTGACCCGGGTTTGATTCCCGGCCAACGCATTGCCTTTTGCTCAAGCAGTCGTCCGGGGCCCCTGGCCAACTCCTTCTGTAACTCGTGGCTGGAGCAAAACATTTGTATGGGTCTTTGGGCAGCAGTAAAGGACTAGGTCTCCCCGTCGGGGAATCGAACCCCTGTCTTCCGCGTGACAGGCGGAGATACTGTCCACTATACTAACGAGGAGCTGCAGAGACAGGTAGCCTCTCCCGATCAGCGCGACTGCAGCTCGCTTCAAACAGCCTTCCCATTTCCAGGAACGGCCTCATGCGTCATTTTATGTCATCGCTTCACAGAAGCCAGTGAAGTAAAAAAAAAACCCATCTAATAGCATTTAAATATGAAATGTCTGTATAAAACGTGTTACTTTATTTAATTAGATAGCTTGTTTTTTAATAAAGACCCTGCTAGGTCAGGACAATAAGTTAATGCGTTTTTTTTCAATGCCGGGTCCAAACGAAGAGAGTTTCAGTTCCTCTACACCTGGTAGCTGCTAATGTGTTGCAAGCATTCTTGCTGACCGCATGGCGGTATCCAGCCTGCATCCAGCCTACATACAAACCCCTGCGTTGGTGGTATAGTGGTGAGCATAGCTGCCTTCCAAGCAGTTGACCCGGGTTCGATTCCCGGCCAACGCATTGCCTTTTGCTCAAGCAGTCGTCCGGGGCCCCTGGCCAACTCCTTCTGTAACTCGTGGCTGGAGCAAAACATTTGTATGGGTCTTTGGGCAGCAGTAAAGGACTAGATCTCCCCGTCGGGGAATCGAACCCCGGTCTTCCGCGTGACAGGCGGAGATACTGTCCACTATACTAACGAGGAGCTGCAGAGACAGGTAGCCTCTCCCACTCAGCGCGACTGCAGCTCGCTTCAAACAGCCTTCCCATTTCCAGGAACGGCCTCATGCGTCATTTTATGTCATCGCTTCACAGAAGCAAGTGAAGTAAAAAAAACCCCCATCTAATAGCATTTAAATATGAAATGTCTGTATAAAACGTGTTACTTTATTTAATTAGATAGCTTGTTTTTTATTAAAGACCCTGCTAGGTCAGGACAATAAGTTAATGCGTTTTTTTTCAATGCCGGGTCCAAACGAAGAGAGTTTCAGTTCCTCTACACCTGGTAGCTGCTAATGTGTTGCAAGCATTCTTGCTGACCGCATGGCGGTATCCAGCCTGCATCCAGCCTGCATCCAGCCTACATACAAACCCCTGCGTTGGTGGTATAGTGGTGAGCATAGCTGCCTTCCAAGCAGTTGACCCGGGTTCGATTCCCGGCCAACGCATTGCCTTTTGCTCAAGCAGTCGTCCGGGGCCCCTGGCTAACTCCTTCTGTAACTCGTGGCTGGAGCAAAACATTTGTATGGGTCTTTGGGCAGCAGTAAAGGACTAGGTCTCCCCGTCGGGGAATCGAACCCCGGTCTTCCGCGTGACAGGCGGAGATACTGTCCACTATACTAACGAGGAGCTGCAGAGACAGGTAGCCTCTCCCGATCAGCGCGACTGCAGCTCGCTTCAAACAGCCTTCCCATTTCCAGGAACGGCCTCATGCGTCATTTTATGTCATCGCTTCACAGAAGCCAGTGAAGTAAAAAAAACCCCCATCTAATAGCATTTAAATATGAAATGTCTGTATAAAACGTGTTACTTTATTTAATTAGATAGCTTGTTTTTTAATAAAGACCCTGCTAGGTCAGGACAATAAGTTAATGCGTTTTTTTTTCAATGCCGGGTCCAAACGAAGAGAGTTTCAGTTCCTCTACACCTGGTAGCTGCTAATGTGTTGCAAGCATTCTTGCTGACCGCATGGCAGTATCCAGCCTGCATCCAGCCTACATACAAACCCCTGCGTTGGTGGTATAGTGGTGAGCATAGCTGCCTTCCAAGCAGTTGACCCGGGTTCGATTCCCGGCCAACGCATTGCCTTTTGCTCAAGCAGTCGTCCGGGGCCCCTGGCCAACTCCTTCTGTAACTCGTGGCTGGAGCAAAACATTTGTATGGGTCTTTGGGCAGCAGTAAAGGACTAGGTCTCCCCGTCGGGGAATCGAACCCCGGTCTTCCGCGTGACAGGCGGAGATACTGTCCACTATACTAACGAGGAGCTGCAGAGACAGGTAGCCTCTCACGATCAGCGTGACTGCAGCTCGCTTCAAACAGCCTTCCCATTTCCAGGATCGGCCTCATGTGTCATTTTATGTCATCGCTTCACAGAAGCCAGTGAAGTAAAAAAAAACCCCATCTAATAGCATTTAAATATGAAATGTCTGTATAAAACGTGTTACTTTATTTAATTAGATAGTTTGTTTTTTAATAAAGACCCTGCTAGGTCAGGACAATAAGTTAATGCGTTTTTTTCCAATGCCGGGTCCAAACGAAGAGAGTTTCAGTTCCTCTACACCTGGTAGCTGCTAATGTGTTGCAAGCATTCTTGCTGACCGCATGGCGGTATCCAGCCTGCATCCAGTCTGCATCCAGCCTACATACAATCCCCTGCGTTGGTGGTATAGTGGTGAGCATAGCTGCCTTCCAAGCAGTTGACCCGGGTTCGATTCCCGGCCAACGCATTGCCTTTTGCTCAAGCAGTCGTCCGGGGCCCCTGGCCAACTCCTTCTGTAACTCGTGGCTGGAGCAAAACATTTGTATGGGTCTTTGGGCAGCAGTAAAGGACTAGGTCTCCCCGTCGGGGAATCGAACCCCGGTCTTCCGCGTGACAGGCGGAGATACTGTCCACTATACTAACGAGGAGCTGCAGAGACAGGTAGCCTCTCCCGATCAGCGCGACTGCAGCTCGCTTCAAACAGCCTTCCCATTTCCAGGAACGGCCTCATGCGTCATTTTATGTCATCGCTTCACAGAAGCCAGTGAAGTAAAAAAAACCCCCCATCTAATAGCATTTAAATATGAAATGTCTGTATAAAACGTGTTACTTTATTTAATTAGATAGCTTGTTTTTTAATAAAGACCCTGCTAGGTCAGGACAATAAGTTAATGCGTTTTTTTTCAATGCCGGGTCCAAACGAAGAGAGTTTCAGTTCCTCTACACCTGGTAGCTGCTAATGTGTTGCAAGCATTCTTGCTGACCGCATGGCGGTATCCAGCCTACATACAAACCCCTGCGTTGGTGGTATAGTGGTGAGCATAGCTGCCTTCCAAGCAGTTGACCCGGGTTTGATTCCCGGCCAACGCATTGCCTTTTGCTCAAGCAGTCGTCCGGGGCCCCTGGCCAACTCCTTCTGTAACTCGTGGCTGGAGCAAAACATTTGTATGGGTCTTTGGGCAGCAGTAAAGGACTAGGTCTCCCCGTCGGGGAATCGAACCCCTGTCTTCCGCGTGACAGGCGGAGATACTGTCCACTATACTAACGAGGAGCTGCAGAGACAGGTAGCCTCTCCCGATCAGCGCGACTGCAGCTCGCTTCAAACAGCCTTCCCATTTCCAGGAACGGCCTCATGCGTCATTTTATGTCATCGCTTCACAGAAGCCAGTGAAGTAAAAGAAAACCCCCATCTAATAGCATTTAAATATGAAATGTCTGTATAAAACGTGTTACTTTATTTAATTAGATAGCTTGTTTTTTAATAAAGACCCTGCTAGGTCAGGACAATAAGTTAATGCGTTTTTTTTCAATGCCGGGTCCAAACGAAGAGAGTTTCAGTTCCTCTACACCTGGTAGCTGCTAATGTGTTGCAAGCATTCTTGCTGACCGCATGGCGGAATCCAGCCTACATACAAACCCCTGCGTTGGTGGTATAGTGGTGAGCATAGCTGCCTTCCAAGCAGTTGACCCGGGTTCGATTCCCGGCCAACGCATTACCTTTTGCTCAAGCAGTCGTCCGGGGCCCCTGGCCAACTCCTTCTGTAACTCGTGGCTGGAGCAAAACATTTGTATGGGTCTTTGGGCAGCAGTAAAGGACTAGGTCTCCCCGTCGGGGAATCGAACCCCTGTCTTCCGCGTGACAGGCGGAGATACTGTCCACTATACTAACGAGGAGCTGCAGAGACAGGTAGCCTCTCCCGATCAGCGCGACTGCAGCTCGCTTCAAACAGCCTTCCCATTTCCAGGAACGGCCTCATGCGTCATTTTATGTCATCGCTTCACAGAAGCCAGTGAAGTAAAAAAACCCCCCATCTAATAGCATTTAAATATGAAATGTCTGTATAAAACGTGTTACTTTATTTAATTAGATAGCTTGTTTTTTAATAAAGACCCTGCTAGGTCAGGACAATAAGTTAATGCGTTTTTTTTCAATGCCGGGTCGAAACGAAGAGAGTTTCAGTTCCTCTACACCTGGTAGCTGCTAATGTGTTGCAAGCATTCTTGCTGACCGCATGGCGGTATCCAGCCTGCATCCAGCCTACATACAAACCCCTGCGTTGGTGGTATAGTGGTGAGCATAGCTGCCTTCCAAGCAGTTGACCCGGGTTTGATTCCCGGCCAACGCATTGCCTTTTGCTCAAGCAGTCGTCCGGGGCCCCTGGCCAACTCCTTCTGTAACTCGTGGCTGGAGCAAAACATTTGTATGGGTCTTTGGGCAGCAGTAAAGGACTAGGTCTCCCCGTCGGGGAATCGAACCCCTGTCTTCCGCGTGACAGGCGGAGATACTGTCCACTATACTAACGAGGAGCTGCAGAGACAGGTAGCCTCTCCCGATCAGCGCGACTGCAGCTCGCTTCAAACAGCCTTCCCATTTCACGGAACGGCCTCATGCGTCATTTTATGTCATCGGGTTCGATTCCCGGCCAACGCATTGCCTTTTGCTCAAGCAGTCGTCCGGGGCCCCTGGCCAACTCCTTCTGTAACTCGTGGCTGGAGCAAAACATTTGTATGGGTCTTTGGGCAGCAGTAAAGGACTAGGTCTCCCCGTCGGGGAATCGAACCCCTGTCTTCCGCGTGACAGGCGGAGATACTGTCCACTATACTAACGAGGAGCTGCAGAGACAGGTAGCCTCTCCCGATCAGCGCGACTGCAGCTCGCTTCAAACAGCCTTCCCATTTCCAGGAACGGCCTCATGCGTCATTTTATGTCATCGCTTCACAGAAGCCAGTGAAGTAAAAAAAAACCCATCTAATAGCATTTAAATATGAAATGTCTGTATAAAACGTGTTACTTTATTTAATTAGATAGCTTGTTTTTTAATAAAGACCCTGCTAGGTCAGGACAATAAGTTAATGCGTTTTTTTTCAATGCCGGGTCCAAACGAAGAGAGTTTCAGTTCCTCTACACCTGGTAGCTGCTAATGTGTTGCAAGCATTCTTGCTGACCGCATGGCGGTATCCAGCCTGCATCCAGCCTACATACAAACCCCTGCGTTGGTGGTATAGTGGTGAGCATAGCTGCCTTCCAAGCAGTTGACCCGGGTTCGATTCCCGGCCAACGCATTGCCTTTTGCTCAAGCAGTCGTCCGGGGCCCCTGGCCAACTCCTTCTGTAACTCGTGGCTGGAGCAAAACATTTGTATGGGTCTTTGGGCAGCAGTAAAGGACTAGGTCTCCCCGTCGGGGAATCGAACCCCTGTCTTCCGCGTGACAGGCGGAGATACTGTCCACTATACTAACGAGGAGCTGCAGAGACAGGTAGCCTCTCCCGATCAGCGCGACTGCAGCTCGCTTCAAACAGCCTTCCCATTTCCAGGAACGGCCTCATGCGTCATTTTATGTCATCGCTTCACAGAAGCCAGTGAAGTAAAAAAAAACCCCATCTAATAGCATTTAAATATGAAATGTCTGTATAAAACGTGTTACTTTATTTAATTAGATAGCTTGTTTTTTAATAAAGACCCTGCTAGGTCAGGACAATAAGTTAATGCGTTTTTTTTTTCAATGCCGGGTCCAAACGAAGAGAGTTTCAGTTCCTCTACACCTGGTAGCTGCTAATGTGTTGCAAGCATTCTTGCTGACCACATGGCGGTATCCAGCCTGCATCCAGCCTACATACAAACCCCTGCGTTGGTGGTATAGTGGTGAGCATAGCTGCCTTCCAAGCAGTTGACCCGGGTTCGATTCCCGGCCAACGCATATCCTTTTGCTCAAGCAGTCGTCCGGGGCCCCTGGCCAACTCCTTCTGTAACTCGTGGCTGGAGCAAAACATTTGTATGGGTCTTTGGGCAGCAGTAAAGGACTAGGTCTCCCCGTCGGGGAATCGAACCCCGGTCTTCCGCGTGACAGGCGGAGATACTGTCCACTATACTAACGAGGAGCTGCAGAGACAGGTAGCCTCTCCCGATCAGCGCGACTGCAGCTCGCTTCAAACAGCCTTCCCATTTCCAGGAACGGCCTCATGCGTCATTTTATGTCATCGCTTCACAGAAGCCAGTGAAGTAAAAAAAACCCCCATCTAATAGCATTTAAATATGAAATGTCTGTATAAAACGTGTTACTTTATTTAATTAGATAGCTTGTTTTTTAATAAAGACCCTGCTAGGTCAGGACAATAAGTTAATGCGTTTTTTTTCAATGCCGGGTCCAAACGAAGAGAGTTTCAGTTCCTCTACACCTGGTAGCTGCTAATGTGTTGCAAGCATTCTTGCTGACCGCATGGCGGTATCCAGCCTGCATCCAGCCTACATACAAACCCCTGCGTTGGTGGTATAGTGGTGAGCATAGCTGCCTTCCAAGCAGTTGACCCGGGTACGATTCCCGGCCAACGCATTGCCTTTTGCTCAAGCAGTCGTCCGGGGCCCCTGGCCAACTCCTTCTGTAACTCGTGGCTGGAGCAAAACATTTGTATGGGTCTTTGGGCAGCAGTAAAGGACTAGGTCTCCCCGTCGGGGAATCGAACCCCGGTCTTCCGCGCGACAGGCGGAGATACAGTCCACTATACTAACGAGGAGCTGCAGAGACAGGTAGCCTCTCCCGATCAGTGCGACTGCAGCTCGCTTCAAACAGCCTTCCCATTTCCAGGAACGGCCTCATGTGTCATTTTATGTCATCGCTTCACAGAAGCCAGTGAAGTAAAAAAAACCCCCATCTAATAGCATTTAAATATGAAATGTCTGTATAAAACGTGTTACTTTATTTAATTAGATAGCTTGTTTTTTAATAAAGACCCTGCTAGGTCAGGACAATAAGTTAATGCGTTTTTTTTCAATGCCGGGTCCAAACGAAGAGAGTTTCAGTTCCTCTACACCTGGTAGCTGCTAATGTGTTGCAAGCATTCTTGCTGACCGCATGGCGGTATCCAGCCTGCATCCAGCCTGCATCCAGCCTGCATCCAGCCTACATACAAACCCCTGCGTTGGTGGTATAGTGGTGAGCATAGCTGCCTTCCAAGCAGTTGACCCGGGTTCGATTCCCGGCCAACGCATTGCCTTTTGCTCAAGCAGTCGTCCGGGGCCCCTGGCCAACTCCTTCTGTAACTCGTGGCTGGAGCAAAACATTTGTATGGGTCTTTGGGCAGCAGTAAAGGACTAGGTCTCCCCGTCGGGGAATCGAACCCCTGTCTTCCGCGTGACAGGCGGAGATACTGTCCATTATACTAACGAGGAGCTGCAGAGACAGGTAGCCTCTCCCGATCAGCGCGACTGCAGCTCGCTTCAAACAGCCTTCCCATTTCAAGGAACGGCCTCATGCGTCATTTTATGTCATCGGGTTCGATTCCCGGCCAACGCATTGCCTTTTGCTCAAGCAGTCGTCCGGGGCCCCTGGCCAACTCCTTCTGTAACTCGTGGCTGGAGCAAAACATTTGTATGGGTCTTTGGGCAGCAGTAAAGGACTAGGTCTCCCCGTCGGGGAATCGAACCCCTGTCTTCCGCGTGACAGGCGGAGATACTGTCCACTATACTAACGAGGAGCTGCAGAGACAGGTAGCCTCTCCCGATCAGCGCGACTGCAGCTCGCTTCAAACAGCCTTCCCATTTCAAGGAACGGCCTCATGCGTCATTTTATGTCATCGCTTCACAGAAGCCAGTGAAGTAAAAAAAACCCCCATCTAATAGCATTTAAATATGAAATGTCTGTATAAAACGTGTTACTTTATTTAATTAGATAGCTTGTTTTTTAATAAAGACCCTGCTAGGTCAGGACAATAAGTTAATGCGTTTTTTTTCAATGCCGGGTCCAAACGAAGAGAGTTTCAGTTCCTCTACACCTGGTAGCTGCTAATGTGTTGCAAGCATTCTTGCTGACCGCATGGCGGTATCCAGCCTGCATCCAGCCTACATACAAACCCCTGCGTTGGTGGTATAGTGGTGAGCATAGCTGCCTTCCAAGCAGTTGACCCGGGTTCGATTCCCGGCCAACGCATTGCCTTTTGCTCAAGCAGTCGTCCGGGGCCCCTGGCCAACTCCTTCTGTAACTCGTGGCTGGAGCAAAACATTTGTATGGGTCTTTGGGCAGCAGTAAAGGACTAGGTCTCCCCGTCGGGGAATCGAACCCCTGTCTTCCGCGTGACAGGCGGAGATACTGTCCACTATACTAACGAGGAGCTGCAGAGACAGGTAGCCTCTCCCGATCACCGCGACTGCAGCTCGCTTCAAACAGCCTTCCCATTTCCAGGAACGGCCTCATGCGTCATTTTATGTCATCGCTTCACAGAAGCCAGTGAAGTAAAAAAAAAACCCATCTAATAGCATTTAAATATGAAATGTCTGTATAAAACGTGTTACTTTATTTAATTAGATAGCTTGTTTTTTAATAAAGACCCTGCTAGGTCAGGACAATAAGTTAATGCGTTTTTTTTTTCAATGCCGGGTCCAAACGAAGAGAGTTTCAGTTCCTCTACACCTGGTAGCTGCTAATGTGTTGCAAGCATTCTTGCTGACCGCATGGCGGTATCCAGCCTGCATCCAGCCTACATACAAACCCCTGCGTTGGTGGTATAGTGGTGAGCATAGCTGCCTTCCAAGCAATTGACCCGGGTTCGATTCCCGGCCAACGCATATCCTTTTGCTCAAGCAGTCGTCCGGGGCCCCTGGCCAACTCCTTCTGTAACTCGTGGCTGGAGCAAAACATTTGTATGGGTCTTTGGGCAGCAGTAAAGGACTAGGTCTCCCCGTCGGGGAATCGAACCCCGGTCTTCCGCGTGACAGGCGGAGATACTGTCCACTATACTAACGAGGAGCTGCAGAGACAGGTAGCCTCTCCCGATCAGCGCGACTGCAGCTCGCTTCAAACAGCCTTCCCATTTCCAGGAACGGCCTCATGCGTCATTTTATGTCATCGCTTCACAGAAGCCAGTGAAGTAAAAAAAAACCCCATCTAATAGCATTTAAATATGAAATGTCTGTATAAAACGTGTTACTTTATTTAATTAGATAGCTTGTTTTTTAATAAAGACCCTGCTAGGTCAGGACAATAAGTTAATGCGTTTTTTTTCAATGCCGGGTCCAAACGAAGAGAGTTTCAGTTCCTCTACACCTGGTAGCTGCTAATGTGTTGCAAGCATTCTTGCTGACCGCATGGCGGTATCCAGCCTGCATCCAGCCTACATACAAACCCCTGCGTTGGTGGTATAGTGGTGAGCATAGCTGCCTTCCAAGCAGTTGACCCGGGTTCGATTCCCGGCCAACGCATTGCCTTTTGCTCAAGCAGTCGTCCGGGGCCGCTGGCCAACTCCTTCTGTAACTCGTGGCTGGAGCAAAACATTTGTATGGGTCTTTGGGCAGCAGTAAAGGACTAGGTCTCCCCGTCGGGGAATCGAACCCCGGTCTTCCGCGCGACAGGCGGAGATACAGTCCACTATACTAACGAGGAGCTGCAGAGACAGGTAGCCTCTCCCGATCAGTGCGACTGCAGCTCGCTTCAAACAGCCTTCCCATTTCCAGGAACGGCCTCATGCGTCATTTTATGTCATCGCTTCACAGAAGCCAGTGAAGTAAAAAAAAACCCCATCTAATAGCATTTAAATATGAAATGTCTGTATAAAACGTGTTACTTCATTTAATTAGATAGCTTGTTTTTTAATAAAGACCCTGCTAGGTCAGGACAATAAGTTAATGCGTTTTTTTTCAATGCCGGGTCCAAACGAAGAGAGTTTCAGTTCCTCTACACCTGGTAGCTGCTAATGTGTTGCAAGCATTCTTGCTGACCGCATGGCGGTATCCAGCCTGCATCCAGCCTACATACAAACCCCTGCGTTGGTGGTATAGTGGTGAGCATAGCTGCCTTCCAAGCAGTTGACCCGGGTTCGATTCCCGGCCAACGCATTGCCTTTTGCTCAAGCAGTCGTCCGGGGCCGCTGGCCAACTCCTTCTGTAACTCGTGGCTGGAGCAAAACATTTGTATGGGTCTTTGGGCAGCAGTAAAGGACTAGGTCTCCCCGTCGGGGAATCGAACCCCGGTCTTCCGCGCGACAGGCGGAGATACAGTCCACTATACTAACGAGGAGCTGCAGAGACAGGTAGCCTCTCCCGATCAGTGCGACTGCAGCTCGCTTCAAACAGCCTTCCCATTTCCAGGAACGGCCTCATGTGTCATTTTATGTCATCGCTTCACAGAAGCCAGTGAAGTAAAAAAAAACCCCATCTAATAGCATTTAAATATGAAATGTCTGTATAAAACGTGTTACTTTATTTAATTAGATAGCTTGTTTTTTAATAAAGACCCTGCTAGGTCAGGACAATAAGTTAATGCGTTTTTTTTCAATGCCGGGTCCAAACGAAGAGAGTTTCAGTTCCTCTACACCTGGTAGCTGCTAATGTGTTGCAAGCATTCTTGCTGACCGCATGGCGGTATCCAGCCTGCATCCAGCCTACATACAAACCCCTGCGTTGGTGGTATAGTGGTGAGCATAGCTGCCTTCCAAGCAGTTGACCCGGGTTCGATTCCCGGCCAACGCATTGCCTTTTGCTCAAGCAGTCGTCCGGGGCCCCTGGCCAACTCCTTCTGTAACTCGTGGCTGGAGCAAAACATTTGTATGGGTCTTTGGGCAGCAGTAAAGGACTAGGTCTCCCCGTCGGGGAATCGAACCCCGGTCTTCCGCGTGACAGGCGGAGATACTGTCCACTATACTAACGAGGAGCTGCAGAGACAGGTAGCCTCTCCCGATCAGTGCGACTGCAGCTCGCTTCAAACAGCCTTCCCATTTCCAGGAACGGCCTCATGTGTCATTTTATGTCATCGCTTCACAGAAGCCAGTGAAGTAAAAAAAACCCCCATCTAATAGCATTTAAATATGAAATGTCTGTATAAAACGTGTTACTTTATTTAATTAGATAGCTTGTTTTTTAATAAAGACCCTGCTAGGTCAGGACAATAAGTTAATGCGTTTTTTTTCAATGCCGGGTCCAAACGAAGAGAGTTTCAGTTCCTCTACACCTGGTAGCTGCTAATGTGTTGCAAGCATTCTTGCTGACCGCATGGCGGTATCCAGCCTGCATCCAGCCTGCATCCAGCCTACATACAAACCCCTGCGTTGGTGGTATAGTGGTGAGCATAGCTGCCTTCCAAGCAGTTGACCCGGGTTCGATTCCCGGCCAACGCATTGCCTTTTGCTCAAGCAGTCGTCCGGGGCCCCTGGCCAACTCCTTCTGTAACTCGTGGCTGGAGCAAAACATTTGTATGGGTCTTTGGGCAGCAGTAAAGGACTAGGTCTCCCCGTCGGGGAATCGAACCCCTGTCTTCCGCGTGACAGGCGGAGATACTGTCCATTATACTAACGAGGAGCTGCAGAGACAGGTAGCCTCTCCCGATCAGCGCGACTGCAGCTCGCTTCAAACAGCCTTCCCATTTCAAGGAACGGCCTCATGCGTCATTTTATGTCATCGGGTTCGATTCCCGGCCAACGCATTGCCTTTTGCTCAAGCAGTCGTCCGGGGCCCCTGGCCAACTCCTTCTGTAACTCGTGGCTGGAGCAAAACATTTGTATGGGTCTTTGGGCAGCAGTAAAGGACTAGGTCTCCCCGTCGGGGAATCGAACCCCTGTCTTCCGCGTGACAGGCGGAGATACTGTCCACTATACTAACGAGGAGCTGCAGAGACAGGTAGCCTCTCCCGATCAGCGCGACTGCAGCTCGCTTCAAACAGCCTTCCCATTTCAAGGAACGGCCTCATGCGTCATTTTATGTCATCGCTTCACAGAAGCCAGTGAAGTAAAAAAAACCCCCATCTAATAGCATTTAAATATGAAATGTCTGTATAAAACGTGTTACTTTATTTAATTAGATAGCTTGTTTTTTAATAAAGACCCTGCTAGGTCAGGACAATAAGTTAATGCGTTTTTTTTCAATGCCGGGTCCAAACGAAGAGAGTTTCAGTTCCTCTACACCTGGTAGCTGCTAATGTGTTGCAAGCATTCTTGCTGACCGCATGGCGGTATCCAGCCTGCATCCAGCCTACATACAAACCCCTGCGTTGGTGGTATAGTGGTGAGCATAGCTGCCTTCCAAGCAGTTGACCCGGGTTCGATTCCCGGCCAACGCATTGCCTTTTGCTCAAGCAGTCGTCCGGGGCCCCTGGCCAACTCCTTCTGTAACTCGTGGCTGGAGCAAAACATTTGTATGGGTCTTTGGGCAGCAGTAAAGGACTAGGTCTCCCCGTCGGGGAATCGAACCCCTGTCTTCCGCGTGACAGGCGGAGATACTGTCCACTATACTAACGAGGAGCTGCAGAGACAGGTAGCCTCTCCCGATCAGCGCGACTGCAGCTCGCTTCAAACAGCCTTCCCATTTCCAGGAACGGCCTCATGCGTCATTTTATGTCATCGCTTCACAGAAGCCAGTGAAGTAAAAAAAAAACCCATCTAATAGCATTTAAATATGAAATGTCTGTATAAAACGTGTTACTTTATTTAATTAGATAGCTTGTTTTTTAATAAAGACCCTGCTAGGTCAGGACAATAAGTTAATGCGTTTTTTTTTTCAATGCCGGGTCCAAACGAAGAGAGTTTCAGTTCCTCTACACCTGGTAGCTGCTAATGTGTTGCAAGCATTCTTGCTGACCGCATGGCGGTATCCAGCCTGCATCCAGCCTACATACAAACCCCTGCGTTGGTGGTATAGTGGTGAGCATAGCTGCCTTCCAAGCAATTGACCCGGGTTCGATTCCCGGCCAACGCATATCCTTTTGCTCAAGCAGTCGTCCGGGGCCCCTGGCCAACTCCTTCTGTAACTCGTGGCTGGAGCAAAACATTTGTATGGGTCTTTGGGCAGCAGTAAAGGACTAGGTCTCCCCGTCGGGGAATCGAACCCCGGTCTTCCGCGTGACAGGCGGAGATACTGTCCACTATACTAACGAGGAGCTGCAGAGACAGGTAGCCTCTCCCGATCAGCGCGACTGCAGCTCGCTTCAAACAGCCTTCCCATTTCCAGGAACGGCCTCATGCGTCATTTTATGTCATCGCTTCACAGAAGCCAGTGAAGTAAAAAAAACCCCCATCTAATAGCATTTAAATATGAAATGTCTGTATAAAACGTGTTACTTTATTTAATTAGATAGCTTGTTTTTTAATAAAGACCCTGCTAGGTCAGGACAATAAGTTAATGCGTTTTTTTTCAATGCCGGGTCCAAACGAAGAGAGTTTCAGTTCCTCTACACCTGGTAGCTGCTAATGTGTTGCAAGCATTCTTGCTGACCGCATGGCGGTATCCAGCCTGCATCCAGCCTACATACAAACCCCTGCGTTGGTGGTATAGTGGTGAGCATAGCTGCCTTCCAAGCAGTTGACCCGGGTTCGATTCCCGGCCAACGCATTGCCTTTTGCTCAAGCAGTCGTCCGGGGCCGCTGGCCAACTCCTTCTGTAACTCGTGGCTGGAGCAAAACATTTGTATGGGTCTTTGGGCAGCAGTAAAGGACTAGGTCTCCCCGTCGGGGAATCGAACCCCGGTCTTCCGCGCGACAGGCGGAGATACAGTCCACTATACTAACGAGGAGCTGCAGAGACAGGTAGCCTCTCCCGATCAGTGCGACTGCAGCTCGCTTCAAACAGCCTTCCCATTTCCAGGAACGGCCTCATGCGTCATTTTATGTCATCGCTTCACAGAAGCCAGTGAAGTAAAAAAAAACCCCATCTAATAGCATTTAAATATGAAATGTCTGTATAAAACGTGTTACTTCATTTAATTAGATAGCTTGTTTTTTAATAAAGACCCTGCTAGGTCAGGACAATAAGTTAATGCGTTTTTTTTCAATGCCGGGTCCAAACGAAGAGAGTTTCAGTTCCTCTACACCTGGTAGCTGCTAATGTGTTGCAAGCATTCTTGCTGACCGCATGGCGGTATCCAGCCTGCATCCAGCCTACATACAAACCCCTGCGTTGGTGGTATAGTGGTGAGCATAGCTGCCTTCCAAGCAGTTGACCCGGGTTCGATTCCCGGCCAACGCATTGCCTTTTGCTCAAGCAGTCGTCCGGGGCCGCTGGCCAACTCCTTCTGTAACTCGTGGCTGGAGCAAAACATTTGTATGGGTCTTTGGGCAGCAGTAAAGGACTAGGTCTCCCCGTCGGGGAATCGAACCCCGGTCTTCCGCGCGACAGGCGGAGATACAGTCCACTATACTAACGAGGAGCTGCAGAGACAGGTAGCCTCTCCCGATCAGTGCGACTGCAGCTCGCTTCAAACAGCCTTCCCATTTCCAGGAACGGCCTCATGTGTCATTTTATGTCATCGCTTCACAGAAGCCAGTGAAGTAAAAAAAAACCCCATCTAATAGCATTTAAATATGAAATGTCTGTATAAAACGTGTTACTTTATTTAATTAGATAGCTTGTTTTTTAATAAAGACCCTGCTAGGTCAGGACAATAAGTTAATGCGTTTTTTTTCAATGCCGGGTCCAAACGAAGAGAGTTTCAGTTCCTCTACACCTGGTAGCTGCTAATGTGTTGCAAGCATTCTTGCTGACCGCATGGCGGTATCCAGCCTGCATCCAGCCTGCATCCAGCCTACATACAAACCCCTGCGTTGGTGGTATAGTGGTGAGCATAGCTGCCTTCCAAGCAGTTGACCCGGGTTCGATTCCCGGCCAACGCATTGCCTTTTGCTCAAGCAGTCGTCCGGGGCCCCTGGCCAACTCCTTCTGTAACTCGTGGCTGGAGCAAAACATTTGTATGGGTCTTTGGGCAGCAGTAAAGGACTAGGTCTCCCCGTCGGGGAATCGAACCCCGGTCTTCCGCGTGACAGGCGGAGATACTGTCCACTATACTAACGAGGAGCTGCAGAGACAGGTAGCCTCTCCCACTCAGCGCGACTGCAGCTCGCTTCAAACAGCCTTCCCATTTCCAGGAACGGCCTCATGCGTCATTTTATGTCATCACTTCACAGAAGCAAGTGAAGTAAAAAAAAAAACCCATCTAATAGCATTTAAATATGAAATGTCTGTATAAAACGTGTTACTTTATTTAATTAGATAGCTTGTTTTTTATTAAAGACCCTGCTAGGTCAGGACAATAAGTTAATGCGTTTTTTTTCAATGCCGGGTCCAAACGAAGAGAGTTTCAGTTCCTCTACACCTGGTAGCTGCAAATGTGTTGCAAGCACTCTTGCTGACCGCATGGCGGTATCCAGCCTGCATCCAGCCTACATACAAACCCCTGCGTTGGTGGTATAGTGGTGAGCATAGCTGCCTTCCAAGCAGTTGACCCGGGTTCGATTCCCGGCCAACGCATTGCCTTTTGCTCAAGCAGTCGTCCGGGGCCCCTGGCCAACTCCTTCTGTAACTCGTGGCTGGAGCAAAACATTTGTATGGGTTTTGGGCAGCAGTAAAGGACTAGGTCTCCCCGTCGGGGAATCAAACCCCTGTCTTCTGCGTGACAAGCGGAGATACTGTCCACTATACTAACGAGGAGCTGCAGAGACAGGTAGCCTCTCCCGATCAGCGCGACTGCAGCTCGCTTCAAACAGCCTTCCCATTTCAAGGAACGGCCTCATGCGTCATTTTATGTCATCGGGTTCGATTCCCGGCCAACGCATTGCCTTTTGCTCAAGCAGTCGTCCGGGGCCCCTGGCCAACTCCTTCTGTAACTCGTGGCTGGAGCAAAACATTTGTATGGGTCTTTGGGCAGCAGTAAAGGACTAGGTCTCCCCGTCGGGGAATCGAACCCCTGTCTTCCGCGTGACAGGCGGAGATACTGTCCACTATACTAACGAGGAGCTGCAGAGACAGGTAGCCTCTCCCGATCAGCGCGACTGCAGCTCGCTTCAAACAGCCTTCACATTTCCAGGAACGGCCTCATGCGTCATTTTATGTCATCGCTTCACAGAAGCCAGTGAAGTAAAAAAAAAACCCATCTAATAGCATTTAAATATGAAATGTCTGTATAAAACGTGTTACTTTATTTAATTAGATAGCTTGTTTTTTAATAAAGACCCTGCTAGGTCAGGACAATAAGTTAATGCGTTTTTTTTCAATGCCGGGTCCAAACGAAGAGAGTTTCAGTTCCTCTACACCTGGTAGCTGCTAATGTGTTGCAAGCATTCTTGCTGACCGCATGGCGGTATCCAGCCTGCATCCAGCCTACATACAAACCCCTGCGTTGGTGGTATAGTGGTGAGCATAGCTGCCTTCCAAGCAGTTGACCCGGGTTCGATTCCCGGCCAACGCATTGCCTTTTGCTCAAGCAGTCGTCCGGGGCCCCTGGCCAACTCCTTCTGTAACTCGTGGCTGGAGCAAAACATTTGTATGGGTCTTTGGGCAGCAGTAAAGGACTAGGTCTCCCCGTCTGGGAATCGAACCCCTGTCTTCCGCGTGACAGGCGGAGATACTGTCCACTATACTAACGAGGAGCTGCAGAGACAGGTAGCCTCTCCCGATCAGCGCGACTGCAGCTCGCTTCAAACAGCCTTCCCATTTCCAGGAACGGCCTCATGCGTCATTTTATGTCATCGCTTCACAGAAGCCAGTGAAGTAAAAAAAACCCCCATCTAATAGCATTTAAATATGAAATGTCTGTATAAAACGTGTTACTTTATTTAATTAGATAGCTTGTTTTTTATTAAAGACCCTGCTAGGTCAGGACAATAAGTTAATGCGTTTTTTTTCAATGCCGGGTCCAAACGAAGAGAGTTTCAGTTCCTCTACACCTGGTAGCTGCTAATGTGTTGCAAGCACTCTTGCTGACCGCATGGCGGTATCCAGCCTGCATCCAGCCTGCATCCAGCCTACATACAAACCCCTGCGTTGGTGGTATAGTGGTGAGCATAGCTGCCTTCCAAGCAGTTGACCCGGGTTCGATTCCCGGCCAACGCATTGCCTTTTGCTCAAGCAGTCGTCCGGGGCCCCTGGCCAACTCCTTCTGTAACTCGTGGCTGGAGCAAAACATTTGTATGGGTTTTGGGCAGCAGTAAAGGACTAGGTCTCCCCGTCGGGGAATCGAACCCCTGTCTTCTGCGTGACAAGCGGAGATACTGTCCACTATACTAACGAGGAGCTGCAGAGACAGGTAGCCTCTCCCGATCAGCGCGACTGCAGCTCGCTTCAAACAGCCTTCCCATTTCAAGGAACGGCCTCATGCGTCATTTTATGTCACCGGGTTCGATTCCCGGCCAACGCATTGCCTTTTGCTCAAGCAGTCGTCCGGGGCCCCTGGCCAACTCCTTCTGTAACTCGTGGCTGGAGCAAAACATTTGTATGGGTCTTTGGGCAGCAGTAAAGGACTAGGTCTCCCCGTCGGGGAATCGAACCCCTGTCTTCCGCGTGACAGGCGGAGATACTGTCCACTATACTAACGAGGAGCTGCAGAGACAGGTAGCCTCTCCCGATCAGCGCGACTGCAGCTCGCTTCAAACAGCCTTCCCATTTCCAGGAACGGCCTCATGCGTCATTTTATGTCATCGCTTCACAGAAGCCAGTGAAGTAAAAAAAAAACCCATCTAATAGCATTTAAATATGAAATGTCTGTATAAAACGTGTTACTTTATTTAATTAGATAGCTTGTTTTTTAATAAAGACCCTGCTAGGTCAGGACAATAAGTTAATGCGTTTTTTTTCAATGCCGGGTCCAAACGAAGAGAGTTTCAGTTCCTCTACACCTGGTAGCTGCTAATGTGTTGCAAGCATTCTTGCTGACCGCATGGCGGTATCCAGCCTGCATCCAGCCTACATACAAACCCCTGCGTTGGTGGTATAGTGGTGAGCATAGCTGCCTTCCAAGCAGTTGACCCGGGTTCGATTCCCGGCCAACGCATTGCCTTTTGCTCAAGCAGTCGTCCGGGGCCCCTGGCCAACTCCTTCTGTAACTCGTGGCTGGAGCAAAACATTTGTATGGGTCTTTGGGCAGCAGTAAAGGACTAGGTCTCCCCGTCTGGGAATCGAACCCCTGTCTTCCGCGTGACAGGCGGAGATACTGTCCACTATACTAACGAGGAGCTGCAGAGACAGGTAGCCTCTCCCGATCAGCGCGACTGCAGCTCGCTTCAAACAGCCTTCCCATTTCCAGGAACGGCCTCATGCGTCATTTTATGTCATCGCTTCACAGAAGCCAGTGAAGTAAAAAAACCCCCCATCTAATAGCATTTAAATATGAAATGTCTGTATAAAACGTGTTACTTTATTTAATTAGATAGCTTGTTTTTTAATAAAGACCCTGCTAGGTCAGGACAATAAGTTAATGCATTTTTTTTCAATGCCGGGTCCAAACGAAGAGAGTTTCAGTTCCTCTACACCTGGTAGCTGCTAATGTGTTGCAAGCATTCTTGCTGACCGCATGGCGGTATCCAGCCTGCATCCAGCCTACATTCAAACCCCTGCGTTGGTGGTATAGTGGTGAGCATAGCTGCCTTCCAAGCAGTTGACCCGGGTTCGATTCCCGGCCAACGCATTGCCTTTTGCTCAAGCAGTCGTCCGGGGCCCCTGGCCAACTCCTGCTGTAACTCGTGGCTGGAGCAAAACATTTGTATGGGTCTTTGGGCAGCAGTAAAGGACTAGGTCTCCCCGTCGGGGAATCGAACCCCGGTCTTCCGCGTGACAGGCGGAGATACTGTCCACTATACTAACGAGGAGCTGCAGAGACAGGTAGCCTCTCCCACTCAGCGCGACTGCAGCTCGCTTCAAACAGCCTTCCCATTTCCAGGAACGGCCTCATGCGTCATTTTATGTCATCGCTTCACAGAAGCAAGTGAAGTAAAAAAAAAACCCATCTAATAGCATTTAAATATGAAATGTCTGTATAAAACGTGTTACTTTATTTAATTAGATAGCTTGTTTTTTATTAAAGACCCTGCTAGGTCAGGACAATAAGTTAATGCGTTTTTTTTCAATGCCGGGTCCAAACGAAGAGAGTTTCAGTTCCTCTACACCTGGTAGCTGCTAATGTGTTGCAAGCACTCTTGCTGACCGCATGGCGGTATCCAGCCTGCATCCAGCCTGCATCCAGCCTACATACAAACCCCTGCGTTGGTGGTATAGTGGTGAGCATAGCTGCCTTCCAAGCAGTTGACCCGGGTTCGATTCCCGGCCAACGCATTGCCTTTTGCTCAAGCAGTCGTCCGGGGCCCCTGGCCAACTCCTTCTGTAACTCGTGGCTGGAGCAAAACATTTGTATGGGTTTTGGGCAGCAGTAAAGGACTAGGTCTCCCCGTCGGGGAATCGAACCCCTGTCTTCCGCGTGACAGGCGGAGATACTGTCCACTATACTAACGAGGAGCTGCAGAGACAGGTAGCCTCTCCCGATCAGCGCGACTGCAGCTCGCTTCAAACAGCCTTCCCATTTCAAGGGACGGCCTCATGCGTCATTTTATGTCATCGCTTCACAGAAGCCAGTGAAGTAAAAAAAAAAACCCATCTAATAGCATTTAAATATGAAATGTCTGTATAAAACGTGTTACTTTATTTAATTAGATAGCTTGTTTTTTAATAAAGACCCTGCTAGGTCAGGACAATAAGTTAATGCGTTTTTTTTCAATGCCGGGTCCAAACGAAGAGAGTTTCAGTTCCTCTACACCTGGTAGCTGCTAATGTGTTGCAAGCATTCTTGCTGACCACATGGCGGTATCCAGCCTACATACAAACCCCTGCGTTGGTGGTATAGTGGTGAGCATAGCTGCCTTCCAAGCAGTTGACCCGGGTTCGATTCCCGGCCAACGCATTGCCTTTTGCTCAAGCAGTCGTCCGGGGCCCCTGGCCAACTCCTTCTGTAACTCGTGGCTGGAGCAAAACATTTGTATGGGTCTTTGGGCAGCAGTAAAGGACTAGGTCTCCCCGTCGGGGAATCGAACCCCGGTCTTCCGCGTGACAGGCGGAGATACTGTCCACTATACTAACGAGGAGCTGCAGAGACAGGTAGCCTCTCCCGATCAGCGCGACTGCAGCTCGCTTCAAACAGCCTTCCCATTTCCAGGAACGGCCTCATGCGTCATTTTATGTCATCGCTTCACAGAAGCCAGTGAAGTAAAAGAAAACCCCCATCTAATAGCATTTAAATATGAAATGTCTGTATAAAACGTGTTACTTTATTTAATTAGATAGCTTGTTTTTTAATAAAGACCCTGCTAGGTCAGGACAATAAGTTAATGCGTTTTTTTTCAATGCCGGGTCCAAACGAAGAGAGTTTCAGTTCCTCTACACCTGGTAGCTGCTAATGTGTTGCAAGCATTCTTGCTGACCGCATGGCGGAATCCAGCCTACATACAAACCCCTGCGTTGGTGGTATAGTGGTGAGCATAGCTGCCTTCCAAGCAGTTGACCCGGGTTCGATTCCCGGCCAACGCATTACCTTTTGCTCAAGCAGTCGTCCGGGGCCCCTGGCCAACTCCTTCTGTAACTCGTGGCTGGAGCAAAACATTTGTATGGGTCTTTGGGCAGCAGTAAAGGACTAGGTCTCCCCGTCGGGGAATCGAACCCCTGTCTTCCGCGTGACAGGCGGAGATACTGTCCACTATACTAACGAGGAGCTGCAGAGACAGGTAGCCTCTCCCGATCAGCGCGACTGCAGCTCGCTTCAAACAGCCTTCCCATTTCCAGGAACGGCCTCATGCGTCATTTTATGTCATCACTTCACAGAAGCAAGTGAAGTAAAAAAAAAAACCCATCTAATAGCATTTAAATATGAAATGTCTGTATAAAACGTGTTACTTTATTTAATTAGATAGCTTGTTTTTTATTAAAGACCCTGCTAGGTCAGGACAATAAGTTAATGCGTTTTTTTTCAATGCCGGGTCCAAACGAAGAGAGTTTCAGTTCCTCTACACCTGGTAGCTGCAAATGTGTTGCAAGCACTCTTGCTGACCGCATGGCGGTATCCAGCCTGCATCCAGCCTACATACAAACCCCTGCGTTGGTGGTATAGTGGTGAGCATAGCTGCCTTCCAAGCAGTTGACCCGGGTTCGATTCCCGGCCAACGCATTGCCTTTTGCTCAAGCAGTCGTCCGGGGCCCCTGGCCAACTCCTTCTGTAACTCGTGGCTGGAGCAAAACATTTGTATGGGTTTTGGGCAGCAGTAAAGGACTAGGTCTCCCCGTCGGGGAATCAAACCCCTGTCTTCTGCGTGACAAGCGGAGATACTGTCCACTATACTAACGAGGAGCTGCAGAGACAGGTAGCCTCTCCCGATCAGCGCGACTGCAGCTCGCTTCAAACAGCCTTCCCATTTCAAGGAACGGCCTCATGCGTCATTTTATGTCATCGGGTTCGATTCCCGGCCAACGCATTGCCTTTTGCTCAAGCAGTCGTCCGGGGCCCCTGGCCAACTCTTTCTGTAACTCGTGGCTGGAGCAAAACATTTGTATGGGTCTTTGGGCAGCAGTAAAGGACTAGGTCTCCCCGTCGGGGAATCGAACCCCTGTCTTCCGCGTGACAGGCGGAGATACTGTCCACTATACTAACGAGGAGCTGCAGAGACAGGTAGCCTCTCCCGATCAGCGCGACTGCAGCTCGCTTCAAACAGCCTTCCCATTTCCAGGAACGGCCTCATGCGTCATTTTATGTCATCGCTTCACAGAAGCCAGTGAAGTAAAAAAAAAACCCATCTAATAGCATTTAAATATGAAATGTCTGTATAAAACGTGTTACTTTATTTAATTAGATAGCTTGTTTTTTAATAAAGACCCTGCTAGGTCAGGACAATAAGTTAATGCGTTTTTTTTCAATGCCGGGTCCAAACGAAGAGAGTTTCAGTTCCTCTACACCTGGTAGCTGCTAATGTGTTGCAAGCATTCTTGCTGACCGCATGGCGGTATCCAGCCTGCATCCAGCCTACATACAAACCCCTGCGTTGGTGGTATAGTGGTGAGCATAGCTGCCTTCCAAGCAGTTGACCCGGGTTCGATTCCCGGCCAACGCATTGCCTTTTGCTCAAGCAGTCGTCCGGGGCCCCTGGCCAACTCCTTCTGTAACTCGTGGCTGGAGCAAAACATTTGTATGGGTCTTTGGGCAGCAGTAAAGGACTAGGTCTCCCCGTCTGGGAATCGAACCCCTGTCTTCCGCGTGACAGGCGGAGATACTGTCCACTATACTAACGAGGAGCTGCAGAGACAGGTAGCCTCTCCCGATCAGCGCGACTGCAGCTCGCTTCAAACAGCCTTCCCATTTCCAGGAACGGCCTCATGCGTCATTTTATGTCATCGCTTCACAGAAGCCAGTGAAGTAAAAAAAAACCCCATCTAATAGCATTTAAATATGAAATGTCTGTATAAAACGTGTTACTTTATTTAATTAGATAGCTTGTTTTTTATTAAAGACCCTGCTAGGTCAGGACAATAAGTTAATGCGTTTTTTTTCAATGCCGGGTCCAAACGAAGAGAGTTTCAGTTCCTCTACACCTGGTAGCTGCTAATGTGTTGCAAGCACTCTTGCTGACCGCATGGCGGTATCCAGCCTGCATCCAGCCTGCATCCAGCCTACATACAAACCCCTGCGTTGGTGGTATAGTGGTGAGCATAGCTGCCTTCCAAGCAGTTGACCCGGGTTCGATTCCCGGCCAACGCATTGCCTTTTGCTCAAGCAGTCGTCCGGGGCCCCTGGCCAACTCCTTCTGTAACTCGTGGCTGGAGCAAAACATTTGTATGGGTTTTGGGCAGCAGTAAAGGACTAGGTCTCCCCGTCGGGGAATCGAACCCCTGTCTTCTGCGTGACAAGCGGAGATACTGTCCACTATACTAACGAGGAGCTGCAGAGACAGGTAGCCTCTCCCGATCAGCGCGACTGCAGCTCGCTTCAAACAGCCTTCCCATTTCAAGGAACGGCCTCATGCGTCATTTTATGTCACCGGGTTCGATTCCCGGCCAACGCATTGCCTTTTGCTCAAGCAGTCGTCCGGGGCCCCTGGCCAACTCCTTCTGTAACTCGTGGCTGGAGCAAAACATTTGTATGGGTCTTTGGGCAGCAGTAAAGGACTAGGTCTCCCCGTCGGGGAATCGAACCCCTGTCTTCCGCGTGACAGGCGGAGATACTGTCCACTATACTAACGAGGAGCTGCAGAGACAGGTAGCCTCTCCCGATCAGCGCGACTGCAGCTCGCTTCAAACAGCCTTCCCATTTCCAGGAACGGCCTCATGCGTCATTTTATGTCATCGCTTCACAGAAGCCAGTGAAGTAAAAAAAAAACCCATCTAATAGCATTTAAATATGAAATGTCTGTATAAAACGTGTTACTTTATTTAATTAGATAGCTTGTTTTTTAATAAAGACCCTGCTAGGTCAGGACAATAAGTTAATGCGTTTTTTTTCAATGCCGGGTCCAAACGAAGAGAGTTTCAGTTCCTCTACACCTGGTAGCTGCTAATGTGTTGCAAGCATTCTTGCTGACCGCATGGCGGTATCCAGCCTGCATCCAGCCTACATACAAACCCCTGCGTTGGTGGTATAGTGGTGAGCATAGCTGCCTTCCAAGCAGTTGACCCGGGTTCGATTCCCGGCCAACGCATTGCCTTTTGCTCAAGCAGTCGTCCGGGGCCCCTGGCCAACTCCTTCTGTAACTCGTGGCTGGAGCAAAACATTTGTATGGGTCTTTGGGCAGCAGTAAAGGACTAGGTCTCCCCGTCTGGGAATCGAACCCCTGTCTTCCGCGTGACAGGCGGAGATACTGTCCACTATACTAACGAGGAGCTGCAGAGACAGGTAGCCTCTCCCGATCAGCGCGACTGCAGCTCGCTTCAAACAGCCTTCCCATTTCCAGGAACGGCCTCATGCGTCATTTTATGTCATCGCTTCACAGAAGCCAGTGAAGTAAAAAAACCCCCCATCTAATAGCATTTAAATATGAAATGTCTGTATAAAACGTGTTACTTTATTTAATTAGATAGCTTGTTTTTTAATAAAGACCCTGCTAGGTCAGGACAATAAGTTAATGCATTTTTTTTCAATGCCGGGTCCAAACGAAGAGAGTTTCAGTTCCTCTACACCTGGTAGCTGCTAATGTGTTGCAAGCATTCTTGCTGACCGCATGGCGGTATCCAGCCTGCATCCAGCCTACATTCAAACCCCTGCGTTGGTGGTATAGTGGTGAGCATAGCTGCCTTCCAAGCAGTTGACCCGGGTTCGATTCCCGGCCAACGCATTGCCTTTTGCTCAAGCAGTCGTCCGGGGCCCCTGGCCAACTCCTGCTGTAACTCGTGGCTGGAGCAAAACATTTGTATGGGTCTTTGGGCAGCAGTAAAGGACTAGGTCTCCCCGTCGGGGAATCGAACCCCGGTCTTCCGCGTGACAGGCGGAGATACTGTCCACTATACTAACGAGGAGCTGCAGAGACAGGTAGCCTCTCCCACTCAGCGCGACTGCAGCTCGCTTCAAACAGCCTTCCCATTTCCAGGAACGGCCTCATGCGTCATTTTATGTCATCGCTTCACAGAAGCAAGTGAAGTAAAAAAAAAACCCATCTAATAGCATTTAAATATGAAATGTCTGTATAAAACGTGTTACTTTATTTAATTAGATAGCTTGTTTTTTATTAAAGACCCTGCTAGGTCAGGACAATAAGTTAATGCGTTTTTTTTCAATGCCGGGTCCAAACGAAGAGAGTTTCAGTTCCTCTACACCTGGTAGCTGCTAATGTGTTGCAAGCACTCTTGCTGACCGCATGGCGGTATCCAGCCTGCATCCAGCCTGCATCCAGCCTACATACAAACCCCTGCGTTGGTGGTATAGTGGTGAGCATAGCTGCCTTCCAAGCAGTTGACCCGGGTTCGATTCCCGGCCAACGCATTGCCTTTTGCTCAAGCAGTCGTCCGGGGCCCCTGGCCAACTCCTTCTGTAACTCGTGGCTGGAGCAAAACATTTGTATGGGTTTTGGGCAGCAGTAAAGGACTAGGTCTCCCCGTCGGGGAATCGAACCCCTGTCTTCCGCGTGACAGGCGGAGATACTGTCCACTATACTAACGAGGAGCTGCAGAGACAGGTAGCCTCTCCCGATCAGCGCGACTGCAGCTCGCTTCAAACAGCCTTCCCATTTCAAGGGACGGCCTCATGCGTCATTTTATGTCATCGCTTCACAGAAGCCAGTGAAGTAAAAAAAAAAACCCATCTAATAGCATTTAAATATGAAATGTCTGTATAAAACGTGTTACTTTATTTAATTAGATAGCTTGTTTTTTAATAAAGACCCTGCTAGGTCAGGACAATAAGTTAATGCGTTTTTTTTCAATGCCGGGTCCAAACGAAGAGAGTTTCAGTTCCTCTACACCTGGTAGCTGCTAATGTGTTGCAAGCATTCTTGCTGACCACATGGCGGTATCCAGCCTACATACAAACCCCTGCGTTGGTGGTATAGTGGTGAGCATAGCTGCCTTCCAAGCAGTTGACCCGGGTTCGATTCCCGGCCAACGCATTGCCTTTTGCTCAAGCAGTCGTCCGGGGCCCCTGGCCAACTCCTTCTGTAACTCGTGGCTGGAGCAAAACATTTGTATGGGTCTTTGGGCAGCAGTAAAGGACTAGGTCTCCCCGTCGGGGAATCGAACCCCGGTCTTCCGCGTGACAGGCGGAGATACTGTCCACTATACTAACGAGGAGCTGCAGAGACAGGTAGCCTCTCCCGATCAGCGCGACTGCAGCTCGCTTCAAACAGCCTTCCCATTTCCAGGAACGGCCTCATGCGTCATTTTATGTCATCGCTTCACAGAAGCCAGTGAAGTAAAAGAAAACCCCCATCTAATAGCATTTAAATATGAAATGTCTGTATAAAACGTGTTACTTTATTTAATTAGATAGCTTGTTTTTTAATAAAGACCCTGCTAGGTCAGGACAATAAGTTAATGCGTTTTTTTTCAATGCCGGGTCCAAACGAAGAGAGTTTCAGTTCCTCTACACCTGGTAGCTGCTAATGTGTTGCAAGCATTCTTGCTGACCGCATGGCGGAATCCAGCCTACATACAAACCCCTGCGTTGGTGGTATAGTGGTGAGCATAGCTGCCTTCCAAGCAGTTGACCCGGGTTCGATTCCCGGCCAACGCATTACCTTTTGCTCAAGCAGTCGTCCGGGGCCCCTGGCCAACTCCTTCTGTAACTCGTGGCTGGAGCAAAACATTTGTATGGGTCTTTGGGCAGCAGTAAAGGACTAGGTCTCCCCGTCGGGGAATCGAACCCCTGTCTTCCGCGTGACAGGCGGAGATACTGTCCACTATACTAACGAGGAGCTGCAGAGACAGGTAGCCTCTCCCGATCAGCGCGACTGCAGCTCGCTTCAAACAGCCTTCCCATTTCCAGGAACGGCCTCATGCGTCATTTTATGTCATCGCTTCACAGAAGCCAGTGAAGTAAAAAAACCCCCCATCTAATAGCATTTAAATATGAAATGTCTGTATAAAACGTGTTACTTTATTTAATTAGATAGCTTGTTTTTTAATAAAGACCCTGCTAGGTCAGGACAATAAGTTAATGCGTTTTTTTTCAATGCCGGGTCGAAACGAAGAGAGTTTCAGTTCCTCTACACCTGGTAGCTGCTAATGTGTTGCAAGCATTCTTGCTGACCGCATGGCGGTATCCAGCCTGCATCCAGCCTACATACAAACCCCTGCGTTGGTGGTATAGTGGTGAGCATAGCTGCCTTCCAAGCAGTTGACCCGGGTTCGATTCCCGGCCAACGCATTGCCTTTTGCTCAAGCAGTCGTCCGGGGCCCCTGGCCAACTCCTTCTGTAACTCGTGGCTGGAGCAAAACATTTGTATGGGTCTTTGGGCAGCAGTAAAGGACTAAGTCTCCCCGTCGGGGAATCGAACCCCGGTCTTCCGCGTGACAGGCGGAGATACTGTCCACTATACTAACGAGGAGCTGCAGAGACAGGTAGCCTCTCACGATCAGCGTGACTGCAGCTCGCTTCAAACAGCCTTCCCATTTCCAGGAACGGCCTCATGCGTCATTTTATGTCATCGCTTCACAGAAGCCAGTGAAGTAAAAAAAACCCCCATCTAATAGCATTTAAATATGAAATGTCTGTATAAAACGTGTTACTTTATTTAATTAGATAGCTTGTTTTTTAATAAAGACCCTGCTAGGTCAGGACAATAAGTTAATGCGTTTTTTTTCAATGCCGGGTCCAAACGAAGAGAGTTTCAGTTCCTCTACACCTGGTAGCTGCTAATGTGTTGCAAGCATTCTTGCTGACCGCATGGCGGTATCCAGCCTGCATCCAGCCTACATACAAACCCCTGTGTTGGTGGTATAGTGGTGAGCATAGCTGCCTTCCAAGCAGTTGACCCGGGTTCGATTCCCGGCCAACGCATTGCCTTTTGCTCAAGCAGTCGTCCGGGGCCCCTGGCCAACTCCTTCTGTAACTCGTGGCTGGAGCAAAACATTTGTATGGGTCTTTGGGCAGCAGTAAAGGACTAAGTCTCCCCGTCGGGGAATCGAACCCCGGTCTTCCGCGTGACAGGCGGAGATACTGTCCACTATACTAACGAGGAGCTGCAGAGACAGGTAGCCTCTCACGATCAGCGTGACTGCAGCTCGCTTCAAACAGCCTTCCCATTTCCAGGAACGGCCTCATGCGTCATTTTATGTCATCGCTTCACAGAAGCCAGTGAAGTAAAAAAAAACCCCATCTAATAGCATTTAAATATGAAATGTCTGTATAAAACGTGTTACTTTATTTAATTAGATAGCTTGTTTTTTAATAAAGACCCTGCTAGGTCAGGACAATAAGTTAATGCGTTTTTTTTCAATGCCGGGTCCAAACGAAGAGAGTTTCAGTTCCTCTACACCTGGTAGCTGCTAATGTGTTGCAAGCATTCTTGCTGACCGCATGGCGGTATCCAGCCTACATACAAACCCCTGCGTTGGTGGTATAGTGGTGAGCATAGCTGCCTTCCAAGCAGTTGCCCCGGGTTTGATTCCCGGCCAACGCATTGCCTTTTGCTCAAGCAGTCGTCCGGGGCCCCTGGCCAACTCCTTCTGTAACTCGTGGCTGGAGCAAAACATTTGTATGGGTCTTTGGGCAGCAGTAAAGGACTAGGTCTCCCCGTCGGGGAATCGAACCCCTGTCTTCCGCGTGACAGGCGGAGATACTGTCCACTATACTAACGAGGAGCTGCAGAGACAGGTAGCCTCTCCCGATCAGCGCGACTGCAGCTCGCTTCAAACAGCCTTCCCATTTCACGGAACGGCCTCATGCGTCATTTTATGTCATCGGGTTCGATTCCCGGCCAACGCATTGCCTTTTGCTCAAGCAGTCGTCCGGGGCCCCTGGCCAACTCCTTCTGTAACTCGTGGCTGGAGCAAAACATTTGTATGGGTCTTTGGGCAGCAGTAAAGGACTTAGTCTCCCCGTCGGGCAATCGAACCCCGGTCTTCCGCGTGACAGGCGGAGATACTGTCCACTATACTAACGAGGAGCTGCAGAGACAGGTAGCCTCTCACGATCAGCGTGACTGCAGCTCGCTTCAAACAGCCTTCCCATTTCCAGGAACGGCCTCATGCGTCATTTTATGTCATCGCTTCACAGAGGCCAGTGAAGTAAAAAAAACCCCCATCTAATAGCATTTAAATATGAAATGTCTGTATAAAACGTGTTACTTTATTTAATTAGATAGCTTGTTTTTTAATAAAGACCCTGCTAGGTCAGGACAAAAAGTTAATGCGTTTTTTTTCAATGCCGGGTCCAAACGAAGAGAGTTTCAGTTCCTCTACACCTGGTAGCTGCTAATGTGTTGCAAGCATTCTTGCTGACCGCATGGCGGTATCCAGCCTGCATCCAGCCTGCATCCAGCCTACATACAAACCCCTGCGTTGGTGGTATAGTGGTGAGCATAGCTGCCTTCCAAGCAGTTGACCCGGGTTCGATTCCCGGCCAACGCATTGCCTTTTGCTCAAGCAGTCGTCCGGGGCCCCTGGCCAACTCCTTCTGTAACTCGTGGCTGGAGCAAAACATTTGTATGGGTCTTTGGGCAGCAGTAAAGGACTAAGTCTCCCCGTCGGGGAATCGAACCCCGGTCTTCCGCGTGACAGGCGGAGATACTGTCCACTATACTAACGAGGAGCTGCAGAGACAGGTAGCCTCTCACGATCAGCGTGACTGCAGCTCGCTTCAAACAGCCTTCCCATTTCCAGGAACGGCCTCATGCGTCATTTTATGTCATCGCTTCACAGAGGCCAGTGAAGTAAAAAAAAAACCCATCTAATAGCATTTAAATATGAAATGTCTGTATAAAACGTGTTACTTTATTTAATTAGATAGCTTGTTTTTTAATAAAGACCCTGCTAGGTCAGGACAATAAGTTAATGCGTTTTTTTTCAATGCCGGGTCCAAACGAAGAGAGTTTCAGTTCCTCTACACCTGGTAGCTGCTAATGTGTTGCAAGCATTCTTGCTGACCGCATGGCGGTATCCAGCCTACATACAAACCCCTGCGTTGGTGGTATAGTGGTGAGCATAGCTGCCTTCCAAGCAGTTGACCCGGGTTCGATTCCCGGCCAACGCATTGCCTTTTGCTCAAGCAGTCGTCCGGGGCCCCTGGCCAACTCCTTCTGTAACTCGTGGCTGGAGCAAAACATTTGTATGGGTCTTTGGGCAGCAGTAAAGGACTAGGTCTCCCCGTCGGGGAATCGAACCCCGGTCTTCCGCGTGACAGGCGGAGATACTGTCTACTATACTAACGAGGAGCTGCAGAGACAGGTAGCCTCTCCCGATCAGCGCGACTGCAGCTCGCTTCAAACAGCCTTCCCATTTCCAGGAACGGCCTCATGCGTCATTTTATGTCATCGCTTCACAGAAGCCAGTGAAGTAAAAAAAAAACCCATCTAATAGCATTTAAATATGAAATGTCTGTATAAAAGGTGTTACTTTATTTAATTAGATAGCTTGTTTTTTAATAAAGACCCTGCTAGGTCAGGACAATAAGTTAATGCGGTTTTTTTCAATGCCGGGTCCAAACGAAGAGAGTTTCAGTTCCTCTACACCTGGTAGCTGCTAATGTGTTGCAAGCATTCTTGCTGACCGCATGGCGGTATCCAGCCTACGTACAAACCCCTGCGTTGGTGGTATAGTGGTGAGCATAGCTGCCTTCCAAGCAGTTGACCCGGGTTCGATTCCCGGCCAACGCATTGCCTTTTGCTCAAGCAGTCGTCCGGGGCCCCTGGCCAACTCCTTCTGTAACTCGTGGCTGGAGCAAAACATTTGTATGGGTCTTTGGGCAGCAGTAAAGGACTAGGTCTCCCCGTCTGGGAATCGAACCCCGGTCTTCCGCGTGACAGGCGGAGATACTGTCCACTATACTAACGAGGAGCTGCAGAGACAGGTAGCCTCTCCCGATCAGCGAGACTGCAGCTCGCTTCAAACAGCCTTCCCATTTCCAGGAACGGCCTCATGCGTCATTTTATGTCATCGCTTCACAGAAGCCAGTGAAGTAAAAAAACCCCCATCTAATAGCATTTAAATATGAAATGTCTGTATAAAACGTGTTACTTTATTTAATTAGATAGCTTGTTTTTTAATAAAGACCCTGCTAGGTCAGGACAATAAGTTAATGCGTTTTTTTTCAATGCCGGGTCCAAACGAAGAGAGTTTCAGTTCCTCTACACCTGGTAGCTGCTAATGTGTTGCAAGCATTCTTGCTGACCGCATGGCGGTATCCAGCCTGCATCCAGCCTACATACAAACCCCTGCGTTGGTGGTATAGTGGTGAGCATAGCTGCCTTCCAAGCAGTTGACCCGGGTTCGATTCCCGGCCAACGCATTGCCTTTTGCTCAAGCAGTCGTCCGGGGCCCCTGGCCAACTCCTTCTGTAACTCGTGGCTGGAGCAAAACATTTGTATGGGTCTTTGGGCAGCAGTAAAGGACTAGGTCTCCCCGTCGGGGAATCGAACCCCGGTCTTCCGCGTGACAGGCGGAGATACTGTCCACTATACTAACGAGGAGCTGCAGAGACAGGTAGCCTCTCCCGATCAGCGCGACTGCAGCTCGCTTCAAACAGCCTTCCCATTTCCAGGAACGGCCTCATGCGTCATTTTATGTCATCGCTTCACAGAAGCCAGTGAAGTAAAAAAAAAACCCATCTAATAGCATTTAAATATGAAATGTCTGTATAAAACGTGTTACTTTATTTAATTAGATAGCTTGTTTTTTAATAAAGACCCTGCTAGGTCAGGACAATAAGTTAATGCGTTTTTTTTCAATGCCGGGTCCAAACGAAGAGAGTTTCAGTTCCTCTACACCTGGTAGCTGCTAATGTGTTGCAAGCATTCTTGCTGACCGCATGGCGGTATCCAGCCTGCATCCAGCCTGCATCCAGCCTACATACAAACCCCTGCGTTGGTGGTATAGTGGTGAGCATAGCTGCCTTCTAAGCAGTTGACCCGGGTTCGATTCCCGGCCAACGCATTGCCTTTTGCTCAAGCAGTCGTCCGGGGCCCCTGGCCAACTCCTTCTGTAACTCGTGGCTGGAGCAAAACATTTGTATGGGTCTTTGGGCAGCAGTAAAGGACTAGGTCTCCCCGTCGGGGAATCGAACCCCTGTCTTCCGCGTGACAGGCGGAGATACTGTCCACTATACTAACGAGGAGCTGCAGAGACAGGTAGCCTCTCCCGATCAGCGCGACTGCAGCTCGCTTCAAACAGCCTTCCCATTTCCAGGAACGGCTTCATGCGTCATTTTATGTCATCGCTTCACAGAAGCCAGTGAAGTAAAAAAAACCCCATCTAATAGCATTTAAATATGAAATGTCTGTATAAAACGTGTTACTTTATTTAATTAGATAGCTTGTTTTTTAATAAAGACCCTGCTAGGTCAGGACAATAAGTTAATGCGTTTTTTTTCAATGCCGGGTCCAAACGAAGAGAGTTTCAGTTCCTCTACACCTGGTAGCTGCTAATGTGTTGCAAGCATTCTTGCTGACCGCATGGCGGTATCCAGCCTGCATCCAGCCTACATACAAACCCCTGCGTTGGTGGTATAGTGGTGAGCATAGCTGCCTTCCAAGCAGTTGACCCGGGTTCGATTCCCGGCCAACGCATTGCCTTTTGCTCAAGCAGTCGTCCGGGGCCCCTGGCCAACTCCTTCTGTAACTCGTGGCTGGAGCAAAACATTTGTATGGGTCTTTGGGCAGCAGTAAAGGACTAAGTCTCCCCGTCGGGGAATCGAACCCCGGTCTTCCGCGCGACAGGCGGAGATACTGTCCACTATACTAACGAGGAGCTGCAGAGACAGGTAGCCTCTCACGATCAGCGTGACTGCAGCTCGCTTCAAACAGCCTTCCCATTTCCAGGAACGGCCTCATGCGTCATTTTATGTCATCGCTTCACAGAGGCCAGTGAAGTAAAAAAAAAAACCCATCTAATAGCATTTAAATATGAAATGTCTGTATAAAACGTGTTACTTTATTTAATTCGATAGCTTGTTTTTTAATAAAGACCCTGCTAGGTCAGGACAATAAGTTAATGCGTTTTTTTTTCAATGCCGGGTCCAAACGAAGAGAGTTTCAGTTCCTCTACACCTGGTAGCTGCTAATGTGTTGCAAGCATTCTTGCTGACCGCATGGCGGTATCCAGCCTGCATCCAGCCTACATACAAACCCCTGCGTTGGTGGTATAGTGGTGAGCATAGCTGCCTTCCAAGCAGTTGACCAGGGTTCGATTCCCGGCCAACGCATTGCCTTTTGCTCAAGCAGTCGTCCGGGGCCCCTGGCCAACTCCTTCTGTAACTCGTGGCTGGAGCAAAACATTTGTATGGGTCTTTGGGCAGCAGTAAAGGACTAGGTCTCCCCGTCGGGGAATCGAACCCCGGTCTTCCGCGTGACAGGCGGAGATACTGTCCACTATACTAACGAGGAGCTGCAGAGACAGGTAGCCTCTCCCGATCAGCGCGACTGCAGCTCGCTTCAAACAGCCTTCCCATTTCCAGGAACGGCCTCATGCGTAATTTTATGTCATCGCTTCACAGAAGCCAGTGAAGTAAAAAAAACCCCCATCTAATAGCATTTAAATATGAAATGTCTGTATAAAACGTGTTACTTTATTTAATTAGATAGCTTGTTTTTTAATAAAGACCCTGCTAGGTCAGGACAATAAGTTAATGCGTTTTTTTTCAATGCCGGGTCCAAACGAAGAGAGTTTCAGTTCCTCTACACCTGGTAGCTGCTAATGTGTTGCAAGCATTCTTGCTGACCGCATGGCGGTATCCAGCCTGCATCCAGCCTACATACAAACCCCTGCGTTGGTGGTATAGTGGTGAGCATAGCTGCCTTCCAAGCAGTTGACCCGGGTTCGATTCCCGGCCAACGCATTGCCTTTTGCTCAAGCAGTCGTCCGGGGCCCCTGGCCAACTCCTTCTGTAACTCGTGGCTGGAGCAAAACATTTGTATGGGTCTTTGGGCAGCAGTAAAGGACTAAGTCTCCCCGTCGGGGAATCGAACCCCGGTCTTCCGCGTGACAGGCGGAGATACTGTCCACTATACTAACGAGGAGCTGCAGAGACAGGTAGCCTCTCACGATCAGCGTGACTGCAGCTCGCTTCAAACAGCCTTCCCATTTCCAGGAACGGCCTCATGCGTCATTTTATGTCATCGCTTCACAGAGGCCAGTGAAGTAAAAAAAAAACCCATCTAATAGCATTTAAATATGAAATGTCTGTATAAAACGTGTTACTTTATTTAATTAGATAGCTTGTTTTTTAATAAAGACCCTGCTAGGTCAGGACAATAAGTTAATGCGTTTTTTTTCAATGCCGGGTCCAAACGAAGAGAGTTTCAGTTCCTCTACACCTGGTAGCTGCTAATGTGTTGCAAGCATTCTTGCTGACCGCATGGCGGTATCCAGCCTGCATCCAGCCTGCATCCAGCCTACATACAAACCCCTGCGTTGGTGGTATAGTGGTGAGCATAGCTGCCTTCCAAGCAGTTGACCCGGGTTCGATTCCCGGCCAACGCATTGCCTTTTGCTCAAGCAGTCGTCCGGGGCCCCTGGCCAACTCCTTCTGTAACTCGTGGCTGGAGCAAAACATTTGTATGGGTCTTTGGGCAGCAGTAAAGGACTAGGTCTCCCCGTCGGGGAATCGAACCCCTGTCTTCCGCGTGACAAGCGGAGATACTGTCCACTATACTAACGAGGAGCTGCAGAGACAGGTAGCCTCTCCCGATCAGCGCGACTGCAGCTCGCTTCAAACAGCCTTCCCATTTCCAGGAACGGCCTCATGCGTCATTTTATGTCATCGCTTCACAGAAGCCAGTGAAGTAAAAAAAAAACCCATCTAATAGCATTTAAATATGAAATGTCTGTATAAAACGTGTTACTTTATTTAATTAGATAGCTTGTTTTTTAATAAAGACCCTGCTAGGTCAGGACAATAAGTTAATGCGTTTTTTTTCAATGCCGGGTCCAAACGAAGAGAGTTTCAGTTCCTCTACACCTGGTAGCTGCTAATGTGTTGCAAGCATTCTTGCTGACCGCATGGCGGTATCCAGCCTGCATCCAGCCTACATACAAACCCCTGCGTTGGTGGTATAGTGGTGAGCATAGCTGCCTTCCAAGCAGTTGACCCGGGTTCGATTCCCGGCCAACGCATTGCCTTTTGCTCAAGCAGTCGTCCGGGGCCCCTGGCCAACTCCTTCTGTAACTCGTGGCTGGAGCAAAACATTTGTATGGGTCTTTGGGCAGCAGTAAAGGACTAAGTCTCCCCGTCGGGGAATCGAACCCCGGTCTTCCGCGTGACAGGCGGAGATACTGTCCACTATACTAACGAGGAGCTGCAGAGACAGGTAGCCTCTCACGATCAGCGTGACTGCAGCTCGCTTCAAACAGCCTTCCCATTTCCAGGAACGGCCTCATGCGTCATTTTATGTCATCGCTTCACAGAGGCCAGTGAAGTAAAAAAAAAACCCATCTAATAGCATTTAAATATGAAATGTCTGTATAAAACGTGTTACTTTATTTAATTAGATAGCTTGTTTTTTAATAAAGACCCTGCTAGGTCAGGACAATAAGTTAATGCGTTTTTTTTCAATGCCGGGTCCAAACGAAGAGAGTTTCAGTTCCTCTACACCTGGTAGCTGCTAATGTGTTGCAAGCATTCTTGCTGACCGCATGGCGGTATCCAGCCTGCATCCAGCCTGCATCCAGCCTACATACAAACCCCTGCGTTGGTGGTATAGTGGTGAGCATAGCTGCCTTCCAAGCAGTTGACCCGGGTTCGATTCCCGGCCAACGCATTGCCTTTTGCTCAAGCAGTCGTCCGGGGCCCCTGGCCAACTCCTTCTGTAACTCGTGGCTGGAGCAAAACATTTGTATGGGTCTTTGGGCAGCAGTAAAGGACTAGGTCTCCCCGTCGGGGAATCGAACCCCTGTCTTCCGCGTGACAAGCGGAGATACTGTCCACTATACTAACGAGGAGCTGCAGAGACAGGTAGCCTCTCCCGATCAGCGCGACTGCAGCTCGCTTCAAACAGCCTTCCCATTTCCAGGAACGGCCTCATGCGTCATTTTATGTCATCGCTTCACAGAAGCCAGTGAAGTAAAAAAAAAACCCATCTAATAGCATTTAAATATGAAATGTCTGTATAAAACGTGTTACTTTATTTAATTAGATAGCTTGTTTTTTAATAAAGACCCTGCTAGGTCAGGACAATAAGTTAATGCGTTTTTTTTCAATGCCGGGTCCAAACGAAGAGAGTTTCAGTTCCTCTACACCTGGTAGCTGCTAATGTGTTGCAAGCATTCTTGCTGACCGCATGGCGGTATCCAGCCTGCATCCAGCCTACATACAAACCCCTGCGTTGGTGGTATAGTGGTGAGCATAGCTGCCTTCCAAGCAGTTGACCCGGGTTCGATTCCCGGCCAACGCATTGCCTTTTGCTCAAGCAGTCGTCCGGGGCCCCTGGCCAACTCCTTCTGTAACTCGTGGCTGGAGCAAAACATTTGTATGGGTCTTTGGGCAGCAGTAAAGGACTAAGTCTCCCCGTCGGGGAATCGAACCCCGGTCTTCCGCGTGACAGGCGGAGATACTGTCCACTATACTAACGAGGAGCTGCAGAGACAGGTAGCCTCTCACGATCAGCGTGACTGCAGCTCGCTTCAAACAGCCTTCCCATTTCCAGGAACGGCCTCATGCGTCATTTTATGTCATCGCTTCACAGAGGCCAGTGAAGTAAAAAAAAAACCCATCTAATAGCATTTAAATATGAAATGTCTGTATAAAACGTGTTACTTTATTTAATTAGATAGCTTGTTTTTTAATAAAGACCCTGCTAGGTCAGGACAATAAGTTAATGCGTTTTTTTTCAATGCCGGGTCCAAACGAAGAGAGTTTCAGTTCCTCTACACCTGGTAGCTGCTAATGTGTTGCAAGCATTCTTGCTGACCGCATGGCGGTATCCAGCCTGCATCCAGCCTACAAACAAACCCCTGCGTTGGTGTTATAGTGGTGAGCATAGCTGCCTTCCAAGCAGTTGACCCGGGTTCGATTCCCGGCCAACGCATTGCCTTTTGCTCAAGCAGTCGTCCGGGGCCCCTGGCCAACTCCTTCTGTAACTCGTGGCTGGAGCAAAACATTTGTATGGGTCTTTGGGCAGCAGTAAAGGACTAGGTCTCCCCGTCGGGGAATCGAACCCCTGTCTTCCGCGTGACAGGCGGAGATACTGTCCACTATACTAACGAGGAGCTGCAGAGACAGGTAGCCTCTCCCGATCAGCGCGACTGCAGCTCGCTTCAAACAGCCTTCCCATTTCCAGGAACGGCCTCATGCGTCATTTTATGTCATCGCTTCACAGAAGCCAGTGAAGTAAAAAAAACCCCCATCTAATAGCATTTAAATATGAAATGTCTGTATAAAACGTGTTACTTTATTTAATTAGATAGCTTGTTTTTTAATAAAGACCCTGCTAGGTCAGGACAATAAGTTAATGCGTTTTTTTTCAATGCCGGGTCCAAACGAAGAGAGTTTCAGTTCCTCTACACCTGGTAGCTGCTAATGTGTTGCAAGCATTCTTGCTGACCGCATGGCGGTATCCAGCCTGCATCCAGCCTGCATCCAGCCTACATACAAACCCCTGCGTTGGTGGTATAGTGGTGAGCATAGCTGCCTTCCAAGCAGTTGACCCGGGTTCGATTCCCGGCCAACGCATTGCCTTTTGCTCAAGCAGTCGTCCGGGGCCCCTGGCCAACTCCTTCTGTAACTCGTGGCTGGAGCAAAACATTTGTATGGGTCTTTGGGCAGCAGTAAAGGACTAGGTCTCCCCGTCGGGGAATCGAACCCCTGTCTTCCGCGTGACAGGCGGAGATACTGTCCACTATACTAACGAGGAGCTGCAGAGACAGGTAGCCTCTCCCGATCAGCGCGACTGCAGCTCGCTTCAAACAGCCTTCCCATTTCCAGGAACGGCCTCATGCGTCATTTTATGTCATCGCTTCACAGAAGCCAGTGAAGTAAAAAAAACCCCCATCTAATAGCATTTAAATATGAAATGTCTGTATAAAACGTGTTACTTTATTTAATTAGATAGCTTGTTTTTTAATAAAGACCCTGCTAGGTCAGGACAATAAGTTAATGCGTTTTTTTTCAATGCCGGGTCCAAACGAAGAGAGTTTCAGTTCCTCTACACCTGGTAGCTGCTAATGTGTTGCAAGCATTCTTGCTGACCGCATGGCGGTATCCAGCCTGCATCCAGCCTACATACAAACCCCTGCGTTGGTGGTATAGTGGTGAGCATAGCTGCCTTCCAAGCAGTTGACCCGGGTTCAATTCCCGGCCAACGCATTGCCTTTTGCTCAAGCAGTCGTCCGGGGCCCCTGGCCAACTCCTTCTGTAACTCGTGGCTGGAGCAAAACATTTGTATGGGTCTTTGGGCAGCAGTAAAGGACTAGGTCTCCCCGTCGGGGAATCGAACCCCGGTCTTCCGCGTGACAGGCGGAGATACTGTCCACTATACTAACGAGGAGCTGCAGAGACAGGTAGCCTCTCCCGATCAGCGCGACTGCAGCTCGCTTCAAACAGCCTTCCCATTTCCAGGAACGGCCTCATGCGTCATTTTATGTCATCGCTTCACAGAAGCCAGTGAAGTAAAAAAAAAACCCATCTAATAGCATTTAAATATGAAATGTCTGTATAAAACGTGTTACTTTATTTAATTAGATAGCTTGTTTTTTAATAAAGACCCTGCTAGGTCAGGACAATAAGTTAATGCGTTTTTTTTCAATGCCGGGTCCAAACGAAGAGAGTTTCAGTTCCTCTACACCTGGTAGCTGCTAATGTGTTGCAAGCATTCTTGCTGACCGCATGGCGGTATCCAGCCTGCATCCAGCCTACATACAAACCCCTGCGTTGGTGGTATAGTGGTGAGCATAGCTGCCTTCCAAGCAGTTGACCCGGGTTCGATTCCCGGCCAACGCATTGCCTTTTGCTCAAGCAGTCGTCCGGGGCCCCTGGCCAACTCCTTCTGTAACTCGTGGCTGGAGCAAAACATTTGTATGGGTCTTTGGGCAGCAGTAAAGGACTAGGTCTCCCCGTCGGGGAATCGAACCCCTGTCTTCCGCGTGACAGGCGGAGATACTGTCCACTATACTAACGAGGAGCTGCAGAGACAGGTAGCCTCTCCCGATCAGCGCGACTGCAGCTCGCTTCAAACAGCCTTCCCATTTCCAGGAACGGCCTCATGCGTCATTTTATGTCATCGCTTCACAGAAGCCAGTGAAGTAAAAAAAAACCCCATCTAATAGCATTTAAATATGAAATGTCTGTATAAAACGTGTTACTTTATTTAATTAGATAGCTTGTTTTTTAATAAAGACCCTGCTAGGTCAGGACAATAAGTTAATGCGTTTTTTTTCAATGCCGGGTCCAAACGAAGAGAGTTTCAGTTCCTCTACACCTGGTAGCTGCTAATGTGTTGCAAGCATTCTTGCTGACCGCATGGCGGTATCCAGCCTGCATCCAGCCTACATACAAACCCCTGCGTTGGTGGTATAGTGGTGAGCATAGCTGCCTTCCAAGCAGTTGACCCGGGTTCGATTCCCGGCCAACGCATTGCCTTTTGCTCAAGCAGTCGTCCGGGGCCCCTGGCCAACTCCTTCTGTAACTCGTGGCTGGAGCAAAACATTTGTATGGGTCTTTGGGCAGCAGTAAAGGACTAAGTCTCCCCGTCGGGGAATCGAACCCCGGTCTTCCGCGTGACAGGCGGAGATACTGTCCACTATACTAACGAGGAGCTGCAGAGACAGGTAGCCTCTCACGATCAGCGTGACTGCAGCTCGCTTCAAACAGCCTTCCCATTTCCAGGAACGGCCTCATGCGTCATTTTATGTCATCGCTTCACAGAGGCCAGTGAAGTAAAAAAAAAACCCATCTAATAGCATTTAAATATGAAATGTCTGTATAAAACGTGTTACTTTATTTAATTAGATAGCTTGTTTTTTAATAAAGACCCTGCTAGGTCAGGACAATAAGTTAATGCGTTTTTTTTCAATGCCGGGTCCAAACGAAGAGAGTTTCAGTTCCTCTACACCTGGTAGCTGCTAATGTGTTGCAAGCATTTTTGCTGACCGCATGGCGGTATCCAGCCTGCATCCAGCCTGCATCCAGCCTACATACAAACCCCTGCGTTGGTGGTATAGTGGTGAGCATAGCTGCCTTCCAAGCAGTTGACCCGGGTTCGATTCCCGGCCAACGCATTGCCTTTTGCTCAAGCAGTCGTCCGGGGCCCCTGGCCAACTCCTTCTGTAACTCGTGGCTGGAGCAAAACATTTGTATGGGTCTTTGGGCAGCAGTAAAGGACTAGGTCTCCCCGTCGGGGAATCGAACCCCTGTCTTCCGCGTGACAAGCGGAGATACTGTCCACTATACTAACGAGGAGCTGCAGAGACAGGTAGCCTCTCCCGATCAGCGCGACTGCAGCTCGCTTCAAACAGCCTTCCCATTTCCAGGAACGGCCTCATGCGTCATTTTATGTCATCGCTTCACAGAAGCCAGTGAAGTAAAAAAAAAACCCATCTAATAGCATTTAAATATGAAATGTCTGTATAAAACGTGTTACTTTATTTAATTAGATAGCTTGTTTTTTAATAAAGACCCTGCTAGGTCAGGACAATAAGTTAATGCGTTTTTTTTCAATGCCGGGTCCAAACGAAGAGAGTTTCAGTTCCTCTACACCTGGTAGCTGCTAATGTGTTGCAAGCATTCTTGCTGACCGCATGGCGGTATCCAGCCTGCATCCAGCCTACATACAAACCCCTGCGTTGGTGGTATAGTGGTGAGCATAGCTGCCTTCCAAGCAGTTGACCCGGGTTCGATTCCCGGCCAACGCATTGCCTTTTGCTCAAGCAGTCGTCCGGGGCCCCTGGCCAACTCCTTCTGTAACTCGTGGCTGGAGCAAAACATTTGTATGGGTCTTTGGGCAGCAGTAAAGGACTAAGTCTCCCCGTCGGGGAATCGAACCCCGGTCTTCCGCGTGACAGGCGGAGATACTGTCCACTATACTAACGAGGAGCTGCAGAGACAGGTAGCCTCTCACGATCAGCGTGACTGCAGCTCGCTTCAAACAGCCTTCCCATTTCCAGGAACGGCCTCATGCGTCATTTTATGTCATCGCTTCACAGAGGCCAGTGAAGTAAAAAAAACCCCCATCTAATAGCATTTAAATATGAAATGTCTGTATAAAACGTGTTACTTTATTTAATTAGATAGCTTGTTTTTTAATAAAGACCCTGCTAGGTCAGGACAATAAGTTAATGCGTTTTTTTTCAATGCCGGGTCCAAACGAAGAGAGTTTCAGTTCCTCTACACCTGGTAGCTGCTAATGTGTTGCAAGCATTCTTGCTGACCGCATGGCGGTATCCAGCCTGCATCCAGCCTGCATCCAGCCTACAAACAAACCCCTGCGTTGGTGTTATAGTGGTGAGCATAGCTGCCTTCCAAGCAGTTGACCCGGGTTCGATTCCCGGCCAACGCATTGCCTTTTGCTCAAGCAGTCGTCCGGGGCCCCTGGCCAACTCCTTCTGTAACTCGTGGCTGGAGCAAAACATTTGTATGGGTCTTTGGGCAGCAGTAAAGGACTAGGTCTCCCCGTCGGGGAATCGAACCCCTGTCTTCCGCGTGACAGGCGGAGATACTGTCCACTATACTAACGAGGAGCTGCAGAGACAGGTAGCCTCTCCCGATCAGCGCGACTGCAGCTCGCTTCAAACAGCCTTCCCATTTCCAGGAACGGCCTCATGCGTCATTTTATGTCATCGCTTCACAGAAGCCAGTGAAGTAAAAAAAAACCCCATCTAATAGCATTTAAATATGAAATGTCTGTATAAAACGTGTTACTTTATTTAATTAGATAGCTTGTTTTTTAATAAAGACCCTGCTAGGTCAGGACAATAAGTTAATGCGTTTTTTTTCAATGCCGGGTCCAAACGAAGAGAGTTTCAGTTCCTCTACACCTGGTAGCTGCTAATGTGTTGCAAGCATTCTTGCTGACCGCATGGCGGTATCCAGCCTGCATCCAGCCTACATACAAACCCCTGCGTTGGTGGTATAGTGGTGAGCATAGCTGCCTTCCAAGCAGTTGACCCGGGTTCGATTCCCGGCCAACGCATTGCCTTTTGCTCAAGCAGTCGTCCGGGGCCCCTGGCCAACTCCTTCTGTAACTCGTGGCTGGAGCAAAACATTTGTATGGGTCTTTGGGCAGCAGTAAAGGACTAAGTCTCCCCGTCGGGGAATCGAACCCCGGTCTTCCGCGTGACAGGCGGAGATACTGTCCACTATACTAACGAGGAGCTGCAGAGACAGGTAGCCTCTCACGATCAGCGTGACTGCAGCTCGCTTCAAACAGCCTTCCCATTTCCAGGAACGGCCTCATGCGTCATTTTATGTCATCGCTTCACAGAGGCCAGTGAAGTAAAAAAAAAACCCATCTAATAGCATTTAAATATGAAATGTCTGTATAAAACGTGTTACTTTATTTAATTAGATAGCTTGTTTTTTAATAAAGACCCTGCTAGGTCAGGACAATAAGTTAATGCGTTTTTTTTCAATGCCGGGTCCAAACGAAGAGAGTTTCAGTTCCTCTACACCTGGTAGCTGCTAATGTGTTGCAAGCATTCTTGCTGACCGCATGGCGGTATCCAGCCTGCATCCAGCCTGCATCCAGCCTACATACAAACCCCTGCGTTGGTGGTATAGTGGTGAGCATAGCTGCCTTCCAAGCAGTTGACCCGGGTTCGATTCCCGGCCAACGCATTGCCTTTTGCTCAACTGTCGTCCGGGGCCCCTGGCCAACTCCTTCTGTAACTCGTGGCTGGAGCAAAACATTTGTATGGGTCTTTGGGCAGCAGTAAAGGACTAGGTCTCCCCGTCGGGGAATCGAACCCCTGTCTTCCGCGTGACAAGCGGAGATACTGTCCACTATACTAACGAGGAGCTGCAGAGACAGGTAGCCTCTCCCGATCAGCGCGACTGCAGCTCGCTTCAAACAGCCTTCCCATTTCCAGGAACGGCCTCATGCGTCATTTTATGTCATCGCTTCACAGAAGCCAGTGAAGTAAAAAAAAAACCCATCTAATAGCATTTAAATATGAAATGTCTGTATAAAACGTGTTACTTTATTTAATTAGATAGCTTGTTTTTTTAATAAAGACCCTGCTAGGTCAGGACAATAAGTTAATGCGTTTTTTTTCAATGCCGGGTCCAAACGAAGAGAGTTTCAGTTCCTCTACACCTGGTAGCTGCTAATGTGTTGCAAGCATTCTTGCTGACCGCATGGCGGTATCCAGCCTGCATCCAGCCTACATACAAACCCCTGCGTTGGTGGTATAGTGGTGAGCATAGCTGCCTTCCAAGCAGTTGACCCGGGTTCGATTCCCGGCCAACGCATTGCCTTTTGCTCAAGCAGTCGTCCGGGGCCCCTGGCCAACTCCTTCTGTAACTCGTGGCTGGAGCAAAACATTTGTATGGGTCTTTGGGCAGCAGTAAAGGACTAAGTCTCCCCGTCGGGGAATCGAACCCCGGTCTTCCGCGTGACAGGCGGAGATACTGTCCACTATACTAACGAGGAGCTGCAGAGACAGGTAGCCTCTCACGATCAGCGTGACTGCAGCTCGCTTCAAACAGCCTTCCCATTTCCAGGAACGGCCTCATGCGTCATTTTATGTCATCGCTTCACAGAGGCCAGTGAAGTAAAAAAAAAACCCATCTAATAGCATTTAAATATGAAATGTCTGTATAAAACGTGTTACTTTATTTAATTAGATAGCTTGTTTTTTAATAAAGACCCTGCTAGGTCAGGACAATAAGTTAATGCGTTTTTTTTCAATGCCGGGTCCAAACGAAGAGAGTTTCAGTTCCTCTACACCTGGTAGCTGCTAATGTGTTGCAAGCATTCTTGCTGACCGCATGGCGGTATCCAGCCTGCATCCAGCCTGCATCCAGCCTACAAACAAACCCCTGCGTTGGTGTTATAGTGGTGAGCATAGCTGCCTTCCAAGCAGTTGACCCGGGTTCGATTCCCGGCCAACGCATTGCCTTTTGCTCAAGCAGTCGTCCGGGGCCCCTGGCCAACTCCTTCTGTAACTCGTGGCTGGAGCAAAACATTTGTATGGGTCTTTGGGCAGCAGTAAAGGACTAGGTCTCCCCGTCGGGGAATCGAACCCCTGTCTTCCGCGTGACAGGCGGAGATACTGTCCACTATACTAACGAGGAGCTGCAGAGACAGGTAGCCTCTCCCGATCAGCGCGACTGCAGCTCGCTTCAAACAGCCTTCCCATTTCCAGGAACGGCCTCATGCGTCATTTTATGTCATCGCTTCACAGAAGCCAGTGAAGTAAAAAAAAACCCCATCTAATAGCATTTA